>NW_026535783.1:1303000-1928500 GCF_028551555.1 Melozone crissalis
CTGTTAAAACCCATTCATGTGAATTTATTTAAATGCTAACTAACCATCCTTTGTATAAGGATATTTTTAAGTACCTTTCAGGCTACTTTTCAATCAGTTCTACCAGTTAGTCTGGAATACGCAACGATTTGACTTCAGCTGATTTCTATTAATTTTTAAACATACACGCATCTATATATGTGAGAATGCGCCCTTCTGACTTTGCAGAGAGGACAAAAAGAGTGAAGGTATGTATTTTTCCTAATGTTTTTCATGGGCTCTCCAAAAAGTTGCTTTTATTTTAAGCATTAATAGACAAGACTTTTAGAATAACATATTATACATCCTTTTCCAAGAAAAGATGATTGTTTTTTTCTTTCTGTTTATTAAGTTGTTCTTAGGTCGTTATTACTTTACATACTTCATATTAAGACTTGATAAGTATGAAGGTAGGGCAGAAATAATGACATCTTTGTGCACTGACAGATTTTATTTGTTCATGCAAGCACAATGATGGCATGAAAGCCTGTGGATCTTCAAAACCACTCAGTTTTAAAGGTTTGGGGTTTTTTTTTTTTTTAATTTAAGGTGCTCTTTCAGGACTTCGGTGTTAAAAGTCCTGTCCCTGAGACAGGAACCTCAAATCAATACCAAGGCATGTTCCATGGATGTGCTCTCAGCTGGTGAGATCCCCTGGGCAAGCATAACTTGAAGGTGACAAAAAAATGAAATGGAAGAGCTGGCATGGCAGGCTGGGCTCATCAGAGTGCAAAGTGCGTTTGGAGTACAGCACAGCTCTTTTCTAATCTCCACTTTGATGCTTTCCCACCAAGAGCTTCAGAAAAAGGTTCCGTTTTGCTCAAGTGTGTTGTCCTAATATTGAAAGAGTGGTGGGACAGAAATATGTTGTAGTTTAAAGCACAGTGAATAATGTAATGTTTTACTAAGCATTATTATCACAATTCATTATTATTTACAAATATTTCAGCTCTTGCTTCAAGATCTGAATAGTCACACCTTCTCTCAGAAGTGCTGCAAAAGGTCAGTTTTGGTGAAAAATGTGCCAGCACTTTTCCACAGGGCTGCAAAATTCGACAGGAAGAACTATTAAAGTGAGCAAGCTTCATTAAATACAGAGGCTGACGCTGCAGTCAAATGGCTGCATTTAGTGGCAAATTGTGCCTTAATTTTCCTCCTTCTCATGCTTGTTGCAGACACAAAAGGAGATCTTCTTGTTCTGGCAGAGTTTCTATCTGTGAGACTCATTAAGCCTCTTTCTTACCCCTAAGAAAAAATAGATTAGGCTTACCTCTTTCAGAGGCAACCAGAATTTAATATATGTTATTTTTTTCCACCTTTTGTTTTTAAATTCTTTTTTTGTATCACCTGGGATCATTGTTGGACCTCTCTGCTTGTTTCTCATTCAAGGAGTGTAGAGGACTTCGTGGAGACTGCAGCTCTTTAAACTTGTGTAGGTCAGGACCTTTAGGATTAATAAGGGGATTTAAGGTCTACACTCTAACTGTGATTATATCTTCCATTTCATTGTACTACATGAATGAAACATCATGACAGACAAGCTGTAAACTTGCCTCTGTATTTAATATTCTGTGTTTTGTGGAGCTGGCTCTGAGATAAACCTGAACTGTGACCAGAGTTGCCAAGCTGAGAGCAAAGATGTGAGAAGAATTCTCATGTTTTCTAACCCTGAGAAAGACTTATCATTCTCAAAACTCTTGATGTGAGCTGTCAAGGGGTGGATGACATAAAATAGAATATAATTTACATGAAATGCAAAATTTTAGAAATGTGATCTGTGCAAGAAAGCAGGAGCCTGAATCCACAAAAGCATCAGGTTCAGTTTTCACATGCATGAAATACATGAAGTCAGCAGTAAATGTGCTAAATATTCAGTATATTAATAAAATCCTAAAAGGTACTAGAAGGAAATCCCCCAGTTATTTATAAATGTTACATTACAGTACAGTATTTTCATCATCATCACCCTTTTATCTTCTTTTCTTCTTCTTCTTCCTCTTATTCTCATCATCATCATCATCATCATAATCATCATCATCATCATCATCATCAAATCTGGGTAACACACAGATCATGAATAAGACTGAACTTAGATGCAAGAAAATATTTCGTTTTCAGTGGCAAAAAGGGAATGGAAAATAAAAATGAAGAGCATGTTCAATCTTTTTAATGAATGAACTGGAATGAATTCCTGTAAAAGTAAGAAAAGTGACTAACTACTCTGTAAAATAATCCTGTTAAAATACAGTGCCATCATAGCTGAATGCATCTTTAAAACTGTTTTGTAGATACACAGGATCCAATCATCAAAATGAGTCCAATTCCTTCAGTTTCAACTCTTTAAAAAAATAAGTATTTATTACATTTGAAACTTTCTTTTTCAGAGTTTTAATTTTTTTTTACATTTCAGTTTTTGAAACATAACTTACTTAAATGAAGGCACCCTTTAAACCAAATATCTGATAAATTTATCATTTCATGACAAAAAAAAAACATAGGAAAGTTAAAACACATCATTGTTTTGAAAAGAAAAACTGTAGAAAAATTGTAGAGACTTATACATATTTTGATAATCCTTTGATAATTTCACACTAAGTAGTACATGCATCAAAACCTTTGCTTTTTGAAAGTTTTGTTCTGAAGGACAGAACTTTTAAACCCCTTACTTTTCTGTCTGTCCACTTTGCAAATCTTTTGAGTGTTTGAGCGTCTAATAACTGAGGATATTATGGTGGGAAAGCCTGCACCACATGTGGTCTGCGGGTGGCACAGGCTGGGATTGGTGCTCTCCAGCTCTTGAAAAGAAATCCACTAATTGCTCAAATCAGTTTTAAGAAGTCTTGATTGCCCACAATCTACTCTATTTTGATCTCGCTTTCATAGACAATAATCATATCAGTGATTACAGTAGTGTAAAGTACTATAAACTGATTATAGACACACACACATACACAGAGACATATAATATTTTATATGTATATATAAATAATATTATATCTACATATAACATTTAGTGAAAAAATGTCTATAAATTCTAATCTATTATAGTGCTCTGAACTTAAAAAACCAGCCTTTTTACTACTTATAATGACATCTTACAAAATTAGCTGTTTAATTTTATGCTAACAAAATGAAATCTGTTAGTTAGTGTCTTCACACAGCATTGCATTTTACTCCAGAAATGTTTTATTAAAGTGTTATTTCCTTTTCTCTTCACAACAGCTACAATTGTTTGCCATGTAAAGTTAAATCTATTATCACAGAAAATAATTTCTTTAATGATTTTACAGTCTATTACATTTCTTCTTAAAAGACAAGACAGTCTTTGTTTCTTTCCTTGAAACTGAAAATTATTTTACAGAGGAAATGATTTGTTGGTATTTAATAAAAAAGTTGAAACTTGGATCAGAAACAAAGAAATCTGATTTGGCTTCAGAACTCTTAATTCCAGTTTTGGCAGCACTTAAAATGTGAAGGAATGGGGGAAAAAAAACCCAAAACCTAGAGAAAGAAATAATTTCTTATTGTGTCTTCATCATAGTAAGTGATTCCCTACCACAGAGAGTGCTTTGAAATATTATATACCTGAGACTGGGGACTTATCTGTGTTTTGAAGCTCATTTTCTTCATGTTAACCTAGTCTAAAATATTAAAATATTCTCAGATATACAGTTATTTTGTTTAGAATGAATAGTAAATACAGTGTAATTTTGTCTGGCTCTACCAGTTTTGTCTTTTTTTTTCAGTAATAGGATAATTTATGAGCACTGTAGTTATTATTTTTGATTTTTATTTTAGTAAAAGTATTCTAGAACCAATCTCTACTTTTAGGTCTTTCTGTTGGAAGTACAGCTTGGAAGCACTAACAAAATAAAGAGTTGACTTTTTTTTTTTAAACTATTGTGATAAACCTTGGAAGTAGGAGATTATATTGGGAGATAAGTAAAAATTCACTCTCTCTAGCAGGGTGCACTGAGTTTGCCTCGCTACTTTTGCATGACATTTAGTTGATTTACCTGGTTGTGTTAGCAAATTCTTTTACTGAAGTTCTTATTAATAATCTGGGTGAGTTTATTGAATATTTATTCCTCTAAGGCATAATAATGAAAGCTGTGATGAAGGCTCTTTTAAGATCAAGATGCTGTGGGGGACCTCTCAATATTGTGATTACAGGAGCTCACTCTAATTGTAACAAGAAATCAATTATTTTAATTTCTTTTACCCTTTCTGGTAAAGGGTTTTACCGTGGTTCTGATGTAAGAGATGAAGTTCACCTGAACATATGCAATTTCTTCCCTGTACGTCCCAAATCCCTAAGAAGTTATTGATCTGAAACCTGACACTGAAGTAAACTTAACAGTGCAAGAAAAACTAAATACACTTCCAGTAATTGAGAAGTTCTTCAACTGAAACATTTTATTGTGATTCATAGATCTTACAACTACAAGATATCAAAATTAACTCTTGTACAAAACAAGAGGCCTTTGTATTTTTCCAAACTGAAATAAAGTATTAGCTTTAGAAAGAAAAGACAAATTCAATACGTGTTCAAAAATATTCAACAAACCAGAAAGCTCCACAGTTCAGGTGTTGTGTTAAAATTTGCTGTTAAAATTTGCTGTTAAAATGCATAAAATGCAAAATCTATTTCCAGTCCATGTTTTGTGCCTTCAACTTCTTGTCATCTGGTATTTTTGTAAGTAGAAGTGCATCATGGTCTTATGTTTTTCCCAGATATTTTTCTGAAAAAAGATTAAAATTTACTACCCAGTTGTTTTTAATGCTTTCACACTAAATAAAACTCATTGGAAGTAATTAATCAGTTGAGGTTAAATGCTGAGACCTACCCTAGAAAGGGTAGAGATGTTGAGATCTACCTCAGACAAATTTTTATGTAAATTTTAGGTGATCAGAAAGACTTTTTAAAAAATTTTATGACTTGGGGAAAGTATAAATTTTGACTTTTCTAAGTCATTTGTCTTTCACATATAATTATATCTTCAATTAATTTGCCAAAATCCTTTCATCCAACACCTGTGTTGATTGTCATTTGCCCTAAAAAGTTCTTTATATTGTTTAAAATTGTGCAAAAAATCAAAACACCAGTTTAAATATATTATCCCATCTTTCCCCCTTTGCTGATAATGAGTCATGTATATCATAAATCAAATACATTTATTTCTGAATTGTGTATCTAGTTCTCTCTTGTAATTTCAGGTGCACTCTTCAAAGTTATTTTCACCTGCTTGAGAAAAGAGGCAACCATATTCTTGCTTTTAGCACATCTTTACAAGAGGATATGCAAAAAAAAAGATTTTAAAAAGTAGTTTTGAGGATGCCTCTACTACTCCAGAATTTATTTTTTAATGGGAGCTTAGCAGAGTGATTCAGATGGGTATATTCTCTAAAAAAGGCATTATAGACCTTTTCTCTTTCAGGTCTTCTTGCATAAAAGGCAAAATAAGCTGAAAACAAGGTGAAAGTACTTAGCACCACATCAGACTGAGTGGAATAAGTTGAAATATGCTGAGAAATCAGAAAAGAGGTCTGTAAAATATTCTTCAGTACATAACAAAATCTGCAGTGCCATGACAATCACAGGCCCACTATCTCAGGAAAATATATGTGTAAAATGAGTAGGTAAAAAAAAGGTCATTTATGGCTGCGTTTGAACCAAATGTGTGCAAGAGAAATCCTTTTTTTTTGTCTGGACTTGGGGAAAAAACAATCTCCAAGCACAGACTATGCCTCTAATTCACCTCAGAGCTCAAATTTTATTTCAATTAATTGCTCAGGAGAAGAAAGGAATGAGAGAGGAAAATAAAACTAAAATTACTTTTCAGGATCACTGACTAGTGGTCGTGTAACCTTCCAGACCACTGAGAATAAATGTCACAGAAAAAAAACTGTGGCAAATGTTATTGTGACCTGTGTCAAAACTCCAAATAATGTACTGTATGATGTTCAGATATTCCCCATAATCAGGAAAGAGATTGATGACATAAAGAAGGCCAAGAAAATCTGTGAAAACCTGTTTTTTTAAAAGTATATGTCCTGAATCTTTTTGACTGAGGTAAGCTGTTCTCAACCAAAATGTTTGCTTGCCTTACAATTTGAGAGACTGAGACTCAGCAGATAAATATATAAATAAATCAATCTTTCTTATTTTGAAAATAATTGTGTGTTATTTTTGTTCAGACAAGGGCTTCCATTTCTCCAGTCACATACTGACAGAAACATTGAAATAATGGCTCTAATGGTAACAGTTTTTCATAATCTTTACTTTACACATCTTTGTGTTCTGGTGTTAGAAAAGGCTTTGCTGCTTACTTCCAGGAGGATCACAAAAGAAAAAATAAACCATAAAAGAAACAGAAAAAAACTTAAATCCCAAACCCCAAACCAACCAACCAACCAACTGACAAAAAAAAAAAAAACCAAAACAAACAAAAAAAAAACCACAAAAAAACCCCCAGAAAAACCCACACCAAAACCAAAAACCAGAAAAACAAACATAAAAAATTAGTTCTTGATAAAAAGGGGTTTTTTTTCCTTACAAGGAAATTACTCCTTTTGTTTGTTTTACTTGTTAAACTTCTTAAATGAAAGATTAAAAGTGATTTGAGTGAACTGGTTAAATCATAGATGTTTTGGCACCTAATGAAATGCTGTTCACATTATCTTTGGATAATTTCTCTGTGTATCTGTAACAACACTATAAACCCCACCTAAAAGACAACAGTCCATAAGCCATGAAGAAAATTTCTGCAGACAGTAGAAGGAAACAATCCTGGAATAATTTAATCTAATGTAGGGATTTTTGGGTTTGGGGCTTTTTTGTGGTTGTTTTGGGGTTTTTTTTCCATAAATAGGACAACAAAGAAAACAAACTAACTTTTTCACCCCAAAAACTGTGCAGTAAAGGTTGTTGCATCCCATCACATCATAAACCACAGAAGTTTAACAACCTTTTGTGTAATTTTTGTTGCAGAGCTGGCTTTATCCTTTTTCCTAGTAAGTGTTTGATAATTTCCTGGCAAAGAGTGGGTACATTTTTCATTATTTTTAAGTTTTCATATAAATTAATACAGATTCTTTACCTGTTCCCTTTTAAGGACGACCTGGACTGTATCTGATTAAATTCTCAGGCATATAATTCTTACAGACTGCCCTAATTATACATCTAAATTTACATCAAATCTTTATGAGCATTACTCTATTATGCTGCTACCATATTGATAGACTTATTACAGCTTAACCTTGGCCTACATTACTAGCTGAAGATTTTATTCCAATAAATAACTCAAATGATTCTGTCACATCCATACCATTATTTTTGTAAGCTCATTATCAATTATGAGTAACAGCTTACATGCTATAGCTGTAACTGGTCCTTATTATATTGCTGTCAAAAAAGCATATTTTTAACAGGTAGTTTTCTTAATATCAGGTTTACTGATTTCTTAAGCTTTTCCTCAGAAAACTAAAGGCAAATCTTTAGAAATAGAATTAAGGGTGCTCTATCCATATAAGGAAGTGGTTTCTGCCTAAACTTCAGACTTTTTTTTTAGGAAACTGAGGAAACCAGAGCCTTTTACTTGTATTAAAGGTAGAATTAAATACCCACAGTCTTTTACAAGTTCCTTTTCACAGATGAGTAGGAGAAAAATTCGTGGTATTATCTATATTCTTGCTTTTTTGAAGAAATACAATGAAAATTTATTGTCACAGACCTTCGAGTCTTAGTGTTAACACAGGAAAAGATCCCTTATTGGTAGGGAAAAATATTTATCTCTGCTACACCCTTAAAGCACTTCCTTTATGAAGAAAGGAAAGAAGAAGAAGAAACAGAGCCACAAACAAATCCCCCATCTGAAATACATGGATTTGTTAAGTGCAGAGGAGGGTCTAACTTCACTGGATAACTTCAGCAAAATTAACTCAAACGTTTTGTAAAGAGTTATTTGAAATAAACACTGGTTCAGTATAAGCTCCATTTTTAACTCTCAATAAAAAAGAAATTTCCTGTCATGAGATCTCCCATAAATTAGGCAATGGTGATTCATTGGCTTCTTCATTAAAATACTGGAGAAAACTGACCTTGCTTTTTTTTTTCTACAGCACTGCTACCAGTTTCCATCCTTAATTTTATTAACTTTTTCGAGCTGAGGGGTTTTTTGTTCATTCAGGATAATGTAACCTCCATTTTGATTTCCCCAGTATTTTTATTGATGGTATTCCTGAACAGTAAATGTTACATTCTTTTTATCAAAGTTCACAAAGGTTACATTTACTGCACTGTGTCTAGGGTGAAAAAAAATCACATTAGTCTAGTATCATTTAGCTTTGGAAAACTCCTGTCTTATAAAATGGCATTTCATACCTGATGCAGCATGAAATGAATTTTAATAGTTCCCCTAGTGACATTAGTCAAAAGTAATTGTTGAGGAATAAGATAATTGTAGTTGAGTGGAAATCTGCATGAACTGTAACATAGTTAATATTTCTTTTTTATTATCTACAAATTGATCATAAAAAAAATTTAAAAAGAAATCACTGGATGTGTCCTATTTGTGGTACAAGCTTCCTTCACTTAAATCCCGGGCCAGTTTGGGGTTAATTGTGTTAATTTGAGTTGTATTCTAGTAGAGTCAATCTCTTAATTCCTCCATCTCTCTTTCCTAGCTGCTGTTTGACCACATCCAGCTGTTGACTGCTGTTGAAACTGCACAATGGAATCCCAGAATTTGCATAAAGTTCGTTAACCCATGTAGGATTACTGGAATGTTACTGTCTGTGGTCCACAAAGCGCTAATATGAAACAGCTTAAATAACAGTAAGTGGCCTCCTAGCCACTTTTAGACATTTTTATATTTCCAGGCACTTTTTTTTTTTTTTTTTTTTAAATCTAGCATTCTAAACTGCAAATGTTCAATAATGGAGTGGAATTAAGTGGCTGTAAAAGGCTTTCCTCCTCAGATTACACATATTTGATACCAGCCTGGGCAAATTTTGCTGTTCTTTGCCTTAGCAGTTCAAAAATTACATGAAGTTGAGAACTGCATTACTTAGACTACACATTTAAAATATATATCCCATTAAATGAAATCCAGTTAAAAAAAAAAAAAGGAAAAAAAGGGGAAAAAAAAAGGAAAATAAAAAAAGAAAAAGGGATTAAATACATCAGTTGAAACCCAACCATGAGAGAGAATGCAATTTTTGCTAGGCTACAATGGAGTATGAGAAAGCAAAGAATGAAGGAACAAAACCATGACAAAATTCAGCTTGGATGAAGATGGACCTGCTGTTGGATCCTCAGCTATGCAGTTTCTAGATATGCCTGATGTCACAATACCTTCCCACCACAAAGGGTTGAGAGGGTTTCTTCAAGCAGAACATGCAGCAAAGAAAATGCATCCTAATTTTTTCCAGATTCATCATTTTTGGGGAACTGCTATGGATTCGCATCTCTTTGTGGAATGTATGAAGGACCATTCACTGTTTTTGTTTCACTCTTTTTGACTGTGGGGAACCTACGTGAGTGCAGTATAACAGACAGAGTTATAAAATCACAGAAATTAGAGATTCCCATGGCGCAGATTCATGGGATACAAATTTCCTTTATTTTCTCCTAAGGGAATCTTCCTTAAGATTTACATGAATTCCACATGTTGAGATGTTTACCTTGCTTCATAAGCTGAGATTGCAGTGTAACAGAATGCTCAGTCACCTTTTCAAATGCAGGCAGGGTGTTTTTCATTATGTATTGAAATGTACAAGCATATAGGACTAATTTTATAGACACTTGTCTGTGTTTGAGGAACACCTCAAATTCCTCTCATGACTTCTGAATTTTGTTGTTTAAACACCAACAAACCAGAGCAATAAAACAAGCTACTAATATCAAAACCATAATTTTCCTCCACATTACTTCATTAGAATAAATAAGCAGTAGTAGTAGTTTAAAGGATATATAATTATTGCAGGAAAACATTTCTTTTTAACCTTGACAGAAGACACATTTCATGCAAAAGGAAACTTTACTATCAATCAGAATCTGGATGACTGAGAACTTGTTTTGATTAGTTCCATTATATGCTCTTAAATGCATGTATGAATGTAACTTAAGGCTTTATTTAAAGTTGACTAAACAAATAGCATTGGACCTATTATAGTGAGGTTTAGGCAAAGCATTAATGTCTTCTGCCTTTAAATTTGAAAATCTGGTTATCTTTTCCTACTTCCTGACAAATCTCAATCTGTCACCTTCTGTTTGTACTTGCCTTTCTTTTTTTTTTTTTTTTAAGAGTAATTGAGAGAAAAAAAATTCCGTTATTCTGTGAAAATTCTAGAAGCATACATAACAAACATTTTGCCTAATGGACTGATAAATTAGACTTACATTTTGCTCACCATTATTTGGTATCTTTACTGGGTATTATGAAAAGAATCTTTAAAACATTTTCAAAGGTTTTCCTGTGGCTTCTCCCATCCAATTTTATCCCACCATTAGGATGTAACATTATTCAAATATTTTCTGCTGAAATAACTTTTAAAAAAGCTTGAAAAAGACACAACACGTGTAAATGATTTTATTTTATAGTGCCTCTGATTTCTCCTGCTGCGCTTTTCAGCCACATCCAGAACATCTCTGAAACATTAATTCTGTTTGATCTCAGAGGTAGTTTCAGAGAATCACAGAAGCATTTAGGTTAGAAAAGACCTCTGAAATTATCAAGCTCAATGCTTGACTTATCACCCTCATGTCAGCTAGACCATGGCACTGTATTTCCAGTAATTTTTTGAACTTTGACTTGGACTTTCCAGAGTAATTTCTTCTGGTTCTGTAATTTTCTCTGGTTCTATCACCTTTCTTTCTTTCTCCATCCTTTACAGTGGTATGTTTACTAACCCTGTTTAACCTTCTGGCTGTTCTACTGCACGTGTACCTATTGTTTTTTACCTAAGAGGGAGGAAAATAAAGGTGCAGCCTTGCCTCTAGCTGGTTGTACTTTTCTCAGGATGCTCATGAATTCTTACTTAAATTGGGAAACAGATCAAAAGCACAAGTTGTTTACGACTCTGCACTTAATTTCTAAAAATTAGGAGTCTCCTGCAAAATTAGTGAAATTTAATATGAACAGGACGTAAATTGTGCAAAGGTCACTAAATATTTTAAGATGGGTTCTGTAGTTTTACTGCTTCCAACTGTGCTTGGTTTTTCTTCTGTCTTTTGTATGGATACTGGTTTTGATACAGAAAATAGCCAGTGCACATGCATAATGCCTTGTATATAAGTTCTCAATAAAAATTTAAATCAGAAACATTTGTTTAATGCACTTAAATATCAAGCCTTAAAAAAAGAAAAAAAGAAAACCACAAAAACCCACATACACACAAAGAGCCTTAATGCTCTTTGCTTTAAATAGAAATTGAACTTTGGATACTGTAGACCATAATCAAAAGCATCCATCTGCAAGACCAACTTGAGGATTTTAGTTATAATTTACAGGTCATTGGCTCCTTCATTACAGGCAGCCCTTGGCAAAAGCAGTTTCTGGTACAAAGGCACCTACAGTAACCAAGATGCAGCAGTTCCCCTCTGACTGCAGGGTTGGAATATGCACTTAATAAACATTTACATTCCAACTTGATCTTGCTAAAGAAAAATCAGCTCCTGCTGGGAAAAGGAAGTGAAGGAAGGGACAAGTAAAACCAGGCAAGGGCCTCAGTGCATTTCAAAGAACCATATTTTGCAACATTAAGCTTTAGTGTCACTGGAGACCCATAGTGTTTTTACGAGCAGAGTACTTTTTTGGAACTCCAAATGTATGGAATGGGAAAATTTTCACGGCACCTGATTTCTGAGAGAGTAAGATAAGCAATGTACTTCATGCTCAGTAATTACTTGCATTGATGTTATTCTTTTTACAGTTTCACTGAAAATTCTGAGTAGTTTTAGACTTTTTGTTTTCACTGAAAATTCTGAGTATTTTTAGACTTTTTTGCACGCAGCAAATTCTGCAACTTAAGGCAGGATAAAAATAAAAGCAAATTACTGCACATTGGAGAGAATATTTTTTGCAGCTTGAAAACAACTTCACCTGCATATGCTCTGTTCCACAGCTTCAGGAGGTAACAGATGTGAAAGGCAAGCAAAGCCACAGTCCTGGTGAGGATGATCTGTGAAAGGAATGCAATGCTACATCATCCAAAAAAATCCTGTATTATTCAGCACATTCCAGAGGTCACAATATTTATACTTCCACTGTGGGAATTAAATTTTAGACAGCAACCAGAGTTTAAGTAATTTGTAACTCTCAGTCTTCATTCTCTATCAAATTTTCTCTTTTTGCATGTGCATGTGAAGACCCTGTATAAAAATTTGGTTTCATTTTCCTATATATTTTTTTTAACTAGATCACTGTGGGTCAGGCATATCTGATATTCTGTCACATAAACTTTACAAACAAGAAGAAAAGTTCTGTGACTCACACAGATGTGTCTACAATACTTCATGTTTATGGAGTGTCAGACATGGTCACAGGATTGGACATAAATGATGAGATTTTTAGTCTCCTTTACTTCAGGATTCTTCTTAATTATTAGTGAAATAGTACGCAAATGTCTACTAATACAATTTTTTTTACCTCAGTTTTTCCTACATAGACAGAAATCACCAATTTACCTTACATTTAGAAAGAAACTACAGAATGTGATTATTATGCAGAATAGAAATTCCATTTTTTAAAAGATGTTAGATTGTTTTCTTCTAAAATTTACAAGTTCCATTGAAATTAAAATAGGAACCAAACTGTAAGCAAGTCCTTCAAAAACTAAAAATTAAAACATTCATCTCCCAAAATATTATTGTATTCCAGACTCCGTTCCAACAAATATGTAGGATTTTTTTAACATTCTTTATCCCATGCTGCATAAAACACACCTAAAAAGTGCATTCAAAATACTCAATTTCATCTTTATTGCTAGAATTCATCTCAGAGAGATTCAGATTTTAAGTAAAGTCATAAACTGAAGGAAAGATATTTTAAAACCTGAATATCTGTTTGTGACACATCACAGGATATAAAAATAGAAAATCTGCGCCAACGATCTTAAATATTGTTAAGTTTGGTTCTTGAATTCACTACTCTAGAGTTAAAAGTATTCCACTCATTCTGTGCCTCATTCTTACAAATCTGTTCCTGTGTTGACTTTGCACTTTAAATTAAAGGTATTGACAAGTTTTTATGACTTTTTTCTTTCTGTAAACATTGCACCTGTCTCTACTCAGCCTCTGGATGCCTCTGAAGTGCAATTTTTCTTTTCTTTTTTTTTCTTTTGCTTTATTTTTTTTTTAATTGTAACATCCATATCTATATATATCCACTTTTGGACAGTGTTTTAAATAAAGAGTTTCTTGTGATGACTGGCTTCAAGAGGTGAAGGAAGGAGGTGATCACCCAAGGTTTGCCCCTCTGCAGATCACCTTGTCATCTGACCGCACCCTGGAAAATCTGCTTGCATGGCCAATTAACTAAACTTTCCTTTTTTTATCACCTCAAGGCACGCAGCAGATACTGTCAGCGTTGTACTGTAAGTCATTCATGACACAGAATTAATTCTTTCAGGCTCTTTGCCCTGAAAAGGGAAAGTAGTAAGGATCAGGTGAGGCCTAGCTCAAGCATTATTCGATGCAGACGGTGGTAGATAATGTGCACTAGCTGAGGGTAAATTTTTCAGTCAAGACCCCCTTGCAGCTTCAGGTTTTTCAGACAACCAAGAACACTTTGCAGCTTCAGAATTTTAGTCAAGACCACTTTTTCTCTTCAGACCTGACCCTCTGCTCCAGCCAGCGTGGCTGTGGGGCAGTGGATTCCCTGAGCGTAAAAGCTGGGGCCTTTGAGCACCCATCCTCACCCTGCCAGTCAGGGTTGTGAATGCCTCCAGCTGAACAGGTTTCCTTTTGTTTGAGAGACTAACTAAAAACCTACCAGGAAGCATGAGAATTGAAAATATTAAAGCTGTTATTTTGGGAGGAAACAGGATGAGGAGTGCTGGGTTAGCCAAGGGCAAGGCGAAGCAGGGCCTAGTGGCAGACTGCTCTGCATGCTCCAGCGGGGAGGCCAGAAATTTGTCCTATGTAGGAAAATTCCAGCTTCTCCCATCTGCTTCAGCTGATCTAATTCCTGGTGTGAGCTGGCTTGAGGGAATAAGGCTTTTTGGAAGGTGAGACCTACGCTTAGTGAAAATAGGGGACCAGTGGCCCCCTGAGAGTTTCTTCATGAAATGTGGTTGTGATCAGGTGGGGTTGGTCTCTTTCTCCAGGCAGCACTGACAGAACCAGAGGACCCAGACTTTAGCTACAACAAGGGAAATACAGGTTGGATATCAGGAAAAAGTTTTTTACAGGAGGAGTGATAAAGTTCTGGAATGGCTGCCCGGGGAGGTGGTGGAGTCACCATCCCTGGGTGTGTTTAACAAAGCCTGGATGTGGCACTGATGCCAGGGTTTAGGTGAAGTGTTGGGGCTGGGTTGGACTCCATGATCTTGAAGGTCTCTTCCAACCTGGTGGCTCTGTGAATTCTGTTAATTCTTTTCTGCCTGGTTCTAAGTAACCCCTATGTATGCATAGAAAGGGCTCCGTTGCAGGCTTTAATTTTCTTATATGAGTTCAGGAATTCCTGTACATTCCTGTCCTACTTTGACCTTTCCTTAAGGATAAGCAACTAGACAACCAAAAGAAAGAAACAACACAAAAATACCCCAAACCCAAAAACAAACAAACAAACAAACAAACAAACAAACCCCAAGCCATCAAATAAAGAGAAAAAACCCAAACCAACCAAAAAATCCCAAACCAAACCTAAACAAATAAGCAAAGACCCCCAAACTGATTTCTTGGCAAAGTGCTGTTCTCTGGGATGATCTTCAGCTGATTAAGCAGCAAAAATGAGGTTACCATACCAATGAAACAGGTTTTTGGGCTACAGAATATATTATTCATATTTTTGTCAGCATCAATTGCGGTGTTCCTCACCTAACTACATGATAAACCTCAAGCTGTGTAATTGAACCCTAATGGTTGGGTTTGGATTTTTGTAGATGCCAGCCAACTTAGTCATAAGAGAAATGTCTCTAAACTTCACAGCCTGCAGACATTCCTACTTTCCAGAACTTATATTTTCCACTCTTCCAAAATGAAAAAAATCAATAGTACTCAAAAAGAGCAGGGTTCTTAATTGATTTGAGCTCCAAAACTTCTCACAGCCTTTCTGGAAGCTTCAGAAACTGAAGTATTTGGATAATAAATTGTGAAATCTGGCCCAGATACAGTGTGTTTCTTGAGAGGATTTGTGCACATTTGAAAATTGGGATGCCTCAATATGAAGTACAACAGTGAAATATCCTTGTCAATTTACAGACAAGTGTTTGGCAGAGTATGGAAGAGAATTATCCAGGAAAAACTGAGTCTTTACCTTTCCAGCTGAGCTGTTATCTATAATCCTTTCTCTATATATTTGGTATGCAACTGGGAAAAATATAATTGACAGGATTACCTGGGTTTACCCATAAAACTTGGTCTCTCAGCAAACACATTGGGTTATTTTGATAATACACCATCACAGCTTGCTTTGTCAATCTTTTGTGATTTGTGTTGGGATTGGGTTTTTTTTCCTAATTATTTTCACTTTCATTTAATCTAATGCAGTTTAAAACACCATCATGAAAAAAGTACACCTTCTAAAAAGTACATATTTAAAAACCCTTTTTAAGTTTTGTTCTGTCAGATTGTGAGTTTTACTTCAAGGTTCTGGCTTAAATAGGTTGTTACAGATGAAGAACTGGAGAGCATAAAAAAATCTAACTATAGAACTGACAACCACTTTCATAGATTGAATGGCTCTGATTAAAGATAACCAGAAGTCATAGATCAAATATGATTTGCTACATTATGTGGTTCAGAATGAAGTTTAACTTTTTTGAGGCAGAGCACCAAATAAATTTACTCCATGTCCAGGGAAATAAATAAAAACCTTTTTTTCTACTTCCATTATACATTATAGGCCCATGTATGACTGACATACAAAAAAAAACCAACAAAAACCCAAACCAAACCAAAAACCCAAAGCCCTCAAAAAACCAATCCCCTCAAAAAACATAAAAAGCCCCACCCCAAAGCTAAACAAACATTAAAATCTCCATTGAACAAGCAAACAACTCCTCCCCACCCAGCGCCTCCCCAGCCAAACAACAAAATGAGAAAAAAACAAACAAATGAAAAATCATCAAAAAGCCCCACCAAAAAAAACCACAAAAAACCCCTCCACACATTGGGAGCAGATCTGATTCAGTAGCACAAAGAAGCACTAAAACAAAATTCCAGTTGAAAATAGAACCACCAATCAGATGTGAACTTATCTTATTTTTCTGCAGAGACCTTTTCTTCTCATACTGTAATAGAGAAATTCACATGAAGACTTTACTAGTGTTAATTAATGCAGTTTTTGAAAAAAAATCTATGGTATTTCAGCTCATATATAAAATACAGCCAAAAAAAATTAGAAAGTGTTGGTGTTTTCAGTAAATATTTAGTGTAATGCAATTATTCCCATGGTCAAATAGTCTTGTATATGTTCAATAAAAGGATTGCAATTTTTTTTATATATTCAGCTTATACCTCAACCTAAGATTTTTGTTTGGATTTAATGATTTGGACAGCTTCTAGAGCACAGGATATGAAAGCAGATGTTACAAAGGATTAATGAGAAACACCAAAACACCTGCTGAAGATATAACCTTCAGTGACAATGAAGGCTCTGGATGGTGACACTCAGCTGTAACCCATCACAACACATTTCAGAGATGACTGAAATCTAAGTTGTGATTCTCATCATCACGAATACAAGAGGGAAATAAATATCTTTGGTAGGTAGCATGAACTCTTACGGGAAATATACCACAAACATCACTGATAATGTAGTAGGTGAAATCTTCCAGGAGATATAAAAGATGTTGTGCCCAAAAAAAATTTTTAAAAAAATTTTAAAAATATTAAAAATTTCTGAGTTAGTACTTTTAGAACAAGAACATGATGATGATGATGATGAGGATGATGATGATGATGATGGGAAATGCTGATCTACCAAGAGGCACCTAGTCCTCTGAGGCACTTTTATTTTCAGCATTATTGGAATGGAACAGCATTATTGTGCCAGAATTAGATGAAATGCTAGGAAAACTTTGAGACTACTTTAGAACTATAAATATTTCCATGTAAAAATCTGAATCCTATTGTGGATAGGAACACTAATGTTCGTACTTTAGCCTTCGGGGCTTAATAAACTTCAGGAGCACCGTAAACACTTCTGAAAATGTCTGTCCAGCTTCCCCAGTGACAGGGAAGTTCTGATGGTTCTGCTTATATTTGGCCTCTTTTGGGGTGGTAGACTTAAATAATTGTGCATTGAGGAGGGAGAAAAGTACAGGAAAATACCTGACAGCAGCACATGCACCAAAGCACAGGCAAAGTTTTGAGTTGGTTCTTTTCACTAACAGAGCACTGAACAGAGCTGAAAAGTGTAGCACTGTGTAGAATGTAAGTAGAGGAACTATGAAGTGCACAAATACTAGGAGATAGTCCAGCAGCACCCAAGGTTTTGATTTGTGGTCTACTTTCACATTTTTCTTGCTGGTTCTCTGTCTTTCAGCCTTTGAAATGTTACTTACAGCCTTTGTGACTTACTGTGTGAAGTGAGGTCACTGGAACAAGTGATAAAACCTATTTATCACCTGAAATAGATATATCCACTTTATTCCAAGGCAAATGACTTTTATTTTTTGTTTGATCTCAAGTTCAAGGAATAGTATATTGCTACAAGAGATTTCTGTTGTTTGAAAAAGGCATTGCATTTTAAAAATAATAAGAATTAAGGAAATTTGAAGATGGCATAACATGGTCTTCATCTTGATGAACAGCTATTTGGTCCTTAATTATACAGACAGGTTATTAGATCTGTACTGATCATGATCAAAACCCGACAGAATAAAATGTGTGCTTGTGAAAGACCAGAGTGTACAAGAACTGAGATAAGTTATAGCTGACCAAATTAGACCATATTTTTCACAGAGATAACAGATGGCTTCCCAGCACAAAGCCAACATGTTGGAAAATACTCAGCTCCTCCTGTGAAAACTCGGAGTTTTACAAAACCAAACACAAGGGAATGGTTTGAAATGATCAATCAGTTGCTCCAGTCTGTGTTTTTTATGTATAACTGAACTGATTAGAATCACATTCTGAAATACTTAAACCTTGTTATTTAAGTGTGTTTATATCATTAAGTACATGTATAGCATGAACAATCCCTGCTCAATGTATTGAAACTTAGCAAGTTTCTAAAGAAATGGAATAGTATCTTGCAAATGAAAAAAGAAAAATGGAAGCTGATATCAGCACTGTAATATCTAAGTTAGAAGAAGAATTAACTCCCACATAGAATAATATGGAATTTATGTTGGCCTGCAACTTCATCTCATGGTTGTCTCAGAAATATTTTAGGTTTTCTAATGCAGATGTCCAAAAGAAATGAAGAATATGTGTATTCATTTCACTTCAAAGGCATTAGGATACAGATACTATGTTCAGTGAAAGTGTAACATATGTATATATATCTCCATATAATATAAAGTCCCATGTAGTATAAAACTGTGACTCATGCAGTTCTCAGATAAATATAATATATGCTGTATATGGACACATTCCTTTAGGGCCACGTTCTCCTTTTAGAACACTGCACCATAAATGTGTATTGCCTGCTCAGCACTTATTCTGCCAGAAATTAACTGTGATAAATGCCCACAAATAAAAGGAGTCATCCTCTGAGAAAGAGAAATGTAGCACTGATTAAAAACAAATGCTC
The DNA here is from genome assembly GCF_028551555.1 of Melozone crissalis. Taxonomy (NCBI): domain Eukaryota; kingdom Metazoa; phylum Chordata; class Aves; order Passeriformes; family Passerellidae; genus Melozone; species Melozone crissalis. Next base: position 1,321,942 of record NW_026535783.1, read on the forward strand.
AGAGAGGTGCCTGCATGTTCAGGGAAATGTTTCAATGTCTGGCTTGTTCTATAATTTGACCATAACATTTGACCATTTCTAATGTCCTAACCAAAACAAGACCCTAAACCACACTGTTTCATGAACAATGGCCAATTGTAAATTAAAGCCTAATTAGTGATCTCAAAGAAAAAGACTATTATGTAAACTACCACAGACTAATCATAATTTCTCCCTCATTAGAAATCTCAGAGAAAGATATAAAGAAAAAAAAATACGTCATTATTTACAGGTTTTATAATTTTTCTTATGGGAAAAACTGATTTTTTTAATTTATTATTTTATGTAGAGGATTATAAAATTATTTTTAAAAATGAAAGATAAAGGACAACAGCAGGAATGAAATTTCACATTCTGACCTAGCTCTGTACATTCAAAGACATTTCTTTGTTCAGAGAAACTTCAAGTAGAGAATGGAAAATGGATTTCTTTTCTCCAGCAAAAAGATTTTTCTTGACTCATCAAACTTATTAAATAGCTGCATTCTTGATGTATTACCTCCCTTTAGAATGGATAATAATACTGAGCAGATACATCATTCAATCAGCCACTGACTGGCTGTGTGCATGAAGTTTCTGTGTTTTAAGTCTTTGCAAACACAGGTAAGGTAATATGGTAAATTCAGAAGACCTAACAGGATGTTTCATTGAAAAAAAAGGTTGGAATTACAGCTGAGGGTAATATTATGCAACAGCCTCTGAAACCAATGTGTGTGTTGGCTGAGAAGTGTAAAAAACTGTAGCACTTGTCCCAGAAACTGCAGTTTTGGGCTTCTAGGTAAAATAATTCAGTGAATGAGGGAAGGTAAAATGATCCAGTGAGTGAGGGAACCATGAATTCATTGAGAACCCAGTAGCTATGGGCTAACCAATTAATTAGAAACAAATTAGTCGTTCTGGCAGATTCATCTTGGGCTGTTGACTTCTGAGTTGAAATCCTTCAAGTCCCAGCATAAGTGGAAGGTAAAAATGGCTTTTCCTTTCTGCTTAATACAGCAGTGGGTGAGGAGAGGTCGTGAGGAGAGGAGTCGGAGAGAAACCTTGATATCCATGACCATGACTGGAGCAGTTTTCCAGGATAGTCATGGAATTACATCTCTGCACTGCCTGAGTTCTGCAGTCTTCTCAGAGTGTTGTGGTTCATCAGGATGCAGCTGTGGTTTGTTCGAATTATACCAACTTCAGCTATTCACCTTTACCAAGGTCATAATCTGTTTAAGAGAAAATAATTCTGCAGGGGTACAGATCAGATCAGAAACCTCTGGAGTGATCATTGGAGAAACAAACTGGGAAATCTTGCCTAAAGTTAAAAAAAAAAAAAAAAGAAGAAAAACAAACAACGTGGAAATAAATAATACCATGAAGTTATTATAGTTAAATAATTAGCACTTGAATTGAAAAGACTGCCTATACTCCCTTACAATTAACTTGCTGTCACATCTCCTTAACAAGATGCAATTTTCACCCACACATACATTTTACTTTCAGTCTGTGACTTTTGCTGCACAGACTTTGAAAATAAGGCACTATGGGATGCCATACTGCATTCAAGGATGCTTAGAAATCACATAGTGAGAAATTCACTTGACAAGAGAATGTAAAAATGTTCCTCGAACCAAGATATTCATTTTTATAACTTAATTTTGCATCTTTGAGTTACACAACATTTAAATTACATAGACTGTCCTCACACACAACTCCTCAATTTAAGCATTACTTGATTATAATGTGCTGCTTTTCATTTTGAGAACTATGAAAGAAAAGGGATTAAGTTTTGTTGAAAAAGAGAATTAAATATATGCATTCAAAGTGTTGTTTCCTCTATGATATAATACACTTGTAGGCAATGCGCTGAGTACAGTTATTCTGATTTTTTAATAACATGACTGACTCTGTAAAGCCTCAAAAGAATTTGTCAGACTATATTCTAAAGGACTCTGGCAATCTAATATATTGAAAATCTAGTAATTTTCTATTTCATAAATCCTGAACATTATAATGAGAGGTAAGAGACTTTTTTTCAGATGACTTAGCTTATTAAAATATAATGTCTTGGACTTAAGAGTTCTTGCTAAACATGTTAATAGCTTCTCATAAGAGACCCTAGCAATGCTTTCTGGTGTCCAAGTGGAAAAGAAAATTTGAAATTAAATTAGACTGGTTAAGTGTATTATAAGATTATTTAAAAGAAAAAAAATGTAATATCATGACATGAAATGATAACCAGTAATTGAAGTATAAATATGTAGGTATTGGGAAAAAGAAGATGAAAAGAGTTTTATGCTAAATTGAAAAACACAGAGAATTTCATGGCAAAGATAGGAAAGAATAAAAATATAATAGTTGGAACAATCTTTGTTGAGTTCTATCAGGGAGACCCTGACTTTATAGGAATCTTTACTGATTATGGTAGGAATTAAATCAAGTTCTTTGAGAGCAGTAGCTTAGCCAGAAGAGGTGAAAGCAACGACCAAAAAGTAGAAACATAGAAAGAATGAAAGATTAGCTATAGACACTATTAAATTATTTCTCCACTTTCACAGTAGAGAACCTGCAGTACAAGATTGCATGAGGAAAAGGAGAAATAATAAACAGGAGATGAAGGATGACATAGCAAAGCAGTTGAGGAAATGTTTATAATCAAAACAAAAACTCCAGAATGTATGAGACTTTTAACTTATTCTTCCACTTAGCTCTATCAGAGGTGTATTGTGTTAAAATAACTGAGATTTATCATAGCCCAAAGCTACAATAAAAAGAAGTTACTACCAATAATTCCATCATGAGCTAATGCACTGACTGAGGTTGTATCCCAACCGTGGAAACCATATCTTCATCATTTTTTGCCATTTTTGCTCCTGAGGAGACCTCTTAATTGCACATATATTATTCTGGAGTATTGATTGTTCTATTCTGTGAGCACAGGAGAAGGAATCAAGATCAACTGGGGCCTCTGGGAACAGGTAATGAGGCTTGACTTCTCAGAGTTGTGTTCCTGCTGCAGTCATCGATATGTGCACAAGGTGCAGGATTCTCACTCTGCCTCTGCTCTGCTGGGAGAGCAGAAAAAAAAAATGGCAAAAAGTGTTATTTATCAGTGTTCAAGTGTTAATTTTATGGTGGAAATTGTGGATCAAAGCTGTAAATCAGTGAAAAGACATTAACTCCTTCTTATGTTCAAACTGACTGCTACTTGAGATTTTATATTAAGGGGAATTTTTTTCCTGTAAGGGTGGAGAAGGGGCTGGAATGGAATTCCCAGAGAAACTGTTCCCTGAGTCCTTAGAAATGTCCAAGGCCAGGTTGTATGGGGCTTGGAGTACCCTGGAATATTGGAAGTTGTCACTGCCCATGGCAGGGGGTGGAATTGGATGACTTTATAGGTCCTTTCCAACCCAAACCATTCTGTGACTCCACAACTTTAATATTAACCTCTTAAAACATGGTGTGGAATGCTCTAATGCCTGGAAATGCCTGCTGACCAAACCATTTAACCAGAACCTACTCTAAAGATTACACTAAAAAAAAAGATAAAATTTACAGAAACATAGAATGAATGTTCTTAACACAGTTGTTTGCACATCCCAACAACCATAACTCAACTTTTAACGATTCCCACTTGGTGAGGAGAGGTGAGCTCAGGCAGCTGCTTTGACACAAAGACCCTGTTTTCTCACAACCACACTTTTCACTTTTGGGTGGTTGCACACCTCCAAACCCACCTTTTTTTATCAACACTTCTTCAATGGGAAGTGTCATGACCTTCATGATCCTTTTTAAGATCCTATCTTTGAGTTGTTGAAATCACTTTATCATTTTCTCTCATTTTATCACACAACATTTCTCTCATTCAGTGTTGGGAGATGCATCAAGAATACCAATATGAATTATGAAGAAAAAATTCTTATGTTTTTTGAGTAATAAAAGTTATTGCTCTGCAGATGCAGTGGAGGAGCTCAGCAGCTGCTGCCCAAAACTAGCAATTTAAAATGCATAAAGGCAATCCAAGAGTCAGAATTAAACAGAGAATAGAGCAAATTTAAAGGTATTGCTTACAGGGTTAGGTTAGCACTGCAATCTTTTAAAAGCAGAACTTTGTCATTAATGCTGCCAACTAATTAGTAACCATTCATCCAGAGTCAGTCTTCCTACAATTCTCTTAAGGGTAATAAAAATGCACCAGATATTAATTTGTCTCATTATGTTCTCCATTGGGATCATCTGAGGTCTCACACTTTTATTGCAATACATGAAATTTTAACAAGTGTAGTCTGAGAAAGAAACTATGACCTTTTTAGTCTACTTTTAGTGTTTCAAACTCAAAAGTATTGGGTTTTTGCATTTGATTTTTCAGAGTCTGAAGGGGGAAAGGAATGAATGAGTGGATATGTTGATCTTCCTAATTTTGATTTGACAAGCTGATCTGGAAATTTGCCTGATTTCCAAATGAAGAAGGGGTTTTCAGGGGTTTCATATCCTTTAGGATTTTTTCTAGTCAGCATATTAAGTCTTTTGCACAGTCACCTGCTGAGTTGGAAGGGGAAATAAAAAACAGAAATGGGAACAGGGAAGGCAAGAGTTCTGGAGAAAACATTCTAAAGTTCAAAGTGGGTGATGAATGACATTTAAAAAGTCAAGAGAGTGACATTTTAAGTAAGTAAAAGTTATGCTGGTGCGCTGAAAGATAAGGTTTCTTATAACAGGAGTATTCATCTCTGCTCCACTCTGGACTCGTCTGGGATGGAATTTTACCTTTATAAACTCCATCATAAGACAGATGCACACAAATTGAAGATAATCCATAGCACTGCAACAGTGCTAAAAGATTTCACTATCCAACACATGGGGGAAGCTGAAGTGGCTGGACCGTTGTAATCTAGAGAATAGAAAATTGAACAGTGGGAGGGGAACATCTCAGTTTTTGCAGTAGCTCTTGATTTATTATAAGAACACATTAGTCAGCACCTTTTTATTTCTTTTTACCATGGAGATTTTTAAAAATCGGGAAGAGTTTCTTAAGAAAACCTCTGCATTGTTTGGGGATTACTTCCAGAAATTTAGAGTTATTGTTTCTCTCACTCAGCGGAATAATTTTCAGTGAAATTTCACTTAATGCAATTACATATCTACTGTTAGAAAGATAAGCTGAAATTAAAAGATGGAACATAATTTGTCCTTCAAAGACTGGTCTACAATGGCAAAACTGTATTTAATGGAAGTTTCAGAAACATTTACAAACATTTGAAGTTTTCTGGAAAGCAGTTCTGATGGCCTTTTACATAAAAATAAAAATAAATATGAACTCACATTTAGTGTTAAGCATTTTATAGTGTTCTATTCTATTCGAACCTTGTTATTCTTAAGAAAAATATTAGAGAAATCAAACTAAAGTAGAGGAAGTAAAAAATCTCAAAAACTTTTTTCTTCTTTTTTTTTTCCCTTTCTCCTTTGTTTCTTAGCCAAAATTTTTCTACCTGTCCAGTTATATGTCTCTGTACCCAATTTAGTCATATACATGTCAGGCAGGACCAATATTTACTGTTTAGGGAACATCAATTTCATTTTAATATTTGTTTCTCTACATTTGTTTAAAGGCCCATACCTTTGAGTTTTTGGATCAAGGAGTAATATCTGAATCACTTATGAGTTAGCATGCTCTGCTGTGCGCAATTTCATTCAAACTAGGTTTGATTCCCTAAATCTCACTGTGTAAGGGTATGTAAGTGCCTTCTTTCCCAGACGACAAATTATCATCTCGCTATGAAAACATATGATGCCTGAAATTCAAAGCAGCAGCCAAGACTCACTTTAATCGTACAAGCACCATGACTTGCCTGGAATAAAAAGCAGAGTTGACTAAACTCTGAGTTACAATTTCCTGTCAATCCATCGCCTGGGATTAGTAAACTCACAGCAGTGTAAAGATTGTCTAGTAGGAAACACATTTCTGAGGGATGAGGTGCTCTAAGAAAGCAGTGGTTGTCAGAAAAAAAATCTAATTTATGATGACAGCTTTCTCTAGAACAGGTAACCTTCAAACCAGCAGAGATATTCACCCAAGATACATTTTATTTTTTAGAAATCCCGTCTCAAAAGCACAGTGATAGGTGTTGGTTTGGTGGAGTTGTTGTTGTTGTTGCAGGTTTTTGTTTGTTTAATTTTTTTGCTAGTTAAAGAATTTGCTGTTAATTCAACCAATACTGTCAGGATGAAGAACATGAAATCTAAGGAGCATCTCCATTCTAATCATACTTACTAGTGCAATTTTGGTTTTAATTTCTGTCCTCTACTAGTCATGCATATTTTGAGAACTGACACAACTGAGCTTACAAGTGAGAGTTCAGCCTAGTGCTTTCTTCAATCATGTAAATATTGCAATAAATTTTTCGCGATTCTTTGAGCTGCAGACAGCACAGGAATATTCTTTGTGATATTCTTATGCTTCTCACACTCCATGGTTGTCCATCTGTACAGAAAATGCTACGACTTCTGCCAAATTTTACACTGTTCCCTCATCTGCCCTGCTGCTATAATAACCTACTGAGTGTTTAAATCAAGGAACAACTGAAGGGTAATATTTCTTTGGGCATTTCCAATGTGCCTCTCTCTCTTTAGAGCCAAAGAATTGGTGTATGATACCAGAAAATTCCCCAAAAACCAACATTACGCCAGCACTGAAAAAGCTCTCTGGGTTGAGGATAGCTGTGAAACTCCATTGAATTTAGGGTGTGGAAAACCAAACAAAACCATTAAAGTGCATTTCACAGCCTTTCCACAATATGTGGATTCTCTCGTTAGGTTGTTTGTTTTTTCTTTATATTTCATTGCACCTCTTTTTCCTGCTCAGCATTGTTAATGGTTTTTCCACAAAGTTCTTCCATTATAAAAATTAAAACAACCCCCAAGGGGAAGTATATATTTATATGTGTCTATATATATCTATATCTATATCTATATCTATATCTATATCTATATCTATATCTATATTTATATCTATATCTATATCTAGTATATAAGTATATCTCTAGAGAGAGAGATACTTTCACTTATTTGTCAGTATTGCTTCAAGACTGATAATAAAATAAAAGAAAAAGACAAATTAAAAAAATCACCATAACTCTAACAAATTGGAAACAACCCTTTAAAATACCACCTTGACTCAATAATAATTCACTGTCTCACTGCTTTGATGTTGAACACCACGTGTTACTGCAGCCATGAGACTGCATTGTATTAATAATGAAATTATTCCATTGCTTTCACCCTATAATGTGCAATATTTATCCAAGTGCAGTTTGTATTCTGATCTGACTTATTCCAGCCTAGATGTACAGAATTCATTTTTCTCTTAGGTTGTTGCAACTATGCAGATTTTGAACTATCTGATCTGGTTTCATCTGATCTAAAAAAAACCCAGCTCAACATTTTTCATTACTGAGAAGCATCTAAACACAACTATAAATCTAAGCAGAAAAGGTCATTCTTAACATGTTTCCTGATTTAAGCATCCAGTGGATTAAAGAAACAGATGGGCAGACTGAAAATGTTTGTTGATATGCCAGAACAAAATGGATGCCACCTGAGCTCTAAAATAAATCTACTGCTATTCCCAAGATCAGTTCCCTCTGGCCTCAAAAATGTAAAAGCTAAAAAGATCAATATCAAATTTTCAGTGATGTAGTTTTTCATATTGAAGAACATGCTCCAGCTGTTGGAATCTGATTTTCAAGGGACTGAAAAAGACTGGCAGAAATTCAGCTTTCTTTAAAGAGCCCTATGCCAGTGCATTAAGAACAGGTAAATCAGGCACTGAGTTCCTTTAAATACATGAAATTGCTAATCTCCTGCTTTGTGTCTTCCCTTGGTAGCTAGATTTGCTCCTTGGAGATGCTCAGATGTCCCAGCAACATTCATCACAGTGATGCCTTTTTAAGTGTATATCCATCGCTTAAAATTAAAATGACAAATGGCATTTAGTTGCTGCCTTAGGATTTTAAATTGGTTTGGAAAATCAGCAATGGAGATGGAGAGGCTGATTTTTACAGAGATTTATCTGGTACAGTTTGAGAGAAAGTAATTTCTCCTGCTCGCTTTGAGTCAAAATACTCAAAAGATGAAATCATTACACTGCATTTAGCATGCAGCACAAAGTTTTACTTGGACTTTCACCACTGCCTTGGAACAGACAACAGCAGGGACAGCAAAGAGGCTCCGCATTACCAAGGTCCCTCAACCTGCCACAGACACGATGGACATCATGCCTAGGGTTTCTTCAGCTTTTTGTATTTTTTTCATGTGTTTGAAGCCTTGTAGACTGTTAATGCATAGCTAATAACTTCAAGTGTTTATCCTGCTTTCTCCCATAGTTTAACAAACCCTTACTAATACAGTCTTGGAATTGTGCTTAGCCTTGCTTTTTGACTAGCAAGGACACTTGGTTTTGCACTATATATCAAAGTCACAATAAAATGCAGAGCTAAATATCAGTAGTGGCCTCCAATATTGCAGAACCTGGGGGGAAATTACCTAACCAACTGCTCTTCTAATTGGACAATATTTGTTAGATTTACTAATTAAGTAACCTTTTAAAAATTTTAGAAATACTGTATCACGAATGCATATCCCCATATTGTGCACTTGAAAGTTTTCAATTAAAAATTTGCTTTTATATTACGATTTTAAGACTGTTTGGAAAAGTTTGGTGTTTTATTCCAGGCAACAGATGCTTATCCTGGGCTGAAAGAAGCCTGATAGGAAAAGATCCTGTTTAGGATTTTCTGGAGAAATGAAAATCAAAAAAAAAAAAATAAATAAATAAAAAAAAAAAAAGGAAAGAAAAAGAGAACTAGTTAGAGTTTAACTGACAGGTTCTGGAATCTGGAGTAGAAAATATTACACCTTAGCCTTGCCTTCCCTACACTCATTTTTTGCAGCTTGTGATGCTTGTGCACATTTCCCACAACGTCTTTCTCCCACCAAGGAAAGGCTTTTGTCCCCACCAGGAGCTGTGAATGTGCTGCCCACCTTGTTGTCTGACCCGAGAAATCATGCTGGAAAATGGTCTGGTGGCAAAAGAAAACCGAATTCACACCAAGTGCGATCAGATCCTTCTCGAGGTTCAGGGGTTTCCTCTGGAAGTGTGTCACTTGCCTCCATGGAGGGAGTGGGCAAAAGGAGCTTTCATCTTACCAGAAGGATTTCTTTGATCTCTAAAAAAAAACTACTCAAGATGTATCTAACAAAGCCAGAAATATATTAAAATACATTAAAAAGACGAGGTTAGCAGCATGGAAACAAGTGCTTGGAATTAGATCATTTCTTTGTACTATGTCTTGAATCACCGATTTTTGTGATAGAGACACTGATATCTCTGTGGCTTTTTTCTTTTCCCAGTCTTTTCCTACCCTGGCACCACTGTTAGAAATTCACTGAGAGTGTTTGCAGGGAAATTTGATCTGCAAGGGCAGTTTTCATGTGGTGCTGCCTCACAGCTTTGCCAGAAAATGGAATGCCTCACAGAAATTATTTTTCTCAAGAATGAAAAGATCTGGTGTATTTTCTACATTTTTTTCATCTCTGTCATAAGCATACTGTTGAGTAATTTAGTATTTAGTGACATTTTCTACAAAACAAGGATTGGATGTAACCAAATCCGTTTGGGCTTAAGGGTCTGAAAGCTACTGAATCTGAATAAAATATTTAGCCTGCCTAAACTTTTTAAGGAAACTCCTAGATGTAGTGAGGGAGAGAGTCTTACCCATTTCTGAAGGAATAATATAGGTAACAATAACCATAAATAAAATTCCTAATTCTGGAAGAGAGGGTGGAGAGAAGGAGAGGCATTTCAATGCAACCTTTCAGTTTGTTTTTCAATTAGTAATTTTTATTTTTGTAAAGATTGAAATATTCAACATAGAATAGCATAAAAAAAATTATATCAAATTGAACTCCTTCTGCTTTTAAGTCAATTAAAATTTCCAATGAGTTCTGATTGTGGCCAGCTTTTCAAAGAAAAGTCACTATTAGCTTCCATTTATAATAGGTAAAGGAATGTTTTAAAAAGGTGTTGAAACCTTCTTTTCTTTTGAGAATTCTGAAAGTTACTAAAAGTAACTTAGTAACTTTATTTGCTAAATTTATTTAGACATTTTCCTAATTTCTATATTTTTTTGGAAAAAAATGTTTTTTAAATTCTCACAATTCTAGTCCATTTTAAAATGCATGGAACTGCAAAAGCAATAATTGCAGCTCTGTGAAGATAAAGCACAGGTCTTTCAGACCTTGGAAAACAAAGGTGCTTTTATTTTTATTTTTTATTCCCCACAATGTGACCTTTGGAGCTTCCCTATAAAATATTTGAAAAACAAAAAGTTGTCTTAATTTTCATTACAATTTTAGAGCAAGGGTCGCAAAGCCAGACTGAAAACATTATTTCAGGTAGCATACTAGTCAATAAAAGTTTTTTTATATGGAAAATTTCTGTGGGAGTGGGAATTTCAATAGGTGATAGCACCAGTGAAAACAGATAATTTGTAGCAAATTAAATATGAGGTTACCTGTGAGGTAATAGCACAGAGAAAAAAATCAAAACACAATAATAGTAGCATAAATAAACACAAAAGGTGTAATTAAAACTGGATCAATAGTTTAGCTATGGTTATGCTAATCCATAATTCATTATTATCTCAGTTTAAATAAAAACCCCTTTTCTATAGATAATGCAACTGCCAGGGGACAGAGGAAGGGAAAACTGTGGGAGACTAAATTGAAATGGTGGAATTCTGGTGAGAGGAGGGGAAAGAGCAAAGCAGGTTTTGCTGTGAAACACACCCCAGGTCAGGACAATGGCAAATATCCATTTGTGTGTGACAAAAGAAATTCTGGGGCAAGATGGAATACAGGCAAAGGGAGAAGGTTGGAGAAGCAGCAGCTTAGGTGTGGAATTTGGCAGATCAGGCATGAAACCATTAGGGATGTTTATTTGAGTCTCAGGTTTTTTTCCTCCAGGAAAGAGCTGTGAAAATTGCTGTTCCATCCTCTACTCACCTGGTTCCCAGGGTTGGACCATTAAAAATAGGTAATTTACACATTGGAGGTTTGTGCAATCAGGCGAAACTCTTCTTTGCTATTGCTAGGTTATTCATGTGCTCACACTTTTGCTGTAGTTGCTATAGATATAATTAATTTGCTTTATAACACCTATAAACTACATACAAGAACCAAAATCGGCCCCATTAAATTTTTATTCCACCCTTTCTAAAAGTGTACATTTTGTGGGGAGCAATCTTAGCTTTATCCTTCTGTTGACATGCTTTATGAGAGAGTGTATCATCACAAAGTCACACAAACAACTTTTTTTCCCACATGAAATTCTGATAAAATAACCTGGCATTGGAATGAACCCGGGTCATCCACTTACAGACATTGCTGCCTGTAAATTCACTGCAGATAAAAGAAGGAACAGAGTGATTGAAGGACACTTCTATAAAAGAGGAGAGAAAAAATAGTGTTTGACTATGGCAGAATAAAGTTTTCTTAGGTGTATGTATGGTTCTTTCTCTCCAAGTCCCATGAGACATTAGGTAACCTGTATAAATTAACTTTGTTTTCTGTAAATTCCCTTTATTCCTGGTCAAAGTGCTTTCTGGATGGAGAACAGATTTGTGCAACACAAGGATTCTAAATACATTTTGTGACCATTAATTTCAAGAGCATCTTATGCCACATTCAAACAGAAAATTACTAAAAAAGAGTGAACCCTAAGCCAGTCAGTAGAAGAAAAAAAAAAACCAAGGCAAAAGAGAAAAACTGTTATCTTTCTGTGAGTAACTATTATAGTGTCATGAAATCTACAACGAATTTCTGTCTCTGTGCAAGCAAGTTCCACATGTGTTTGACAGAAGGAATAAATATTTTACAGAGCCAGGAAGGAGGTAATTCTGAGTGAAATGTTGAGGTGCACAGTCCCAGAGGTCTTCTTATGAAATAAGTTGCATTAGTTTGGCTTGTGCACACAGTCTTTGGTTTATCTACTAAAGTGTTTTTGCTCAAGCCATGAGCTTTTGTACATTTACCTTAAATAATTTTTCTGTGATTCTGTGATACTTTGATTCTTTGACTTACTGTGCCTTATCATGGCTTTTGAATATATTCCTATCATAAAACACTTCTGCATAACTGTACTGACCAGCCTTGAGTAGGAACTACAACAAACAGGTTTCAGATGTGCTCTCTGAAAACAATTCAAAGACAAACAGAGGAAGAGTTGAGATTTTTAAAAAGTTGTTACTTGTCCAAGAAGTAAAAAAGTAAAAAGAAGTAAAAAAGTTGCTACTTGTCCAAGAAGTAAAACTGCTATCTCTGGAGGAACCTTCCTCCATGGACCTGGTAAAGGTGTTTCATACATTATGCTCACAGAATAATCCCTCTGTAGAGGAGCAGTAGTTTCTGAATGTAAAAAAAAAAAATTAAAGTTTTTTAAGTGTTTAGAACACTGCGCTTAAAGGTAATATGAATTACTGTCATGCCTCCGTTAGTATTTCTTTGCAGTCCAGTAATGTCTAAACCAGAATGGAGAATCTTCAAAGGGCAATAAAATCTAAAAAGCTTTCAGCAGGAGGTGCAAAGTCATTAAGTGATTCAAAGGGCAATACAGATCATTTATCATTGTACATACCTGTGCAACTATGCTACCATCCTAATTCAGAGTTTAATTTATTATCCTGAAGCATGGAGATATTATCATTGCATAATTATCTGAGATTTGAGGGTTTAGGTAAAGATGTTAAAATATTTTCTGTCAGTCGTACATATGAATATGTTAACAGAGGATCTTACCCATTTTTGTCCTGTAACATTCTGGGGGATATTATTGTAATCCTGTATCAGTTTCAGTACAGATGTGACTATTCAAGCATCATCAAAGTGTGGCTTTTTTTATTTATTCCATTTGTAATACTGTGTGTATTCCTTTGGGTTGTTTTTCTCTCTTTTTAATAAATATGTATAAATATATATATGTAAACACTAGGAAAAAGGTGTGTCTAAAAGGAAAATACTGTCAGAAGTATTTCAAATATAAAAGTATAGGAAAGTTGATGGGGTTTTTGTTATTTTTCTCTTCCTTATGGCATACCTTAATTACTGATTGATAAGATTTATTATTTCCTTAACAGGATTTGGATTACAGCTTCAAAGAGTGAATACAGAACACAAACTTTACTGAATATTCATTTAGTGTGGTTTGGGTTTTTTAGTTTATTTCTTGTTGTAAACAACCTTTCATTTTCCCAGATGTCTCTACCTCGTATGAACTAGTTAAGTCTGATATTTTGTTCTACAGAGAACACCAGAAACTCTGAAGGCATCTCCATCTGTAAAGAGGGCTAAGTGAAACAACCTGGAACACCTTTACAGCAAAACATTCTCTTGCATTATTCTGAATATAAAGAAAGACAGTTCAGTCAGGTTTTTATCCTGTCTTCTGCACCACGAGGAGCCAGTGCCTTCACCAAGGTAGTAGATAATTATTAAATATGTTAAAAGGGAAAACTTATGGGATCAAATATATCTGACAGTTAATTTTGTGATCCTACCTTGAGTTTTTTGCTATTGTTTATTTCTGTATTTTTAGGAAAACTATGCAAGTAAAAAAAAATCATTAGGTCCTTGCCATAAAGCAAAAGGAAACTGGAAGAGAGAACTCAAGGCAGAGAAGCTTCTCACTTTCAGTTCGTAGAAAGGAAATAATTTTGGCAAAATTTTCTCCAACTTTCAGTTGTCTTTACACTAAAAAAATTTTCAAAGACTATTGTTGCACATATGCATCTTTCTTGCATGAAATACTGTCCAACTTTTTAAGTTCTTTAAAAGTGTCTCAAAGAATTCTATGTCATTAGTGGTTTTCCCCCCCTTCCCCAAATATTGTCCCTCTGGGGTGATGACTGGTATCGATTTCTCTTATTTTGAGTTTTTGTTTGGTTTTGGGTTTTTTTTTTGTTTTGTTTGTTTGTTTGTTTGTTTGTTTTTAATCTGAGCTTTTGTTTTGTTTTGTTTTGGGGGGGGGGTTGGGTGTTTTTAGGTGGTTTTGGGGTGTGTGTGTGTTTTGCTTGTTTGCTTTGTTGTGTTTCTTATCTTTTTACAGCACTCTTTTTCAGGGTGGTAATGGAACTGAAGGAAACAAAACCCTTAGAATAAACATGACAATTCCTAACAACAGCTTTATGGCAATGTAAAAAGCTATTTTGGTGTAGTAAAGACCAGATTATTCTGCAGTACAAATGAGAATTTAGTCCTTCTATGTACGAACATTGTTTTTCTATGATTTTATGCCATGTATGTATAAAAGTAACACTGTATTCCCCTCAAACTGAAATATTGGACTCTAAATATTTCTATGTTCAAGAATGAAGAAGCTAAAAAGAATATTTCTACTAGACCTGCTTTTCTGCTTCCATAAGATTCCTGGATCTTTTTTTTGGGAAATATGTATAGAGCTTTAAAGAGTTTAAAGAGGGTTTCAGCTAAATGAAATCACTGCAGTTTAAATTATGTGTAAAATGAGGAAATCCATATTCTTTCCAAAAGTTTCTTTGAAAAAGGTTGAGCCACGGAGAAGAGATGACTGAATGAGCACTGTGGCAATTTAAAATAATTCCTTTATGCATGGGAAATACTCTGCCTTGAAAAATAGGTGGGAAATTAAAAGAATATAAACACACACCGTTGAGACAAAGCTGTAGAAATTACTGGATTCTCATCTTACTAAACAAGCAAGAAGAACTCACTTTAGACTTAAAAATTCACATTATTTACTTTTCTCAGACAAATTCAAATACTGAAATAAATTAACCTCAAATATCTTTTGTTTTAAAAAATCCTCTCCTTTTGCTGTTAATTGCTGTATTGATAAATCTTCCCAGAAATGGAAAAAAAACATAACAAGTTAGCTTTCCTCAGTTTAAGGGATAATTTTCCTATAGCCCCACATAGTTCCATGTTTTCATTATGGAATATGATAGAAGTTTTTTATCTGAAATCCTTATTTATTAGTAGCTGTACTGAAGTGTAGTCAAAAGTGGGGTGGACAAAAAAAGCCCTGAACAGTAGGAGTTCAGGGGTTTGGAGGATATTAATAGATAGCAGGCTCAGATCTAGAGTTCTTTCTCCTGGCAGAGATGAGGAAAGATCATGAAGACATTTTTGTCCACAGTTGTGTGTAGCACAGCATAATAGTTAGATTACTCAGTACTTAACCTTTTTGTTCTAAAATAACTGCTCCCTAATAGCTGGAGAGACAGCAGAAACCTGTCCTAAAAACCCCTTTTCAGTATTCTCCTCTTCACAGTAAACCACATTTCTTTATCTCTCTTCAATTAAAGAATATTGCCTTTGTCTTTTATCTCTGCCCTTGTCATGTACTTTTCAATTAATACCTTGCCCAGCTGTCATTTAAATGCAATGCTACAAATTTTGTCTCATTTTCCAGGCAGACTGGCACACACACACATATTAAGAAACAATACTCTTCCACTCACTACTGCTAAAAAAATTTTACCCTATTTTCTTTTGTGTTGGGCTTAGTGACATTACAGGTTGAAAAATCTCATTGACTCTTCCCCAGTTTCTGATTATTAAGGCCTTACAATTTAATTTTAATTGGTGCTTGTAAAAATTCAGAGAGGAAAAAGCGTCCCTTAAAATTCCTTATCCTGTGTAAAATTAATGATGTTAATAAGCTTAGTTTATATGAAGTCTCCATATCTCCATCACCTTCCCCTTTTCAAGAACATGCATTGAATTATGATCATCATATTAACGATGCCTGATTAGTGTTAAATTTTATTGGCTCTATCTTGTTGTCCTCTTGCACTCTGTGGCAGAATTCAAGGAGAATCTCTTAGCAAAACTGCATGTTGTATTTTTTTTTAAGTAACTCAAGGCAAGATTATTAAAAACCATTCATTAGTGTGGCTCTTTTTATATTTGTGAAGAACACCTTGAAATGAAATTTTTCTGTGAGATCTGCCTGTGAAATTGTAAACCTGGCAGGTTTTTTTTTCTTCAGCTTTCAATTTGGAGGTTGATCTCAATGCTGCTGGACACAGCTTTTCACCTCCCACTTTAATTTTCTGCAAAGACCTGATTGGATTTGGAAGGGCTTCTGACAGAAACTTACAAAAATTCTACACAATATGGTACACTGTAAAGATTGAAATTTGAAATATTAAATATTGACAGATAATATGCTTTTGGAGATTGGTGGCTAACAACAAGTTAGTTAGTTAGTTAGTTAGTTAGTTTGTTTGTTTGTTTGCTTGTTTTTAAATTAAGCTTTCTTCCATTGTTAGTTTTAATTCCATGATACAGATCGATACCTATAGAGATATTTAGATCAAAAGAGTAAAATGGAAGTCACAATGCAAAACTAAATAGGTAATCATGAAAATTCCACTTCTCTGTTTTTCTTTCAGTTTTTGGAAAGTTAACAGGATTAGAATGTTGATTTGGTGTCTTGTTTCATTTTTATTCTGCTATTCCCCTGCTTAACATCAATCAGAATTTTGAAAAGTAACATAAAGTGTATTGAAAGATCACATTGATTTCTCAATCAGAGGTACCTTTCTAAAGAGTGCAAATAAGATAGAACTTGATCTTTCCTGAAGATAAGGCTAATCAAGGAAACAGTGATCAATACAGCAGAGGTAAAAATTACCTCTTATAGAAAAAAAAACTATGGCATAAGCATTTTTTTTAGGTAATTTTATTAGTCAAATTACTTTTCTATTTGAATTTTGCTAAAACACAGTATTTCTCGGTGAACAGAAGTTATGTTTTTTGTGACGGGGATCAGAGGTGGTGTGAGAGAAAACGTGAAAATTCTGAGCAGTGGGACTTGTTTCCCAGAGAGAGAGGTGGGGATCTTCCATCCTTGGAGTTATCCCCAAAACTGTTGGGATATGGTCCTGGTCAGAACCTGGACCATATGTTGGACTGCTCCTGGTCTCCAGTGTCACCGTGATATTCTCTGAAAAATCCCCTCAGCAGGATCTTTTCTCCTGAAAGGCTGGGAAGCTTCAGATTCTCCATGTTTTGCTGCTCTGGAATGTGATTTGGAGAGTTGTTTATCCAGCATGTGAATCGTTTTTAATTAATGACCAATCATGGCCATCCTGTGAGCCGTCACAGGATTTTATTATTCATTCTTTTCTAGCTTTCTGATGTCTCCTTTCTCTTTCTTTAGGGTAGTTTTAGTGTATCATTTCTTTTAATATAATATATATCGTAAAACAATAAATCAGCCCTCTGAAACATGGGGTCAAGATTCTCATCTCTCACTTCGTCCTGGGGACCCTCAAACACCACCACACTCCAGCAAGATGGTTGGACAAAATGTCTTCCAGAGGGACTTTCAATTCCCAAGCATTCTGTGATTTTTAGTGTATTAGACGCTAAAATTTAATGTTTCTCTAGTTCAGGGTGTTTTGGTTCTATGGCACTTAGTTATTAAGAACTCCTCTCCCTTGGTAAGTCACCTAGGTGTGATTAATTTCAATAAATTCATTTTTCAGAACCTGAGCTACTAATCCGGTTTATTTTCAAAGTACTTTTAGTCCTAATGTCACCACAAACCCTCAGCAGCCAGAAAAAAAGTGATTGATGAGGTCGCACCCGCGCTGTTGCTTTGCTGTCTGATCACAACACCTCCGTCAAGGAATTTTGATCTGAACACAGTGTAACTGTCAGTGACACCGTGCCAGAACCAGGACACAGGATATTTCATCAAAAAGGGCCTTCTGCGAGCAAGTTTGCACGGAATAAAAGCCAATTTTGCAGGTTTCATATGCCATTCTGCAAACAAGGTCTGCTGCCCCGATTTTGGATATTGGCATGGACCACTGAGGGATCTGCGCACCTTACACACATCCCCAGGTGGCACATTCACTGTCCAGGTGCAATCTGGCTGCTCAAAGGTGGGAATTTACAGCCCTCCAAGCCTAGATCTCAGATTCTGCAATGTATAAAAGAAAAATAATATTTAATGCTAAAGTTTTGTGCCACAATAGAGATTATAATCGATTTAGATTAAAAATTAGGAAGAAGTTCTTCCTGTAAGGGTTGTGAGGACCTGGAAGAGGTGAGTATTTGCATTATTTATATTGGAATTATAAACTTAGAGAATAGTCTTTGAAGAGTAGCTATTTATAAATTAATTTAATTAGCAAAAATAAAAAAAAATAATACCTTCCTCCAAAAATGTTTTTAAACTTAATTGCTAAGTGGCTGACCTTTTATTTTGTATGGGATTCTATTTGAAGTCAATTAGCAATAATGGCCAGTTGTACTTGAAGTGAGGGATGTGACATTTACTTTGAACATGCATATTTAAGTGTTAATAATTGCAGGCAACAAGATGCTTGATAAAGTGTCATTTTACTGTAGTGACAAAAAATACATGATTATGCTTTTCAAAAAGCAAGGCTCCTGGTTAGAGAGGAGAGTACAAGAGAATTTGAATTTCAACTTATAAAGCTGTAGAAGTCATTTTAATATATTGTTCTCAAGTCTAGAGTTATATTGCTGCAGTGCAGTCACACAAACCTTTGCTTAAAGTTACAGCCTCACTGAACTCAAAAGTGTTAGATACTCCTTCATGAAATATATCATTGCTTTAGAATTTTTACAGGTTTTTAAAAAATTATTATTTAGATTTTTTGTATTAATATTTCTTCTGTTATTGCCAGCCAAAAGGGAACTTCTAAACTGCATATCCAACCTCATAGTTTGCCATTTGAACAGCAAAAATTGCTTTATAGTTTGTAGGCATAATCTGATAGAAAAAAATTTAAAAGAGAGATGGAAATTACAGTCTTAGGCCCTCTGAGCAAGATAGTTGAGAGATACGTGCACACTTTTCCTAAATAAGTGTTTAGGTGTTCTGATATCAGCAGGCTCCTCTGGAATGAGATGTCACTGTGTTCAGCTCTAGCACCTTACACGTAAAATCTTAAATATCTCTACAGTCATTGGACCAGTGTTCTCAGATAGCATCATGTGGTAGCACGCTTTAGACACTTAGGGATTTACATCTCAGTAAAAAGACCACTGTCCACCAAGTGTATTTATATTTATTTTTGTTATACCCTAAAAATATCTGCAATTCACTCTGGGAAAAAAAAAAAAAAAAAAAACCAAAAAACTTTGGCCATAACAAAAATATTTCTCATTTAAGTAAATTCATTGAGCCCATGTAGCAGGAAGGCATCTGGGTGTCACCGAAATTTCAGTGAGAAGTAGCTGTTTCTCTTCAATTCATAAAAGTGATGTTCTAATAATGCTAAAAAAGGAAAAGAGAAAAATAATTGGCTTTTACTTTTTCCCAGGGAAATCACAAGATTTGAAGTGGCTCATATATTGTCTTATAAGTTAAATTTAGAGGATGTTTAATTTTTTTTTCCTCTTCCCTAGACCTGGAGATCACCTGCTGGAATCTCCTTATTGTTCATAATTAGTAATGATACTCATAATTATAATAACTAATAATATATAATTGTTATTTATCATTAGTTCTTTGCCATTGCTTGGTACTACTGACATTGACATCAGTTCCTTTGGATCAGATTGCCTTCCTCAGTTTGGGGCTTCTCTTTTTCCTGTATCTCCCTCTCTGTCCCCAAAAGCTACTTCAAAACTTCAGCCACTGCTGAAGAAAAAGAAAAATAAATAGGAAAACATATGAAAGAGAAATAACTAAGTAAGTGGTCATTTTAATGACCACTCCTAAGGATTTATATTTATATTTATATTTATATTTATATTTATATTTATATTTATATTTATATATTTATGATGATAGTAATATTTATATTTATATTTATATTTATATTTATGGTGATAGTAATATTTATAGTTACAATTACTGCTACATTTATATTGTGTATATTTGTATTTTTATGCAGGTCGTTCCACTGCTCTATTGCCATTGACATGTGCAAATCCAGAATAACATGCAAGAAAGAAACAGAAATGCACATTTATGGATTTCTAGTGAACTTCATGGTGTTTTGGTTTTGTTTATTTTTATACAAGGGTTTGCCTTCTCCAGCCGAAGAGGAAGAAAATGAGCACAACAGTTGCAGTCTGTGAGGGCGTATCCAGAACAGCAGAAAAAAAGCTGCAGTGGCTAAAACATTTACATTTTCTCCAGGCTTATGACTAAACTACAGCAAAACACATATTGCTTGGATATGTCCCAGAGTCAGTGGCCAAAATAAATCCATTTAAACACACAGTTCAGGGTCTCCCAGCCAAACTGGGGCTCTACATGCTCAGTAAAAGATTATTTTTTGGCTCTGCAATATGGGGGAATGTATTAAAGTCTGGTTCTTGAGGAATAACTGGCAATTCTAACTGTTTTATTCAAACATCTACAAATCATAATTTTTTTTTTCCCCAGAGATTTTGTTTCAGAGAATTTTTTAAAAGTTTTTGTGACATTTCCAACGTACAGCAGATGCAAAGCCTAGAGATGAAAAAGGGTATGAATTCCAAATTTAAAATCTCTTGGAATGCAATGCATGTGGAAAGTAACTCCATGTAAATACTAGATACAAATGCATAAATAAAACTTAGCATCAATTTCAAGCAACTGCTTTGCCATGCTCATGCTCTCCAAATTATGAAAAATTAAGTTGTACAATAAAATTGTTGGAATTCATAGTCTGTGTCAGAGTATGAATTTAGATTTCCACATACTCACAATGGATAACCTGAACTACTCTATGTGTGCTTGTTTTGCATTGGTCCATGTGGACTGAATGAAGAACAAGTAACTGTAAAGAGAGGAAAAATTTAAAAAAAAGCAGACATTTAGAAAATCTTTATGATCACAGATTTTTGATCTAATGTAAAAGCATTACTTAATTCCAGTTGTAAAAATATTATACCATATTGAAGGTTTATTGTTATAAATGTATGCCTTAAATGAATTTTAAACAGCGCTGCTGGAGTTAGTCCCATTACAGGATTAAACTGACATTATCAGTCAAATGAACAGAATCTGCATTAACAATTTGTTTTATTTTGTTGCTTAGATGTAGCCAGGATGCGAAAATGAAAAGGGACCCAGCCAAATAATATTCTGTGCAACTGAAGTAAAGGAAATTAAACTGAGCCATTGACGCTTGGGTTTTTGGATAGTTTTCAGAGAGAACTCACCCAAGGAGCCAGGGAGCTTAGCCATGTGTCAGACGCCAAGCTTTCATCAAAGAATAGGGATCAACCAGAAAGGTCATTGCCTAAATTGAGTCTTTGGGCTGTGGGCTGCTTTGCTGCTGCTCTTTGCAGTCTGAACTTTGTAAATCTTGCCTTGAGCAACAGTTTGAAATTCCTGTAAGCCATTTATGAGCGTGTTTAAATGTCAGCCTCCCCTGGAAACTGCGTGGGCGCGCGTGGGTGTGAGGGGAGGCATGGAAACAAAATCCCTGCGCCGACTCAAGAGGTGCTTTGATCAACAGTTTCCATCAGATTCTGTGTTCCCACTAACTTGTTTTTATGGAGAAGCAGTCAGTTTAGCTTTCTCAGTGCCTCATTTCGAAGATGGACATCTCTATGTCCATCAATGACAGTATTGCAACTTAATGACGAGCCCTATGGCAGGGAAGAACGATGCATCTGACTTCATGCTGTCAGGAGGCTAATTTATTACTTATTTAGATTATATGATATTATAAAAATACTGTGTTATATGATATTTTAAAAATACTGTATTATATGATATTATAGAAATACTATATTTAATGGTATTATAAAAATACTATATTATTGATATGATATGATATGATATAATGTGATGTGATGTGATGTTATGTTATGTTATGTTATATTATGTATTAAAGAATACAGAAAGAATACAACTTGTGACTCTTTCCAGAGTTCCGATACATCTTGGCCCCAATTGGCCAAAGAATCAAAACAATTCGCAGCAGAATCCAATGGAACAATCACCTGTGGGTAAACAATCTCCAAACACATTCCACACCAGCGCAGCACAGGAGAAGCGAATGAGATAAGAATTGTTTTCCTTTTCTCCAAGGCCTCTCACTGCCTTTCAGCTTCCCAGGATGAAAAACTGGGCGACGGAATCATGTTCAGGGAATGTGAATGCCACACTCATGGTGCATTATGACACAAGACATGAGCTCTCAGGAAGCTGGGTGTGCTACTCTACACCAGCTTCCTTCCAAAGTGTGGCTGTGTGTTCCTGAGAAACTGCTATTCCCCTTACTTTTCACTTCCTAGCAATCTAGTTTTTCCATCCTTTGAAACAGAACTGCCAGCAGAAGAAACCGCTTACAGATATTCATTTCTGTGCAACTGACTACCCCTAAAAAATTGCAAAGCCAGCAACACAAAACAAGTCAAAAACACTTCACAGCTTTACCCACAAAGCTTCCACCTCCTACCCCTTCCAAAGAGGTGAAACAATCTACACATAACTCAGAATCAATTTCCACAGAGAAGCTGCCTTTCCACACAGCTCCTCCTGAGGAAATTTGGGAATTAACCAGCTCCATCCA
The DNA here is from genome assembly GCF_028551555.1 of Melozone crissalis. Classification (NCBI taxonomy): domain Eukaryota; kingdom Metazoa; phylum Chordata; class Aves; order Passeriformes; family Passerellidae; genus Melozone; species Melozone crissalis. Next base: position 1,344,557 of record NW_026535783.1, read on the forward strand.
AAGCTTGGGCTGGTGGGCTGTGCACAGGGAACACAGTGCCTTGCTGCCACTCTGCAGTGTGAGGACACACAAAGCACAATTCCACAATTCCAGCCCCAGAGCACTCACCTTCAGCTTCCCAGGTCCCATTAAAAGCAGCAGAAGGGAAGCCCTCAATAAAAGGGTATATAAGGGGACAAAAATAATATGAAATTTTCCTCTTCTTCCCTAGCACGGCATAGAACTGAAAGCCAAGTTCACTCTGTGAAATATACGAGTAGTGCCACACAAACCAGCCCTTGCAAAGAATGCGAAATTGAAACATCATATCACAGATTTAATCACTGAATTCTAGAAGTTATTTGAATGCTTCATTCTCTGCAAGACTCTGTCCCTGATTGTTATCCCAACAACAGATGGTGTGGAAAACATTTCTTCAGTACCAAAAGCAAGAGGTTCCTGAACTTGAAACTACTTTTCTGCACTTAGCTGGAGTATGATTAAATCTTTATGCTCTGTTAAATAGTGAACAAATCTCTTCATGTCTTTTTTAAGGAATCTCTACACCTGAAAAGGTACCAAAGAGATGGAGCTGCATGGTTGGGAAGTATCATAAAGAGATGAGTATATGTCTTTCTGATGTATTTAAATATTGGCATTTAAAACATAAATTGCGTTATATTATATAAACTATTAAAACTATCTCTATATGTGTGAGAATGTTATCAAATTTGTACATATATATCTATTTTTTGTATATGACCTTGCATACAAAACCAGTAGCTCATGTAAATAGGTGTTTTTGTGCTAATTCTTGTTGATGGCATAATATCAGTTTCCCTTATCTCAGTCAAACTTGATTTGACATAGAAACTATTGAGAGAAGAAATTGTTTATTATCAGTATGCTGACTTCAAATTAAAAGCACATGATGTTACTATCATCCTTTACTCAACTCATTTTGTAATATAATATAAATTATAATATTTTGTAATATAGATAAATATAAATTTAATCCTTCCAGAATGCTGACAAAAGGTGACATTACCAATTAGGGATGGTCGATATTTTTTAAAAAACTGAGAGTAACATGTTTTTATGATTGTTTATCAATAATTTATAATGAGTTCTGTCCAACATTCATGACAGAAAAAGTAACTCTATTCTTTATGAAGACCTACTCCTGCAGGATATCTGAAGATAGATTTTTCATCAAAATTCTTATGTTTTTAGCTAATAATCTTAAAAAGCAGATATGATGCATGTTTTACTAAGATTGCAAATCCAATCATATTTCTAAGGCCAAATCCTACACTCATGCTGAATAAGTCAGACATCCCTGTATAAACTAATTGCTTCCATTATTCCATTTTTTGCTTTATTGTCATGAAAACACACAAGCCTGTTAACAAGCATGCCTTGCTCATGAGGCTGAGGAGGGAAAAGAGCAAGAGGTAGCTGTGACAGAATTAATTAACTTGACGCCTGGAGATGAGAGTCTCACACACAGCGTTTGGACACGTGGAAAGTGCCTGGATGTTTCACTGAATTTCTCCTGAGGCTGCTGTTGTGCTGTCACTGAAAATCCACAAATTGTCCTCTTTTCAAAATTCTTTCTCTGCAAAATCCAGTTGAATAAACTGGGGTATTTTCAGGATTATCCCAGGTGTTGGGACTATTACAGAATCACTGAGGTTGGAAAAGTCTTCCAAGAACAATTTGTGCTCAATGCCCACCTTGTCCCCAGCCCAGAGCTCCGAGTGCCACCTCCAGGTGCCACCTGCAGGGCTGGGCACTCCAAACGCCCCTGGGCAGTGCCAAGGCAGCTCCTGAGCCCCCTGTTGTGGTGTTGTGTGGGTCCCCAGGATGAGGTGAGAGATGAAAATTTGACTCCAAGTTCTCTGAAGACTGATATTATATTAATTCTATTAATTCTATTAATTCTATTAATTCTATTCCATTCTATTCCATTCTATTCTATTCTATTCTATTCTATTCTATTCTAGTGTGTTCGTTAAGTTCATTTAATTCCTCCCCCATTCTATGTATCTGCTCCCCCCCATTTTGTGTAAAATGATTCTGCCCTCCCCAGTTTTCCCGCCACAGCCCTGCAGTTCTATTGTCAATCTGTTAGGTTATATAATTCCTCCTCCCCCTTTTCCCTTATATGTATGCTTTTTCTCCTCCCTGGGCCAAGTCAATCACCCCCCCACTCCACCTAATATTCCAGAAGCTTCTCCTCTTTGGGGGTTGTGGTTGGCTCCTCCCATGCCTGGTACCTATTGGGCTCTCCACTATGTCATTTGTGTTAAGTTCATCCCCTCTTCTCCCCCTATTGGTTTTCTGTAAACCCCTCCCGGGTCCACTCCTTCCCTTTATAACCCTGAAGCACCCTTTGTTCTGGGTCATTCGCTGGGACATCGTGGGCTTTCCAATAAACCTGTTTAGCCCCCAGCGAGTGTCCAGCTCCTTCCTTCTCGTCGTTTAGCAGCGATCCAGTCTGCAACCAGCACAGCCCGAGGCCTTACGACGCCGAGGGGTGCTGGCAGACCATGCAGCTGGGTGTCGGCCTTAACCTAAGCTAGCCGGACTCTGACCTTCTCTGCTCTGGAAGGCCAAATACACCTTGCTGCACTATTCTATTCTATTCTATTCTATTCTATTCTATTCTATTCTATTCCATTCCATTCCATTCCATTCCATTCCATTCTATTTCTATTCTATATCTATTCTATTCTATGAAAATTATATACTTCAACTATACTACAGAAAGAGAAAGGAGACATCAGAAAGCTGGAAAAGAATGGATAATAAACACTCGCGACAGACTCAGAGGGTCCAACACAGTTGGACTGTGATTGGCCATTAATTAAAACCAATTCACATGCTGGGTAACACGTCTCCAAATCACATTCCAGAAAAGCACAACATGGAGAGGCTGAAGCTTCCCAACTTCTCAGGAGAAAAGATCCTGGTGAGGGGATTTTTCAGAGAATATCACGGTGACAGCCCCCGGCTGTGCCCTCCTGGCAGGAGCTGTGCAGAGCCACAAGGGCCCCCCGAGCCTCCTTTGCTCCAGGCTGAGCCCCTTCCCGGCTCCCTCAGCCTCTCCTGGGGCTCCATTCCCTTCCCAGCTCCGTTCCCAACTCCATTCTGCAGCTCTCAATCAAATACAAACCCCATTTCTGAATCAAACAAAAAATCCTTTTTCTGTGTGAAAACTGTGCCTGATAAGTCAGACTCAAAATTTATCTGAGGCTGAATTTCCTCCAGAATGGCAGGGTATATGGGGCTGCAAATTACTTATGTCAGGCAATGCGTAACAAACCGAACAATGCAAAAGATTTCTTTTTTTATTGTGAGTTGCACATGTAATCCAGCTAAGATAAATGATTGTGTTTAGCTCAATGGATTCCTTGGCTCTGGCTCACCAGCACTCCCAAGACTATTTATTGCAGCAGTTTAAAATATTATCCATTTTATAGTCCTCTAAATCATTTTCTTATCAGAAGATGGTCTCTGAATTGGAAAAAAATATTGCAGTTTTGTAGTTCATGAAAAAGTCATTAGAAAATGCAGAGGATGGTAAAACTAGGAGCAGGAATGCCACATAACCATCCTCAAACTAACAAGTTTATAGACCCTGTGTGACAGATATTTACTGAAGATGAGAACTGACAGCTCCTCACAAATTCACAGGGTATCAAGGGTGATCAACAGTGATTGAAATTAAATTGCAGGTTTTTTGCTGCTCCTGAAAAATCTTAGAATCCTTAAAAGAAGGAAAAAGAAGATTGTTGTGATGTGTTTTCAAGTTTTCCCAGTTTTCTCCCTTATTTTATATATGCTCCCCCTTTGTTTCATGTTTAATGGTTCCTCCCCTCACAGTTTCCCGCCACAGAGCCTTTTACCGTTAAGTTGCCATGGTTACCCCCTTCCCCCTCAGCTGCCAATCCTTTGTATTATGTAACTTCCCCGCCTTTACCTTACCTTATAAGTCAATTTTTCCTCCTCCCTGGGCCCAGTCAATCACCCCCCACTCCTCCCAGACTTCGAGAAAGTTCTTCTCTTCTGGGGCCGTGGTTGGCTGGTGCCCCGGGGCCCCTCCTTTACCTTATGATTATTGGATATGTATCTATGTCAGTTATGTTATTTACCTCCCCCCTGATTTTCTTATTGGTTAGCTGGGCTCCCTTCCCATCTCCTCCCCCTCCCTTTAAAACTGTGTCTCCCTCCCTACTCTGGGCCATTTGCTGCTGGTTCCTTGCCTTTCCATCGGGGCTTGTACACCTGCTGTTGGATGCCTTTAATAAACCAACGTGGAACCCCAGCAAGTGGTCGCCTCCTTCTCTGTCCCATTCGGCGCAAGATCTCCGGCACTGCAATCCAGCCCAGCCCGAGGCCAAGACGCCAAGGGGGGCTGGCCTCAGATGCGCATGGGCGTCGGCCCATCTCATCCCCTCAGCTAGCCGGACCTTAGGGCCTCGGACGCTCGAGCGCAGGTGGCGCCCAACGTGGGGCCCCGAAAGTGGACGCTTGGACGGCTGACTACCAACCGGACCCCACGGTGTTGGAGTTGAAGCTCTCCAGTTGGTTGCCACGCTACCTCGGGTAGTAGCAGACCCCGTTTCAGGGGTAGCGCTCCCCGGGAATTGGAGTCCCGACCCTCGGCACCTGTAGAGGAGGACTCCAGGGACAGAGACCACCGCCCAGCCTTCTTTTTCGCTGCCACCGGGTTGGTAAGTCCGGGCCCTGCCTTGGGGACTCTCCGGGCTTCCCCCTTGCCTTTTTACCTTCCCTAGGGGTACATGCCCTGCCTTGGGGACCTACCCCTTCCCCGTGTTCCTTGAGGTGTTTCCTCGTCCCTTCGCCTTTTTTGTTTTTCCTTTCCTGCGGGTGCCGGCTTCCCCAGACGTGGGGCCCGGACCCATTCCCCAACTTCCTTTTACCCTCCGGCTGGCTCGACTTGGGGCGGTGGGGGGGTGCAGGGGCCGGTGGCTGACGAGTTGTTGTTTTAGTTCTCGTTTTTAACTGGGCAGGTGGTCAAACCACCAGAGGATTTCCCCCCTTTCTAGTCGTGGTCTTCTGCACTAGAAAGGTGCCATGGGTGCTGGCTTGGGGAAATCCCAAAAGGAGGTCTATTATGTTGTTAAAAGTTTGCTGCTTGGGGGTGGTCAGAAGGCCCCCAAGCAGGCGTTGAAGTGTTTGGTAAAGTGGATCTTTTCTAAGTTCCCCGAGACCTCTCCGGAACTTGTAAGAAAGCCACGATATTGGGCAGCGGTTATAGCTAAATTAGACGAGGCCATAAACTCCGGAGAGGATAAGTTGGCCACCGTGGCATATTGGGCGCGCAGAGTACATGCGGTACTCCGCGCATCTGGGGAACCAAAGAAAAGTTCCACCAGTTCTAGTTTATCCCCGCGTTCCCCTCGTTCTGTTGCCCTCGCTCCTCAACCCCTACCCACTTCCCGAAGGCAGGAGCCCTCGAGGGGGAACCCAAGGGCTGACCAGAGGCAGGGGGTCCATCCTACCCCTGCTCCCCCTCGACCTGCTCGGCCTGCCCCTTCGAGGAGCCCTGGCCAGGCTCCTTCTCTTCCCCCACCCTCTAACCCAGTACCTAAGCCCCCAGTTCTTGACCCACAAGTTACTCAGTTTGTTGAGGCTCCTCAAAATGGCTCCCTTGGAGCTCAAAATGGCGGCGGCCATGCGGCCGTTCCCGCCAGAGCTCCTCCCTCCTCTTCCAATCCTTTCCTTTCCGACCCCAACCCCTTCTTTCCCCCTGGTCCAACCCCCTTTTCGGTTGCCCCTCCCGCATACCCTCCTTCGTATCCTCCTTTTGCTCCACCCGTTTCTCCACCCTCTGCCCCTCCTCCGGCTCCTCCCCAAGTTCCTCCCCCAGTTCCACCCCCTGTTAACTCCTCCCCTGCTATGCTGTCAGTTTCTGCTCCGCCTCCGAACGTCACCAAGGAGGCGGAGAGGGGTGGTGTGCCGCGCCCACTCCCTCGCCCCGCCCCACCGCCCGGCCCCGCCTCAACCTCCTCCAGTTCCGGTTCCCACGCTCCTCCTTCCGGTTCCCACGCTCTGTGTTCCGGGAGGGGGGAGGTGGATGACCGGAAGCTAGAGCAGGCACCTTTATTAGAAGCCGCTCCGGTCACCTACCACCTTAGCGGGGAAGGGAGTTCTCAGGCCCAATGGGTGCCACTTGCACAGGCCCAGATCAAGGAACTGTGCAAGGCACAGAAGGACTACTCCCGCGGGTCTGAATACTTCCGGGGTATGCTCCGTAATGTCCTTGCACGGGGAGATCTGGTGCCAGCAGACCTGAGAGCCCTCTTCTCTAGCCTTACTAGACCCATGGAGTTCCGGGTCTGGGTGGCAGAGTGGAGGAGGGAGATCTCGGAGGCTCTCCCAAACCTTTGGGGGAGTCCTTCGACGTCTCACGATGCGGACGGGCAAGTGCTGTCGATGGAACATCTGCTGGGTGAGGGACATTGGGCAGAGGGGGCAGTACAGGCCAAGGCTCTCTTCCCACCGCAGCTTGTGGAGACCGCGAAGGCAGCGGAGCGAGCCTTCTACAAGCTGCAGGTGGTGACCTCCCAATGGGAGGACGATGAGGTTCGGCAAGGGGCACAAGAGCCCTACATGGCCTTCATCGAGCGCCTCTACCGGCATGTGGAGGCGCTAGCGACCGGGGACAACGATAGAGAAAAGATGCTGGTGAGGATGGCTTATAGCCATGCCAACTCGGAGTGCCGAAGAGCCATCAAGGCACTCCCTCGTAGTCCCCGGCCCACGGTGGAGGCCATGATTGAGGCGGTAGTAGGCAAAGTTCCTCTAACATCACGGCCCAAAAGATCATCAGTAGCTATTGCAGAATGCCCCGAGCCGGACTTCATCGAGCTGGAAGCTGCCCCCGTTGCTGGACCCCCAACACCTGGGTCCAGCAGAAGATCCGCAGCTACCCACCCCTGCCATTTATGTGGCAAGACCGGGCACTGGATGCCCCAGTGTCCGATGAGGTTAGACTATCTCGAGTACCGAAAGCAGCGGGAGAGAGAAGAGAAAAAGCAAAAAAACTAAATCTAGAGCCCCTCCCTGCGCTGACAAAAGTGCGGTGGGACATGCGACATCTAGCGGAGAGGGGGGAGAAAGGAGAGAGCCGCCGTACGCACTGCCTGATTTGACATACCTTATACCGGATTCGACTCAAACCTGTGGTATCCTGCCCACACCTGCAATTAACACCATGTCCTCTGCTTCCCCATACAGGCTGCAGCTCACTAGGGATTTACATCTCCCTAACAGTAATTTACAGCTGGTGTCTGTCGACCTTCAACATCCCGGTCGCTGGAGGAAGTTGGGACGTTGCAGGTGGACCATCGTCGGAGACACAAAGCACACGCCGCGAGACCTTTACATCGTCCCGGGACTGCTCACTACAGACCGGGACCGTTTCGCGGTAGGGCTGTACTGTGTCCGACCCCCGCTCTTCCTCCCCAAAGGTCAGATCATCGCCCAGGCCATTCCGGTCCCAGAAAAAGATCATCGCAGCGGACCGGCAGAAGATGGAACACCTCTGACCGTGGCCTGGGCACAAGTAGTGGGGAGGGAGAAGCCCCGCCTGACATGTCAACTCTCGTTGGGCGGGGACCGCAAAATCGTGAGGGGTCTTCTGGACACAGGGGCAGATGTGACGATCATTCCCTCCCGGGAGTGGCCGTCACATTGGGGCTTGCAAAACACGGCTGGAACGATCTCAGGTTTTGGAGGGCTCCAATTGGCAAAACAATCAAGGAGCGTTGTACAAATTAGGGGACCCGACGGGCAATTGGCTTCAGTGCGCCCGTTTGTTTTAGATTACACAGAGCCTCTCTGGGGGAGAGACCTACTAGCCCAGTGGGGAGTCAAAATTGACCTTCCTAAGGCTCCCCAGGTTTTTCGGGCAGTGGCCACTGAGGAGTGCCGGACCTGGAAGCTGGATTGGCTGACTGATGAACCAGTACAGGTCTTGCAGTGGCCACTAAACAAACAAAAATTAAAGGCACTCAATGAGCTCGTTCAGGAGCAGTTACTTAAGGGCAACATTGTGGAGACAATGTCTCCCTGGAACTCTCCAGTTTTTGTCATCAAGAAGCCCAACAAAGATAAGTGGCGGCTCCTGACCGACCTCCGCCAAATTAATGAAAAAATAGTAGACATGGGGCCTCTCCAGCCAGGGATGCCCTCCCCAGCAATGCTCCCCCAAAATTGGAATTTGGCGGTAATAGATATAAAAGACTGTTTCTTCCAAATTCCTCTTCACCCGGATGATGCTCCGCGTTTTGCATTCACAGTACCATCCATCAACCGTGAGTCCCCAGCCAAGCGCTATCATTGGCGGGTATTACCGCAGGGCATGAAGAACAGCCCTGTGATCTGCCAATGGTACGTCGCTTCGCTGCTGTCCCCAATTCGTACAGCCCTCGGGGATGCCGTCGTCATTCACCATTATATAGACGACATCCTCGTGTGTGCGCCCGACGATGACCTACTTGCCCATGCGCTTGGCCTGACAACCGATGCATTGGTTGCTGCGGGGTTCGAGCTCCAGGCAGAAAAAATTCAGAGGATGCCACCTTGGAAGTACCTGGGCCTTGAAATCACCAAGCGGACCATTGTTCCGCAAAAATTGGCCATTAGGACAAAGGTCCAGACCCTAGCAGATGTCCATCAACTGTGTGGGTCTTTAAATTGGGTGAGACCCTGGCTGGGCATTTTCACCGAAGACCTAGCCCCCCTTTTCAATTTGTTGAAAGGGGGAGAGGGGCTGAGTTCCCCTAGGGCTCTCACCCCAGAGGCACAGGTAGCTTTGGAGAAAATCCAAAGGGCCATTTTGGCCAGGCAGGCCCATCGATATCAGCCGGGCCTGCCCTTTAAGTTCATAATACTGGGGAGGTTGCCACACCTCCATGGCATTATCCATCAATGGGACAATAGTGCCAAGGACCAAGGGCTGGGGGACCCTCTCTTAATAATAGAGTGGGTGTTCCTCAGCCACCATAGGTCCAAAAGGATGACAAGGCCACAAGAGCTGATAGCCGAACTGATCCTCAAAGCAAGATCAAGGATCAGGGAGTTGGCAGGGTGCGACTTTTCATGCATACACATCCCAATTAAATTGGAATCGGGCCAACTTAAATTGAAAACTCTTGAAGAACTGCTGCAAACTAATGAATACCATCAGTTTGCACTTGACAGCTACACTGGGCGCATCGCAGTAGATCGGCCGGCCCACAAACTGTTCAATTCAGAGTTCAAATTATCTTTGAAAAGGGTTCAAAGCAGGGAGCCACTGGATGCCATGACAGTTTTTACAGACGCGTCTGGAGCATCCCACAAGTCAGTAATGACTTGGAAGGATCCTCAGACTCAGCAGTGGGAGACCGATGTTGCTGTTGTGGAGGGTTCTCCACAAGTTGCTGAGTTGGACGCAGTCGTCAGGGCATTCCAGAGATTCCCTGGACCCTTTAATCTGGTTACAGATTCTGCGTATGTTGCAGGTGTAGTGTCCCGGGCAGAATTTGCAGTTCTCCAAGAGGTTTCCAACAAAAAACTGTTTGAGTTGTTGAATAAGCTCGTTGAATTAGTCTCCCACCGCGAGCATCCTTTTTTTGTTATGCATGTGAGGTCGCATACTGATCTGCCGGGGTTCATAGCGGAAGGCAACCGTCGAGCCGATTCCCTGGCCGCGGCGGCCGTGACGCAGAGACCTCTCCCAGATGTGTTCGGCCAGGCTAAGATCAGCCACCAGCTTTTCCACCAGAATGCGCCGGGCCTGGTTCGGCAGTTCAATCTTACGCAGGACCAGGCTAAGGCGATTGTGGCCACATGTCCCCAATGCCAGATAGACCAGATGCCCACTGTGGCCTCGGGGGTCAACCCCCGAGGTCTGGCGAGCTGCGAGGTGTGGCAGATGGACGTGACACATGTCCCATCTTTTGGTCGACTGTGTTACGTCCATGTCTCAGTGGACACTTTCTCCGGAGCTATCTATGCTTCTGCCCACACAGGAGAAAAGGCAGTGGATGTCCAGAAGCATCTGCTTCAGGCTTTCGCTGTCTTGGGCATCCCTAGGGTCCTAAAAACAGACAACGGCCCTTCGTATGTATCCAAGGAACTGCAGAGCTTCCTGCAGCAATGGGGAATAGTCCATAAGACCGGCATCCCCTATTCCCCGACAGGCCAAGCCATGGTGGAAAGGGCCCACCAGAGCCTTAAGAAGATCCTATCACGTCAACAACCGGCGATGAAGGTGGAGACCCCCCACGTCCGACTGGCAAGAGCATTGTATACACTCAATTTTTTAAATTGCTCTTTTGATAGCCAGAATCCTCCAGTGGTCCGGCATTTCGGCAGTCACCAGCAGCTGCAGCTGAAGGCCAGGCCTCCGGTTCTTGTAAAAGATCCGGAGACCTGGCGGACGGAGGGTCCCTTTGACCTGGTGACCCGGGGGAGGGGATACGCTTGCGTGTCCACTCCCTCGGGTCCCAAGTGGGTGCCATCAAAATGGGTCAGGCCCTTCGTCCCGAAGCAGAGGACGAAGCAGGAGGCAGTGCCACAGGTCAGGCAGGCGTGCTGGCGGCGGCGGAGGAAGTCGCGTTATCCTTCCTCGTCTTTCTCTCCTGATCTCCCCCCAGTGTCCGAGGAGCCCTCCCCTCCGTCATCTCCTCCACCTTTGGATCTTTTTTGTTATGTCACCTCCTATTCTCCCCCCGTTCCTGATATAACCCCTCACACCTTCCATTTAAATTAGCTGTCCGGAGAGGAACCATTTTCGTGATTGTATGATGCTTTCACTTATTTCTTTCGTTTTAGTTACATCTCCCCCATGGCCTTGGTTACAACTTCGCTGGCTCCCAACCCTTTTCTGCTGATGACGATCCTGGCGACCTGCGGACTCCTGATGTCACCCTCGGAGCCGTGGGTCATCCCCCAGCCAAAAGTTAATGTCTGGCGGGCCTTAGCTCAGTCATTGGGACAGGACAGCATTTGCCTAGACACCGGCGCAGCAGAGGACCCGATGTCGTCTTGCCTTGTGGGGATCCCTTTCCCTCCAGGCGAGTTTCCCATACCCTTTCGGCATACCTTTACCCCAATCCTTTCCCAGAGCCTCACCATTCTTCCAAGTTTCGATTCCTCTAACGCCTGGAGGGCCGGAGTGGTCAGGCTGGATCCTGCACCCTCCGAGCCCACGGAATTGCACCTCCTCGGTTCTGCAAATGCCACAATTTGTTTTCAGTTTGATTATGGTATCACCCCCGTGGAGAAGGGCAGTGAAGTGGTTCGACAGACTAAGATGGAGTACCAGGCCAAGCAGTGGTGTCAGGCCGTTCTCAAGATCCTTGGCCCCACCACTACCGGCCGGACCCCTTACTCCCTTCCATGTGGTGTGTTTTTAATTTGTGGCGACCGAGCGTGGGCAGGCATCCCCTCTGGCCTGGTCGGAGGGCCGTGCACTTTTGGCCGGCTGACGCTGTTTACACCCAACATTACCCAAATTATTAATTGGAAGAAGACAAACGTCACATCTGAATTGGCCAGATCCAAAAGAGATCTTAAGGATCTCACTGAAGAGTGTGACGATGAAATTACCCATTGGTCGCACACCAAATCCGTCGCCTTTACTATTTTGTTGCCCTGGGTATCGGTGGCAAAGGCTCTAGGTGAATTGGGCCGCCTAGAGTGTTGGGTTGCTAAACAAGCCAATTTCACTTCAGCTGCGCTTTACGACCTCCTCACAGACGAGGAGATAACGAGGAAGGCGACACTCCAAAATAGGGCAGCAATAGATTTTCTATTGCTGCTCCACCACCATCAGTGTGAGGAGTTTGAGGGCCTCTGCTGTCTTAACCTGTCCTCCTGAGCTGAGGACGTCAGACTTTCCATCGGAAGACTTCAGGACCTAGTACATCAGGTCAGACAAGAAACCTCTGATTGGCTGGGGGACATTTTTAAGGGTTGGGGCCTTAGCGGTTGGGCCAGCTCCGTTTTACAATCATGTGTCAAGGTTGTGTTAAGCTTGATTTTCATTTCAGTTGTATTTGCTTTGATCCGTGGGCTGGTCCAAAGACTAATAGCAAAAGCCACTTCGCCAGCAGTCAATCATGCCACCACCATGACTGAGACACCCTTCGAGCTGGAAAGCCTCTCCCCGGAGGCAGAAAAGACCGTGGATGAAGAGGAGTCCATTAGTCAGCCTCCCGAACACCTTGCGACTAATGAATCCCAGCTCGAAGCAGGCGAAGAAGAGCAAGACCAGCCGCGGACTCCTGAACTTTAAGTTTTATGGACATTCACGTTTACTTTCATTTTTATTTGTTAAGAAACGGGGAGATGTTGTGATGTGTTTTCAAGTTTTCCCAGTTTTCTCCCTTATTTTATATATGCTCCCCCTTTGTTTCATGTTTAATGGTTCCTCCCCTCACAGTTTCCCGCCACAGAGCCTTTTACCATTAAGTTGCCATGGTTACCCCCTTCCCCCTCAGCTGCCAATCCGTTGTATTATGTAACTTCCCCGCCTTTACCTTACTTACTTACTTATAAGTCAATTTTTCCTCCTCCCTGGGCCCAGTCAATCACCCCCCACTCCTCCCAGACTTCGAGAAAGTTCTTCTCTTCTGGGGCCGTGGTTGGCTGGTGCCCCGGGGCCCCTCCTTTACCTTATGATTATTGGATATGTATCTATGTCAGTTATGTTATTTACCTCCCCCCTGATTTTCTTATTGGTTAGCTGGGCTCCCTTCCCATCTCCTCCCCCTCCCTTTAAAACTGTGTCTCCCTCCCTACTCTGGGCCATTTGCTGCTGGTTCCTTGCCTTTCCATCGGGGCTTGTACACCTGCTGTTGGATGCCTTTAATAAACCAACGTGGAACCCCAGCAAGTGGTCGCCTCCTTCTCTGTCCCATTCGGCGCAAGATCTCCGGCACCGCAATCCAGCCCAGCCCGAGGCCAAGACGCCAAGGGGGGCTGGCCTCAGATGCGCATGGGCGTCGGCCCATCTCATCCCCTCAGCTAGCCGGACCTTAGGGCCTCGGACGCTCGAGCGCAGAAGAGAAAAGAAAAGAAAAGAAAAGAAAAGAAAAGAAAAGAAAAGAAAAGAAAAGAAAAGAAAAGAAAAGAAAAGAAAAGAAAAGAAAAGAAAAGAAAAGAGTTATTTTCCTTTTTTTTACTGAATAACATTCCCAGTAAACAGTTTTCCACATCAAAAAATGCTTATGAAGTAAGGAATGCATGGGATAGATGTTCTCACTGAGCCCCTAATAGGGGCATAATATTGAGTAAGAAGAAAATGTTTATTGTATTTTAGTTTTAATAGCCATTTAACATTATCCTAAATAAACATTATAGGAAGCAGGAGTGCTGTTGCAAGTTGAAATATGCTGCAATTTTTTAAGCTTTGACACAAAAAATCAGCTTTTTAATTTTCCTTGTTTCCTACAATCTACTGACAGTTCTACTAAGCTCTAAACTTCTCCTGCAGACTCAAAATAAAATCTCTTACTAGCTGTTTTGTCAGACACAGCTAATTGTATGTACTCATTACTCGAACTGCTATTCTTTGCTTTGGAATTGCACAGAGAAACTAAAATTTCATAAAATCAATTTTCATTTCACACGCAAATAGTTGTACTGAGTCTTTCAGGAGAAGAAAAACCCCCACAAAAAAAATCAGCAGGTAGATGGTTAGCCAGATAATATATTTCTGCCTCTAATAATGACATTTTATTTTTAAAGTGCATATTTCACATATCAGAAGTAGATATAAATATGCTAATAATTCTTTTTAGTGCTGTGTTCACAGGAGCTTTTACACTGTGAAATCAGTTTAAATATGTCAGATTCTAACACCTAACACTTAAAGCCTATTTCTTTTCAATAGTTATAGCAACCTGATTTATATCAAAATTAATATTAAAATAGGGTGAATTACTGAGGGGGTTTTTTTTCTTTTTTTTTAAGTGTTTCCCAGCTTTACTTTTAGAAATATTGAATCAGTAAACAGACACATTGATAAAAAATTCAATTTTTCATCATTTGGAACTTAAGGCAGCAACACAGAAGAAGAACAGGCATAAAGAGATGAGTTCAAAGTAAATCCACAGCAATTTCAAAGTTGACACCTCTAAGCAGATCAAATTAGAATGTGCAAACAAAAACCTTCCACAAAGCTATTTATTTTCTCCAGAATTTCCCTCATTCCTCCAGTACTTCACCCCTCTTCCTCTGCACAATAAAACCAGAGAAGCTGATAAAACAAAGAGAAACACCTTCATTTTGAATTGGTTAAAATGTTGATTACAATATTTTATTTTTCTGTAGCTGTTCCTTATGTAAGTGTACTTAATAAGCGTAATGGTTTTTTTACAATGCTTTTCAAAACCAAATTTAGTTGTCTGAAAAGTTATGAGAATTTTCTCTGACAATTTTTCCATTCTTGTTTGATTTGCCTTAACTTTATAACTTGTTTTTACCTAGTAAGAGACCACAAACACAGTGTTTAGAGCTTGCATATTTCATTTGTTGCTCTTAGCTCATTTTTATTTTTGGTATAAAAAAAGAATCTGACTCTTAATCCTACAGATTATTCAGACAGTCTGAGAGAGAAACCAGTGAGTTACAGTGAAGGGCAATTATCTTTTTTATATATTTGTTGAACCCATCAGCCTCCTAAAAAATTTTCCAGTTGTCCTGGTGGGAATGGAATAAAAGATTTCTGTGGCTAGAATGAAAAGTTTGGACTTCTAAATGTTATTTATCAGAAAAATACATGAAAAAGGAGAAAATAAAAGAGAAAAAAAATCCTGAAATACAGGAAAGCAAATGTTTCAATGATTTAGGATGCCTCTGTAGGTGCCAGGATCAAGTCTTCTGGGCTCTGGCAGCCCCACTGTGGTCCTAAAAGCACACAAAAGGAGCTGTGGCCCACCAAATATGACAGTGTTCCTGATCTTGAAATAGAAAAGCAGAGGTGTGAAATGCCAGCCTGTCCTGCCCAGCTGAACTGCAAGGAATGTTAATAAACATCACCACATGATCACCTCAGCCTGGAGAAAGGACAAAGGGAATGTCAGCGGCAGGTGCATGGGAGTGTGTTCACACATCCTGCTCCGAGTGCATTTTTTAATATTGAATTCTACTCACAGGACCATTGAGGTTGGAAAAGACCTCCAAGGTCATCCAGTCCAACCTTCGAGTTGGTGTGAAGGACCAGGTTCAACTGGAAGAAACTGGAAAGCTGGTGAGTACAGAGGAAATATCAATTTACACCTTCTTCATCACCTTTCCTTCTTTTCTCCTCGCTGACCATCAGTATAACCCAAACATTAAAGCCACAGAATCGCAAAATCCCTGAGGTTGGAAAAGACCCCCAAGACCACCCTGTGCCCGACGCCCACCTTGTCCCCAGCCCAGAGCTCCGAGTGCCACCTCCAGGTGCCACCTGCAGGGCTGGGCACTCCAAACCCCCCTGGGCAGTGCCAAGGCAGCTCCTGAGCCCCCTTTCCATTCCTTTCCCAAGTCTGTTCTCTTCTCTGGCCATGCCCCCCAATCTCCTGTCAGGGGTGGCCTTTCCCAGCTTTCCAGCCCCTTTATCCCAGCCCGGAGTGTTCCGTGGGGTTGCTGTGTTCCCATCACTGTGCTTTTCCCAAAGAAATAACTTCCCCTGCTCAGATGGTGTTGGCTGCTTGTGCAACATCTCTCCAACCTCTTCAGCCAGTTGTGGAACTCAAGAAATGGCAAGCAACACAAAGTACAGCCAAATTCTATCTAGAATCATTTTCACCTCAATGTAAAGATGAGCACACGACCCACGCCAGATCTTCAACACACATGGCAGGCTGTCACTCTGTGGTTTTGGATTTATTTTGGTGTTCTGGGTTGAGTTTTTTGTTGATTTGGTTGGTTTTTGTTGGTGCTGTTGAGGGTTTTGTTGCCTTTTTTTGTTTTAACATTTGTTTTGTTCAAATTTAATTTTGAAGTGAAATTCTTTTAGAGACCATAGCCGTACCAGTAGAAAGTGCTATGTGGGGAAACGTTTTTATTTTGTTTTGCTATGTTCAAAATCACAGGTTATGCTATTTCTCAAGCCATTTCCACTCTCACACGTACTGTCCAAAAATCATAAACACATGTCAAGCACTTGTGTCAAAAAGACAGCAATCAGAACAAAAATCTTCGAGATTAGAAGTTCCAAAGCACTTTCACCTGAAAATAGCAGTCACCTATTGTTGAAATAAATAAATAAAATCTAAGTTTAACTTTCAGATCATTTTGGTTGACATCAAAAACAGACAGCCGCTGCCAGAAAGGAGGAGAAATACTGTATAATGTGCAATTCCGACCTGCTATTGCGTGGAGACAATAAACGTGGGCCCCCACTGTGAAGTTTTTAGGGAGACGCATCTTTAGGATAGGAAAACAAAAAATCCTTTAAGCAGCACCTTTGAGTGATATAACTAATCATGCTAGATTGAGCTGAGGCTAAGTGCTGTGCTGGCAGCTCTCTGACTGCGTTGCCTCTGCTCTTACCCATCCAGCAGATGCTATTTTACGTCAGCAGGAGACTTTTCCACATCCTCTGGCCAGTTTACTGGTACCAATGCACACGTTGCCACTGAGCAAGGCAGTTCACAGACATTTGGTGAGTTTTCATGGATGGGCTGATGAAGCTCTGGTTTCTCATTCACCAGAGCTTCACATTGGTTCAGCTGGGGTCTGGTCAGATGTATAATGGCTCTGAGATGTACAAAACAACTGATTTTCAAAATGAAAGCATTAAAAGCAGGTAGGAAACGGGAAGTATAAATGCCTCCCAGTTTTTGTTTCCATTTTCTGACTAAAAAATTAGTAATTGTTGCTTTTGGTGTGTTCTGGGAATATGAATGTCAACATGCATTCAGGAGGCAATATTATTAATATTTCTTTTATACTCACACAAAATGTTATCATTTTGTTAGCGTTCAAAACCACATAATCATGGGGGATTATATGTGGTGCTTTTTTTTAAAGAGCTCTGGGAATCGGGGTATTACCCAAATCTGATTCCAACCATACATCTGAAATTATCATGTTTTTATACTCTATCATTATATAACTTTCATGTTAATTATTGAACTTATATTGCTCTATTGTACACATAAATTTAGCCCCTCTCTGAATTTCCAGCATAGTTTCTCATTATTCTTCTTATGGTTATATAATAATTACATTTAATTACTAAACAATCATCACATCTAACAATTATATAATTTATCATGCTGCTTACGCGTGTGCAGTTGATCTGGGAAAGCACAAAGCCTAACACTTTAGATTTTATCTTTAACTTTTTCCAGGGCTCCACTATCAAGTTGTCAGGAAATGAATCTGATATATGACTCTTTTGGTGGGTTACTGACTACATCAATGCTTTGTGGAGACATTAAAATTTTCTCTGTTCATCCAACGCTCAGCTATTGGCAAAATCTGAACTAAACAGCCCCAAACTGCTGTAGTCCCTCTTCCCTGACTGTCAGTTTATCACAGGATGGATTTTTCCTGCAGGCACCTCTCCTCAGTGGCATTGAGCTGTGAGCATGAGGGTTGTGCTGGATCCCCTCCCTGGGCACCAGAAAAATCTGAGGCTGCACTCTCACAGTGAGACGCTTCAGCAGGAAATGGTTTATTCATTTCTGGGCTGACTTCGTTCTGTGCGACATGTGCCATGGATTGGCTTGCTTTAATTGTTCATTGTGCAATCCTTAACAAAGTCATTCCACTGGTAACCTTTAGGACAGATAAATAAACAAATAAATGATCCCTTTCCCAATCTCCTCGGAGAAAGGAGAAAGCACACACTTTCTATTGACATTTTCTTGGGGTTTTTTTTCACATGCTTCCTAATATCTGGGTCTTCAGGGACCCTCTGAACCTTTCAGTCTGTCATGACATCCTTTTTTTACTGCTTGACCCATATGCAGCTCATGCTCTAAGGGCTGCATTCAACACCTTCTTTTCTTGCCCCCTCTCCCTTCTGCAGAGCTTGATCCTTCCTAAGTTTTTGCCGGGATGTAGTTGCATTGAATACAACCATAAATAATTAATTAAACACTAATTACAAATCTTTTATGCTTTGAAATTATTTACACAGGTGTTAAGAAGCCTGGAAAAGTCATGGTTGTTGCAATGTCTCCTCCCTACTCCACCATGGAGTTGTTCAAAGCATGCCTGTAATAGTATAAATTACCAAAAAACCGGAGTAATGTGCAATGGAGAAGTTGAAAAAACAGCAAGAAAGATAAGTTTCAAGGCTCTGTTGTCGTTTTGTGGGGTTTTTTTGTTTGGTTTGGTTTTTTGCTTTTTTTTGCTTTTTTTTGCTTTTTTTTTAAACTTTTTAGGTTTTTTTTGTTGGTGTTTTGTTGATTCTGGTGGGTTTTTTTGGGCTTATGTTTTTTTGTTATTTGCTTCGCTATTTGTGTGATTTTTTGTTGTTTGGTGTGTTTGGTTTTTTTTTTTTTTTTGTGGGGGGTGGGAGGGTTTGGGGTTTCTTTGGTTGGTTGGTTGGTTGGTTGGTTGGTTGGTGTTTTTCGGTTTTTCCCTTGGTTGGCTGACTGATTGGTTGTTTTGGGGGTTTTATTTTGTTTGGTTTGCAGTCCCCCAGCTCCATTTCTGAGGATTTACATCATCACAGGAAGATTGTACAGTTCAGTGAGAATATTCCTTACTCGTAGCTGCAGTTTGCCCATCACAGTGAGGAAGGAGAAACAGTACTAGAGAAATTTGGCCAAAAGTGACCAGTTACAAGACTACCTTTTAGTCCTGCCTCTGTTCAGAGTTACAACCTTCAATATCTAGAGTTTCCTGACATCTGAGTGATTGCCCTCTACACTGGTGGAGGCACAGGCAAACCTATCTGTATTTGGTCACACAATTTTCAAATTATTCAATTTATTGCATTTGGCTAGTGCCAAATGTAATAAATTGAATACTACTACTACTACTACTAAATAAATATTAAATAATAACACTAATAATTACCACACTCTGGTTACCACTTCAGTTTGCAACCACTGAAAAAAAATCAAGTATGATTCTTTAAAATAACATTTATTTCCTCTGGCAGAATGCTTTTCTTCTCCATAGCCAGTACTATCTTCATACTTTCTTTGTCTACAAAAGCAACTGCATGTCTTGAATATTTTTGAGATATTTGGCATATTTTCTTCCAGGATTTTAGCCGGCTTATGCGGCGATGCTCATTTGCCTACATCCAAAGAGAAATTATGTCAGGAGAAGCTCACATTTAGATCCTTGTTGTGTTGCGTTGATATACTTTGATAGATTTTCCTCTAACCATTTCAGTAAATGCTTTTGGGAAAGTTGCTAAGTAAACAACTCCTGTCCAAATCTCATAATACTCAGACCTGATCAAACAAATCTTCAAGACTTTTTTTTCCCCTACCCAATTCAGGAAACAACTGATTTCCAGGCAACTTCCCAAAATAGCAATATCTTTGTTTGCAAACACACAACTTCCAGTGAATTTTAAAATTTCAGACGTGTTTGAATAAAACAAAATACAATTCATTTTCTTATCATGAAAGAATTAATACATGTTCTTTTAATCTATTTCAAAACCAAAAAAAATAAACAAAAAAAAGATGCGGTTTTGAGTGTCTTAGAGAAAAAAAAAAATCTCCAGTGACACAATATTTTGGACTATATTCCTATTTTTTTATTTTCATTGTAGAAACATGCGACTTTGAACTCTCAGTTGGAAAAGAAAAACCCTTGACTGCGCTCAGGTTAATTTTTTTTATTAAAGAGTGTCCTGACAGCTCATTCTGAATATTGTTCTCCTTGCAAATTGAGACAATTTGACAATGTAACAACATTGTCCCAAAGCCAAGGAATTTTGGTACTTAAGAAGTTTCAGAAGAATGTATCAGTTTCTCACTTTGCTAATTGTAAATTCCTGAATCCTAGCTAGGCTTGTGAGAAGAGTGAGGAAAAGGCAAGGTTGTGAAGACTGTGATGAAGGGACAA
Source organism: Melozone crissalis (assembly GCF_028551555.1). Taxonomy (NCBI): domain Eukaryota; kingdom Metazoa; phylum Chordata; class Aves; order Passeriformes; family Passerellidae; genus Melozone; species Melozone crissalis. The sequence continues at coordinate 1,364,594 of NW_026535783.1, forward strand.
GAACTTCTCAATAAAATGTGAGAAACAAACTGTTAATATTTTTAGAAAAAGATCCTTGACCCATTGGACTTATAATGAATAATGAACAACCTTGTTAATTTACAGACTTGTTCCAAATTTTAAATCACATGCGGTATGACCAGGAATTGAATTCCTTTCATTAATATTTCATTGAAAATTAAATGTAGTAAAGATATTTAGACCTCTGGATATTTTTTAATGACATTTTAAAACAAACATTTTAATTGCCTACACCAACATACCTAAAATTTAAAAGGCAACTGCCACATACTGCAACTGTTACATAAATCCCAATGCTGCACTCTATACAGAGCTATTCACAGCAGTAGTTTAATAATGATCCATTAAACATTTCCACCTATGTAAGTGTTAGAAACACACTTAAGATGGCATGTGAAATACTACTACAAACTTAATAGAAGGAGCATTTATACTCATATGATTTAATATAATGAAGTTGAAACCACCTGTTTTATTGAACCTTTTGTGATCACTGTTTGCAGGTGATGATACACATTCTCTTCTCCTAAACACTTGAAATATGTAAGATTAAGACTGTGTAGAATTTCATAGTCTAAATTGCATTATATAAACTATTTATGCCCTGAAGTCAATCTGACATGAGTATTAGTTGGAGAAACAATGATTTGCTTCTGCTGTGGCATTTTGAAATGTTTAAAAACTCATGGAGAAATGATACTTTGTACTGTCACCAATTATTTTTATACAGTAAATACTGCCTGAAAATTTCAGTTTTGGTCCACGACAAAAAATTGGAGAAGTTAAAAGTAAAAAAACACAGGTCATTTTGTCAAGTTCCTCCTTGTTCACTGTTTTCATCATTCTCTGTTGCAGATGGGCCACAGCTGTGTCTGCTTGTTGAATGATTTGTAGCCGTAAACTCCTTGTGTTTTCTTCCTCTCTGAGAAATCCACAGCAGCATTAACCAAAGCTTCATTCTAAATAAGCTGCTTCAGCAGTGGAATGGCATCATGAGAGGTTGTTGTGACAGCCCTGAGGGACTGGTGACATCCAGAGGGACCTGGACACCCGCAGGGGATCCCATGGGGATCTCAGGAGGCTGAACCAGCCAGGGCTGGTGCTGCCCCCGGGTCAGGGCAGCCCCGGGCTGGATCCAGGCTGGGCTGAGCAGAGGGAGCAGCCCTGGAGGAGCCCTGGGGGTGCTGTGGGGCAGGGCTGGGACCCCAAAGCCTGGGCTGGGACCCCAAAGCCTGGGCTGGGACCCCAAAGCCCAATGCCAGGCCCAGAGCCCAGAGCCCCGTGCCGGGCCCCGAGCCCAGAGCCCCGAGCCCAGAGCCCAGAGCCCCGTGCCGGGCCCAGAGCCCAGAGCCCAGAGCCCAGAGCCCCGTGCCGGGCCCAGCCCAGCGGGGGCAGCAGGGCAGGGGCCATTCTGCCCCTCTGCCCCTCAGGCAGAGCCCACCTGCAGAGCTGCCCCAGCCCCGGCCCGGCCCAGCAAGGAGCTGCAGCTGCTGCAGCCGGGCCAGAGGAGGCTCCGGCACGGGCACAGGGATGGAGCGGCTCTGCCGGCACCAAAGGCTGCCGCGGCCGCCGTCGCTCACCTGGGCACCAGAAGCTTTGGCCTGAGCTCGGGGCGGCCTCGCGGGGCCCGGAGGGGCCGCGGCAAAGACGGACACGGACGATTGCCGAGGGCCGCGGGGACGGCGGCCGGGGAACGGCTCCCGGTGCCAGAGGGCAGGGCTGGCCGGGATCTTGGCAATGAGGAATTGTTCCCTGGCAGGGCGGGCAGGCCCTGGCACAGGGTGCCCGGAGCAGCTGGGGCTGCCCCTGCATCCCTGGCACTGCCCGAGGCCAGGCTGGACACTGGGACAGTGGGAGGTGTCCCTGCCATGGCATTGGGGTGGCACTGGATGGGCTTTGGGGTCCCTTCCAACCCAAATCATTCCATGATTCTGTGATTCTGTATCCCAATTTTTGTTTTCAAGACTCATTTCCTAGATGCTATTCTGCGAACACTCTTGACTTCTACACCCTTTCCAAGGGGGATCACATTTAAAGTCCTGTCTCATGTTTGAAAATTATGTCTCTGGACCACCAGAGAGACTTTAAACACCACATGAAGTTTTCTGGGTTTAGTCATCCCCACACTTCTGAGTGAGGTTCTTTTTAGATATTCGTTATTCTAGTTATCAGCATGTGTTTGGTGAAACATGATAGACACAATGGCAAAGGAATCAAGCAAGTAGAATTTCCTGCAAAATTGGAGTCTCACACCTCACTGGCGATATGCATGGCTCAGGGACAGCTTTGTTTCCTATCTTCTGTCCCCACCTGTTTGGTTGGTTGGTTGCTCTTGTTCCTGTAACAACTACAACATTGCTGGCTCACCAGAGCCATTCCTGTACTCTCAGGCAGTTCCCCTGGAGCCAGATTGAATTTCTTCAGCAGAACAGTTCTGCTTCAAATCCCCTAATACTGGTAAAGAAAAGAGTACATAAGGCTCTCTATTTTTTCCTCCATTTTTTCTTTAGTAAATGTAGTTGCGCTGCAGGGAGGAAAAAAGTTGGTAAACATCACAGAAAGTACATTTTAAAGTTGGTTTGGTTTTGGTTTTTTTTTCCCTTGGCATACCTTCATAAGTGTAACATTTCATTTCCTCTTAATTGAGCTTGAATAAAAAATAGATTGAAAATATAATGGCTATGCATGTTTTTATTTATTTATTTATTTATTTATTTATACATATTTATACATATAAAACATATGTATGTTGATATATAACATATATATTGATCTATAGATATAGATACATAGGTATATTTTTTCTTTCTGTGTATATACATATATATATAATATTTAATTTTGTATGTATGTATGTGTGTGTTTGTGTGTATGTGTATGTATATATATATATATATATATATATATATATATATATATATATATATATATAAACTCTTTCCAGGGCTGTTCCTTGTCTGTTGAAAATGATTGCTGAAGGGAGTAACACAGTGAAATGAAGTAACCTGAAATACTTTCTTAAATGAAAATTATAGTAATCTCAGTGACCAAGTGACAGTTGGATTGAACTGAGATTATGGTCATGCAGCCTGATTTACGTTTGTTATTTTGACTAATTAAAGGAAATAGTTAGAAAATAGGTTTAGAGTTATAACTATGGTAAACATGGTTAATATAATTTTGTGACTAGAATTAATTCTGTGTAAGTCAAAGGGATGTTTTGCTAGTTTACTTTCAGTACTGCCTTGATATTTTACAAAATAATGCAAAACCGGAAAATCTTTTAAAAATTCATGAGGACCTCTCTTGAAAAAAGGAAAGTATCATTAGAGAATTCACACAATATAATCTGTACAAATTATACTGTATCATACCATCCTTCACAAAACCCTATTCAATCAGTTCAGTTACATCATTCCATCATCATTAATGGTCCATTACCTTTACTGTGTTTTCAAACCACTGGTTTCAAGCAGCCCAACTTCCCTATTGGAAAAATCGCTTTTTTAAGTCATCTTCATCACCCAGCTCAGCACATTCCAATCTGACACATTAACACATCAGAAAGCTTTATTGCCTTATTATCCAACTAGCAGGAAGGAAAAAAAATGTAATTCACACATCCGTAGGATGAATTAAGTCTAATGGTGTGAACTCCCTGCTAGGAAAACCTCTCAAGGCACTCAGCTCCCTACTGCTAAAATCTTTCACACGCCCAACAGTTGTTAACATTAGAGATCAAACTAATCATGAGTTTCCTCATCAGAACCTCTCCTCAAAATTATCTAAATATCTTATATCCTTGTTTGTGATTTTTTAATATAAACAGTAAGAAGGAAGGAGGTACCTTTGTTCAGAGGGCAGTGTAGACTGACCTGAACAGCAGGACTATGCAAAGCAAGAAAAGAGAAGAAAGAAAGCAAGAAAGAGAAGAAAGAAAAAAGCAAGAAAAGTTCTCAGATGTGGTGGCAAGATGCCTTGGCTTGAGTATCTTGAAGCAAGCTCTGAGAACACTTCAGCATCTAGTCCTACATTAAAAACAAAACAAAACAAAACAAACAAAAAAAGCAGGGCAGGATTTTTGATTGTTTACTGTTATGAACTAATAGTCAGGAAGCTGGCAAAGTTGATAATTTATTATGACACTTGAAGACAATTTAGTAGAATTTATCCTAGCTGCCATTGTGTGGATTCTTTCTGAGGGGGAAAGGGCAAGTATCTGCTGACTCCCCTAGAGTGCCACCCTCACTGTCCCCCTGTATTTTGAGATCTTTCTGTCATTTTCCCCTATATTCTCCCTGTATTTTCACCTTCCATCACATATATTAAGGCATTTGGTATTTAACTTTGCCTCCTTGCCTTCTTCTTCCTTCCCTTCCCCTTATCTTCTCTTTCATCCTATTCCCACACTTCATTTCATGCAATCCATTCCCATCAGTTCCCTAGCTGGGAAAATATCCTTTTAAACCCTTTTACAGCCAGATGCTTTGTGTATCAAGAACTGCAGTCAAACAGAACTTTGCCTCAGCCCTGCTGCTAAAATACCACAAATTTCCTGTACAGAAAACTAGGGCAGAAAGTAGAAGGAATAGTTCTCTTTTGGTATTCCTTTGCTGTTTGTTGGGTTTTTTTTTTAATCCTAATGCTCCTGATATTGCTCGTGACTAATGTTACCAATACTCTGCAAAAATTTCATTGTTTCTGGAAAAGAAGAATAAATTGGTTCCCTCCTGATTGACATACAAATTTTAGAAGTGGCAAGTTTTTAGCTCCGGTAAAATATTTTATTGTAGATTTCTTCCCTTTTTTTTTCATCTTTCTTTGTAGATTTCTTACTTACACACCAATACAATCAATTTTCTGCTTTCTATATATATATGTGTAGGCCGTGGAAGAAGCATCATTCCTGTCATGTAGGCTGTAATTTATTGTAAAAACCAAATTAACATCAGTGTCTCCCAGTTTGAATTTGTATCTTCTCACGTGACCTTTACTGAATATGTTCCACAGCTTCTGATGGAATAAATGCTCAGATGCTGCCTGAAGAAACAGATCCCAAATCACCCCAGAGCTCCTTCACTGATGAAGGAGAACATGGGAGCCATTGACAAGTGGCAGACCTTGTTATAGAAGTTTCAAGTTTAACACAGTAAAAATGAAAGACAAAAAAAAAGAAAAATAAAAATACGCAGCAATGCTAGTGGTATCTCATACACAGGCTTACAACATTGAAAAATTTATGACTTGAATATATTTACGCTTTGGAATGTAAAATGTATTCTTAATAGTATTTTTTTCCATGCTTCCTCCAGTCCTACCTCTCTCAACTGTACCAAAATCACACAAGACCATCTGAATAACTAAATCAGGAGAGCTTAATATGTCAGTGTTTTCATAGAAATAATGTAATTTTTTTTAATGGTTGACTTTTACTGTTGAAGGCACAAGGCTTTCAAACAGTTTTAATTTTTCTTTCTGTTCACACAGTTTTCATGAATAAAATTCAAGATGGACAAAACAATTAACTAACCTGTGTGCCAGAGCTATAAATTCTTCTTAAAAAAACCATGACAACAGGATGGTTGAAGGCTGGGAAGGAGTAGAGGGAAAGAGATGGGGAAATACACAGTATTTTGTATGGAATTATATCAGATTTATGCATTTCCATAGCAGTAGCTGTCCCAGAGCTTTGGGAGCTGCTCAGTTTCTGGATTCCCCAGGACAGCATTGCATTTCCTGTATTCAAAAACATCCTCAGTGCTCATTGTCCCGTCTTTTTGATCTGATTTCCACAAGAATAAAACATAAGCCTCCGGGCTGGAAAAGGCAGAAAGTCAGGAAAAAACATACAGATCCTGATTTTGATTTATTTTTCAAACTAAAGTAATGCATGTCAGTGGTATGGGACTGGAGAGGGAAAACTGGTCTGACAGGAGCCTCCTCCGAAACAAGACACTTTAATTAGTTTGAATTTGTAAAGATCACCTCCAGTCTCCCACCAGATTTTCTAAAACACTTAAAATTCAACTTTCCATGGGGCGGAACCTTCACCTCTACCACCTCTTTCCTACGTGTTCTCTTGAACTCCAGCTGCACATTTTGAACTACAGGCAAGATGTGCGAGCACATGAAATTTATTTAGCAAGTTGGACTTTTTGAATAAAGTGACTTTTTGAGGAAGGACCTGAAATTTGTATTCCCGCGTGAAATAAAATTGCAGTACTTGGGATTCGTCCATCAGCAAGATTTCTAATAAGCCACGTTGGAATTTTGCTATAGGAATTAATTAATTCTTTCTCTGTTATATAACTGCTGTTCCTCCAGGCTTCTAGAAAGTACATCTCTTTTTAAAAATTATCTTTAAAAGGTGCATTTGCAGTTAAGTACAAACAGTCACTACACAGAATGTCAGGAAGCAACGGAGCTGTGATATTGTCGATATTCAGGGGTTTCTTTTTGTGTGATTGATGTTCAGAGGTTCCTGCTGTTGGATGACAAATACACAGCCCATGAGCTGTGGGGTTTTTTTGTGTTACTCAAAGCATAGCCAACACCTCAGTGATGCAAAGCTTTCAGGGGTACCAAAAGCTGGGATAGATTTCAATTACCATGCCTGGCATCCTCAGTCATAATGAAAACTGGGAACACCTAATTCTGTGGGAGAAACTGCAAACTTCCTTTAGGTGTAGGGTTTAACAGGAGCAACTGCAATGTCCAGCATGAACATAAAGCTTTTTTTTTTCCTGGGGATTTTGTCTTGAACAAGCTTGGATCTTTGGGGAGAAACATAGTTTATTTCAGTGTATGCTAAAAAATCTGTGAGAGCTTCACCCCAGGTGGAGAGCATTCACCTCAACCATGGGTAGCAGGGAGGATTGTGTTGATATTTGTTTCTTTTTCCATTGGGGATTTTTTTGTTGGGGGAAGAAGTGCCTACAAAATTTATTATTTTTTATTAAAGAGCAGCCATGTGGGGGACGAGTCTGCAAGCAGAACAGAAGTTTCTGGAGGCATTTTAAATCTTGAATCTTCTTCTTCCTTATACAAGAAACTTATTATTTAATATCCCTGAGCAACAAGGCTACAGATTTTTACTTCTTATATGAAGTGATGTTTAGTTCAGCTTTATAAAATTAAAATAAGAATCCCATAAAAGGCATAAAGTGTATGCAATAATACATCTGGAGCTTTAGTTGGCTTGTTCCATCTTATGTTTCATCAGCAACAGCAAACCAGAAACTTGATGGCCACTTTAAAGACCAATAATTTATTAAGCATAAGAGGTAATGGTGCATATATTGCCAGGAGGAAAGATGGGCACAGAAAACTTTGGGCATGGACAGATGGGCTTCTAAATAGGGTTCTTATGGGGATAATATTGCTCTAGAGCTGTTTTTTTAATCTCTATGGGAGAGCTTTAAAAATAAGAGAGATGAAGCTGTGTTTCTGCATCAAAATATTTCAATTGCTCTATGCTGTATTCTGAAGTGAGCATGGAGGTTGAATCAAACACCATGTGAAACTGATTTTGTGACCAACTGAGACCTCAGGCACAGTAAAAAATCAGAGTAAGGGTTTTAAACTGGTACCAATTAACAAATGCAATTTGGGATAAACACTAAACTTCACTATATCCGGATTTTCTCCTTTAATTCTCTTGGAATTTGGATTGCTGGGTTGGGAGTGAGTATCCATATTTTTGTGTACAAAGTAAGATGTGCTTGAAGCAAGAAATTACCAGAAAATAGCTTAAATGAGTTGCTGTGTTGTGTTATGATATGGAAGACTGAAGTGTTAAAAGGAGCTTTTTTATGTCTCTTACATTCCAAACCATGCCATGGCTCCATGATAGAAACAAAAAAAGATAAAAGACGACATGAAGAAAGACAATTTGCCAGGAATATAATAGAGGACCTAGACAAAGTAATTTTCCTGTCTCTCCTCAGTTTCATGTCCCATGGGACACGTTAATCCATGTTTATTTCTCAATATGGAGCTACATTTCTGTCACAAAAAACACATGCCCTGGCAGTGTGTCATGAAAGGAATGTCTGAGAGGTTAATGTCTGCTTTCATTTGAGCAGAGCAAATGAACACTCAGAGATTTAAAGGCCCAGAAAACCAAACCAAACCAGAACAAAAAACCCCAAAAGACCAAAAAAATAAAATCAAAAAAACCAAAATCAAACAAAAGGTCAAACAAACAAAAAACCCCAACAAACCAAAAAAAAGCAAACACACACACATGAACAAAGAAAAAAAAGTGATGCTTGTTCCTAAGGCTCTTTCTTCAGCTTTCAAAGTGAACTTCTTAAACCAACAATTTTTGAAAAGCAATATTTCAATATTTCAATAGAAGCAATATGGGGGTGATAGTTACAGGGAAAAAAAATGGCCCCTCTAAACTAAACCAGCTAATCTGTTTCAATGTTTTTCAAAGGATGGAGGTTGAAATTCATAGGTTCTCACATTTCCTTGTTTTTGTATTTCCACTCATGGGCTAGGGTGAGGCAATCTCTGCAGATGCCTATCACTTTCTGGCTTTTTAGTAGGCTGGGATTTATTGACATGAAAGTGACTGGGAGAGATGTACTTTCTGCTGAATTTGAAGTGAGATAAATGTGTATATATATATATAAATTCTCTGACCTTCAGAATATTAGACTGCTCAATGATGTATAACATGATTACCTGTATTTTTCAAGATTTTATGATGAGAAAGAAGGAGTTTTAACACCTCCTAAATTACGTTCTTTTGTTAGAGAAAATTCTATACAATCTGTTAAGAAAGAAGGCTAAAAATACCTAAGGAAAAAAAATATAATTCCTCCATAAAGTTGCTATAAAAATGAGGACAAATGAGATCGTTTCTAGGAGGACCACTTAATTTTTCATATTTAATTAAATAGGAGCAACATGTTATCTTTTGTCCTTATTTTCATCCCACTATTCAAGGAAACACTTGATTCATATATGGTTCTGCATATATGAATTGAGAAAACAATGCAGGATTGAGAATACAAAAATGTTTAATCTGTGAGCTTACATCTGTAAAAGCACACTAGAGGACATTCACAGTGGAAACAACCAATTTGTTTTACAAGGAAGTGATGTCTCTTTTCAGAAAAAGGAATGTTTTACAAGGAAATTCTATATCTCTGCAGAAAGATTAACGTTTTTCATGGTTTTAAGCAGACACGCGTATGAAGACATACATGCTGTTATCGTTCACATATATAAATCAAACACATAACTGCATTACCCACCATTTTCAAAAATGCTTTGCAGTAATACAATCTACAGTTTTGATAGGAAAAAGAAACCTTAGCTCAAAAAAGCTTTAATTTCCCTCTGCAGAGAGCCAGGACCAAGAGCAGGAATCCAGGGTTTGCAGCTCTCAGACCACGTCTCCATCCATCACACTCTGCTGTCTCAAAGCACCACTCAGAACCAATTCATTAAAGCCAATATTATTTTGTGCAGTTCAGAGGTGCAGTTTTGGTGGTTCACAATTATGTAAGCAAAAGCACTTTTAGATTAAAATGTTTATGCTCTGTTCATTTGCATATAGGTCAATCTATTGAATAATGCATATTGTCTTCTCCTTGTTATCAGGAGTCTACCTAGAGTCTCCCCCTGGATAAATTAAGCAAATCTTGAAAGCCCACAGAAAGAAAAGAACAGACAACTGCTTTAAAACTTCTTTTCCCCAAGAATTATTTTTGCTGACAAGTAAAAATGAATGTGTTAAATGCCTAAAAGTGTCTCCTGTCAAAAATAAACTGTTTTGCATTCCAGTATAGATTTTTCTGAAATCTGTTATGTGATTCTAATTTATGTATTTTTGTAGCGGGGATGTGAAATAATTTCACACACTTACTCAGACATTATTTATTGACCATCTCAAATAAACACCGTCAGAATAAAGTTTTGCAAAAGTATTTTGGCAGTGAATAATCTACGTATAAATATAAAAGGAATGCATGCAGGTATAAGTAAACAAATATATAAAACTGCAAAACCTCTCCTGAATTATGTATTGAATTGAAGTGACTTCAGTGAAGCCTACTGCTGAAGGTCTTTGCTGGCATAAAAATTAATGTAAGGCTCAAGTCTAAAATAAATAACATCTTGGCTGGGTTAGTCATGCTGTCTGCCTGCAGATGTCAGAAGTTTGACCTGAAGACTACAGTTTGGAAGTTACAGTTTGTAAGAATAAACAAAGATTCTATGAGAAGAACTTCTGTAATTAATGTGAGCTTACATATTTTCCACAAACCCCAATTTTCTGGGTGTTTCCCCAATGGTGATAATTTACTGAGACACACCAGAGGATGCAACATCCCTTTTGGCTACAGGTCAGAAAATAATTTCCAGCTTTCCCACAATGCTTCAAGCTCCCTTACAGGACACTACAGGGTTTCCTTTAGTCTCTAAGATTGGTCGAGGAAAAGGAACAAAACCAAACACATTTAAAGGGAAATCTCTTCTTTTTTCCCCTCTAATTGCAACTCGTTGTCTTTAAAGACCATCTGTTAACTGTGATCCCTTCCAGCCCCAAATATTCTGTCATTCTGTGGACTAAAATTCAGATCTGCTGTCCAATAACATGCTATCCATAGCTAGTGACCAAATTTTTACTAGAAACAATATTTAAGAGACAGATATAATTTTATTAGTGTGGACACGAGACCGCTACGGCAGTTTTGGTTCTTTCATTGAGGCATTGATGGTTGGGGTTGAGGCATTGAGGGCTTGCGAGGGTTTTTCAGGGTGAGAGAGAGATGAGAATGTTGACTTCATGTTCAGAAGGCTTGATTTATTATTTTATGCTATATATTACATTATAACTATACTAATAAGACTAGAGAGAAAAGTTCTCAGAAGGCTAGCTAAGCTAAGAATAGAAAAGGAATGAATAACAGAGGTCTGTGTCCAGGCAGAAAGCAAGAACAGCTCTGCCGTGAGTGGTCAGTAAATCCAAACATCCACAGGAGACCAATCAGCCTGTTGCATTCCACAGCAGCAGATAACCATTGTTTACATTTGCTGCTGAAGCCACAGCTTCTCAGAAAAGGGAAAAATCCTAAAGAAAGGATTTTTCACGAAAGATGTCTGTAACACATGTGCATTGCATTTCTGCTTACATTCAAATGATCTATTTGCTGTTACTATGTATAGTAACATATGATGCCTCTCAAACCTGATGATTTTATAATATCAAGCTTTGGACACTACAGGGAGCATCTTTATCCTCACAATGAAGGTGGTGAGAACCTGGCACAGGGTGCCCGGAGCAGCTGGGGCTGCCCCTGCATCCCTGGCACTGCCCGAGGCCAGGCTGGGCACTGGGACAGTGGGAGGGGTCCCTGCCATGGCAGGGTGACACTGGATGGGATTTAAGGTCCCTTCCCACCCAAACAATTCCGTGATAATTTGGTTCTATGATTTTATGTTATCAAAACCCCCTTGTGCTAGTGATTTCCCTAAAGCCGGTTTTAGAAATATTAAACATTAGGTACTGCCATCATCCTGTCGTGGTGCAAAATCCATTCTCTCTTGGAGAAAGATGGAGAGAAGAAAGGTGGAAATGCAAATATGATACAAAAACACCCTGCAGACTCTCATTGCGAAATGCTGAACAAGGAGAATAAAATATGGCCACTGAACCCTGCTGTTGGATAGAATTACCCATTAGACCCTGCAGACCTGGAAGGGACTCACAAGGATCACCCAGTGCAACTCCTGTCCCAGGTAACAAAGTCATCCTTGAAGTATTCAAGGCAGAAGAATAAAATAATTCCCAGAAATGTGCAATTACCCTACCAATACTGCATGCATCAATTTTTAAAGAGAATTTGTGGAACAAAACATTTAGTTCATTATAGTGCATTGTTGAAAACTGTTCTGCACTGAGTAACTCCAGATTACTCATTACTTTAAAATGTAGAAAAATTAGGAGTAGTTAAGGATGATATGATTTTTCAATGTTTTGGATATTCTTAGACTACAGCAATGTCTCCATCCATACTGTGCATTCTAATTTATCCTCCTCAATATAGCCTTCCTGCTTGCATAGCACTGATTCTTTAATTGAAATAAATAAATTAATAAAAATCCTACCAAAAAAATGTTTGCAGATCTTTAAAATACTCCAGGATGCAAATACAAATATGGAAAAAGGCACACAAGCAGACACACAAACCCCCCCCACCCCAAAAAAACCCAAAAACAACAACAACAACAACAAAATCACAAAAAACCCCAACCCCAAAAAAAAGAACAAAAAAGGAATAAACAAAATGCACTAATGTACATAATCTGTGAGAATTATGAAAAAAAATCCCTTTGTTACCCTTCAAGAACTTGTAGCAAACAAATTTATAACAAAATTTAACATTTTAAAAATGCCAAAAATTGAGATGAAATTAAGAAAATTCTTTCATTTGTCCTGTACTGTGGACAGGCTGCGCCCTCTTGTACCAAACACCACCATTTCAGACTGAATTTGCAGAATTTTGTGGTGGTCTTCAGACTTCAGTACATTAACAATTATAAAAGTATCAGTACCTTGGTTGAAACAGAACCAGCTTCAGGTAATTTACAAAATCCAAAATAGTCCAGCAAGTTAATTATTATCAAATTACTGTTGTTCCCAGTTTTGCAGCTTGTAAACAACCCATTATGTAACAATAGGTCCACTTCTAAAATTATTACATTTTGCCCTCTGAGTACGAAGAGAAAGGCTAAGGATGAGGGGAGAAAATTAAGTGACATCTCAGCCTGTTGTGGTGGTAATCTGTATCGGTAGGTTCTGCACTAAATGACTAAGCTGTTGCTAAAAATTCTTTCAAAACTGGACAAATCAGCAAAGCCAGCGCCTTCCTGCTTCTCGGGCAAGGATGCATTTCTGCGGTAAAACAGGTAAATTCCTGTTAGTTATTTTATTTAACATCTATATGCGCATGATCTCCCAGACAGGCATCTGCTTTCAGCTGCTATAAAATATTTGATTCTGATCTACTGTTCTCCACTCTGCAGCTGAGTAGAGGCCCTAAAGAGGAACATTAGGTGGAGATAATCAATTTTCAGGCCGTGCACATACTTGAAACAGACACTCTTCACCACCAAAGCTGGGCTGGAATATTTATGAAATTGCTAGCACTGTTGCCATGCTCAAGCAGATTTTTCCTTCTAATACTCAGTAATCCCTGATTCACACTCGGGTTGTCAAACCCAGGAAGATAAAAGCACATTGAGGGCTTGAAAAATGTCCTCCCCCTGTCTCAGCTGTTTAAGTTTGGTGTTGTGGGGCTCAGATTCAGCATGGCTTGTCTGGCTGGCTGTGAGATTTTGGGGGGTTTTTTTGTTGTTGTTTTTCGTTTGGTTGTTTGGTTTGGTTTGGTTTTTTTGTTGCTGTTTTTGGTTTTGGATTTTGATTCTTTGGTTTATTTTTTGTTTTGTTTTTGTTTTTGTTTTTTGTTGTTGTTGTTGTTTTGGTTTGGTTTGGTTTGGTTTTTTTTGGTTTTTTTTCTTTGTTTGTACCCATGTGCCCAAAAAGATCCTCTCTGCTTTTAAGAGTTTATTTCCAACAGGCATGTGAGTCATTCTGGTTTCTTCTCATAAAGCAATGCTCTCTTTTTTGACTTCCTGCTGCATCTCTCGCACCAAATTCTGCCACTATCTCTCACTCATTTGAGCAGCTTCCTCTACTATTTGCTCCAGTGACCTCTTCCCTGAAGCTCTGTCTGCGTTTCTCTGTGTCTCACCCACATGGTGCTTGCCCTTTCTTAGTCCTTAAGCTGTGAAACAAGCAAGTGAACCTCACACTTCTGTCGTTCAGATCATAAAAGTGTGAATAAGGCTTAGGGGAAAAAACAAAAAAGAAATGTTAAGAGCTTGTCCTTAGAGATCAAGAATCTTGGGCTGAGGACAATCATTTTCATGTCTCCCAGACCTCGAATTTGTTTGAGATGCCAAAAAACGAGATCTTTAACATCCCTGTGTAGTTCCTATGCAATGTGGAGACAGTTTTACTTAAATGATGCTGTAATTCTCAATTCCCACATGAAACTACTGAAGATCTGGGTTCCTCCTTGTCAAAAATGTACCTGCAACAGGGATGCTTTAGAGCTCTGCATAACTGAGAGCAACGACAAAGATGGGGAAGGACAGAAATAAGCATTCAGTACGTGACTGGCAAACTGAGGCGGCTGCACGAAAGCCCAAAGCAGCTGCCTGTGGGTGTTGGTGCATTCAGAACATGACAATATTCATGTTGGCATGACAATAAGGAGGGAGAGTCATTTTTGCTGAGTATGGAGGGGGATCTGAAGGTATACTTGGCCATAATAATGCACTTGTTAGAGAAAGCCCTTGAAGGTGGCGAGATTTGACATGGGGACACTTGCCCTGTCTCCCATTTTCCCTTCACTGTTCATACTCAGAGGTTAAAACCTACGAATAGGAGCCAGGGTTTGGGACACAGGGAGAGAGCTGCCTCTTCTTTCAGGAAGAAGGTGAAAGATGAAGAACTCCTGTGTTTGCACACAGATTTTGTGATCTTTGTGATGGAAATGGGACTTTTGAAGTGAAGCCAAGTCTTAGGAATATTCTTATTATATCTTAAGGCAATCATTGGATTAAACCCCAAGAATTCAGCTCTGTTTCTTCCCAGAAGAGAGAGGATGTGCAGGTTTCTCTTATGAATTGTTCTGGTGGAACACAGCTCCTTGCAGCACGCCAGCAGGAAGGATCCAGCACTTAATCAATGATTGTCTCTTCTAATGAACAGCTTCTGCTCATTCAGTCATCTCCCACTGAAGGCAATTCAGCTCACCTGAAAATCTGGATCCCAGCTGCCAGAGATGCCTGGAACCACAGGGCCTGGGGCAAGGCGTGTCCTCTCGGGGTCTCTGCTGCTCACAGTGACCCTGAGATAAGTTCCAAAGTCTCTTTTCCCATCCTGGCGCTTGAAGGAGTCAGAGCTCTTAATTTCTCAGTCTCAAGGTTGTTTATTGTTCCTTATCTATAAAATTCTTTCTTCTGTCCTGCCCAGGCCCTCTCAGCAAGACAGTTCCAGGCACTCTGCCTGCCCCAGGGTAGTGCTATGTCTTTATACTAAAAACTACGTGTGCATTATTTACAATAACTTCCCAATACTCATCACCTATGTTAGATAGTGAGCTTCTACTCTAAACCAACCTAAAAGTGCCAACACCACAGCAGGAGATGGAGGCCAAGAAGGAGAAGGAGAAAGGCTGGACACACTCAGATCTCTCTGTCTTGCCTCCTGAACCCCCATACCAAAACCCCAAAATCTATTTTTCCACCCCATGATAACTTCACTATCATTCTACCTAAACTGTTGTGGCTTGCAGATCTTCATCTGAGGTTGCTAACTTGCTCCACGGGTCATAATCAAACCCACAGGGGCATCTCAGGCTCTCTGAGTGCCAGGGTCTCTGAGCACGGACAGACAGAGGGATGTCCTGGGTTCTGACAGTGTCCCAGGATTTAATCTGAGCCTGCCTGCCTGCTAGGGGGTGTGTAAGCCAAGATTTAGTTCTGTGGTGGGTGGAAGAGTTCTGGCTCCAGCACGACTGAAACTCTGGCACAGCACCAGTGGAGCACAGGCCTTTCAGCTGACTGTGTGAAAAAACTCATACAGCTCACCCACCTGGAACGGAACTATTTTAGAGGATGGATATTCACTTTTCCAATCAAGAGACATTTAGATACTGCATGTCTCTGCAACAAATTTGAGACTGAATCTCATGGAAAGGTTTGGCCTGGAAGGGATCTTAAAAATCAAGGTGTCCCATGGCAGGGACACTTTCCACCATGCCAGGCTGCTCCAAGCCCCAGTGTCCAGCCTGGTCTTGGACACTGTCATTGGTCCAGGAGCAGCCACAGCTTCTCTGGCCACCCTGTGCCAGGGCCTCAGCACCCTCACAGAGGGAAGAATTTATTCCTTTATGGACATGAGACCCCTAATTTCCCAATCTGACCTGGCAGCACTCATGACCAGGTTGACAAATGCCATGAACATGGCAAAGGTGTAGAGAGTACTCTGCCCTTGCTGTAGGCGACTCTTGTCCTTTCTGTCTCATTCTGACTCATGTGACCACTTTTATGCACCAACATAAAAGCAATGTTTATTCTGCTTATAGGTGACTCCCAATACTGTGTGTCACAGTTGTGAATGGTGGAACCCAACAGACACTGCCTACTGCGTGGCCACACCACATTTGTGGATCTTGTGTGGTAGATAGGGAAAGGTGCTGCGGAAGATCTCGTGATGTCACGGAAAGGCAGGACCCTCTGTTCCCCTTAGATAAGACCATCTGCTTCCCGTAGATAAGAAACTGACATAGGAATGTAGCCTCCCTTAACCAAATACCGGTAATTTTCCATCCCCTACCCAGTAACTGTCCACCCCTTACTAACCATAGATGGTAAAGACAGACCCACGCTGACGTAGAGACCCCTTAGACTTTAAAAACCCAAGAGACGAGATAATAAATGCCTTTTGACCGTCCATCACATTGATGTCTGCGTGTGTCATTGGCCCGAGCGGCCCAGGAGAGTTGGGCCGCCGTGCTGATCCTTAGAACCAGGTCGCCTGCCTTGCTCCAGAAGGCAACAATCTTGCAAGGGGGAAATTGCAATTTCTAGTTAAAAAATGTATATCTGGGTAGCAGCAGAACACGGGCCATCCCATGCAGTTTTTCTCCTAGAGGAGAAACCTGTGATTCATCTGCAGTTTTCCTCTCAGTGCAGCCTCTGCATTTACAGAACATAAACCAAAACATTTTATTTTCTTGAGCAGAAATTTTCTCAAAGAAGGAATCTGTTACAAGCAAACCGAGTGAGTATCGATGATGAGGAGAGACAGGGAAGACTTTGAGGTGGTCAAATAGTCCAAATTTATTGTGGAGTACAACTGTTTATATAACTGTTTATATACTTATTCTAGGAAGACGAGTAATGTTTCACTACGGTGATTGGGTTCATCATCACATTAACAAACTTATACATTTTAAACATCCCTTGCTTGCAGAAGTCTGAAGTAATTTTCTTTTTCCTGGTAAACCAGTCTGATTTGATCTTCTTGCAATCTTGATTTAATCCTCTAAGTTCTGTTTGCTATTGCCAAGGAATCCTGTTATCAAATCTCTTATGCTAATAAGGTGCAAGGTTCTCTTGCTTTTGTGTACCCCAACAAGTGAGATCTCACCTCTTAATCATTACAGAACCTCTGAATCATTTAGATAGGAAAAGACCCCTCAGATCAGTGAGTCCAACCTAAATTAATGTTGGAATCAGTGACTTTTAAGGTCTTTTGCAGCCCAAATGACTCCAGGATTCAAAGATTCTGTGAATTCAGGCTCTGCATGTGCACTTTACTTGGCTTGAAACATCCCAAGTGCTTCCTCCCAAAATTTTAGGCATTAAAATGTAAAGCATTACAATGATCTAGCCAGATGGGGGTTTATATTTGAAGGATCCTGTGTTGTTTTCTTACAGAAAAGGCACATGCAGAGGCAGTGGGTCACGCAGCCATTTCCTCTTCAAAGCAATTGAGAAGCAAAACTTGAACTCACCAACCTCTGGAGCATTCCTGTAAAAGCCAGCACATTGCTGTCGCTATCTCTAAATGCCACAGAAAACTTGTTTTAATAGCAACTATCCTATCTGTCTTTTTCTCTCATCTGGGTTTGCAAGGGAAGCAGAAAAGCAGCCTAGGATGGGGTGCATTGTTTTGTGTTGTTAAATTTACAGCAAAATCCTTATAAACCTGGGATTTTCTTTACATTTCACCTCACTGTGCAGCCAGATGCACACAGGATGAGTGCCCCTTACAGCTGCTCTGAGTAGTGGTGTTGATTCAGAGCAAAAGACTAAAATCTGTGGGAAATTGTGAGTAATGAGTAGATGCACAAATAAACAACACCAGTTTTTCATTACTGTATTGAATTATCAAACCTCAGGTACTTAAAAAATCCCAGGAAAGAACAGAAGGGAATCAGGTGTTCATGACTTCCTTTAGTAAATAAAAGTGAGAAAGAAAAAAAAAAAGAAAAAGAAAAAAAAAAAAAGAAAGGGTTTTCCTCCTTCATCTTCAAAATTCACTAAAAACTAGAACCAATTCTGGGCTACACCCACTCCCTGTGTCATTTACTGCTACAACCCTTCTCTCCCAATCTTAGTTAAAGAATTGTTGTGAAAATATTTGTTGAATTTCTGCCTCTAATAATGCTGCCTCTCTGCACATGAGGTTTAACCCAATGCTGAGGCAAACAGAAGAACTCTTGGTAAAAAATTGCACAAGAAATTTGGAGGGGCATTTTGCATTTTAACCTTCTGAAAACACCATGGCTTAACTGGAGTAAAATTAAACTGTGACATGCATGAAAGTGTTAAAGGAAAATATATGTTATACTCTTACAAATAAAAAAAAAAAAAAAGCTGTTCAGAGAAGCTTGAATCAGATATTCACATGCAGAACAGTTTACACAGATGTTAAATAATAAATGCACTGTTGTACCTCGAGAAAACAGATAATTACTAATATTTATGGCAGCATCCCAAGGGCAGGCAAGCTCTTTCCCATTTACTGTTTATGGAGGGGTTTGGCCCTTCCACCTCTGCCTGTGTTGTTATCCCGGCTCTAAAAGATGGCAAATTGGAAGATGGAGTTTGTGCTTGGAACAGATCTCCCATTTCCACCATCCAGGTGGCTTTGAAGCCACTTTGTCCCCTTGGCAAGATTGATTCCCTCTCAGATGAAAAGAAAAAAAAGTCAAAATCTAAAAATGCTTCAGTCTAAAAATGTAGGTCTGTATCTTATTAGCACCTTGAATGTAACACTTGAGTTCTTTGTTTCCATTTATACCTGTTGCTTTTGCACAGGTATGAGAATGTATTTGGCAATATCACAGTTTCACACCAAGTGAATTTATGACCTGGAACAGCATGTCAGGTCTTTTTTTAAGCTTTTTTATCTAAAAAAAAAAAAAAAATCAAAATGCCATATTTTCATACGCTTTGTTCCTTCTGCTTTTAAGCTGTTATCAGGACAACTTGTCAGCAGTCTGCTCTGGGGACAGGTGAGGGAAGAAGTCTGCTGATGTGAAGACAGCACTCTCTCAAAAATAGAAATTATGTATAAATAGTTGTACCCTGAGACAGAGTTTGTGTTCAGTGGCACACATGCACATCACTATATTTAAATGATTTAGGAAAAATTATAGTATATTACTCCTTTAAGCCTCTAATATTTTCACAAGTGCTAAAACCTCAAATAGGGGAGATTAGCATTTTTAATTTTGCCATATACATGTATATAATTGCATGTCTACCCTTGGCATATATACCCAATCAGCATTAAAGCTATAATTTCCCCTGAGAGGTATTGTACTTAGAAACTGCAGAAATAAAGGATGGTCAGCACATCACAAGCAGGAGAGCTGCAGGAAAAAAAAACCCACCAGGTTTACCCAGAAGCATCTTGCACACAAAACAGTCAACCTTTTTCACATATTTAAAATTTAAAAGTGACTATGTGGAGACAGAAAAAGGAATACGGAGTGCTAGAAATGGACTCACCGTTTTATTGGCTGTTTTGGGCTTAGACATGGTGTGATGTGTGGGCCAAATTGAAATGTGACAAATTAAATAAATGCAAATTAAAAAAATTAATCCAGCAAGGATGATGAGACCAATAAATTGATGCACTGGGCATGACTGAAAGCACTTGGCCTTGAGCTGTAAAACCATGGAGGGAAGGTAGATCCCATCACTGCAAGCACCTCATGGCAAATCAAAGACCAAATCTCAGAATGTACTGAGGAATATTGACCTTAGGGGAGGGAAAAAAAGCCATTTTAGAGGCATTCTTGGGGCAGTTCTTGAGGGGAGTTGCTGAACAATTCCTTTTCCTGGAGCCATCAGAAGACATAAGGAAAGCTGAGTCTGTCCCAGACAAAGAGCCAGCTGCCTTCCCTGCTTCCCTGAGTTCCCACAATAATCCTGGGTAGAAAGCCAAGAGGAACAGAGTCTACTGCCTTGTGATAAATTCCTTACCTTAGCATATGCTCAAAATCGTGCCGGATTGCCATATTGTGCAAAGTAAAAAATTGTTCTGCAATTTCGTTTACTATATATGTATCAGTACTTCTCTGTCATGGGCTGTTTTCCCATGCAGTTTACTTTTCAAAATGCACAGAAAAAAATTGAGGAAATATGTAATGATAATACAGAAACTGTCAAAGTCTGACATCAAAGGAAGGCATGTTTACACATGGAAAGCAAAACAAAAATAAAAATTACAGAGCCTTTCTGTATTTATCCTTATAAATTAGACAAGATTGAGATACACTGGGGTAATCCTCTTTCATACCAACCTATTCCACATCATTATTTAGATAGTTTGGTTACAAACACATATTTTGTTGTGTGGAAAGAGGCTGAGAAGTCCTAAACCATGTTGCATTTATGGCTGGGGAGGAAGGAAAATCTTCACCCTGTCCCCTAAACTGCTCCTGTGTATCAGAGTCTGTGCTCTGGGGATGGTTAATGAGGAGCTCATGAGTGATGGACAGGACACAGGAGAAGCCAACCATGCAAAGATGCTGCAACCAGCAGAAAAAAAAAAAACAAAACAAAACATAGACACCATCAGTTATTGGAGATTTCCTACTGGGAGGCACCAATACACTCATTTGCCATGCGATTTTCTTTAAAGTAATTTTCAGCCTGGTGGGGGGTTTGATGGTTCCCACAATTCCTAAACCAGCAGTTTTTAAGGGCATTTTTGAAAGTGCAAGTGTTCTCAATTCCAACATGTAAAAAATGGGCAACAGAGGCAGAGACCAGCATGGCTCAGGAAGGACTTTTTGGGTCCAACTAAAAGCAAATATCCAAGTAATGAGACCAGGCATGTCTGTACTGGGAAGAATACAGGGACACTGCATGAACGTGGAGAGATGGGGTTAGGAAAGGCAAAGCACAGCTGGAACAGAATATGGCAAGGAACTTTAATAATAATGAGAAGCTTTTACAGAGTACACTGGCCAGAAAATGTGTGCAAAAGAAAAGGTGCCCACCTTGGTCCCCTGTCAATAAGGTAGGAAAGCTGATGACAGCCAACATGGGGAACATCAAAGCGCTCAACAATTCCTTTTCCCTCAGCTTTGAACAGTAATCCATCTTCCCGCATTGCTCAAGTCCCTGAA
The DNA here is from genome assembly GCF_028551555.1 of Melozone crissalis. NCBI lineage: Eukaryota > Metazoa > Chordata > Aves > Passeriformes > Passerellidae > Melozone > Melozone crissalis. The sequence continues at coordinate 1,385,854 of NW_026535783.1, forward strand.
AATCAAGGGTGGAAGTTGGAGGAGTGAGGTTGGTCCCACCACAGGAAAAAGTCAGGTTTGAGATGGACACAAACATGCACAGACCTGTGGCTCCTGACAAGGGGCATCCTGGACTCCAGAGGGAATGATGCAGTGTCCCAGCCACTTTCCATGACAAATGACCAGTCGTGACTGACAGGGATGTCCTTGGTGGCTGGAGAAAGGGAAATGGTGCACCCGCTGTTATAAAGAGTAGAAAGGAGATCTCTGGGAACCACAAACCCAAATTTACGCATTTTTTAAGTACCTCCAGAAGTGGTGACTCGGCCACATCCCTGGACAGCCTGTTCCATATCAAAAACTTAAACAAAATATCTTTTTCCTCTTTGAGAAAGGTGTAGCAGATGTTGATATGTTACTGTCCCCTTCCTCTTCTTGGGAACATGAAGCCTTTAGACATCTACATAACTCAGGACTCTTCAAAAGTGATTAGAAAGTGGACTGGAATTGTTTTATTTTCCTAGAGAAATTTGGAGCCCATGATTCTTGCCTCCGTTCCAAAATACCTCCTTCAAACCACAGTCATAGGTGTAAAAGTTGTCACTGGCCTGTCTAGCCCTGAAATTACCACATCAGGAGAATCTTTGATTTTCTTTAATGGTTCCTTCCCATTAGCTTTGGATTGCCTTGCTGAATCTGCTTGGTGAAAGGATTTTTAAATTATTATATTTTATATATTTATTTTCCTTATTTTTCTTGCCCTGTTTACTACTGCAGCGAAAGACCACAAAGGCAGAAATCATTGCCTTCAAGAAGCACTGGCAAAATCACAGCATTTTTTGAAAAGCCTACATGAATGTCTGTAATTAATCACAAATTTTGATGGATCTCGTAGTTCTGAGCACTCTGCAATTATGTGTTTAACAAAAAGAATGATACTTACAATTTGTATACAGTGACTAATGTGAGACATTTCACAGATATTTCATTTTACAGCTGATGTAGCTGATTTGAAAATAAATGTTCTTATTCTTCCCCTTTCCATCTTTAAAAAAAGTTAAAAAGAGAGATTTGAGTAGGTTTCCTGCTTTGTGAATACTTTCATAGCTATGTGATTCCAAAGAAAATATTAGTATTTCCATTCTTATGAAGTATAGAGCATAAAAAATACAAAAGGAAAATAAAATAAGCTTCAACTTTCTTTTATATTTTTCCCCTCTGGATAACTCCTTCAGAAAAAAAGCAAAAGAAAGCCTAGAAAATAGAAATTTTTTTCTTCCTGCAAAGTTATAAGGGTGTCAATTAAGATGCAAAAGCATCTTAAGTAATCATCTATTAATAATATCTACAAATATTATTTTTGTCCACAAACTGTATAGTGTCTTTTTCATCATGGAGAGTAAAATGATCCTGTAGTGGAAAGCAGATATATCCTCAAGTGTCCTGAAATCACAGAATATTTGAATTTTCAATAATATTTGGGGTAGAACTTCCTGGTTTTCATCCTATTTCGTGGTGGGAAGAGGAGCCCACAATGAAGCAGGGCTGATCTCAGGATTTGTGACCTCGTGGCAGAAGCCCATGCTGGAGCAGCCAGATGTTCTGCGAGGGCTGACACCACAGAAAGGGACCCACACTGGGGCAGGATGGGCCTGAAGGACTGATCTCATGGGGGAACCACTCACAGCAGCCTTTTCCTGAAGGACTGAACCTATCAGAGGGACCCACATGAGGAACCCAAAGAACGTTCCGGAAGGACTGACCCCGTGGAACTGATCCATGCTGGAGAAATCCATTCCTGAGTGACTGACCCTATAGGAGGAACGCACAGAAGGTTCCTGAAGGACTGGAAGTAATCCATGCTGGAGAAATCCATTTCTGAAGGGCTGATCCTGTAGGAGGGACCCACATGAGGAAAGTTCCTGAAGAACTGACCCCATGGAAGTGATCCACACTGGTGAAATCCATTACTGAAGGACTGACTCTGTGGGAGGGACCCACATGAGGAACCCACAGAAGGTTCCTGAAGGATAGACCCCATGAAAGTGATCCATGCTGGAGAAATCCATTACTGAAGGACTGACCCTGTGGGAGGGACCCACATGTGAGCAGAAGGTTCCTGAAGGATTGACCATGTGCAAATGATGCATGCTGGAGAAATCAGCTCCTGAAGGACTGAGCCTATAGGAGGAACCCACATAAGGAACCCAAAGAAAGGTCCTGAAGGACTGACCCTGTGGAACTGATCCATGATAGAGAAATCCATTCCTGAAGGGCAGATCCTGTAGGAGGGAACCACATGATGAATCCACAGAAGGTTCCTGAAGGACCGATCCTGTGGGAGGGGCCAACATGTGAGCAGAAAGTTCCTGAAGGATTGACCTTGACCATGTGGAAATGATCCATGCTGGAGAAATTAGTTCCTGAAGGACTGACCCTATAGGAGGGACTGACATGAGAAACCTACAGAAGGATCCTGAAGGACTGAGCCCATGGAAGTGATCCATGCTGGAGAAATACATTCCTGAAGTATCATTGTTGCTGCTTTTAATGAAGGGATGGGACTATTTTGGGGCTAAGAAGAATTTGATGCTCAGATGAACATCATGAACATGAGATTTTAAAGGAGCAGGCATTTCACCATAGCTCAAGGGTAGTCACAAGTTTCTTCATTACAAGGGAATATAGAACTTTCTAACCCAATAGACAGTTGCCACAGGGTTTATTTTGCTTTTCTGACCTTTCTAACCTTTACTTACTTCTGTTGCACTGTGTGTTCTTTTGTCCAATGGCTTCTGTCTCACACATACACAAATGCTTCTGTTCTAACTTCTAAACTCTTAACATATTCTATACAACCACACTCCTGCATTGCAAAGCCTTCACTATCTTGCCCAATTCAGTTTCTCATTTACTTAAGGCATATTCCTACAACCATAGAAATATAAGTTTATGGGTTTTCTGCTGTGTATTATATTTTTTGTTTTCTGTGTATTGTATTTTTACATCATTGTACATATGTGGTGTTTGTGAGGCCCCCAGGACGAGGTGAGAGATGAGAATCTGACTCCATGTTCTCCGAAGGCTGATATATTATTACATTATATTACATTACTATATATTATATTATATTATATTATATTATATTATATTACATTACATTACATTACATTACATTACATTATATTACATTACATTACACATTCACATGAAACCAATCAATCACCTGTTGGTAAACAATCTCCAGCCACATTCCAAAGCAGCAAAACAGGGAGAAGCAAATGAGATAATATTGTTTTTTCTCTGAGGCTTCTCATCGTCCCAGGAGAAGAAATCCTGGCGAAGGGATTTTTCAGAAAATATGAAAAAACCAGATCTGATTGATAATGAATTAAACTGGTTTCCCCAAGTCCAGTCTGCTCTGCCCATGGCAGCAGCTGCTGAGGGATTTTTTCCTGCCCTTATCTTGACCCTTTTGTTGTATTTTCTCTCCCCTGTCCAGCTGAGGAATGAGAGCAGCTTTGGTGGCCATCAAGTGTCCATGTGTGGTCAAATAATTACACTTTTCCTTTGCCCACTTCTCTTTCCTGCCCCAAAGCTTTCCTTGTTCAGTGCAAAGGAATGAAGTGAAACAGGATGACTGAAACTCAAGGATATGAAGATATTAATGAAATTCAAGTGGATATGGTAATTAAATGTTGGACATAATGTCATATATTTCACTTACAGGCTTTCCAGTGGTGATTAAGTAGCAATTTATGCAGTTGATTAACACCTTTTCTATTTCAACTAAAAAAACTACAGTTTTTCTTTCATCCAGACCTCTCATCCTGTAAACGAATCATCAGACTAAGACCTTATTCCAATGTGTAGTTTTATTTCCTTGATTTTTCTCAAGAAAAAATAGGTCACAAAGAAACTTTGGAGTGGCTCATGGCTGTGGTTGCTTGGCACTTTTAAAGCTAAAACTTAAATGGACTAGACAAAACTTTCTACCATACCATTAAGCATAGTTTCACAGCAGAAGGGACTGGATTTTCTTCTGAAGTGTGTAGGTTCAGGCAATTCTAGGTCCATGATTGACCAGCAGTTCAGTGGAAATTCCAGTAAAGGACTTGACCCTGAGATTAGTTGAGCTGCTGAAAGAATGGTTATTATTCTTTCCAAAGCAGAAATACTGAATTCAAGACTCTTTGGCCGGAGACATTGCTTTGACATCCCTCACTTGTCTTTACAGAAATTACAGTTTCAGTTCCCTGTATAAATGTGGTGGTATTTTTCCAGATGACTAAAAATGTCTTTTTTTTTTCTTTTTTTTTTTCCAAAGCGAACCTCTGAATTTTGAAAAGAACATTTTCCTTCAGCTAGGAAAGACAGTGGTAAAATGATTGAAATGGATAGTAAAAATACCGTAGAAAGGAATTTTTGCTTCACTTTGCTTTCTCCTCTTAAACTTCTGTTATTCCTGCCAATATTTGCATGTGTTCACTACATAAATGTTTATAAGATGTGTTGATATTGCTCCTCACCTCATAGATCCATCCAAACACTTAATTCATTGACTCCTAAAGAGTTATAAATCAATTGTACCATCAGCACAGACTCAAATGCACGGCACAACATTACTAAACCTGTACCTTGAAAACACAAATATTGTCTTTCAATCTGCATGCTCATACAGTAATAAGGGCAATTGACCTTCTTCTGGGGTCCCAGAACTGATTATCAGTATTTCATTATCCTGAATTATCTCCTCAGAGGTTTTGTACAGTACTACAGACTGCAGACTTTTTTCCCTAAGGTGATAAGTCAGTTTTCACGCAGCTTATGATCTCTGGCCCGTGGAAATCAGAGAACCTGTGTTTATTTAAACGTCTGGCCACTGGTCTTTTCTTAGATGACTTTGCCACAGTTGTCCCAGTGCAATTCCCAACATGAAATCTCCATGCCTTCCTGCTGTCTGCTGTGGTGTCAAGCACCCTGGATGCAAAGCTGGTTGAAAAATATTCCTTAATGTGCAGAATTTTCAAATCTAGATAAGTGCAGAGAAGTCACTGTTCCCTAGGGATCCACAGACCCTGATAAAACAGCTTGTTGTAAGATAAGTCCAGCTCATAATTTCCCCCCATGAACCAAATTCTTTCTTTTTCTTTGGAAAATAAAAATTGGATTTTGTGTTCAAGAATACTCCATGTTAGTAGGAGAAATAAAATGCCTGAAATGTTTGCATGTAGCAGTTATTTTATAGTTATGGAAACATGTTTCCTGGGAAGAGACAATATGTGCTGTCTTTTAAATTAGTTCCTTTAGTAAAGCTCTTTTTTCTCCTTTTTGTCTCATTTGTTTATTTTTAGAAGCTATAATTTCTGTGAACTGTGTGATCTTGTGAACCCAGCAAGTCAAGCCACTGCAATGCCATTCTTATTAGCTAAAGTATTGTAAGTTTTGCACTTTCTTTCCCTTTGTTTGGCTTTATTTCAGTGTCTTCATCAGCCAAAAACAACAAAAAAAATTACAACTTTGAATCATATATATATTGCAAACCCTATTCCCATTTCAAGCATAAAAACCACAGATAAGTTTTTGAGACTTTAAAACCCCATAAATTTTAAATATTTAGGTGGCAACATCAATACAATGCCTTTACTAACAACAAAGGCTTAGAGGTAGAAGTATTCAAAGCCTAGAAATAAGCAGGATGTCTTAGAAATAAAACTCTGTTTTAGTGAGGAAGACTACTAATAATGTCGTATAATGTCAAACATCTGTCTACACATTCTCTAGGCATCCATTTTATGAATCATATAATGACTATCATACAATATATATGATCATATGCATCATATATGATCATATAATCACTATCATATCCATAGGGGTTTTTTTTAAGTTTTTGTGGGGGTTTTTTTGCAAGTAGTAAAATTAAGTCCTGGTAGATTGTCACAAAATTATTCACAGCCTGTTTTGGTTTGGTTTGGGGCTTTTTAGTTGTTTGTTTGGGGCATTTTGTGTGGTTTTTTGTTTGTTTTTGTGAAGATCAAAGGCTTATCTTGATTTACAATCCATGCTATCAGTCAGTAAAACATTTCTATCTCTATTTCTATCTCCATTTCTATCTTCCTCCAGAGGAAGAGCAAGGGGCAATGGGGAAAAGAGATGCAGAGGAACTTCCATTGGGATATGAAGAAAAACAACTTTACTGTGAATGTGACAGAAAACTGAAACAGGCTGCCCAGGGAGGTTGTGATTTCTTCCTTTTCTGGAAATATTCAAATCCTGCTTGGTCCTTCAAAACCATCAAAAACTTCCATGGACATTCAAAACCATCTGGTGCACCTTGCTCCAGGTGAACCTTCTTGATCAGGGAGGTTGGACAAGGTGATCTCCCTTCCAAGCCCAGATATTCCGGGATTCTGTGATTCAGATACCACACCATGTTTAAATAAAACCCACAAACCAAGAACAACAGAATGAAGATAAAAGTGAACGCTTCATCTTGAAATATTAAAAATTAAAATCAAATTAAATTGCCATGAATATTATTGATATTGTATTTGAATCAATCCTTCTTTAATCACTTGGATTTCATGGCAGGCAGACTTATCATGAAACTTTTATGTTCAAATTGCAATTTTGTTTGTTTGTTTTGTTTTGTTAGACTTTTATGCTGTTGTTGTTTAAGCTGACCTCAAGTATATATCAAAATATTGAGATAGAGGATTTTGAGATATTTTAAATAGACTGGAGTTAGTCTCAAGAGCAGTGTAGTAAGCCCATCCTGTTATTTAATAGCCCCAGTAAGGCACCATTCCTCTTGTGCATGTTTGTAAAAAGGAGCAGAATAAAAATATAAAAAAACACCACACCGTCTTTCTTGCTCAGGATTCACGAGTGTCATAGAGAGAAAGCTGGAAATCTTTGCCTTGCACCCTTTTTACAGATTTTTACTCACCTGTAGTAAAAAAGAAGTGATGTCTGTTGCTGAGCTTGCATTCATGGCCTGGCCCACCAAAGAAATTCTGTTTTCCATTGTCTTTCACTGACTTTGAGTCACGTTCCCATCATAGAGCTCCGACACCAATCAACCTCTTAACTCTTTTCTTTTAGCATTCAAATATTGCAGAAAAGAATCTGACATTTAAAAGAGTTGATTAGAAAAATTCTGCAAATAAGGAGACAACAAATGAATAATCTATTTTTTGTGAATTTTTTTATGTTTAACTCTAAGAAAAAGAGGGCAGTATAATAGAAAAGTCTAATCATCCACAGGATCTCTGTGTTAAACACCAAATACTGATCTGAGAATGATTTGCTAGGAAGAAGCAAAGCTAGAATCAATGTTTCAATTTCTTCCCAGAATGAAATATTTGCCTAGATGGCTGTGTGGTAAATTTCTTTCCCTTTCAGAGATGCTTATAAACTTTTATACTGCACCTTATCTTGAAGATAATGACATGAAAATTTTCTACATACATTAAAAAAAAAAAGTACTGCACAAGACAACAAAGACTGGAAAACCGTAGAGGTGTTATTTGTTCAGCCTGGATCAGGTGGGATAAGAAGCTGAGACTGTTTTATATTACATTTTTATCTGTCATGGTTTAAAGTGCTTTGTGAAATAACGTTTATAATTTCTATCCATAAAGAAATGCATTGTGTAGAATGATGCCTTCAGAAGAAGTGAAAGGCAGTTTCCAATTAAGACTAAGTGCCACCAAAAACTCCCCAGAGATCTCCCCAGAAATGTTTCCTTTGTCTTATTGACACACTGCAGATGTTCTGCCCCAGCTGAGGAAAGGGTGGAAAATGCAGAAAACGTCCAACAGTGTTGCTACACTTATTATTATTATTATTATTATTATTATTATTATTATTATTATTAATAATAATAATAATAATAATAATAATAATAATAATAACAATAGTACTACTACTACAGCTGAGGGCCAATATTGCCCTCCTAGTACCTGAATTTCCAATGGAGAAATAGTAAATGTTTTAAGAGTCTTCTCCTGAGAAAGAAGAGAATACAGAGAGAAAAGAAAATTTATCATAAGCAGAGAGGTTTTGTCCCAAGAGGACTTTTACATGTGAAAAGTGGCTGGTATTGCTTTTGAAGTGGATAAATGCAGCACTGTATTTCAAACTTCATGGCTCGTATTATCTCAAAATCCTGGCAAAGGGCAAAAATTCGAAATGTAAGGTCACCACAGAACATCTGGGAGTAGAATATTTACATTTATAAAATGGATATTATGCCTTCTCTGCAGTGGACACCAAATTATTTTTGCAATATCTCCCAAAACAATTCCATTTCAAAAGGACTGCAGGTGCTTCATGCTCACTCTGAAAACAGCTGCTCTCTACACTAAGCTACTCAAAATACTGTATTTTCTCATCAGAAACCCAAAGTGCTCATAAATTGGCTTCAAATTTGCCTCCTTCACTCAAGATCCTTGGTGATACATCATTTACAACAAAACCCTTGGCTTGAGAAGTGCAAATTCTCATCTAGATCAACCACTCTGACAAAAAAACAAGATTATATCTGTTGGTATTTGCTTAGTTGTTCAAGCCCAGGCTTTGGCCAGTAATTTGATGGGACAAAAAAGAACATTTAACTGTTCGTGCCTCTACCATATAGCAACGTTACACTCCAGCTATTCCAGACTGCCATTATTTTGGTCCAACTGGCTTTGGACTGTTCTCTCTGAACCAAAACACTTTTTATGGTGCCTGTAAATTCTTTTACTGCACATTAGATTTTGGTCGAAGACGTTCTACCTACCTTATATATTTCATTTTGTACATTAATTTTTCACTTTTTTATTTAAGCTTCTGTGGTAACCAGTCAAAAGCTGCTGCTAAATTATTGCTTTCTCCAAACCTAGACTATAAAGGGTGTCCCAATCTCTCTCGGACTCTGATCCCAGCAATGCCATAATTATGTTTGGCTTTGGCCAGCAGAGAGAGGCTGTTGATTTTTTTGGCCACAGCCCAGAAAAGCTCTTTGAGAGCAATTCCCCTTAGCCCATGCCAGGCAGGGGAGCTCTGAGCTCAAAAAGCAGAGTTCAGGCAGAGCCAAAGCAATTGCTGGGTGTCAGAGCTCACCAGAACAAACCCAGGAATTTCTGCTCCAAGGAAATGAGAGTTTGGGGATTCTGCTGGGTTTGATGGCAGTCGAGCATTCCCAGACACCTGACTGTCCAGATGGAGATGTTGGAACATGGATAATCCTGATAAATCAACCGTAGGGGAAGCAGAGATGAGAGATGGATAAACACCTCCTACTGTCTTTAATAAAATTTTAAGGGAAACAAAACTATAAATTTCTGAATTAAATAAAAAAAAAAAAAAGCAGCAGAGAACATGAGTGTACCTAACTTTCATTAATATCATCAGTGAAAGGAGCGGTGGAAACAGCATTTTCAGGGAAGCATTTTCAGGGAAGCATTAAACCCATTCTAATGAAGCTAATTCAGAAATTTAAATTTATTTTTGCCTCAGCACAAGGTTGAAATTAAATTACCCTTTATCTAATACTGGTTATACAATGTAATATTAACACACAGGTCACTTTTTCTTCCTTTATTCTAATATTCTTTCATATTTTCTTACTTTGAGTTTCATCTGTTCTGTGAACTCTTAAGAATCCATGCATTGACCCAAAATCTTTCTATGAAATCTGAGTAAAAGAGAAGCCATGGGGCACTTTGAAAGCAAAGACCACATCCAGATGAAAACTTTTCTCTGATTGGAAATTACATATTCAAGAGTAATGACCAGTATTGGATTATTAGTTCAGGAAAAAATATAAATATAAATATAAAAATAAAAATAAAAATAAATATAAATATAAATATAATTATATAAATATAAATATAAATATAAATATAAATATAATCCATATCTCTATATAAATATGACTTGGCATTATTTCTATCTACATTTTCACCATGAAAAGGAGTTAAAATTAAAAAAAAAAAAAACAAACAAGAAAATTACTTTCTGAAGGAGTTTCAATCACCTTTTAAAATTTATTCCACCATCTTGCCCAAATTTTTAACTAATCCTATCCAGATTTTAACTAAACAGGAACACAAAATACAGTAAAAATATTTTCCATGAATTTTGAGAAGAGTTACATTGGTTCTACACAGAAACTTCTCAATACCTACTTGTCTAAAAACAGCCGGTCTCTTCTGCAGCTGTAAGATATGAGTTGCACATGTTTTGGTCTGTGTTGTTGATCTTGACAAAACAGACTGTTTGGGGATGAGAAAAGTGGAAAAAACAGGAGCCGATTTGGGGGCTGATGCCCAAACACAAGCCATTTACAGCTCCCCACAAACACAGCTCTCAAGACACAGAAACTGTGTGTCCAGGGTGAGCTGGTGGATTTTATGTTGGGAAACATCCCAAATTCACCATTCCATGAGGACTATTTTTTATTATTTTTTAAATTTCTTTTTTTGATGCATAAAGATCATCGACACAATGAATGCAGTTGAATGACAGTGACTCATTTACAGACGAGTATCTATACTGTAATCAGCATTTTTACTTAACAGGAAAAATGTAATTTTGTTTACCCAGTCCATTCCCCTCTCCACAGGCACCTGACAGATGCCAGGATGAGGACAGGAAGGTATTAGGTGGATTTTTCTTCCAGAAGTGAAAATAGTCACTTTTCTAGTGCATGTCCACTTCTTTCATCCACAATGTATTGTTTCAAGGTGATGAATTGTGTACTACCTTTAACATCTCCTTTTTTGAGTCCATTTAAAAATGCCTATACCTGGTTCCATTTGATAACAGTTTTCTAATTAAGTAACAAACTAAATTGCAGTTTCCTACCCCAAAAAATTCTACGGATTTATTAATTTCACTTAATGACTTTGTAGAAACAAATTTATATTTCAGAACTTAGTGTCTTTTACTCTGTAGTGGAAATTTAAAAGCTAGATTTACATCTTTGGATTTTCGAAACACTAAATTCTTTATTAGTTGTGAATTTGGCTTGATTTTTTCCTTTGACTTATGATAAATTCTTCAAACCCTGGTTTAAATTAATTAGTTTAAAAGCAATTTAAACAGCTTTAAACAACAATTATTTAATCCATAGTATGTTTTGTTGTTGCTGTTATGGTTAAACCCCAACAAGCAGCCAAGAAGCATGCAGCCTTTCAGTGTTTTTAGAATTCCCAAAAAATTCTGCTGTCACTGTTTATTGTTGTTAGATTGAATGTAAGTAAAGTAATACAACTCAGTATTTCTCTGCTACTCTGATACCTGAATCTTACACTTAAAACACCAGATAAAACAGAAATACCCAACAACCCAACCCATCCAATTCACCTTCAACTCAGAAAAGATAAAAGAAATTACAGTAGAAGCCATTTTGAGGGAATGATGAAAATTTGTGTCCCCCTTTCACTGTTTGAGGAACATTGTGCATGACCTTAGAATTCTGAAATCACAGAGGTTGGAAAATCCCTGCCAGCCCATGGATTCCCAGCTGTGCCCAGTCCCCACCTTGTCCCCAGCCCAGAGCTCCGAGTGCCACCTCCAGGTGCCACCTGCAGGGCTGGGCACTCCAAGCCCCCCTGGGCAGTGCCAAGGCAGCTCCTGAGCCCCCTTTCCATGGGGAAATTCCTGCTGCGCCCACCCTGAGCTGCCCTGGCCCAGCCTGAGGCCGTTCCCTCTGCTCCTGTCCCTATTCCCTGCCAGTACAGCCCGACCCACACCTTGTTATAACCTCCATGTACTTGCAGAAAACTAAACATCTATAAAATTACTTAGAAATTACTAGATACTCATAAAACACTTATAAAATTACTAGAAATATCTAGAAAATTACTAGTGTAGAATATGATGAATCCGTCACTAGAAGTTGCCGACTGAGATTCAGAGAAACCCACAATAAAGAAGAACACTGAATCATTTGATCACATGAACCAGATTAACACAGGTCTGGTCAGACCCTTGTGAAAGAAAAGGCTGGAAGGATTGAGGCTTCATGTTCATGAGTGAAACGTGCTACACCTTCATAAAATAACATTTTCTTCTCGTTCCCTCTTCCACACAAAGTCAACAGATACATTGCATGTAAACCAGCATGCAGCTTACAATTTTTTAATATCTCTTACTTATTGCCCACACTGCTGCCTGCATTGGCAAGCTGTAAATCATTTGTTGTTGTAAATGAGGATTATTTTTGCAAAAGATTAAACGAGCGTACATTCTTCTAATATTTCATCCTCCATGATTCCTGTAAGCATGTATAGTAAATGTTTAGAATTTTCTTTCTTGAGGGAAAAAAACCACCAAAACACAAATCCATGTTCCTGGTGATAACCACACCAACTCTGTGTACTCTATTCCTGCCAATTCCTTGTAACAATATTAGAATCATACTCTTGAGCTCAATCCGACCAAGGATGATAAGATATGCACATAAAATCCCCTCAGTAAGTTTGTTTAATCAGATTTTAGATTATCATTCCTCATCTGAATTAAAATGTGATTATTGTAAATGGCTCCCTTGCCTTTCTGGGCAAAGCAGAGAGTGTTTAAAATTTGATTCAGAGTGAAAACAACAGTGGATGCAAAAGCTGCTTTAGAGAGGAGGCAGAACAGCTGTAGATGCTCTGTGAATATCACCAATAAAAATTATGAAGGTGCTGTTTAGACAACTTTTCTTTGACCAACCTGATACAAAGTATTATAAACTGGCACTTGGGTTTTTATAACAGGGGAAATCTTTATTCATACCTTATGATCATTTTTGGTTTGTTTAAGTTTTGCTAGCCATTTGTCATATTTTATTGTATTCCATGTCCATTTTTCAATGGGTTTAGTGAAAAAAGTGTTGAGAACTGCATTTTACAATGTTTCTAGCAGTGATTCTGAGTAAATATCTAGGGAAGATGGGCTGTAAGAAGTGCTGGTGGGTTATATTTTAATTTTGCCCTGCTTTCAATGAAAACTGGGCTACCCATGGAAGCAGAAATTCCCCGTGCCCCTGCAGATTATTTAAGTGGAGGAATGCTCTACACGGTTATGAAAAAGTAGTAATTTCTATGAATACCTATAAGCCAAAATATTTGCTAAAAATCTCTTACCTTTAGCGTGAAGAAAAATCTTTCAGGAAAGTTTAAACTGCTCACTCGGAAACAAGGAAATTCAGCCTATGTGCAATAATTTTTTTACTCTTCATGAAAAGTCTGTTGAAAAAAATTATCTTTTATCATCAGGTTGCCCTCTATTTATTGCTGTTCATATTAATGTTGCTGGCATTGATGTATAATTAAAAGTGTCTTGCTTCAGTTTATGCTAAAATTGTAACGCTCGCTTTCTTTCTTAAAGGTTAATATTCACACTTTTTCTTGACTGTTTTGCTTTAAAAGTTCACTTCAATAAAACCTGTGAAGTGTAGCCTGGCCTTCTTCTTCTTCTTCTTTTTTTTTTTTTTTTTCTTTTTTTACTTTTTCCCTGGAGGAAAGGAAAATATTTTACTCCTATACTAAATTGAAATGAAAGTGGATGTATCAAATATATCAGTGAAGGTAGTGTCAAGCAACGTTCCTATGCTGATATATTCAGTGAAATCTGTTTAAGTGACAGATATTTCATGGTGACCAACTCTTCTGAAGCATCTGACAAAGTTCTTCTGTGGAGAAGAAGCTGGGGGTGCTGCTGGGGACAAGGTGACCATGAGCTGGCACAGGGTCCTGGGGCCAGGGGAGCCAGGGGTGTTAATTTTCAGGAACACACAATCACAGAATGATCATATGCAGGTGCTTTTATTGAAGAGCTGTGGGTGCCAGGGGTACACACCCAAATCTGACCCAAACATGTTTTATATTCTATCATTATGTAACTTACATATTCATTATTAAACATACATTGTTCCATTGATTTAATCCAAGCATGGATTTCTTGTGATCCCCCTCAAACCCTTAAGCATAGTTTCTCATGATTCTTTAAACAGTAATTATATTTAATCACATCTAACAATTATTATTATTTTTCACATACTGACTACACAGGCGCAGTTTCACCTGATCTAGCAAACACAAGGCCTAACATTTCCCAGGGCCTATCTTTAACACTTCCCAGGGCCTACTAAGCCTTTCTTTCTAACTCCCTGAATTTTCTGTGATTTTAAAATCTTTTACTGTCAGGGGGACCCTGGGGTGCCCCGAGGGTGGGAGCAGGTGAGGGAGGGGCGGCTGCCCCTGTGCCCTGCCCTGCAGGGGCTCCTGTGCAGGGCTGGCTCCAGCCCTGGGCTCCTCAGCACAGCACACACCAGCAGCTGCTGCACAGGCTCCAGGGCAGGCACGCAGAGCATTTGGGCTCTGCAGCATCTCTGGGCCGGGCACAGCCTGCGGGAGCTGGGCCGGCCGGGCTGCACAAGGGAACCCTGACAGGGCCGGGAGAGACGTTCCCGAGTTTCCTTCATTTGCCTCACGATGGCCGCGAGGGCCCTGAAGGCCCCGTCAGGAGCCCGGGCCTGGCTGAGGGGGACGTTTGCTGATGTTATCCCCAGTGATCGTTTGCAGGTGTGCTGGCTGTGCCTGCACACAGCACTGCTTGGAACAGCTTCTGATGGATGCTGGCTTGTCCTCACACGCTGCCCCTGCCCCACAAGCCCTGACTTGGTGGCTGGGCCTCGCTCGCTGCGCCTGCCCCACACACCGAGGGCTCTCAGCACAATGGCCCAGGAATCTTCCCCACCTTTTGGCCAGACGCCGCTGCTGTGGATGGAGACTGTATAAACTGGAACTTTTGAGACGGCTCTGGTGAACCCCCACGCCCGACCCCGCTGGCCCCAGCGGATCGTGCCAAGGGGGTGCCATCAATGCACCCCAACATCTGCGGGGGCTGCCAGAGCACGGGCCGGGCTCTGCTCGGCGCTGCCGGTGCCAGCAGCAGCAGCAGCGGCCATCAAAGAAAGGGCAGCGAGGGGCAGGGCAGCAGGAGGGAGAACTTGTGTGCATGGAGGGACAGCAGAGCCCTGGAACAGCTGCCCAGGGAGGGCCTGGAGTGTCCCTGTGTGGAGCCATCCCAGCCCCAGCTGGGCACCTTCCTGTGGGATGCACCAGGGCGCCCTGCCTGGCCAGCGCTGGGCTGGGGGATGTTCACAGATCCCTTCCAGCTCCAGTTGTTCTGGGATTCCTTGAGGCTGATCTGTGGTTTTTGCCTGTGCTTGAGCCCAAGAGATTCTTAAGCAAAGCTTTATTGGCTGCATAAAGTTTATCACCCATCATTCAGGGCCAAATTGAATCTGGATTTGTGTCCTGTATATGGCAAGCCAAGAAATCCAGCTGCTCCACAGGGTCTTAACCTGATGCTGTGAGAGAGCTGCAGCTTCATCCTCTGGAGGGTTGCCTTTTTAATGTACTTAAATTATTACTTTATATGCTAATATTTATTTGCCTAGACATCAAATCCCCTCGAACATGGCTTTATATTCAGTAATATTTCTCAACATACCACAAGCACAAAAAAACTACAGCCTTGCACTGTGAATTAAATAAACTCTGCCTTTTCCAATGGGTTTGTTGCATTTTGTGCACATGCACATGACTCAGACAACTCTCCATGGGTTTAGAAAGGACAGGCTGCTTCAGCAGCACATCAGATCACTGATGTGGGAAGAATTGCTTTGCTAAATTACTTGCAGGACAAATACAGCCTTTCCAAGCCTAACTTGGCCTTTGGGTACACCTTAAACATTCAAATGTCACACAGGAATTCCCATTGAAATTGAATTTTTGGTAAAACATATCAGGAATAAAGAAGTATAACAGTGCAAGTGAGGATGTTTAGAAAAGCCAAATTTAAAATAATTGTGTTTCTTGTTGGGTTTTTTTCCTATTTATTTTCTCCATCAGCAAAATAAATACAAATTTTGCCTGATTGCATCAGGAATAATTATTTGAGGTTTTTTTTTTTACACATTAAGTATTTTCAAAGTATTTTTATATATTCTTACATGCATTATAGAAAAAAATTTGAAAAACAAAAAGTAGGTATTGATGTTGCAAATCTTCCCATCATTATTAACCTGGTTTATATTTCTTTTTACTCTTGAAGCAATAGAAAAGTTGACATACAGATTACAAAATGGGAAATAGCAAAGTGCTGAGGGATGACATCTGCCCTGGGCAGTTAAAAAAAAGATATTTTGAGGCCAGAGAGTACCTGGGGACAGTTAAAAATCTGGATAAAATACTGACAAATCCTGAGTGTGTTTCTTGTATTCCTACTAAGAGAGTCCATCCAGGCAGAAACATGATCAAGATTGCACAGCCTCGATCCTCTCATCTCAGGTGATGTATTTTCTATTCACCATATATCAAATATTGTCAAAAAAAGGGCTCATGACAGCATTTGAGCACCTCTCAGCATTCAGCACATTAGCAGTGACAAAATGACAGCTTTTGGCTTTGTTCATTGAAAGCACTGCAGAAATTTTTTTTGGTAGAAGGGAGAGTAGAGGAGAGAGAAGCAGAGAACAAAAAAGATACAGATAAAGAGGTCATTTATGCTTCCCAGTCAAATATATCCAGGAAGCTAAAACCCCACCACCTTTTGTGATAAAAATTCTACAAAATCACAGGCATCCCTTTCTGTACTCAGACAGGTTCAGCTTAGACAAAACCACCCTGTGATGACACTTTCTCTGCCTTAACTTTGAGCATAAAAGAAAATATGTGACAATCATTCCACTTTGAAGGCAGACACAAAGGAGAAATTTCTAGGGCTGGTGGAAATAAACTGTCTCCTTCTTTAAGAAATTTTTAATTTAAGGAAATTTTAACACTTTGAGTATAAATGGGAATATACACTTTTTTATTATTTATTTTTTAATATTTATATACAAATGTTCTTTAGGTACTCATAAATATCACAGTTTCTTATCTGATTATTAGGACAGGGGTGTGTGGTTTTTTTTATTTCTGCCAGTCCAGGTCGTTTCACCCCATCTCTTAATCTCCATGCAAAACCATAATTTTCTTCTTAATAGAAGAAAAAGTAAAAGCAGTGGGGGAAAAAACCACTGTAGCTATAAAAAAATGGATTCTGTGCTGGAACTAATGGAAATGCTGCTCAGAGGAAGCTCATGTTGCTCCAGATGTTGAACAGCTGTGATTTACTCTTGAAAATCAAGCAGTGCTTAGGGGGGCATCACAAGCAGTAGGAGCAGGGTGACAAAACACTTGTTTTCAGACTCCAGAAATCACCAGAACCACTGCAAAGGAGTTTTATAATTTCTTTGGATCACTCCCAGTTCTCAATAAAGGTGTCTGAAAATACCCAAAGGAGCAGCAGGATTAATTTCTCAGGGTGTGAGGCTCAATACTTCACAGCTGATAGACTGAGCCCACCAGGAAACATTTCCTGAAAAGTGTCACTAATTTCAGCTTTGAAAATATGATGGACTTGATGAAGGTGTGCCAGGTGAATTAGAGACGTATTAAATAGGAAATTATCTCCATAAATTACATTCTTCCTCAGGAAACTTCATGTACTTTGGGTTTATCTGTGGACATTTGCAGTAAATCTTGGCCTTTATTAAAGGAAATGTGTTTCAGTTTTAAAATTTAATAAAGAAAGAGTTCTAAAAAGGATTTCTGGGAATTCATTTGGGCCATAGAAACTACATCATTTAAGAGATTTTGCTGAAACAGAAGAACATGATTAATTAAGATATAAGCATGGGAAAACATCATAAAGTAATAAATTGGTTGGGTTTTGAAAACAAAACAAAACAAAGGAAAAGAAAAGAAAAAAAAAGAAAGGCCAAGTAAGCTCCACAAATAAGTTAAACTTATCCAGTGTGGAGAGAATGGGAAGATTTTTTTTTTTTTAATCTATGGTGATTGTTGCTGCTTTCATGCATTCACTCTGTGTTGTTCAAAAGCTTTTGGAACACAAAACCTTCATTTCTTGGTATGAGGTATGCAAAGGTATCTGGAACATCTTGTGCAGGCAGTCAAATGTCAGATAAATTTGACAACTCAGAATTTGGACATTAAGAAATGGATCTTAAACTATGTTATGTAGTAAAAAAACTCACAACCAAATGCAAAGCAGACAAATGAAAGACACAAAAAAATCCCCAAAAACCAAAAAACAAACAAACAAAAACCTCAGCCCTTGTTACTGTCTAAATTTATACCTCTATACCAAGCAAATAATGCTTATATTCAATTTTCTGGTAGTCATTCATTCTCACACAGTGATAAACCAAAGAAGTTGATAAAACTTATAAACGTTATTTTTATGATTTGGCCATTTGGGTATTTATGTCTGTGCAACTATTCCATTAATGGCTCACGAATTTTCATTGCCCTTGAGCCAATTTAGAAATAAAACCATGCTGAGATGAACACATGAACTAACATACATTTTCCCGAAAACCAGAATTTATAAACAAATGTCTATGGGTCTTCATAAAGACATGAATGGTGATAGGTAAAGAAGCTCAAATAACAAGACAGAAATATCATTATTCTAATATTTCCTGTGGTTTGAAGCTATGAGTTTCTTCTTTGGTTGGTTTGGGGTCTTGGTGTTTTTGGGGTTTTGTTTGCTTTTTTTACTTAAAAGTGTTTAAGGAGAGCAACTTGCTGCAGAATGAAGTGGGAAAAAATACCATAATTGTTTCTGTTGTTAGAGTTTAAAGAATTGTGTCAGCATGGGAGGTAAAGCAGAAAAGATCATCTTTATAACTGATTATGTCTTCTGTAATAACACTTATTATGCGTTTTCCTAATTTAGAGGTCTTTAATGGCTATAAAAATATCAGGAAAATTCATTCAACAAGCTGCTGGTGGTGGGTTTTAGGGTTGTAAATAGGAGTGAACAAAAAAAGAAGACAAAATCAATTTTTAACCCTGAGTTACATAAAAGGTATTTTTAACTACATTAGCTTTACAAATATTGCTAAAATTTCCCTTTCCTCACTGCAAGAATTAATGATTCATTAAGTGTTTTCCTCAGCAAGAGTAATATTAAACAACCAAGGAAACAGGATTTTCTGTAAGAAGAAACTGCTTTCATTCATTTTTATTGAGAACAGAAACAAATAGGAATTCTTTGAAAATGCCTATATTTAAAATGAAAACAAGAAAAAGCTTAATATTTCTCTGGTGGGATGCCTGAAGACGTGTCATGCTCAACGAACTAAATGTTCAACACAATAAACTTCATATTTTCACAAAATCCTTGTTTTTACATGCAACATTTTGTGTTCCCAAGTCTTTACCCTAAAGTTTACACATTTAAGCCCTGGATTGGTAATTCCACATTGTATGCCAAGTATTAAAACCTCCTGAGTTTAATGCATTTACTTTATATTCTGAGAGAGTGGAGGCATCTCCTCATTGACTGTTTCATAACATTCATTTCTAACTCCAAATCTAATTCCTATGGTAGGAGAAATATGTAATGACCAAGGTAGAGTATATTTTCATTTTTCTCATTTTCGCTGTGAAAGGGTGAAAATACGAGTGTGAAATAATGAGTGTGTTTTGATTTCTTCTTTTTTTGCTTTTTTTGCTTTCTTTTTACCACCAAATCTCCAAAGATCAGCGTCATTTCTCGCTTGACAGATCTGATTTTAAATGTAACTGGCTGTTATTCAGATCAATGCAATAGTGTAAGAGATTTACATATTCCACAGAAAAGTAGCTTCCCTTTTCTTTTCCTTGTTGCCTGTCTGCTGCAATTTTAATGATAATATCTACTCAATGAAGAGTCTCATAGGGGTATTTTTTTGTGGCAAATTAACAGCTGGCTTGATATAAATATTGCCTTCATTGTTCTTCTGAACAGGAGAGTGCATATTTTCTGGAAGTGAATATTCTGCATTAAAAATAAATTAAAAAAAAAATTAAATACATAAAAAAAATACATTAAAAAAATAAAATTAAACAAAATAGTGGAAGAGGTGGAAAAGTAGCTTGAGATTTCTCACTTTCACCTACACTTATACTTGTCCAGAGAGCAGCATTCTCCTGGTTATTTACCTAAATGAAACCCTTGTCTTAGGTCAAAATCACAACAGACAAGGAAAAAAATAAACTTTCAGGTGTGCAGTCATGCCACAGGGCTGAATATAGCTCTGTGAGTTAAGCTGCCCCTTTCTGATTCTCTCTGTAGATGGGATCATTACTGTATATCCAATTTCTCATGAAGTGAATAGAAATCTAGATTCCTATGTCATATGCTTTATTCAGTGAAGGTCAATTTAAATGCCAGCTTTCATGAGAAATTTTGTGCAAGGGAAAGGTTCAGGTAGGGATGAGCATAAGAGGGATTATGTTCCATGACATTAAATTTTGCGAAAATTTAGTAAATTAATCCATTTGTTTAAGTCATTGGACTTTCTTAGCCTGGCTGATACACAGGATTCAAGGTCAAAAATTGTCTTTAGAGTCCTGAATGTTATATTTGAGAAGCCATGGCAGTCCAATGTAGGTCCCACTGACTGGAAAAGGGGAAACAAAACCTCTACTTTTAAAGAGAAAACAGGAATAACCTTGAGACATAATTTTTAGTAGCAACAGTGAGCAAAGAATAGTCAGGGCTGTACTATCCCAAAAGAATGAGTGGGAATTTGAGTCTAAAATGATCCTTTTTATATTTAAAATACATTGAAGTCAAAATACCTATATCTATTTTGTATTTCAAATTTTTGATGATCTTAATTAGCCTTTTCTTTTTTTTTTTTCCAACACTTTCATTTTGTTCCTTGCCAAAGAAAACAATCTTATAGATAAAAATACTGCCAGGGAGATTAGAATAAAATAATTGTCTTATCAGTTGTGAATTCAAGAATCTAAGTCAGGATCACAGAAGTGTGATCAATTCACCACTTGATATTAAAGTAATCCTAATTATTTTGTAAAAAAATAATTACTTTGTAATGGGAATAAAGACATAAATATGATTGTGTCTTTTGATGACAACTATAGTCCTTGGTACTCTCTAAACAAAATCACTTGCAAAGCACACCAAATAAATGCATCAAAGTCCTTTAGAGATTAAGTATATAATATGAAATATTAGATAGGAATTACTTTTCCAAAGAATGCAATTTCTTGCACCTAATGGATCTGGTAATTTAGGTATTCAAGTCACCATTTCTATTTCCAAGTAAATGAACTTTTAAAGTAGGAAAAAGTCTTTGGTGGATGTGGGAGATCACACAAATCTCAGTAATAAGTGATTTTTCTCAGGGTCATAATAACTTCTTGGCATTTATTCTGTCTTTTACACTCTGTCCCAGAGACTATGTGTATACTGTGCATTGAAAGAGCTCCCAAAATATTCTGTGAAACTGAAGACAGCAGCACAGTGGAAGCAAATATATGCAAATGATTTAGGTATTCCTGTAAAACTATACAGTGCTACAAAAGGGAAATTGTCAAAACTCCGAACTAGTGCAGAAAATTTAAAAAATTAAAAATGAAAAAAAGAAAAAAAGAAAAAAACCCCAAACAAACAAAAAAAAAAACCCCAAAAGCCCCTACCAAACCCACAGTGACAGAAGCAGCAAGAAAGTGCAGAAGAAAGTAAATAATTTTCAGTCCTCCATTTTAAGAGTCACAGGATGGCGAGAAAATGGATACCTCTTAGAAATAACAGAGATAAGAAGATTTAGACACAACTCAGAAAGCTACAGCCTGTATGAGAAATTAGGCTAAAATACACATCCTGGCACTAATTTCATATTTTTATATTAATCAAGGAGAATAAATTAAAAATAGGAAATTAGTGCCAGGATCCTTCTCTTAAAGATATCTTTATCTACGTTAAAATTCCTTGAAAAATCAGGATACACAAAGAGGCAAAACATCATCATAGAGTCAAGCCAATCTGTCAACAGTAGGACCAGTACTTTAAAGCTCAAGAAAAACAAAACTAGGGAAACAGAAGGCAGACTGTGAAGCAACACAGCAAGGAGCAGATTCTCAATAGGTTAAAGGTTCAAGCTGAGAAATCAAAAATGTATTTGGACTTCTAAGACCTGGTTTACATCTTCTCATGGACTAACTGAATGTAATTGTAAAAACATTTTGATTATTTATTTTATAAAATGAACTTAACTTTTTCCTCCCATAATTATGAACTAAAGTAGTAAATGATTTTGATTTGTGTTCCTTTTTTCTTAAAGCAATGGAAAATATATTAAACTGAGGGGGACAATGCTGCTTAAATGCATGAATTTTTCTGAACTTCTAAAAAAGTGTTGATCTAACAGCTCCAATGTGCAAAACCCTTGAATTTATAAGGAAATATTTCCACTCTACCATTGTTTTTGAACTGGGTCCAGAGATACCAGTTTTAGGATCTGTCACACTGGAGGTGTCCAAAATTTCTGAAAAATAGAGTTGTTTCTGCAGGCACTTTTGAACATTCAAGCCATCATTTTTCTGCACTTTTTCTTGGCAGTTTGGAAACTTACATAATTCCAAATTGTCTTGGCAAGCAGGAGGCTGCAGAAGGACAGCTCCTTGCTGAGATCTTCTCTCTGCACCACAGGTTTATTTCAGAGTTCTTCGGCTGTTTGCGCACTTGCAAAAATCTGCTCATGTGCATTTATTTCCACCATTAAACCCGCTTCCCAATTGATATTTAGCTCCCATAATGGTTATTTTTCAAAGATCATAGTGTGAACAGAACATAATCATATTCTTTCATCGCATTATATAACTTCAATTTCAGGCCTTCTGGCTTTCCTAATTTCTGAGCTATGGAAATTGCTGGGCAAAATGATCTCTTCCATGACCCCATTGCTGAAAGGGAAAGCAGTGCTTCTGCTGCAGACTTTTTCTTGCTAAAATAAAGAATTGGTGGCTAATTTGTTCCTTTACTCTTGGAAATTTTTTGTTTACAGGCTGGTTACCTGAAGTATCTTCAAAAAATATTTTTAAAAAGAAAGAATAGCTGTAGAAAGAATAATAGTATTTTAAGCTTGCACTTAGAAGAAGGAACCAAAGGCTGAGGTATAAAGGGGTGCATGGTAGCATTTTATTTATATATTTATTAATTCATTCATTCACTCATTTTTTCCTAAGTGTTGCAGCTTAGAAGCATGGAGCTTATATTAGACCTCCCATAGTTTTGTTTTCATAGTTTTATTTATTTCAGTATCATTCCTCTGTTCATCTCTTTGTAAGTAATTATATCTTCCACCACCACAAAAACCACATATTCTGCATATTTATGTATGCATTGACATGGCCACGAATTTTACAAGAATTCACGCAACCATAGCAAAAAAACCAAACTTGTGAAGACCCCACTAACATAAAGAATAAAGCAAAGGAAATACAGGAACAGACAAGGAAAAGCAATTACTTAGGTGAGCTCAGTCAAGGACCCAATTAAGTGAGCAGTAGGTTGGCTCCTGTCTATAAAAAAAGAAAGAAAAAAATTTTAAAAAAAAGAAGTGGATTCTTTAACACAACTGATTTGAGCTTTTGGGATAGTATATGGGACTGCTGTGGCAAAAGATATCTGTCCCAGTAAGATTTGATTGATATTCACATCTCAGGAGGCCCAGAAATGGAGCTAAATTTAGAAGATATGTATGGAAGAGCACTGCTGATGAAAGTGCATGCTTCTTAAGCCTCCAGATTGTGTCTGTCAATGTTTAACCAGCTCAAGCCAGCCAGCCTGAGACTGTCTTTAAGAAGCAGAGAAGTTGAGAACTTGGAGCGATGTCTGCCTTTGGAGTGAACCAACACTTCAAACTTGGCTTGGCACAAAATCGTTACTGAATGTATTTCAACAGCAATAAAACAACAGGGAATAAAATGGCTTTATCCACATGTCCTGAGTATTGCCGTCAGCATTAATATCTATATCATTGTCACATATTTTCACAGGAATGTCAGAGATAATCTAGAAAGTCCTCCTGACAGCACACAGGGAAACATGAACCTTACGCTGCATAAAGGGAGATTAGGATGCCTCCAGTTTTTTGCAGTATATTCAAAAATATCTAGGACCGTGTTCTTGTATATAAAAAAAAAATACAAATACAATATTTACCAGCTCTCCCTAGCAGGAGTAGCCTCTGCACAGCAGCCAGTTCTTTCACTTTGCTCCTGAAAATGCCAATAGAGGGATTATATAAAAGAGAACAAAGTGCCCCCCCTCTCAGAACATAAACTGATGAGAAACTCTTCCCTACCAGACACTTTTGAGGAACTGCGTTTTGAGATATCTGTGAAATCACAGAATCTATGAGGTTGGAAAAGACCTCCAAGATGTTTGATTCCAATTTTGACCCATCTCCACCTTGTCGACCAGAGCAGAGCACCGAATGCCACTGTTTGCTGAACACCTCCAGGTGACCCAACACCTCCCTGAGCCCACTACCAGCCTTGACATTTGTTCCACTGAAGAAATTCCTCCTCCCGTTTTTACCCTGCTAAGAGAACTGCAGGTAAGAGGAGAGATAAACCAAAACCGATTTAGATTAGCAAAAAAAGGCACAATTTGATTTTTTGCTGGTGAGCAAACAAATCATATCTATTCAGCATGTATCCAGCTTGTGTCTGTCATGTGTAAAAGTAATTACTGCTAGTGGCCACACTGCTGCTTTGAAATGCTACAGTGCACAGGAGCTCCTGTAGGAAAACTCCAGAATATTTTACCTGTCTGCTTCTTGCTCACCTCTTGGGCAGAGTCTCTAAACACAGTTCCAGAGCAATGCAAACAGCAGTATATCAAAGGACTGGAAGAGACTGCGCTGCACATAAAACACAGCTTGGAACTGACAGAGAGAAAAATTGGAAACAGCGATTCTCTGAGCAAATAATCTCAGCTCATGTTGTTTTCCACCCCTGCAGTTCTCATTTGTGGAGAAGCCAAACAAGCTACTCTAACAGATGTCGGTGCCACTGATTTAAAGTCAAAGGTAGGACACTTCCAATATCCATCTAATTCGAACAGGAAAGCTTTCTACTGATAGCCACAGAGCAGCACTGAGTCAGTGCTCTCCCTCTAAACAGGCAGGTTGGTGTTTATTACTCTTACACAGCACTGATTTGTGTGATTCTGAGAGACTGATGATCACTGTCCTCAGCAAAAAATCCCATTATTAGGGAATCGCACAGTTTAATATATATATATATATATATAAATATTAATATATATATGGGGTTTTTTAACTGTTTAAATTTCCATTTTACAAATAAATGGAAACAATAAATGAATATTAATGTTGGTCATAAGCAATTCAGCATTCTGTAAGACTCCTTCAGAGATCATTTCAGCTGGAGTGATATTGATGGTTTAGTGACTCAACACTGGTACAAAAGGATATGCTAACTAAACCTGTCTAGATTTATAGAAAAAAACAACCAAACAAATAAACACCAAAAAACACCACAAACAACAAACCTTATTTTGGTCATATGGCCATGGTTTAAATAAGATTGCCTGGCCAGGTCCTGGCAAACCCCTTCTCTAAATCAAAACTTTCCATTAAAATAGCATAACACTTCAGCACTTTGCTTATGAGCAAAGCCTTTGGGATGTGAATTAAATATAAACTCACAGCTGAGCATGCCCTGATGACTTCTGTAGCTTGAAATCACAGCTCTGAGGAAAGTGCTCATGTTCACTTTGAAGCGCTACGACTTGAAACGAGGGATAACAATCTAAATAAGAAAACCTCTGCTTTCTTGATCAAGGCACACAAGGAAGAAAGATAAACCTGACACAAAGAGAGGAGCAGCATTTGATTTTCACTTTGGAATTAGCCATGGCTAAGACAGGCATTCTTTCTGGAGACAGAAGCCACTACTTTCTTGCTCGTATTCCTTCTCCCCTAGGCACATTGGAAATCCCATTTCTTCTTTTGCTTGTGTCCTTGATACCCTTATTTATTAAGCCTGTTTTTTGAGTGCTCTTTATGCTATACCAATATATATTAGTCCAGCAAGGATTCTTGCATGGATTTTTTTTTTTCTCCTCCAGAGTAACTCTTAGAATTTCTATGAGTACTTGATTTGTGGTTTTGGTTGGTTTTGGGGGTTTTTTGGTGTTTTTTTTCTTTTTTTTTATTTCTTCCTTCATATGACAGTGAAGTTGGGTGGATGTTAATTAGTACCATTTGGGAACTGTAAAATGAAAAACATGCTATTCCTAGAAAGGGAAGAGGCTGTTCAACAACAGGCAGCCTCATTTATTAAAAAAACATTGAATTGTCTCAGTAACAATAACAAAAAAGTCTCTGGCATTGTATATGGAACAAAGAAAGAACCCATGACAAATTGAGGCATTACATATTTCCAATGCTTTTTTTTGTCTATATAAACTTTCATTTGTTTATAGGCTTTTTCTAATGTATGCCATGTCCAAACTAAAAGAATGTAATTAAAAGAAAAGGAACTTAAGGAGAAAGGAAAAAAATTGCATGACCTTTAAAAGACATTTCTGCCTCAGATGCCGATCGACAAATTGTTCTCGCATTCTTATATATTTACATGGCCTCAGGCAGTTCCAATACAGAATTTTCTGTGCTGTGTGCTTTCCTACAAATCAGTAATTGAGGGTTGTTGCAGTGTACAAAGTCACAGTAATTTAACATTTTCTGTAAATGCCAGCAGAGGGTTATTCAGTTTCTGCAGGTCCCAAAGCCTTTTACACACCATCTACCCCAAAACTGTGATGCTACAGGAAACCACCAGGAAAAACAACAGAAAGCCTCCTGCTTGTTCCAAGATTGAGGAAATCTGCTTTAATATGTATTTACACAGCAAATGTTGACAAATACCAATAGCATGAAATTAGCTACTGATTAATGGCTTTATTTAGTGGATTTGACAAAAGCAAGGGAGCATTTGAGGTTTTAGTTGCTTATCCAGATGAATCACTTACCCATGATTTAAATTCTGTGACTGCTGAGTGGACCAGTTAGGTGACCCAAAAATTTTCTTCGCCTCCTGAAAAAAATGCCTATTCAAGATTTCACAAAAAAAAAAAAAAAAGTGTTATTGAGAACATAAAAGCATAACAGTGTGTTGTCACCCTGATATTTTCTGAAAAATCCCTTTGCCGTGATTTCTTCTCCTGGCAAGATGAGAAGCCTCAGCTTCTCCATGTTTTGCTCCTCTGGAATATGATTTCGAGAACTGTTTACCCAGCATGTGAATTATTTTAACTTAATGACCAATCCCAGTCCAGCTGCATCTGGATTCTGGTCAGTCAGGAATTTTTATTATCATTCTTTTCTAGTCTTCTGTCCGTATCCTTTCTCTATAGTTTAGTATAGTTTTAGTATATAATTTCTTGTACTATACTATAATATAATATCATAAAATAGTAAATCAGCCTTCTAAGAACATAGAGTCAAATTCTCATCTCTCACCTCATCTTGGGGATCTCACAACACCACAGTGTGTTTCTTATTTTTTTGGGTTTTTTTTGTTTCCAGAAATGGTGACACTTAGATTTAAAATTAAGTGAAAGAGGACACTTACTCTCCTAGAGGTATAATGAAGACAGCTTGCATTATGGTTGTTTTCCCTTCTTCCCTTGATGTGTTGCATCATTTTCTAATTATCTCTTCAGCCTACATTTTTATTCCTGAGGTTTAATTGTTTTCTGTACCTGACACATACTGGCATGTGCATTTTTGACTGATTTCTGACAAATATTTTCCCTAAGCAGCCCTTCCTGTGTTATGATCCTCTGTTTCTCATGAAATTTGAAAGATGCCTACTTCTCTGTTGAGGGATATTTCATAATGACAGATATTTTTGACAGAATAGATGAGCAGTAAACTACTCAAACTGTTAAAAGCTCAGCTGCCAGGTTTGTATTTGTTTTCACAGCAGGTTAATGGTAAAGATCTTGATCCATTACCCAGCAGCAGCTTGTGGAGCCTAGGGGAGTGTCACTTGCAGATTTGGGAATCTGGCTAGGCCACTAAATGTGTATTTCCATGAAAGAAAAATGCTTCAAAATACATTGTTCCTTTTCTCTCTGAACCATCATTCTTCATTCATGAGTGGTTTTCAGTTTGCTTTACTTTCACTTCTTATATGTATCCAGTGGCACTAAGGCTAATGTTTATGCTATTAAATATAATTACTTAAATATTTAAACAGTGATAGACACATTTATTCCAGTAACACACCTCTTCAAATAGTCAAGAGAACATTACAATCTGAGTCAAGCATTATTTGGTTTCCATCTCTCTTAAGAGAGACTGTGAATGAAAGGAAAATCCATTTCTATGTTTCTGTTTGAACAGAGCAGTATCCTCACAAGTTAAATCAGTATTTAATGGATATATTTCACTATTCTTCACATTCTTGTACAGTTCATGTGTGAACCTTAGGTATTTCTCTCCTTTGCAATGCTGTTGGCTGTTTCCCCAATGAAAGACCTCTCAAACTCCAGGCTTTATTTTGATTTTAATCCCATGGCATCAGAACATGAAAGATTTTGAAAGACTTTCACCTAAAAATATTCTATTTGTATCCTAAGATTATTACACAAGACAAAGATATTGATGCTTGTTTGGATCTCCTGCAATTTTGATTTCTACACCTAATTGATTTAAGATACAACATGCTACTTAATAACTGAAGAACATTTGTTTGTAAAATTTAGACGTAAAACTACTTACAAACGTGATTTAGCAGCATCTGAACAGACTTCCTCTTGCATGACTCCTTAAAAATTTGTGGTGCTAAAGGGAAGGCTTACTTCTAAAAACCAGGAGCTGTTCCTAAAGCCCTAGTCTTCCTTTAAATTGGTATTACATAAGCTTACACAGCCCAGATTCAAGCATCATGGCAACAGGGAAAATTGCATACCAACCAAAATCAAATGCAATTTCCATTATTAAAATTGCAATAATTTTTTAATTCATTCAAACACATATGAGTATTTTAAAACCCCAATTTAAATGTTTGGGTGTAGTGAAGACAAGTACTTGACCAATTTTGCTGAAGATAGTTGAATTTTTGCTGAAGATAGTTGAATCCCACAAAAACAAAGTTAGAAATTAGCTTATCAAGGATTTAACATTTCCCTGCATTTTGACCTCTTTCTCTCTCATTTTCTCCTCCCCTGGCTCTTGACACGAGGATTTGTTATAGCAGAAATAAAATGACTCACAGGTCCCACAGCAGGAGCTTTACATCCCTGCTCCTGCAGCTTTGCCCCACAGGAACACTTCCACTGTGGCAATTTACCTCACAGTTTTGAAGGACAGAAAATACTTCTACCATTTAGTTTGCCCTGTTGCACAGCACAGTGGAATCATAATCAGGAACTGTTTTTTAAGCTCTCCTGCTCAGTGTTGGGCCTGTCCAGTGGGCCTGTGCAGTCGGTCGCACACAGGCCTCTACAAGGCCTCGACTTCTGTGAACCCGGCGCCTGTGCTAATAAACTCACCCAATGAGTTTGAATATAATATCTGGGGTTTGTAACTTGTAGTTAGGTGGCTACTAACTGCGTTTTGTTAGCTGAGAGTTTGGGCAGAGTGAAGGAAATTGCTTGCAGTGGAGCTCATAAATAGGCCTTCAGTCCTTAATTTCGTAAACACATACAAAATTTTCAGAATTTAGGTCTTGAGCCACACCACCTAACACAGAATAAATCCAGCCATCTTACCACGCAAAATCTAAGTTGTCTCTCATCCCTAAATCTTCCTTCCTTTAGAACTTATTGAGTTAGGCTGGACAGGTTTAAATGAGTGCAACAAGAAAATTTCTATGAACTACCATGACTCCATGAAAGTATATTTGTTTCCATAGATGTAGATAGATAAACAAACTTTCTACAGGCTTAATGATTCTTTTTTTCAGATCCAAACAGGTAATAAACCTGTGACAGATCTGAAAACTTTATCAAAACTCTTAATGTTGTTCTGTCTTCTGGAGAGGGAATCTTGTGTGGAATTGGGGTGAAGTCTTTGCCAAAGTGGAAGATGTGAGAGAGTTTTCTTTCTTTGATTTTGTTTTGGTTTTTTTCTGAAGAAAAATTAATAAGAAACATAAACAATGCAACAATATATATTATAACAATATACATATATATTTTCATTATTAAATATGTTACTTGAACATGCTGATTGAAATTTTGGATTATTGAAGCTGGTAGAAGAATTAAAACTCCTGTATTGTCCTTGAAGTTGAATTGCAAGAGAGGTTGAAACCAGCTAATAAAATGCTTGCTCTTTGCATACATTTCAACTAAGATTTTAATGCTCCCACTCTGCAAATAAACCAACAGGAGTAATCTCAGGTATTTCCATAAAATCTGGAAAGTGTGTTACTAATTTACTGTATTTCATTTATGAGAAAATATCCTCTACTTAATAATTTGTTGGTTTAATTTTCATTATAAAGTAGGCACAGGTTTTCAGAGGCAAAGTTCCAAGAATTTCCCCTACTGGAGAACATTTAGAAATTTGGGCAATTTTTAGCTGGAAAATGTCACACTTTCTGAGACTATCTGAGCTCCACAGACCCACACACCCAGAGAACCTGTGCAGGTACCCAGTTAGGATTGGGTTTTGCAGTTCTCAGATGTGTTTTTAGGGGTCTCTTTGCTTTATCCTCCATAGGCTGAGGATATGTTCCTTTTCACATTAGGTCCTTCACAGTTGAAACACTCAGATATTTACTTTTTCTTTTTTTTTTTTTTAACAGAAATTTACAGATTTTACAGAAAACACTTTGCTTTTTCTGAGGTTTTTCTGTCACTTGAGAGGACATCTTTTTTATAGTTCAACTCACAATGCAATTTTTGACCCTCCCATAGCAGCAGATGTTACTCAGCACCCTACCTGAGGTTTAGAAACAAGTACCTCAAAGGCATATTTATACCCGAGGACCTTCCAAAATTAGCTTGAAATGTTTCTGGCAGAAGAGTGGGGAACATGTGAGCAATTCACTCAAAGTGGCTCTTGTGTTGAGAACAAGGCAAGAAAAAGTCCCTAAGGCCTGTGCCCTATTTTGACATCCCCTCTTCAACATATTTTAAGTGCTTCCAATTGAAAAAGACCATCCCTTGTGCCAGTGTCATGTTTGCTGGAAGAGAGAAATGCTGTGAGCCTCTTTAGAGGAATTTGAGTAATTAATGTAAGATAATCTATTTTTCTGTGGTGGTTAGCATGTAATATGTGATGCCACCACCAGATTCATGTTTAATAATAGCTGTTCTTTCCAAGCCCATAAGTACAGAGTACTGCAATTATCATACTAATACGTAGTTTAAGAACTGTGTGCATTTTAATGTGCGCCATTCAAATCAGACTCTTGGGGGTTTTTTGTTGTTTTTTTTTTTTTTTTTTTTTTGATAGGATAACTGCAAAGATCTAATTGTCCAGGAGCTGAAAATTATTGTTCAAAAATCTAGAAAAATGTTATGAAAAATGGAGGGATGTATAAAAAATAAACATATTTGTATAGGCAATATTATCTATTACCTATATTTGATCTGCTAAAAGTCTCCCTCTGCATGATCTTCAGAGTGCTACAATTGACTTGAATTTATATTTATTAAAATTCAATTCCAAGGTACTTCTTTTTAAAATTAGTCTTACCAAAGGCAACTAAAGTGTATGGACAGTGACCACAGAGTGAACAGTAATTCCACAAAACTTTTGTCTTATTCTGAAATCAACTTGTCTAGTCAGGAAATTTTATTTAAGAAAAAGTTAGTGAGATTCCCCTGTCTTTCAACCCCTCAATCTACCTGACAGTCCTGAAACTTTCTTTGGAGAAAATTTTGTTATCCAAACTGCAATTTTAAGAGATACTTGTAAAAAAAGGAGTTCTTCAGTTCTCCTCACTAAATTTGTTTCACTTTTATGAAATCTCTTGCTTTCCATGTCCTCATCAATAACAAATGCAGCACAGCAAAATCAGTCTGTCAGTCATAAACAAAAAAAACCCAGAGGAATCACCATGTCCTTCATTGACTGAAAAATCTAGATATACTGGATTTTTGGATTCAATCAGCACAAAGTGCTTTTGTATGAACATAAATAGGTTTCTCTGATGTGATTGGCTTTTATATGTTCTTCTGCATTATTTCCCTTTTTCCAAACTCTCCTTTTTGTCCGCAAATATGACAAATATGCAGAAACATTTTTTTCTTGTTTACCCACATATTTTATTTTGATCAACCAGAAAGAATTTCAATTTTTCTTCAATTAGAGCAGTAAGAGAGGCTGGAATTTTTCATACCCTTCCCTAATCTCCCACCCAGATAACATTTTTGAAACAATAAAAATAGAACTAAACTGAAAATCATCAATTATGGCTCTTCTCCATCTACTTGAGCAAAAGAAGTGTGAAAACCCCATATTCAGCTTTTAGGACTTTTAGGTGTTTTTTTGTTTTGTTTGGGGTTTTTATTTGTTTGGGGGGTTTTTGTTTCTTTTTAGTGTTTTGTTGTGGTTTTTTAGGGGTTTTTGTTTGGGTTTTTTTTGGTTTGGGTTGGGCTTTTTTGTAATTTATTTTATTTCATTTTATTTTATTTTATTTGGGAGGTTTAGCCAAAGACTTAAGTCTTTCTGTTCATATAACCTCAGCTTTTGTGCCGTGCCACACAAAAACACTAACCAAAATGGTCACACTGATTGAAAATTACTGGAAATATACAAAAAAAAAAAGTCAATTCTTTTCACATGTTGTTTGATTTTTGGGCACAAGAATGCTCAAGAATGTGAATGCAATACTGTTTATGAAGATTTTGGATTGAAAAATTGTTTCAACACATTTAATTTTTTCAGAGAATGGTAAAATTCTTCCTGCCTAGATCTTAGAGGTAAGTATCGAGGCTTCTATTTCTGGAGCTGTGTGTGTGCAAGTATTAAATACTAAATATATATCAGATGTCTGTATTTTGTGGCACGTTCAATACCCTTTGCATTTCTGTTTTCCAGGTCAGTAAAGTAGAAGTTTTCACAGCAGGGGACTCAGAGCAGAATTCAAGGCTCCACATATTCACCACCTCTGTTGCAGTCACTCACCTGGTTCCTGTCAAGCAGCAGTGCCTAAAATTTGATTAATTTACACCTCTTTAATTGGAAAAATGCTACTGCCTTCTTCAAATAAAAATCAACTTGTTTCAAGAGGTCACTGAAACACCAAATTGTCACAAATCACTGTAAAATGCTTCAGGAATACAGAAAAAAATATTTATCTACTTTCACATATTTAGAAATTCCTGTGGGTTTTACTGTTATTAATTTTACAAGAGACAAGACCTAGAGAGGGCTGTTTTTTGGTTAGTTATGTTTTAAAGAAAGACCTGTATACAGAGATGTCACCAATGACATTTAGTCATAATAGGCTGACCTAGCCCATCTGCCACCCTCTCAAGAGTGAAATTTATATATCCAGAAATTCAGTAAACTTAGGTGACAGGTTAACCACAATTAATTTCAAAAATCACAATAATCTAATATTTTCTTCTTCCAGGAGAACCATTTTTTATTCAGAAACAAAAAAAAACTCACTCAGAGTTGCACTGTCTAATTTAAGTTTCTTCAATGGAACAGAAATAAAGGGTATCTAATTTTTTGAAAGCTGGGCTCTTAAGATACTCTCTGCATTAGGTCTATCTGCGCATTTCACTCCTCCCTTGTGGGAGAATAAATAATTCTTACAGCTGAAGGCTGCTAAGATGCAGTCTGTTTTTCAGACTGTAGCTACAGGTACTGCCACAGGTCCCCACTGAACATAAAAAGCATCCAGTAACTAAGGGTTTAAATGCAACACAAGTGAATTTTCATCTATTCTAACTATAATTATTTTATGCAGTTACATTTTACATCCAGGTCATAAATATCCAGTCAAAAATATTTCAGGACTTAACTTTTTAATCCTTTTTTACAATGAACATTCTCTTCCAATTTTCATTTTGCCTTTTGTTTTTCTTTCCTGTCCAAATATAAAACTTTTTTTTTAGCTAAGAACCTAGAAGTGGAATGAATTCTCTTCACCTTCCTACCTTATTAATAACTTCCACCCATGACAAAACAGCTGTAAAATTCTGCCTTTTTGAATAAGAAGTATTTATAAGTTTCTTTCTGGATAAAATGGTGGACAAAGCCCAGTGGAGATGAAAACCACTTTCAATACCTGTCTGAAATACTCTATTTTTAATTGGTAGAAAATCTTCATCTTCTTCTATTCTTTGTTATAAATAAAATATATTAATGAGTGCTGAATAAATTTCCAAATAGTTTGGACAAGGAATTTCAGTGCTTGCTACACATGGCATAAATAATGTTACAGACCTGTTACAGACCAAGTCTTTCCATTGAAAATAAAAATTTCCCAGCAATTTTTAAACAGAGATTCTCATCCTCAGAGTGAGCACATTAAGGCTTTTCAAAATATTTTCCCTGTGAGCAAGAAAATTTAGGAAATGGCTTTAGGAAGAGCAGGAGTAACGGAGAGGATGAAGTGGATGAAGTGGTAGCAAATGAAATGTCAGCTGCATCAGTATTTTATAGACTTTTCTAGACTTTACTCAATTTGAGAATAATCAAGAGGAGACATGTACGTGTGTATTTCTATACCAATTTTCTAAGTTTTCATTTCAGAACTCTATTGAAATTATAACAATTCTAGCAATTTTTTAGAAGCTCTAGGATCCCCCCCTCCCCAAAAAAAAAAGAAAACTGAAAATTTCAGGGAAAGAAACATGATCTTTTATGTTTAATGTATGGGTTGCTACAGAAAAAGAATATCATGTAGGATGTAGGTAGAAATTGGTCCCTTTTAATTAATGCTTCATGAATTATGAACAAATGCCAAAAAAATGAGCTTATCCAATCAATAACTTTGCCAGTCTACTCTGTAAAAGGAATGAAAGATGAAGCTGAAAGCTGAAAATGTTACCAGTGGATATTACTTTTTCCTAATATCACAGCTAATTCTAGTACAGTCACATTCAACAGGATTAATATCTATAACCCACTGCATATGATTGTGCAGTCATGACAGTGCTTAATACCTAGAGAGATAGCTGAAATGTGTGCTTTATATTTAGCATAGTTTTGTACTTTTTTCTTTGCTTTTTTATATCTTTTCTTTTTTCATTTTTTTCAGTAAGACTTCACCTGATTATTTTTTTCTTTTACTTTTTTTTTAAAGTAAGACTTCTATTACTATATACAAATTTCCTGACTAACAATTTCATCTCCAGAAGTGAACAGAAATATCCCTGTGAATTACATCAACAAATAAGAAACAACATCACCCCTTGCAATAAAATTTAATTTTCTTATGAGGCAGGGACAAAAAAAACAGTGGTATTTTGAATCTCAGTCTCTTACTAAACTGATCTTTTTGGATCTGATGTCTGATGTTTGCAGACTCAATCCGTAGAGAGATTTTTTTATTTTCAGCTGAGTGTAATGTAACGGTTTGCTGGAAGGTGTAGAAATAGTTTTGGCAACTGAAAAAAGGACATATGGTGTAAAAATATTTAATTTTGTCATCCAGTATTTTTAAAAACATATTGTGCAGATTTCAAATGCATTTGGCATGAAGAAAAAAATCCAGAAATATCATGTGACACAAATTTTTGTGTTTATAATCAGATGGAAAGAAGCCAAATATCTACCCTAACCAAACAATGTTTCCTGGGACTATTTTATGGCAAAGAGATTAAAATACCATTAAATAACCTGTGTTTGTTCTATTAAACATCAGGCAGCTGGAAAAAATTTTCTTGCTTTTGCTAATTTCTTAGTTTGATTGTTATTTTTGACATGGTAATTGTTCCAGAACAGTAAGAAATCCTGGGAAAGCTTCATTCCTTGGCAGTGCCTTTGGTGTCTTTTCTTTTTCTTATTACTACAATTATTACTACAATTCTTGGTACCCTCCAAGACACCAGGAAATCCAACCATGAGACATATCACCCCTAAAAGTCGCATTTATTGTACTTGACAACTTAGTGAACTATTTTCTTTACTTTAAATTTTAAATAAACTAGGTTTAAAATTAGATCATTAAAAACAAAATGACACCAAGTATGCAATTCATCTGCCCAAAATACTTCCATGAGGTAGCTACAATTTCAGTGATCAAAACAAAAAGATGTACCTACCTTTTCATATCAACTAAATCAAAATCAAATCTAATATCAAACCCCTCCAGATAAGTAAATTTGTCTGTGAAGATTAAAATTTCTTCATGTAGAATATCTAAAAAGCTCAAACACCTTTGGACTCAACTCAAAGGTAGAAATAAATATAATAACATTATTTAAGAACAAAAAACAAAGGTTAATTCAGGTAAAAATATAAATTAAAAATGTATCTTTCAATCTTAATTTTCATATTGTATCTACTTCTTGAGTAATTTAATTTACCTTGTTTTCATATTTGTTTCATAACTAGGAGCAAGCGAAGAAGCAGATTTCAGAATGGCAAAGCTGTTGTTATTAATTACAAGAGATGAATAAAGTTAGGTGTTCCCCAGACACAAACCTCATTAACCTATGCACCATCCCATTAACCTAAACGCAGAAACACTCAGGAGGCAGCCAACAAAAAATGGTGCTTTGCCTTTGGGCAACAAACAGCTTAAACAGATGAATGCTAACATTTTATTATAAATTTCCAGATGAATATCCTCTATTACCATAAAAGCTGAGGGAAAAAAGAAAGACAGAATATTATTTCAGTAAAAACAGTGTTTGTAGGACCATAGCTTGAAAAAAAAACTTTTTGATCACCTTCTTTTGTCTAATCAAAAACTAATTCACCATGAGCAATTTTACTTATATAAATATCAGTTGAATTGTCTCCTTCTTCACTCAAAATCAGAATATTCATTCCATGGACTCCACCAGGACAGGTATGGATGCATCATTTGTAGATATGCAAATAGAGGCCCCAGGGTAGAAAATCAGACCATCATTAGCAGCCTCTTTGTCTCTTAGCCAGTTATACCTGCACTGTACATGATGTTCTGCTTGCAAATCTATTTAGTACAAATCCATGACACAGCTTTTAATGACTGCAAAAGCAACTGCAAAGATAGAGAATGTGTAGCAACCATCCCAGGTATGATAAAAAAACTCATTATTGCTGAGAAAATCGACTTGAATTTTAGCAGGATTCCAACTGGACTGAAGTGCAGCTCATAAAAAATGAGTTAAGGGTCTTCTTGTCTTACATGACTGAGAAAACACAGCAAACATTTAGCAAATTTGGTTCTGGCAGGGTATAGGGACAATTATATTAGAATAATGGAATCACAGAATGGTTCAGATTTGAAGGGACCTCAAAGCCCATCCAGTGTCACCCTGCCATGGCAGGGACCCCTCCCACTGTCCCAGTGTCCAGCCTGGCCTCGGGCAGTGCCAGGGATGCAGGGGCAGCCCCAGCTGCTCCGGGCACCCTGTGCCAGGGCCTGCCCACCCTGCCAGGGAACAATTCCTCATTGCCAAGACCCCGGCCAGCCCTGCCCTCTGTCAATTAGAATCCATTCCCTCTGCTCCTGTCACTCCAGGTCCTTGTAAGTTGTGTTTTTCCATTCTTCTTGTCAGGTAGTGGAGAGCTGCAATAAGACCACACCAGATCTAAGTCATGAGAAGCTTTTAAATTACCTTAAAAAGAGTAATATACTATTGGTCATGTCATACTTTGTGTCACATGGTGAATGTTCAATTTTAATGGCTTTTTTTTTCCCCTAAATTTCAAAGCTATATTCGGGTTTGGGTATGCACCTAGGCTCTTGGCTTTTTCCTGCCCTTCCTGTGGGAAATACTAATTTGAACAGGCAGATCAACAGTGAAACCAGGCAAGGAAAGACTCCTGACTTACCTGGTGGGAAAACAGCAGCTTGGATCATCTAGAAAGGAGGGAGCTGGGAGCTGAAGGAGTTACACCCCATGTGATCCACACAGTAGATTGCAGAAATTTTTACCTCTCTTTGTTCAAAATCTAGGGAGAGAACAGAGAGAAAACATTTAATTACCACACACCACCCTTTAAACACAATGAAAATGCTGCTCCAGGTGCAGTCACAACAACATTTTTTTAAACATGCTGCACATATTTTGAAACGAACAATAGCCACTTACTGAGGATATTTTTGTTGCTATCACTTAAACCTTGAATTACTAAAAAGCATGAATGATTTTCAGAAAAATGCTTTTCACTGTGCTTGTACTTAACCTGGTGCTCACAATTCCCAGGCAATTATTCAGTGAGTCTCTAATATTGCTGAACTTTTTACTGTCAACTGGTCAGTAAGAAAAAAAATATTCAGGAGAAAAAATTATGCAAATGTAAGGAAAATATCCTAGCTAAATGCAATTATATCTACTCAGAATAGTCACTGTTCTACTTTGTTTTAATTTTGATGACTTTATTAAAGGTCCCTTATATGAAGAAACTTGTTGGGGTTTTTTAAATACTAGATATTTTTAAATAAACCAGGATAATGATTAAATTTTTTGGGTTATGTTTTTCTTACCCAGGTAAAATTAAACAGAAAAAATGTTGGTCTTGTGATTACATAAGCTATGTTTTAAAAATGTATGTAGACCATAAAAAACAACCTGAAAATGGTTATATTGGAGTGGAGAAGCATAGGCTGTATTTTTTTCACATATATCTTCTCCACCTTCAGGAATTTGTGCTCAAGTACTTGGAGCCAGCTGCAGATATAAATTACTGTGTTTTACACCTTCTAATGGATATTTTCCCTATTAATTTGCCTCATGGATTTCTGAAGGCATTAATATCCTTAGCATCCAGAACATCCTGTGGCAATGAGCTCCCCAGTTTAACCACATGTTTTGTAAACTTCATTTTTGTTGTAAACTACCTGCCTGCTCACTTCATTTGATGGCCCCAGCTGTTATGAAAAAAATAAAATAATTACAACTCATTGACCTTTCCTGTGCCATTCATCATTTTATTTACCTCCATCACATTTCACACCAGTTTTCTTTTCCAGACTGAAAATTTTTAATATATTCTACCTTTTCACAGAAGTCTGATGTTTTCTTCACCTGCACAATTTTTCTTTCTTTTTCAAGCAAAGGAGAGTAGAAAAAATTGTGTCCTGTTCTGATATCAGCTATGCAAGGCTAACAGAGATATTCCTGCTGCAGGTGAGGTATCTGTATAGACACCCCGAAAGTTATAAAATGCAAATTGTTTTACTTGAGAAATATGCCCAAGTAGGCTGCTTGCCATCCAGAAAAGCAGGTAGGAGAAGGATTATTTTCAGTGAGTTCATTTGTCTTTGACTTGTTCTTCAAGTCAAAGACATACTCAAAATTTTTATAGGTCATGAACTACTCAGCATTTTTCAAACTATATATATATATATATACACATATATATATATATATAGGAAAGACTATTTTTTTTTTTACAGCTAGATCTTAGGAAAGCTCTTTAAGCTTTTTTTCTAGGAGGTCAGAAGAAAGAAATAAACTATCAAAAAAAGGAGACACAGGAGGATAATTTACACAAAAGAAAGGTAAGTATATGGCCAAGATCATCATTATAATAAGGTCTAGATAATGAGATTTGCGAAGACTGGGAATGCAAATTATAGATAATGGACAGCTGTCAAAAAAAAAAAAGAAAAAAATTAACACTCAGTTTACATACCTCAGAAATGCTCTGTTTTTTCTGAATCTTTGAGACTTTCCCTTTATTTCCAACTGTTACAAGCTACGGTCAGTTCACCACTCTGATCTTTCCTTGTCCCCACTGAAACAAAGAGTTTTAAATCTCACAGGAAAAAGCTGTTAGATGAACATTCCTAATAACAATTTTGAGTCAAAATTAGGACCAAATCCGTAATTAATTCACTGTAGACATCTTCAAAAACCCAACCATTTTCAGGCATTTATTTACAGTAAAACATGCAGGATTTTTCATAGACACTACTAAAGATCTGCCCATTCTATTGCATCATGGTAGAAGTGTTTTGTTTATTTAAATTACTACCAGAAGATCTCATCTATCTTTGTTTAATGGATACCCCAAGTTTTGTACAAATAAACAGTAAATTTTCAGTCCAACTTAGACCAATACCATAATTAAGTTTTCTATGGTTTACAAACCCCTGAAGTGGTTCCCCTATTGCACCTACAGTGTATTAATCAAGTTTTCTGGGGTGCATAAGCCTTCAACTCCTCAACTCTCTCAAGATACCTTTCCTGTTTGATGACATCTAATTCATCTCTGGTTATATGGTGACCATTAAAACACTCTTAACTGAATTTTGTTCTTCAGCAATTGAGTTCTAACGGGTATGGGTCCTTGGAGTTCCTTTCTGAAGGTGCAGTGAGGTAATTTATCAGGATGTTCTACTTTTAGCCAAACACAGATCTAAATCAGAACCAGCTATAATAACAGTTGAATATCGTTTAACTAATTAAACAGACTTCACAATAACATTTTTTTAACAATCACAGCACTCCTGGCTAGCTAGGATAAAACACCACCTTCAAGCTAACAAGGCTTCAGATCCCACATGCTTTCTTGCAGATAGCCCAAAATTAAAGCAGTAATTATGGCTCCTCCTTTTCTTCTTTCCACACAGCCAGAATAAGGATCACAGCTTTATGGGAATTTTTCTGGACTCTGGGGTTGGGTGTATCAGCAGGAGGAGCTGAGGAGATGCTCACAGCTGGAAGGTGAATGGACCCCAAGCATTGCTATGGAAAGGCCTGAATTCCTTTACAGGGTAGGAGTCTAAATCAGGAATTTTTTTCTCCACAAAACCCATCTGGGCCAATTAGGCTCAATTCAGAGTGAACATATCAAAGCAGCTTTAGGAGCAGAGCTGTTTCACTGTCTCAGGGGAACTTGAGGGCTTGGGAGTGCTGTGAGTACCTGGTTTTGAAGCCACATTCATAGCCTGTTCCTAGATGTGCTTATCAAAAAGATGCTATTCAGACAACACAGACACTGCTGGATGAAAGCAAGGAGCAGTGTTTTTCCAGCTATTTTTTAGTCATATTATTTATTTAAATATATGCACATATGTTTTCAGTGTATTTCTGCTGCCTAGGTTTGCAGTTTCGCCTGCTGTCTGACTTAAAACCAAAATTAAATAAAGTAGTCCAGGGAAAAGAGAGACACTCAAGCAGAGTTTTTTTCAGCTTACACAAATGATTTTTTCATGTTCTTTCATACCCTTCATTCTCAACTTTAACTTTGAACATCTTTGATTATCGAGGTTACAGTAGGCCATTTTAGGATTTTAGTGCAGTTAGTTAAATAACGCAATATTAAGTACTTCCAGAGCTTTACAACTCGAAGCTTATCATAGTTAGAATAATTGAAAGATTAAGGTGCAGTCACCAATGACAATTCCCTGTGATTACATGTCAGGTTGTTTGAAGGACAATGCAGATTTATGGGAAGAAGAAACTTTTCAAATACATACATGTTATAGTCAAATTCATCAGCTAAGCAATACAAATTTTTAGCCAATTCTAAAGCAGCTAAAAGCAATACAAATTTAGCCAATTTTTGCCAATTTTAGCCAATGCATTTCTTGTAATATTTACTCATGTTAACATTAAAAAAAAAATGTTTTGCAGTCATTTCTGCCATTTGTGTTCGTTCTGTCATGAGATTTTAGAGCTGCAGAGCCAAATCAGGAGGATTTAGAAATAAATAAACTGAGGGAGTAAAGAAATCACCCAGTCTGGGTGTATTTTGGTGAGGATGTGCCCAGCTGAGGTACATACACTCATGCGTTGCTGGAGCTGCACAACCCATGTGAGACCATGCACTGCTTCTTGGCATGGATCACTCACAACAATTTAATCATCTCTCCTGGTTTAGAGATGACTTCCATTACACAGCTGATTTACTTGAAATGATAGGGAAAAAAACCTCACTTTAATTTCTTTTGGGACAGCGTATGAAAACCAAACCTGAATGCCTAGCAAACAAAAAAAAAAAAGAAAAAAAAAAGTTTATTAAGCAAGTCTCAACGAACAGAATTGTCTTTGATTCTAGCTACAAAATATTGATTAAATTGTTATATGCCAAACAGAAGCACATGGTCTTCATCTAGAATGGTGGTGCTCCTACTCAGTAGCTCAGCAATGAAAGACACAACCAAGCTGGAAGCTGAACAGACCAAAAGTCTCAATGTTCCTACTAATCTATGAAAGTTCATTGGCAAATTCAATAGCAGGGGCCAGTGAAGATTACAGAGTTATACTTTTAGCTTTTGTACTTCAAGGGCCATTTATCAATGTATTTCACAGTTTTCCAGAATACTGCAGAGATGTTTCATACTCACATATGTTCCTATATCATAAAATCACAGAGTTCTGGGTTGGATGGGACCTTAAAGTCCATCCAGGGTGACCATGGGAGGGACACCTTCCCTTGTCGCAGGCTGCTCCCACTGTCCCAGCGTCCAGCCTGGCCTCGGGCAGTGCCAGGGATGCAGGGGCAGCCCCAGCTGCTCCGGGCACCCTGTGCCAGGGCCTGCCCGCCCTGCCAGGGAACAATTCCTCATTGCCAAGATCCCGGCCAGCCCTGCCCT
This sequence comes from Melozone crissalis, assembly GCF_028551555.1. NCBI lineage: Eukaryota > Metazoa > Chordata > Aves > Passeriformes > Passerellidae > Melozone > Melozone crissalis. The sequence continues at coordinate 1,428,396 of NW_026535783.1, forward strand.
CTGGCACCGGGAGCCGTTCCCCGGCCGCCGTCCCCGCGGCCCTCGGCAATCGTCCGTGTCCGTCTTTGCCGCGGCCCCTCCGGGCCCCGCGAGGCCGCCCCGAGCTCAGGCCAGAGCTTCTGGTGCCCAGGTGAGCGACGGCGGCCGCGGCAGCCTTTGGTGCCGGCAGAGCCGCTCCATCCCTGTGCCCGTGCCGGAGCCTCCTCTGGCCCGGCTGCAGCAGCTGCAGCTCCTTGCTGGGCCGGGCCGGGGCTGGGGCAGCTCTGCAGGTGGGCTCTGCCTGAGGGGCAGAGGGGCAGAATGGCCCCTGCCCTGCTGCCCCCGCTGGGCTGGGCCCGGCACGGGGCTCTGGGCTCTGGGCTCTGGGCTCGGGGCTCTGGGCTCGGGGCCCGGCACGGGGCTCTGGGCTCTGGGCCTGGCATTGGGCTTTGGGGTCCCAGCCCAGGCTTTGGGGTCCCAGCCCAGGCTTTGGGGTCCCAGCCCTGCCCCACAGCACCCCCAGGGCTCCTCCAGGGCTGCTCCCTCTGCTCAGCCCAGCCTGGATCCAGCCCGGGGCTGCCCTGACCCGGGGGCAGCACCAGCCCTGGCTGGTTCAGCCTCCTGAGATCCCCATGGGATCCCCTGCGGGTGTCCAGATCCCTTTGATGCCACCTGTCCCTCAGGGCTGTCACAGCACCCTCAGCTCGGTGTCACCTGCACACCTGCTGAGGGTGCCTCAATCCCTCTGGCTGTGTCATGGGTTCAGATATTAAATAATGCTGGTCCAAATACATCAGCTCAGTAGTTTTGTAAAAAATTGCTTTGAGAGCTGGTTCAAATATAGACTTTGCCCTTCAGACACATGCACTTTAAAAAGCTATCCTTAAACAAGTTACACATAAAGGAAAATAAAGCTTTTGTTAACTACAGTTTGAAGTTTCAGAACTGCACTCATCACACTTATCTCAGAAATATATTTTGCTACACTGTCTGTGGTAGGAACAGTCAAATTATTGTACCTGATTTGTGTGCAAGGGAAAAAAATGTTCTTTTACAATAGACAACAAGTATTGTGCATCATATTCTACTGCTGTTTTTGTGGTTGACCTGGAGAATATTTTTTCTTTCTGATGCTTCATTTTTTCTGTCTGAAAACTCTAAATTAAGGTGGAAAATGCTTTCATCAGTCAGATAAAAATCTACATATTAAAAACCAAAACAGGCTCCACTATAAGACGCAGTCAGGACTATAAAGAGTTGAAAAATTAACTTCTGATTTCACTGGAGCTAAGGTAGAGGGTAAACAGGGGCACCACAGGTACAAAGCAGAAACCCAGCCTTACAAAGACACTTTCTAATCAGAGTCTTGACAGGTAAAAGAGTGACTGGGAAGGTTTGAGATCACAGTTTTAGACTGACATGCTTCATATCCCATATTTGTGCATTAGGCTTTAATTTTCCCTTTTGGATATGGTCCTAATGACTATTCATTTATGTTGTGGTTCAGTATATTTTCTAAAAGCTGTGCCTTCATTTTCTTAAAACAATTTCTGAATACCATGATATGATATGCTGTGATTGATAGAGTATGATTAGATATTGCATTCCATTGGCAATTGCATATTTGTATCAAGGTTAGAGTGTCTTAAAGTTAAAACTTTAAATTCTTGGTCAAATTTTAGCAACTCTACCTGAACAAAGGCAGACACACCCCTGAATTTGCAATTATTATGTCACTTTGTGAAATAGAAGTCATAAGACGCTTAAAGAGAAAATTTGTCCCTTAAACTCTGTATTTCACCTAATAAATTCAGCTGCAGGTATTCTTCCTTTAGATGCATCCTACTGGAGAGGTTAAATAGGAAATGAGTCACATTGCAGAGCTCTGGTATATAAGTATTGAAGTGTTTTGAGGATTTTTTTTTATTATTGAGGGGTTTTTCAGAAATAATTTTTTTTCTTCAACTCTTCAATTTGTGCAGCAGAATAAGCCAGGCTGATACACAGCCCAAAAAACCAGGAAGAATTTAATACTGCTTTCTCACTGCAACATAAAGTCATATTTCCATATGTGCTATCGGTACTTGAAACTCATTACTGGAATGAAAATCATGCTGCCTTCTACAAAGACAGGTGTTACAGGTAGGAAATTAAAGAAATAGATTATTTTCTGGTTTTAAAATATGATGGTGGTCCCATGTCAATCACAGACTAATTTGGAGATCATGTAAATAGCAGAAATTGTTTTCATAATATAAAACCTTTTTCTCTAGACATACTTCAAAGCATTCAGTATGTAGTATATTTCCAGGTCAATATTAGTAAATTTAAGAGAAATACACATTTTGAACAACAGAAGGCCAAATTAGGATTGGCATTTGAATTGATGTATATATTTATTTATCAGTTTACTTACTGGTTCCTACAAAGGAAAAAAACAAAAACAAAACAAAACAAAAAACCAAAAAAACAAACCCCAAAGCAAAAGAAACAACCAAAACCCAAACCAAACCAAAGACCCAAACAAATCAACAACCCCCCCAAAAACAAACCAAACAAAAAACCAAAAACTAAACAAACAAACAAAAAAAAATCACCAGTCAAGGTTATTATTTTCAAGATTCAAAAATCAAAGAAGAGAAACCTGATGGCTACAGAGGCTGATAATGTACTGAGCTCCTTTTTTGGGACTCGCTTCAATACATGGTAGCAGAAACCACAGGCCCTTCTATCCCATTTGCAGAGAAGGGCCCAAAAAAATAGTGTTTAAAAAACCAACTATGCTGATAATTTAAACATTCAGAGTAATTGGGAAGGGGTTCTGATCATGTGATTATCAAAAAAAATCTACCAAAGCAAGGTTAATGCAAGTACATGTCTCCTTTTGAATCCCATGCTAATTTTCTCTTTTTAAAATGGCAGGTTAAGAGGATAAATGCTGACAAGGGCACTCAGAAAGTTTCATCCACATCCAGAAAAACACTCAGCTGGAAAAAGCCTAAAGAATGCCTGAATGGTACCTGGGAAAAAATTATATGAGGTGAATGTAGAGTCTTTTCAAGGTGGCATAAAAGTTGACCTCAAGGGATTAAAATTATCCAGGTAGTATACCCAGCACAGAGGAAAATAGGCTTTCAGGAGTTGTCACCTTGGGAAAGTTCAGCCCCAGCTTTCTGATTAATATATCTGTAGTACAGCCAATGCACAGGCCTTTAATAAATCTGATTATTACTGTATCAAATAAATGGCTCATTTATCAGCCCTTTTTTGTAGCTTGGCTGAGCTCACGCGCATGCCCATGGAAGATAATAACACAGAGAACTTGCAACAAAACAAATTGGTTTGTTCTTGCTGGAGTTTGTTCTTGCGGGGAAGAAGACCAAGGGTTCAGGGTGTAAGTAGTGATCCACAAAGGAAAAATGAAACCAAAATTATTCTAGCTGAAGAGCGTTATTCGAGTTAAAAGCTTGCAATTGAGCAGAAATTAGTTTCTTGACAAGCAGTCAGAAAAAGCTAAAATATATATAAAATGCATGGCTATTTCCTGGCCAATTACCAAAAGCAGAAGTAACATGTTAATTTTGCAGATGGGGTTTGTTGGCATTTTGTTACAGGTGTCCAGCATGCAACAAATCTCCCAGACTGTGTTTAGCTGAGATTTGAGTGTGTTTGTGCAAAGAAATGCCAATACATGGCCTCCTGATTGCTCTGCCCCTCATGGTGGTGTGTTGTGTTTTCATACTAGTTTTGAGTATTTTTTATCCATGCCATCTAAATATCTGAGCACCACAAAAGCTGAATTGGGAAACTTCAGCTAAAGCAAAATGAGAGAAGAAGAAACGAGACATCCAGGACAGAACAGCAAAATCAAATGGGATGAGACTGAGCTGCAAGCTGGGTGCCAGAAGTCACCCTTCACTGATTTTGAAATAAAAACCTCTTCCCTTTCCTCAGCTGAGGCTGATTTCCACTGCTTTTCCACTATCCACAATCACTTTTTAAATTTTCTGCTGTATCAAACCATTTTATGTGCCAGGAGCTTTGGGAGAGCCCACAGACCACTCCATCTCCAGCAGAATCTTGCTCCTGTAGCAGCCAGTCCTCATTCCTCCCGACTTTTCACTCCAGCCAAATATTTCATCAAATCTTGTTTATTCAACTGGACAATCTCAAATTCTTCTACCAGCAACCCGTTCACTTTGGTTTTTATTATTGCACACATGGAAAAATTACCAGCAAAGAACTTAAGCTGTTCTCAGCTTTTGGGTGCTTCGACAACACAGAGGAGGTAATGCTTGGTCAGAAAAGAAGCAAAGAAGTAAACTGGAAAAAATGTTAAATGTTTTCCTTTTTCTATAGAGACTCCCTTTCTGTCACTGAGCTCTGGTTATCACATTGACTATCAGGTTTTTTCTTAATATTTGAAAAAATAACCAAAACCCACCCAATAACTATTATTATTGCTATGGTTATTATTTATTATTATTGTTGTTATTGTTATTGTTATTTATACTTTCCATACTCACACTTGCCTTATAACTGATTCTTTCTACAGATTTTTGTGATTGATAAACATTGCCATCCAATGACATCTTTCATGCATTTTTTACTGCCTTGACAGTAATCTGCTAAAAGATTTTGCTATATATGTGAAGTTTCTTTCTTAAGAGTAAAACCCAGTTCTTGTGCACAACATACCTAAAAATTCAAAAATCATTGAAATCATAAATGCAACTGGGAAATTTTCCAGGCAGTCTCAGGTTTGTTCATCTCTCTTCCTCTAATTGTATATAAAGGTGATGCACAGAGTCCTAAGGGATGGAATGCAACGTGGTGCACGGGTCTGAGGCAGTTCAAGGATCCAGAATAAACTTCTGGAGTTGATCCAGCCCATCCTCTGCCCCAAAGCAGGTAACTCACAGTAAAATTGTTACTATGAGTGCTTATAACACTTTATTTTTGGCTCTTTTACTGCATAAAGGAGGGATGCAGCATTCCAAGGTGAGTTATAACTGTGTTATAATAAAGAGCTCAGTGGTCCTTCTCTGATCACCTCAGCCTCCCTCTGTTCCAGTTTCCCCTGCCATCTGTTGGCTGCAAATTTCTGAAACAACCTTCCTTCCTTTCAGATCTTTAAAACAACTGAGTAAAGAGAGATCCCAGAAATTATCTCCAAATCAAAAGTGTCCATCAATTTGAAGGAAGCTTGCAAAAACAAACAGAAATTCTGGTCTGCTCCTTGGAGGTGAGTGATTTAGGAGAAATTTTTGTTTAGAAGCTGTGCTAATGCATTCCTTTGTGCCAGGAAGAGGTGAGAAGCAGCACACCAGCACACATATTTATTATGTTCAGAAACACCTCGATGATTGCTGCACCTTTTGACAACTGCACACAGCCCAAAGGCAGTGAGATATCACGGTACCAAGAAGATTCAGAGCACCTGGTTTATAAATCTAATAAATAATATGATTTTTAAATTGTGATAACCAACAGTCCATAAGCAATGTGGCAGAGCTGACAAGCACAGCACAGAAAGCAGCTTGTTTTGAATAGGATTTATGCAGGAATAATCGTTCACTCTCTGCCTGAATTTTTTCCCCTTACCTACTCAATTCTGGAGCTCATAGTGTGGTAAATATTTAACTGTACAGGCACTTTAGCAGTGTTGGGAAATGAAGACAAATTGCAGGCACTGGCAGCTATTTTGTCCATTCACAGGGGCTGTGATGGAGAATATTCAGCTTTAATTGCACCTGCATGAGTGCAGGACAGCAGCCAGCCCCAAGCACAGGAGATGCCCTCGATGCGCATTGCCAGCAATAAGCAAATAACATATCTGTGGGATAAAAAATCTCATTTAGGCAATACTAATCACCAGCTGTGCATTTGCAGGTACTGAAAGCCCTCTGAAATAATGGGCAATCACAGCATGTGGCCAGGTGTGGAATAATAAGGATATAAAAGCTACTTTGGTCAGCTTTGATTTGGTGCATTTTATTTCTTCTTGGTTTTTTTCCTAAACTACTGAATAAAGGAATCTAAGAATTAAGTAGTGAACTCTTTGAGAGGTCCTAAACCCAAGTTTTCTTTTCTCCTTTCTTTATGAAATGCACTGTGTCTTACTTCCTGGACACCCTGCAAAAAAACCCATAAGATCCAGCAAATTAGCTGGTGCCACTCTTCTTTTCTTTTCTTTTCTTTTCTTTTCTTTTCTTTTCTTTTCTTTTCTTTTCTTTTCTTTTCTTTTCTTTTCTTTTTCTTTTCTTTCCTTGCTTTGCTTTTTTTCTTTTCTTTGATTTTTCTCTATTTATTTAATTTTCCTGGACCTTTTAAAGAATATGGATGGCATTATAAGACAAAACAAGAAATATTAACTTTCGGAATGAGTTTAATACCTATTTAAGCAATGAAAATATTACATTTTCCTTCACTTTTCCACAATATATGCACTCTCTGGGGTTTATTGTCTGTGCTCAGGCTCAAATTGATCTTCACTTTTAAAAAAATTGCCAAGAATTGTGATGGCATTGTGCAACATTGTCACTTTTTTCCATTGCCTACCTATGGAGAATAAAAATTTTGTTATGTGAGTTAAGTGAAAAAATAACAACCCTGTGATTCTGGGGTAGTTTTTATTTTCCAGATTAAACAGTTTAAAGTAAGTTTAATTATTATTTATTTATCTCTCTCTATCTCTCTGTCTGTTTTTCCCCAGAATTTTCAAATTTTCACTGAGGTTTGTAGCTACTCACTTCTCTAAAATTATCAATAACTTGAGAAAATTGGAAAGTTCTCTGGTGTGACCTGAGTGATAAAACTTCTCCCTTGCCCTCAGATCTGAAGAAACTGGGAGCAAACTACAAAGTTTGGAGTGGGCTGCAGGTTTCAGAAGGACACTTTTTAAAGCCATATTGTACATACAGCAGTTTTAAGAGGTGTATAACTGGTTTTAAGTAGTTAGAATCTGTGTTAATAGCTATCAAGACAAAATATTAATTTTTTTAACAGTATGGATGCTGGCAAAATGCACAGTGAACACACGAGGTGATTCATGCTTTGCTGCACCAGTGATTGTCTCTATTATAAGGGATTCCCCATCTTAAATCCTGAAGATAAGCATATTTCAGCTGTATTTCATAATTACCAAAGCAGATCTGACATGGCAGAAAGCAATGATTTCACAGATCAAATATCTCTTAGATATTAGTTGACAGTTTCTTTTCATTTTTTTCTGAAGAAAATTACTTTCAATTATATTTGTCATTTTATTTCTAAAGTCAAATAAAAGAAATTTCTGAACTATGCATTATAACTAAAAGAAATGTTGAGAAAATAAATGTTTTTCCCTCTTACATTAAAAGCTATTATGGATTAGCTCTTTGATCTTCAAACATTCTCCCTTCAAAATAGCTGTAAATTATATCTCTTGTTTTGCTGAAATTCATCATCCTGTAATTATGTTTTATTTTCCACAGAAGCTGCCTGTAGGTCCCTGACACTAAACTTCCTGTGACACATTTCAAAACTGATTTTAGATATTCTTTGTGTTCCATAACTTTTCACCCAGCATTAATGAATTGGCTCCAAAAGAGAAAAGTAATTAGGCAGTGTGGGTGGATGTTCAAAGGTGACAGAGGTTCTGTGCTGTTTGTTAAGGGATGAATCCACAAAAAAGAAACTAAGGAAGGCACAGAATGAGGTGTCTAAATAAAAGAAGAAAAAAATAGGTCACTAAATTCCTAAAGGCTTTTTTTGGCTGTGAATTAACTGTTATTTCTTTTTGGTGTATGGGAGCACCTTTAGACTTGATGAAAACACACAAGGAACTGGTCACAGACTGGCAGGGGTTTAAAGGCTCTTTTTTCAGAGATTAATCACGGAACAAGACTGAGCCATGTTGGCTGGAAAAATGTCATTTCCCGTGGTTTCCTGAAAGCTTTTTTAACAGGTTAGGAAGGAGGGGGCCCAGATTTCAACCTCTGCTCTGCTGGAGCCTTGGGCAGCGCCAGGGGATGCTCCTGGGCTGGGGCAGGATTAAGTGGTTGGAGGGGTTGGGATATTTGTGTGCCCTTCTCCTCACCCAGGGGTAATATCAGCGAGCTGAAACTCACTTCTCTGTCGCTTCTTTTGCTTTTGGGCTGAATAAAAGGTTTTTATGGTTTTTACAGGTAACTTACTCCTTTCATGCTGAAATTCCACTGAGTCCAGGATTCTCACTGGCAGGTTGATCCACAAGTTGCTTTATATTTTACCAGCCCAAATCCACCTGGTTTCCACCTGAGTTTAGATTCCTGGTGCATCAAGGGAAAATAATCACAAAAGAAAGAGCTAAAATGGTTCTGTGAACTTACATACCAATAAAGCTGCATTTACTCATGCCATTGCTTTTAGAACTGTAAACTGAATATTGATATAATCTTTAAGACTCATGGCAACGCTATCTAAGCATCTCTGTAGCAGTCTGCATTCTTTCCTCACCAGAAGATATTCACTTTATGACTGTATTGTCTCTATATCTAGATTTCTCTGACACGACGCTTAAGAGACAGAATACCTGCTAATTCCAGCACATTCGCAAAATGGGTAAATACTTTACATTTTCAGTAAAAGGCTGATATTATTTTAACACACACTAATCAAAGGGTGATAACTAGAGTCTGGAAAACTCTTTGTAGAAATAACTTGGCCACTTAAATGAGCTGCATTTGTTGTAGCAAGCTTTGCATAGTGTGGACATAAAAGGGGAGCACCTGCTTTAAAAAATAACTTTGGAAGATTTTTGCTGACCAAAATTCATACATAGAATGGACAGTGAGGGCAGAGCACCGATTGAGAAGGGGTTTATGAACATTTTTATATTTTTCTCATTTTAAAATTCTTTGTATATTGTTTTAAGCACTTATTTTTGAGCTCTCTTTAGCACCATATTGACAGCCTACCTATTCCCACTGCAGTCCTTAAAGAAAATGGTGCTGACCTTCCAAGGAGAAAAGGAGAAATGCTCAACAGCTTTTTTTTTTTTTTCCTGGTATTTTCAGATCACAGGAAGTGGTAGAAACTCAAATTAACCTTAAAAAAAATTGTTCCTGGCTCTCAAGTAAAATGAAATTTTGTGGTGTCATCACAGAGCACAGACTGCAAAAATCTGTGCAAGGACAAAGAAGCAAAAAGGATTTTGCAATGTTCTCATCACTTCAGCAAATTAGTCCTGACTATTGTAAAATTGGAGGTGCCTTAATCCTAACAGCTTCTTCCCTCACAGGTAAAGATAAAGCAGATTCCCTTTTCTTAGAGAAAATCACAAGTTTTTCTATTAGGGTAGGTGGTTTGGTTGTATCTGATTGCATCCAAACAGGGGTTCTGTGCAGATACCTCTCCAGGTTACCAATTAGGCACCACTCTCTTTCCTGAGAGCAGCAAAATCAACATTTCTTTGGTTGCATCATCCCTTTGCTAAAATATATGGATTTTTTTCGATAAAGACTAAGAAATATATATACTTTGGCTGGATCAGAGCATGCAAAACCCAAGAAAAACTGCTAAAAACCACAACCACAAAACCAACCAAACAACAACAACAAAACCCACAAAAAACCACAGCAAAAAAAACCCCCACAGAAAGCCCAAAAAAGAAAACAACAACAAATTAATCAGGAACAAAACAACCAACAAAACCAAACAAACAGCAATAAAAATTTAAAAACCACACCGAACTGTGAGGAATTCACACACTCTGTTTTTACTTGGATGCTACAAGTTGGTAACACCTCACGCTGCAAATGGGTTTATTGATGTGAAAAGCACTGTATTTTACCTGTAACTCACTGCAGGCACAAATGGTGGCAGCTAGTCCTCAAAAAGGGCAAAAATGTTTTAGACAAGGGATCATTTAAATGCTGTTTCTTTGCGCTGTTAAGGAGCTGTCTCTCTCTCTCTCTCTTTTTTTCTTTTATTTTTCCTTTTATTTTTATCAATCACTTTTTTTCCCTCACCTGGAAGTTTAGATTCAGTAAGGCTAAAAAGCAAACTGCGTACCTGTATGCACTTTCAAAAATTAAATGGCAAGGCAAAAGGGCTGTGCTTCCAAAGGTAGATTTTATTAGAGCTGCTAAGAGGGCATAAAAATGCAACTGCTATTATCCTGGTATTGTAAGTAATATTCTATTCTTAACAATTATGTCTGATTATTTATGTTTTGAATATCAGCATCATTATTTTTGCCTTTCTATCTAGCACAGAGAAAATTGAGATTAAGAAAAATATTAATTTGGGTTTTTTCCCTGGTTTAGTGTTTGTTGAAGAATCACACAAATCTCTGATAATTGTTAATTTCCGTTATCAGAGTATGGGTGAAGTTATTTCAAGTGGGACCCTATTTCTAGAGTATCTTTGTCTTCATAATTAAGTGATGCCAGTGGGGAGTCTGATCATCTGCAAATCTCTGTGAGTGCAGAGATTCTGCTCTAAGAGGTGTTTTTGAAATATTTTCTTGCTTATGTTTGTCCTCTTAAATTAAAAGAAAAAAAAAACCTCAAACAAATAAGGATTCTACATTGTAAGATAGAGAAGAAACAAGCATTACGCTTAGAGATAAAAAAACTTCATCTCTGACAAGAAATGTCTTGAGAGAAAATCAGATAGGCATTAGTGTGTGAGTTCTGCTACCAGAAGCTTAAATCACATTTGCAACAAATTGATATCTCCCGCCTTTATTTACCAATTCCTGAAAGTGTATAAAACACTGCACCTCTTTTAGGCTAATGTTCCTTCCCACTTCAAATTACTCACATGGTCAACCATTCATTTGGAGAATATTAAATTAAAAATAAAAAAAAAAATTACAAAATAAATCCAACTATGTTATTTAAATATGAATTTTTCCCACACCAAAAAAAATCAGAAAAAAACATTCAAATGGTCTGTGCATTTGAAAATGATGGCATATAATTAATCAGGGTCCCCAGATTAAAGCCTGGAGAACATTAGTGCATGTTTATTTATTTCTGTTGATGTGCATGAGAAATATCCTATCAAGTAAAACCTTTAAGGGAAAGTTTTCCCCCTGAGAAATTTTCTTTTCTAGCATAAATAAAACTTAACACTGAGTTAAGAGCAAAAACTTAAAATTTACTTTATATCTAGATATATATCTGGATTTAATAAAAAAAAAAAATATTTTCAAAATTCAAAAAAAGAAGAAAAAAGGAGGGAACTATATGATTCACCCATTATTGTTTTATTTTAAGGAAAATTTTAAGTAAATCAGAATTTTTTACAAAGCCTTTAATTTATTTATTTGTCTGTAGGCTTAATTATAAGCTGTCTGTCAAGAAAAGTTTCTATTTTCTGCAGTTAGCCACTGTTTAAATGCCACTTTTCCCTTTTCAGGTCGGCTTTCATGGTCTGGGAAATAATTTTTTAAAACTACAGTGATTTCCAACTTAGCATTTCTGCGTTGATTAGATGAGATAGTGACCACCATGAGCCTGACTGGAATTATTCCTCAGCACTTTCAAATCTGAATCCTAATGATTTCTGCGGATTTGGATTTCTGTGCTCTGATAACTGTTCACTCTCATGACTCCATCTTCCAGATCTTCTCGGATTTTTACTTGCCTATTTTGAATGAAGGAGAAAATTTTAAATACTCTTAATTTTTTTAATACATTGCCAGAACTTATTTTCATGTTGTATAATCAGAAGATAAATACAAAGCCATCACAGCACTAATAAATTTCAAATGACATTGTAATGAAGGAAGGCCTGTTTTATGAGAGTGGGCAGCATCTGCTCTGTGGTGATGGCATTCAAATTTTTAGCTGTAATAGGTTAGACAGAAAACAAATAAGTAATTGAAATTAACCTTTGATTATTGTACACAGCATTTGCATAATTAACAGAAGCTGAACTATAAACTCTCTAAGGCTGTAGCTGACTTTAACTGGTTATAAAAGCTCAGCTCTGAGCAGAATTTTTGTTTTCCATTAATGCACATACCTTATTACAGGTCCTTCCCACATTGTTTGCTGCACAAATTTTCACACTTCACAGTATGAATATTCTTGCTGTACACATCCTAATTAGAAAGGATGCTTGAGACATCTACAAATGAGTCAAAACCTCCATGGCTTTGAGTTCTTTGGGTCCATATTTTGCTGGTGCTCTCCTGGAATAAGCCACATTTGAGGCAGAAAAGGGAAGAAATGGGACAAAGTGCTTTTTTGAGGTCGATTCGATAATGAAATACCAGTGAAAAGACCCAAAAGAACCTGAAGGGATTTCTAATATAAATATGTAGAAGATGAAACTGAAGCAACAGCATATACAAGATTCATTCTGCTCAAGCCATCTACCCACTAACTTTTTTTTTTTTTTAATAAATAGTCCTTACCTTGTTCCTGGCTCAGAATTATGTGTATTTAAAAATGGAGCTGGGAAGGTCATCACTTGTATAACAGTACACTTAATTTTAACAATTGAAGCAGAGACAGCGTGGAAGAAATGAGAACCTGAAAGGCAAATCCATAGAATGTAGCTCTGCAAGGAAATCAAATCTTACTATTACCATATTCAGGCACTTGAAAAATGTCAGAAATTCAGGATGCTCTGCAAGTTCTAACTACTTAATCCTTACCAAGCAATTATGAATAATAGCTTCCTCTTAGAAGTAAAATGAAGCACTTTCTGAGTCAAAATTGTGAAAGGATTTGCTGAAGTATACACAAAAAGTAATATTTTACTGATAGTTCAATGGTATTAAATAAAATTATTTCCATTTCCCACTCAAAGCACTGTAACCCGATGTTAGGAAATTCAGTCAGAAGCTGCACAATTACTCTTGTGATAAGATGTGAAAAATCCATCCCAGTTTTAATAACGGGTGCTAGAAGAGAATTTCCAAGAAAGATTTCTGACAGAATAATAGTTTTGGACATAACATTTCTGCTCATATTACTGGTGTTGACTAACGTGAAATACCATTTTATAGTCCTTTTGTATGGAGCCTTTGCCCTGATGTGGTGTTAGGAAAATAAAATAGAATAAGTACACAAAGTAAATCTGTTTGCTTTCCTGTACATTTATCAGATGACATTGGAAAACTTCTATTTCTTTTCTATCACACGGTCAAAGCAAAATACAAACCCAAAAACAAAGAAACAAACCCCTCTTCAAACACCCCCGAGTTGATTCTTGGAATAAAATAAAGTGGAAATATATGCCTCTGTCTTTGCTGAATTATGTTCAGTGAGTTCAGTGAAAACCTCCAGCAGCTCAGTGAAATGGGGAAATATTGACCTTCGTGTTTTAGGTGTGATGTCCTTAATGCCATGAAGATGTGCTCAGATTTCGCTAAATTATGAATTTCCAGAACTCACACAATCAGAAAGTTTGGTAAATGCTCTCAGCTGCTACAGATTTCTGAGGTATGACAGGGGACTGCTGTTCATCTTTGTTCAGCTATCCCTTTAATTCATTCCAGCACCAATTTTTAACTCCCAGTTTGTAAATAGAGCTTTCATTCCAATCATATAAAACCTCCCCCTCTTTAAAGGAAGTCACATGCAGTACAAAGTGAGGCATATCCTACCTGAAAAATTTTCATAAATTATGGAAACAGCTGCTTGTGGTTAGCCAAAATAACCTTTTGTTTCTGTTGGCAAGAAGCAGTTTCAGAAAACAGTGTGGGATTGACCTTTCTGCTGTTTGGTTTCCACCTGTGATAAATCAGAGAGTGTCGTGTCACTCTGAAAGAGGCAAATAAATACAGGACACAGGGGAAATGGAAAATAACTCCAGAAAGAACGAAAATGCATTCTGATTAAACTAAAGGGCTAAAGCACCCAGAGATTCTGTTTTAGGTTTATAAGGTTATATGGCTTGGTGCAGCTCAGAGAGTGTAAAAGAGAAAATAATGTCAGCAATTTCCATCCCATTGAGATTTTGATCCAAGGATCTGGCATCCTAATAATGTTGACCCAAAGCCAAAATATGCCTGTTTAAAATATTTCTACTGTCATTTTCCCAATTATATAATATTTAATTTGGGCTTTCAAAATCTGGGCTTTCAAAATCCCTGAGGACAGGTTTCATTTTTCCCACAGAACTGATACCAAACCCTTTTCTTTGGATATGAACTGAAGCAGAAAAACACTGTTAAAGCTGACTCATGAGACTGAGAGAAACGAAATGAAATACTGACTTCCTTCAGGGGTTATGGTATCAAAGAATTACCCATTGACTTGGACAGTCTCATGTGGTTTCAACTGAATTTACCTTACTTTATGCCCTGTAGAACAGAAAATTCTCCAGGAGGCTGTGCCTGTTTCTGAGCTCATAAACTCTCTGAAATTGTATGCTAATTTTTGCCTTTCTCTACATAAAACTATGTATAATATGAACAATAATTTAGATAGACTTCCACATGTTCAAGAAATTGGATATGTATATGCTTGTATATGTTGTTGCTTCAGTTTTATCTTCCAAATATTTATATTAAAAATCCCTTCAGGTTGTTCTTTTGGACCTTTTCACTGGTATATCATTATTGAATCAATCTGAAAATTCATTAAATTAGAAATGATTGCATAATATTAATTTTTTTAATTAGGAATTTTTTCCTTAACTTCTGTGCCTGGGAAGGATTATTAAAGAAAAACTTTTTCTCCTCAAAAGTATCTTTCTACTGAAAAAGGAACTACTATTGATAGAATTGAGTTTAAAAGGGAGTGTCTGTGATTGAGACATCACTGGTGTGAGCAGCTCTGTGTTTAAAATGAAGTTGAACTAATTTTTTATTTTAAGCAGGTAATTTCCCTTATGTTTCAAGATTACTTCAGAAAATGTAAATTTTTCCATGAACCCTTGAAAAGCTATAGACCCAACTAAAACAATTAAAAAGCATTCTCCATCCCCAACAGCATAGGAAATAATTAATTTCTGTGTAGAACAATTTCAAACTTAGGATGTAAAACAATCTTCTGTAGGGACAGGTCTGCATCATGGATGACAGGAGAGATGGCTTGTCTTAGCTGTGATAACTCTTGTAAAGAACTGGTTTTAAAATGTAAGAATCACAATTTGGTGTTTAGCAGGTTAAGATCTCAACTGAAACAGCTAAACGTGCTGGTTTTGCCAAATAGTGGCTATTATACAGAAAAATAAACAAATTTGAACACAGGCAACCCAAACCTTGCTGCCATTTAAAGAACAGAAAGATGCTGCTCCCCCTAAATAAAAGCTTTGTTTAATCAAAATGGTATCAGGGCATAATCTAGGGGTTTTGTCTCATCCACTCTGACTCTGAGAATGGAAAAAGCCCAGGGACAGCTGCAGCATTCAGTGCCCAAATTTAGTGGAAATAGTTCGAACTTCTGCACTATAGAAGTCCCCACCTCAGCTGGTCAGCCCAGGCTCCCTTTGTTCATCCAGCTTCTTTTAGAAATCAGCATGTAGATGAAATTTGATGTGTATTAAATTCAGATTTCACTGTTTTCTCATGAACAGAATGTAGGTAAATACCTGCCTTGGAGATGCCCATGTGAATCCCCCCGGGAATGTTAGAACACCACACAGAAATGTTATTTTAAGGGAGGGTTTGCAGCTCAGAGAACAAACGTGAATGAATGGTGGCATCCCTTGCATAGATTCATTGTCTCCGTGGGGTTTTTCTTTTATTTTTTATACCTATTCTACTGTAAGCAATTTGTAGGAATCCATCTCACTGCTGCAAGTGTACTTTGTACAATTCCACAGCTCAAAAAACTCCTGAGATCATTTAATGTCTGCCCCAGAACTTTAAATTGAAGCTCCTACAAGAAAATAAAGACCAAACTGTATTTTTTAGTCAGGCCATTTTCCAGAGAAACAAAAAACACTGTTTGATGTGAGATAAACTGTGATCATTTGCATGAATAAAAACAGTGTGAGTACAATTATTTCTCCTGGATGCAGAGAATGGTCCATTACAAATAAGGTCTCTTGGTTAGAAATGCATTTTTCAAAGCTCTTTTCCTTTTTGGCAGGATTTTTTTTGCAGCAAAATGCTTACCTGAATGTTGTTTAGCTATTCCAGGAGCAGTAAATATGATCATATGCTGGCAGAATTATTGATTACCAGTCTTTATTTCCTTATGGGTTAACTTTTCACTCCACTCCCCCTGCTCACTGATGAGACTTCTCACTCCCTAGCAATTCAGCCCCTGATTTTCCTGATTGCTTCAGGATTCCTGAAACCTACTGAGATTTCTATTAAGTTTCTGTGAGTACAATTCCTTCCAGAAATGGCCATATGCTGACTTAATATTATCATGATTATCTTGCAGAGATAGTGCAGATTATATTCTTTACCGTGGTCTCTTCATTACCATGGTCTCTCTAATTTTATATTTCCTCCAGTGACTTACCTCATACAAGACTCTAAATCAAAGCTATTGTTAGTTCTACTTTATTTTTTTCTCCAAAAAAAGGTTATATAAAAGGCAGTGTTTTAAATAGAATCCAAGAAACAATCAGACTTTAATTTTCACAAAGGTCAAAAATGTCATATATGGCATTCCTCACATAACATAAATCTTCCAATCCTCTTTCTCCTATAGCTATTTAAATTCAGAAACAAAATGGATTTTTGAATGATGAACTCTGCTTTGACCAACTCCTCAGATTCTTCTTGTCCATAATGTAAAAGCACAGCAATGAAATAGGGAGAGAGATAATTTTGGACCAATATGCGAATTTTGGGTTGGTAATGTCTGCTAATTCAAAACACTTTCGTGTTTATTACCAGTAAAAAAAATTGTAATAGAGAACAGATTATTTCTAATATTAGGTAAGATTTGTTCATGCTCCAATAGCTTAGAAAAGAGATTTAAAGTTCAGTAGTAGTAAATTACTGAAACCATTTTATTTTAGAGCACCTTTTGCAATTCCTAGTGTCTTCCTTCACTTTGTAGATCTAAATGTACTTTAAAGTTACTGTACTCAAGAACCAGAAAAAAAACCACCTTGTCTGTAATATTTGGCCTTTGGGAATAATTAAAATCCAAATAAATAAAGAATTTTTACACCTCCTGGTTTCATAAATGTTGAACTCATTGCGCTGTGAAAATCAGACCTGGTATTCTGGAGTCCAAAATTAATGTAGAAATCAGATTGGAGGGTTAAGAATTCGAATAAGTTTAAATAGTTGGGGTTTGGGGTTTTTTAATCAGGCCATAGTCATTGCTCAAGATTCAGCTTCTGCAAATATTAGGCATTCACATTATTTGACTTTCAGAATTCAAATTAAATTGTTTCTATTAATAGAGCTGTGTAAGTAGATAAACATCTTCAGGACTATGACATAAAATCCAAATACCTGTAAGTATGCTAACAAGTCTGGTATTTTAATAATTGTCTTTCAAACTTCAATACATATTAATCATAAATGTCTTTGTATAAATCAGAACTCTGTTAACCTTCATTTCTGTAGACAAATAAAACCCTGAAAATTAAATCACATTAAAGCTCTAAAGATTTTAGGGACAAGTTTCCTGTTGTCCTTTCCATGAAAGTGAAAATTATTGATAAGTCTGCTTTGTGAAATTGAATTCCATTGATATATGAACAGAATTAAGTACCTTTTTATATCTTTTTTTTTAAATTGCTTATCTGTATAGATTCAGACATGCATTATATTAGGACACATCCATATTTTTTATGTATTTTTAACGTACATTCTTTTTATACTGATTTGGAAACCACCATCAACTAAATGTGATGAGGTAGTGTTAAATATTTATTTTTCTTTTTTTTTTTTAATAGTCTTTCTACTGTCTTTTAGATATTTGAAAGTTTCCTGCCATTTTAAAACAGAAAAATGACAAAATCTTGTGATTTCTTTAACAAATCTTATTTTTAGGTTCAATATTTGTCTGGGAGAAGAAATCTGCATCTGCACATTTTTCTTCTCAGAAATTTGCTATTTTTGCTACCAGGTCTCAATATCTCAGACTTCTACACAAGGATTTGGAAACTTTTAAGCCCCAATGTAAAATTTGTTTTTGAAAGAAATATTTCCCCATAAAAGCCTCGATATTAGACTTCCATTGTAAAAGAGGAAGAGAACAACTTCAAGCAAGTTAGAGATTTTGGATTTAATAAGAAACTGAAGAAATTAAGACATAAAAAGAGCAAGAAAAAAAAATAAAAGAAAAATTCCCATCTTCATGGGAAAATATCACATCAAAGAACTCTTTTTAGACATTTCCCAAATGGAAATTTCAAAGGTGTAGAACTTTATTAATTTACTTGAGAGAGGGCAAAATGTAATGATTATATAGAAAGAATAATTTTGGCGTGACAGAACTTTAGACAATTCCTTCAAATAGATTTCATTTTTTTAACACTAGGGTTTAAAAAATTCTAAAATTAAAAATTGTGTGGTTTATTTATTGATTTTTTTTTTGTCTGCATGGGTTTGACATGAATATGCAACAAGTTATGTAGTTATTTACAAACAGCCAGTAGCTTTCAAGAATAGTTTAACATATGAAATACTATAGATATAATATGGAGACATCTTTAAAGAGGAACCCTTAGATTTAGTTGGAAGAGCAAATAGTATTCTAATACAGGTTTTATTTTTAAAAGTCCAATTTAACATGCAAAAAAAGAGAAGTTCAAGTCCCTGAAGTGTGTGGTTATTTGAGCTTTAGTTTTATTTGTTGATACTGCAGCTTATGTCTCCTTTATGTATATTTCTTATTTCTTCTGATAAATTAAAACTATCAAAAGTTATTCAGTCTCTTGAGGTTTTTTTTTTTTGGTTTAGGGTTTTTTAAGCAAAAGTTTTAAATTGGTAATACACATATATAACAGAGGTGCAATGATTTAAAGGAGAAAAATATATCTCAAAATAAAAATTTTTTAAATTATAATTTCTTTCCTTATCCCTAAAAAGGAAGACTGCACAGCCCATTTCTGGCAGTATTTCATGCTATTTGAAACATGTTGAATTTCACTAGGGGAATGAGGAGTGGGAGAGCAATCTCTGCTAAATTACTAATTTTTCCTGTAAACTCAGATATTCTTCCTCAAAAAAGGAGAAATAGCTTACAGAAACACCCGAGTGTCTCCAAGTATTGGGACCCCAGGATAAGTAATCCAGAATAGTAAACATCTGATTCTACAATTATCTCATTTTTCTAGCTGCAAGTTCTATTTCTGCTTTGATTTTGCCATGGTAGTTTTTTCTGGGTTTTTTGTTGTTTTGGTTTTGGATTTTTTTGTTTGTTTGTTTGTTTGTGTGCTTATTTTTGTGGTTTTTGGTTTTTTGGGGTTTGGGGTTTTTTGGGGGGGGTTTGGTTTGTTTGGATTGGTTTTGTTTTGTTTGATTTTGTGTTTTTGGCTTTTCATTTGTTGTTTTTTTTGGGGGGTTTTTGGTGGTTGGTCTGGTTTTGGGGGGTTTTGGGGTTTTTTTTTTTTTTTTGGTTAGTTGGGATTTTTTCTTAACTGTTGTTTAAAAATCAGATTATTCACTCAGAATAAGATGAGCTGAGCCTGGTAAAGACAACCTGATGAGAACCATTGACCCAAACAAACTGTCTCGGCTGAATTTCTAATTCCATCCTACCAACACAGTTCTGTTACCATAGGTGAAGGAAAAAAAAGACAGAAAATATGGGAGATGTGCAAAAACTACAATTGGGTTCCCAAACTAAAACCATGTGTTTTATTTCACATAAAATCCACACTCCCAGTGCAGCACAGAAATAGCGTAGGTGAAAGTTACTGTGAAAAGGATTAAGGTAGAGAGGAAAATAATATGTGTACATTCATTATTTTTAAAAAAAAGTATTTTACCTATAAATGTATACAAACATATATAAATTTATATAAATGCATAAATTAAGGATTTTACTTTGGAGATGAAGCTATTCAAAATATTAATATATCTTGGAAATTCACTGTATTACCCATCTATAATTACTCTGTAGTAAACTTAAAAAATATGGTGAGGCAACTATGAATATAAATTAATTTCACATTCAGATGCACTTATTTTTGGGGGAGCATATGTTGCAGAAGCAACGGATTATGCAAATAGGTACTGCACATATGCTTTGAGATTACAAAATTTTACCATATTTACCAAAACATGGCAGGCATATATCCCTTCTTAGCTCTGCATGTTAGCTTGCCATGAATTTATTAGAAAGCCTTTTACTTTTAAATTATTTAGAATGAAGTAGTAGGAAACACTTACTCAAAGCTGCCATGGTTACTTAAATAAAATTAATTGTGCAATGGTAGAAATCTCCTTTATCTGAAAGAGCTGATTGCTTTGAAGCAAAAGGCAGCCTGGATCTGAAAATATACCTGTCTGATTTTTTTTATTTTCATTAAAAGTAAGCATAAAATTTTCAATTTTTGTTTTCTGGCATTTGCGATGAAAAACGCATGCATGAATAAATAGATTTTATTCTATAAATTATAATAAATAGAAATATGTATATATAAAATTGATATATATGATAGATCGTCTACTATTATATGATATATAATATAGTATAGTGTAATACAATATAATAATATAATATAATATAATATAATATAATATAATATAATATGATATAATGCGATATAATACAATGTAATGTAATATAATGTAATATAATACAATATAATACAATAATATAATATATTATAATATAATATAACATAACATAATATGATATGATATAATGCGTTATAATATAATACGATATAATAATATGCACTGCAGTTTAATACAATATAGAGCTATGTTTTATATAAAAAATATTTATATAAAATATTTTTCTATAATCTCTAATGCAATTATTATTTTATTATTATTTTATAATAGATTATTATCAAAGAAAATGTTTGTCTTGAGTCACCTGTGGTTAGATGGGATATTAGCAAGAAATTCCTCCCTCTGAGGGTGGTGAGGAACTGGCACAGGTTTCCCAGAGAGGCATGAACAGTTCCCATTTTTCATCTTATTCATCTTCCAGTTTTCTGTGTCAGCAAATCTATCCAACCTTCAGGAACACATTTTAGCAATGGTACTGATCCCTCAAAACAGAGCAAAAGAAAGTATTTCTGACAAATTTGCACCATAAAACTGGTATAAAAGTGCCTAAATTGCTTTGACACACGTAGTCTTAATTCTGACTTTTCCCAATCTTCCCATGTTTCGTTCTGTATGTTTACAAATATCTGTGCAGCATAGTTTGGGCGTAATAACTTTTAGGTTATTTAATTTTGGGAATGTCATTAAAGGTATAGACTAAAACGCCCATACTTGTGGTTAGTCAGTTTTGCATCCTCATGGAATTTTGTGCAAATATGTAATTTGAGCTGGGGAAAAATACCGAGGATGTACGTGCTGCCGTCCTGAATGAGGTTAAGATCAAAATATCATGAATAAATAAATCAATAATGGTGAAAGTCTTTGTCCTGTACATTTGGATTCGACAGCTTTAAAAAAATAATTTTTTTGTGTTCCAGCATGGTTTTTTTACAGCAAACACTTGGGAAAATCATTTTGCAAAGGTGCAATAATGAACTAACTTGAAAATATTTTGGATTTCTGGGTTGGATTTTTCCACTTTGTCTTGCACAAAAAAAAAAAATCACCCTGAAACTTTCAACAGGTGTCTAAATAGCAAACAGCACAGAGATGATCACAGCTGCATCTTTAAATAAAAATCAGCTTCTGTAGGAATTTTACTTAGACCAATCACACAAGAATCAGACAAAACCCAACACAAAAAAATCAAGGGAGAAATAAAAAAAATAAACAAATAACAAATTATTGTAGTGTTTTTGTGTAGTGTGAAATACAAATCAATTCACTGGCATTTGACCCAGAAAACTTAAATCTAGTAAAGCTTAGGGTCTTGCAATATGCATTTGGAAAATTATGAAATTACCGGAAGGACACTGAAGAAAGAAAGGAGTGTTAGATGCTTCAAGGAACACAAAGAATTTTTCCTTTCTGAGATTGCTCAGGTAATGGTGAAAATAATTACCTGCAATCTTAAAATCTCTTTTGGATGGAGCGAGTTGCTTCTGCTACAATCCTCGTTTTTATTTTGCCTACACACAGATATTTGGCTGGGAGGTCACACCCTTTTTGCTTTTCATCCCAAGCCTCCCCTTCATCCCTGAATTTCACCTTCGACTGGTTTAATGTAGCAGTGTCAGTAAAAACTTTGAATTACAGCAGGAGAGAGTAAGAGGAGGTGACCTGGGCTGATGCTTCTTAAAACTTTGAAGACAATTTAAGGCCACACTTAAGGCAGAGAAATGAAAAAGTTCTCTGGGACACAAAAATGACCTCTGGGAGCACAAAAATGACAAAATTTTTCTCTGTCTCGTGCGCGGGCTCCTCACTGTTTAGAATGTTCCTTGTTTTCCACACTTTCAGCTGTTTCCGGGTTCTCTGTTTCCTTACAAAGACACTTTGGGATAATAAGATTTAATAGGAAGTGACAGCCACCAAAAGGTTTTAAGTACTTCATACTTCAATAAATGTGAGCCTCAGGACTTCTTTTTACACAAAAATAATGAGTTTCAGGCTGCAAGGCACATGAACATTCATGGGGTAACCAACCATCCAACATGGGAAAAGCAGTAAAACTTCATCTTGAAGTCAGATACCTGAAGTTTGTTTTTGACCTAAAAGCAAGGAGAAGTAAAATGATACCATGACATATGCATTTATCTATATTGTGTGTCCTAATAGTTCACTATTTTAAAATGTTTAAAAATAAGAAACACTGAGAAACAGACAGAAATTGTATTTTTCTATCAAAGGTGCCCAGAAGCAAACAAAAATTACCTAATTCAGAGGTATAAACTTAAAGATTTAGTCCTGCCAGCCTTCCAAAACCTTGCCTGGTTGGAACAGTGGTAATTTGAACATCCAAGTTGTGATGCCAGGGGGTTTTTGATGATGTTTCTGGTTTTGTTTGCCTCTTCTTCAGAGCACAGCAGCCCCAGTTAGGAACGAAACCAAAATATCTGTTCACCTTTGTTAAGTGGCAGTTTAACATAGTATGGACAAAATTGCAAAGTTTCTGCTCTTGCCCATTTAGGTCAGAACCAAGTTTTACATTCCAAAATCCATATATTCGTGAATATATCGCCATTCATTAATCCAATGAAACCATTTAAATTCATTGCGTCAATTCTTCAATCTGAGTATAGAATTAATATATTCACAACAAAATTTTTTTTGTTGTCATTGGTTTGGGATTTTTTTTTTTAATTGGTTGGTTTGGTTTGGGGTTATTTTTCTGTTGATTGGGTTTGTTTGTGGGTTTTGGTTTTTATTATTTATTTTGTTTTATTTGGTTGGTTGGGGTTTTTAAATTTGTTTTGGTTTGTACTGTTTTGTCTTGCTTTGTTTCACTTTCCTAAAAGACTCATCAGAGTCTCTTATGTTGGCAAAGATAAAATCCTCTGCCTCCATAAAAGTCTCAGTGAAAAATTATTGGGGCAGGCAGGAAAAACACTAATGAGGAGATAAAAACTTTGAGGTTTTTCTGTTCCAGAGAAAATTTCTGGAAACAGGCAAACTGATAAAGAAAATTTGGACTCAGATACTCATAAGGCTCTTATTTCAGTTATCATTTGGAATAATTAGATTTAGAGTCCTACATGGCTTAATTACTCTATTCAGAGACAAGCAGGGATTGTAACTGATAAGAGTTAATAACTTCTGTAAAGATTGCACAGATAGTAGAAAACACGTTTTAAAGATTTGAGTTCAACCTCTGAAGTTTTTGATCCCAGGAGGTATCAGTTAAAGGTCCGGAGATTTTAAATTATACTTGAAATAAACTTTGTACACAATTGATCTGAAATGCTACTTCAGAGCTCGCACAATTTCTGCCTGAGACTCTCAACCCGTGCCTCATTTTTATATGCAAATATATGCAGATTATGTTATAATGTCAAAACAAAACAATGTCATTGCAAGTCTATGGAGATGAAGTGATGAATAATAAACTGAAATAAAATTAAACCAATCCCAGAGTGTGCCTATTGAAGTTATGATAACAATGTCAGAATTATACTGGTGCTTTCCCTGCTGACCAAATTGTGATGTCCAGCTTGAAATAACAAAATGTAAGGCAAATAGAAACTCACTTTTAGTGTATCTTAGGATAAAAAAATCAATGCTGAACATGCTGTTGACATGAACCAGATTTTCACATTGTAATTTCTAAATCATACCTTCATATTTTCAATAAAACTCCCAAATTAGGAACAGTCAGAAGTGAACTGAAGGAAAAATTCAGTTACTGCTTGAGGGGGTAATGGTGGGGGCAAAAAAGGAAGAAGGAAGTATAGTCAGCTATTCATTTTACATAAAATTTTATTCCATTATATATTCTGCCTTGCAGAATATCCAAACTCTGCCAGCAGCACCACTTGGCCAATAGGGTGCAATGGTGAAAGGAGGAAGCACTGTACAAAACCCTAAGCAAGGTTTCATTTTTAATCTGTTTTAGGAATGACAGGGGTAACATCACCCTTGACGTGGGCCAAGATGTTCTTAGGTTTCAGTTAAACCCCCAAAACTGACGGTGAGGCAGTGATTTTCCTGAGCTGAGCACAAAATTTTGGAGCATTTTAATTGGTGAGCGATGAACGGAGGGAGGTGTCTCCATGCAAGGGTGAGACTTTGAGGTATAGTTGCAACGAGGTGCATATGGAAATACAAATCAGTGCACAGGCTTACAAAATTCCTATTATTTCTGGACAGCTCTCAACATTTCTGCTCTACACAAGACAAACAGGAACTGCACCAACCTTCAGTAAAAAGTGAGGTAACTATTTTGCATTTACAAGGGATTTGCGTGTTGCACATGGTCACCACACTGCACTGTGAATTCACACGTCCAAAACAGCATAAAACCATGCCACGAATCAGACACAGCAGTTTTACAGAAATCTCTGAAGAGGCAGTACCTTGAAGAGGCAAAAATCTGGATGAAGTGAAAGTCTTTGCAGAATGAAGTGAAAATTTCACCTCTTTATTCTTCACATATGCTGTGTGGAAAACTTCTGGACAACAAATTTCTTCAGGCATTTCTAGAGTTCAGCATTCCCTAAACAGACTCAGGGTCTACCAACCTTCTGCAGCTTTTTGTTTTTTCCTTGTTGGTTTTTGTTTTTCAATTATTTATTCTGACTTCTACTGCAAAACCCCCACAAATGGAAATATTTGGCACTTCTTGAGGATGTAGAAGCACTTTGGCCAAGGTGCTGTGGTGAAGGCCCAGCACTGTGACATGAAATACCAAAGAAATGTTGGACAGTGTTGATTCTTGGGCAAGTTAAGGGCAGGAAGAAGCAAAGCCAGGCTCAAGTAGGTGATAATCTCATTATTTTATTCTCAGTGATTGCAATCAACTCCTCTGTCAGTCCCTACTCTCTTATAGAAAACTCTAATGATAAAAATAACACCACAGCCCTTGTGTGTACCCAAACAGCATAACAAAAGGTGTGAAATGTTAATTTTACTTAGTGAATTTTAATTCTTTAGTATTTTGAACCTGATATAGACAACGCCGAGGTTTTAAATTTCTGGTTATGCATGCATAAATATTGAAATGTGACATTTAAACGACGCACATAATATTATGTCCTGATTATGAGTTGTTCTTGGTGCTAAGGAAAAAAGCACTTGCATACCTCTTTATTGGTGAGTGGATTAATAAGAGAGAATTTCTTGTTTTAGTCCAGAAGAGTAACAATGAAAGCAATCATTCATTAAGGTTAAGTAGTATATAATTTCAATTTAAATCAACAGGAAGGAAAAGGTTAAGAAATATCACAAATCTATCAGGATTTTATTTTAGGCCTTTCCTTGAACTTTAAATTCAATTCTTTGTACAACTATTACTCATGGCCTACTTTGCACCCCAAACCGCCCAAAACTATTTTCTTTCTTTCTTTTTCTTTCTTTCTTTCTTCCTTTCTTTCTTTCTTTCTTTCTTTCTTTCTTTCTTTCTTTCTTTCTTTCTTTCTTTCTTTCTTTCTTTCTTTCTTTCTTTCTTCCTTTCTTCCTTTCTTCCTTTCTTCCTTTCTTCCTTTCTTCCTTTCTTCCTTTCTTCCTTTCTTCCTTTCTTTCTTTCTTTCTTTCTTTCTTTCTTTCTTTCTTTCTTTCTTTCTTTCTTTCTTTCTTTCTTTCTTTCTTTCTTTCTTTCTTTCTTCCTTCCTTCCTTCCTTCCTTCCTTCCTTCCTTCCTTCCTTCCGCCACTTCCTTCCTTCCTTCCTTCCTTCCTTCCTTCCGCCACTTCCTTCCGCTACTTCCTTCCTTCCATCCGCCACTTCCGCCACTTCTGCCACTTCCTTCCGCCACTTCCTTCTGCCACTTCCTTCCTTCTGCCACTTCCTTCCTTCCTTCCGCCACTTCCTTCCTTCCTTTTCTTTTCTTTTATTTTCTTTTTTTTCTTTTCTTTTCTTTTCTTTTCTCTTCTCTTCTTTTCTTTTATCTTCTTTTCTTTTCTTTTCTTTTCTTTTCTTTTCTTTTCTTTTCTTTTCTGTTCTGTTCTTTTCTTTTCTTTCCTTTTCTTTTCTTTTCTTTTCTTTTCTTTCCTGAAATTTCCTGAAATTTCCTTTCCTGAAATTTCCTTTTCCTTTTCCTTTTCCTTTTCCTTTTCCTTTTCCTTTTCCTTTTCCTTTTCCTTTTCCTCTTCCTTTTCCCTTTCCTTTTCCTTTTCCTTTTATTTTACTTTTTCTTTTCTCTTTCTTTTCTCTTTCTTGTCACCTTCCCGGTAATTTTTTAATCTTGTTCTCCATTCTTTCCCGGCACTTACTACCACAGCAACTGTTCCTCCTGCTAATTTTATTTTTAGCCTGCACACATGACTTGGGCCAAGAAAAAGGAAATGTGCAGCAGGGGGATTAATGTTGCTTGCAGCCATAGTGGCTGAAATTCTGCCACCATTAAAATCTAGGGGAGCTTTGCAATCGATTTCAGCTGGGCCCAGATTTAATTCCCAGGATATTGAAGCAGCCACGGCAGCACACAGAGCAAGCTAAATTTGAAACCACAAGGTCCTGTAATTAAAAGCTCCCCTTGAGAAAATTGACTTCAGCATAAACAGCCTGCAAGGAAAGAATTCCAGTGACATGGAGGATATTTCTCAGCTCTGTCACCCCATGGAAGTTGACAGAATATAATTGACAGCATTATTCAAGATGTCATACCTCTTTTTTATTTAATATAGCAAGTGCAAAACCACTAATCTCTGTTTACAGTTAGTGCACCAGGAATTAAAAACATTCCAGATATTAAAGGCATCCTACCTAATAGAAAAAATATTAGGTTTTCCCACCTGTTTACAACTTGCACTTGATGACAATCAAAAGGACGTGTCAATTATAGTGTTTTCTTCTTTTATATTGAAATTGCTTTTTTGTGCAAATGCAAGAATTTCCTCACACTGAGAGAGGAGAGTGTGCCTTATTAGCTACAGCGAGGGTGCCAAGCATTTCTCACATTGCAGTTCTGAGGCAGCAGCTGAAACCACAAAAACCCAAGAAAATCCTCTCATGCAGGCTGCCAGCAGTACCGCATACATCATTTTTTAGAGGGAAATCACTTCCTTTAGTTTGGGTGAATACTCACTATAAATTCTCAGGCACGATTTTGCAGCCTGGTGTGGATGTTGCAGAAAGCAGTTCAAGTTCCAGTTTGTTGTAAATGGTACCTTATAAAACATAATCAACTCCCTTTGCTGCTTTCCCAGATCATCTTTCATGTTGCTGTGTCATCTGAGATTGTCTCTTTCCAGGGAATTTGGAGTAGTAGGAAAATTAAAATCCCATCTGTGACAGAAGTCCTTTCTTAGGGGGTGTTTGCAAACAATAGTACATT
Organism: Melozone crissalis; assembly: GCF_028551555.1. NCBI lineage: Eukaryota > Metazoa > Chordata > Aves > Passeriformes > Passerellidae > Melozone > Melozone crissalis. Next base: position 1,456,276 of record NW_026535783.1, read on the forward strand.
GTGGCTTTTATTAATACTATATTAATACTCCTCTACTGATTTTTTTTCACCCATTTTTTATATGTTTACTTTTTTCTCAAAGAGATTATCCTGCTGGGTTATACAGTGATTCCTTTTTTCTTCCTAGGAAAATTCTTTGTCTTCATTTCCATTTTAGCCATCTGAATCCTAGGAACCGCACCCCACTGCCCCAGGCAGTTTTATTTTAATAGTCCTCCTCAAATCTTTTAATTTCCCATCTGATTTTTAGTTTTAAGCCTGTAACACATGATGAGATCTCAGAACTGTAACTTAGCTTTAGGGCAAGATTTGGAGCAGATGAATTTTTTAAAAAGTGCCGGACCCTTGGAAAAAATAAAAAAAAACCAGAAAAACAAAAGAGAGCAGAAAAAGAGGTTTAGGCCACGGGATAAAATGCTCAGCAAAATAAACAAGAAGATGGAACACTAAAGCTGGCAGGCTCAGAGTGATGCTTCACAGAGCCTGATCTCCTCTGCGCTGAGCACAATTAAAAGCTGGACATACTCTAAGGTCAGGACGAGGGCAGCTTTGGTTTGACTTCTCCATCCCACAAAGACAGGGGGAAAAAAAAGAAACACCCACAGTCAGCATATTGCTCCGGACAACTCATGTTTGTTAATTAAAAGTTGTTTTCCCATCTATTTTCCCCCGGTCGAATATCCTTCTGTCAGGTAGAAAGTGCTGATGCGGACAGTTCCTTCAAAGTGACCGGCCTCGCTGAGTCAAAGGACAACAATCCCCGTTGGCTCCAGGGAGAAGGATTTCCTCCTGATTCCTGCACATCCCTCCCACACCCAGGAACAGATGAATAAGAGCCCTGGGTGTAAATCTGCACAGCCACATCTGACCTCTCTTTTGAATTAACTAGATTTATTTCTTGCCACGCCGTCTTCTCCTTGCCGTAGCTCGCCTCGCTTTTTTCGAAAGGGTGTTCAAATTGTTTTTTGGGTTTCGGGGGAGCAGGATAAATGGTTTACCCGTGACCAAGAAGAACTGTAGCAATCCCTGTTTGGAGCATTTTTTATCTTTTTTATCCCAGTGGCACTCCAGTGCTCGCCAGCTGCATGAACCTGTCTGAGCCCTCCTGCCTCGTCTCCCACTCCAGCTTTACAGCTCAGCTCCTCTTTTCACACATTCACATTCACCAATCCCACCTCATTTCTGAGGTCTTTCATTGTTACCCTCTTCCAAAGCTAACATTCTTCTGAGCAGCTCAGCTAACAAAAATCCATAAGTGGTTACAAATACATAGAAGTGGCTGAAAAGTAAGACTCGAGCTCTTGATACGTGAAGGGGAAGAATTACGCCTCAGATGTAGGACTTTTCAGAATGAGAATGGGATTCTCCAAAAGATTTCGTGTTAGTGTAGGTATCTGGGCTGTGGAGACAGTGGTATTGAGTTTCTAAAGCTTCTTTGAAAAGTGGAGGAGGTGTTGCAGAAACAGCTAGGGCATTATGAATGCCTCAGTACTTCAGAGAGCCATGGAAAAAAATTAAACTGTCTGTCTCACAAAATTGCCCCTGCAGGGACTTGAATTTTGCCTGAAATGGTCTATTTTTATCACTTGCAGTGGAATTTCAGCTCTGTGCAGATTTAAACCTGTTCAACTTTTTCTTTTTTTTCCCTTCAGTGCTCACACCATTAAGTTGGTACAGTTATTGTTATTCATGGGGACATTATTAAAATTATTTTTTGCTTTCAGGATGCTGAATTCATCCAGATGTTTAAAAGGTCCAGACACATTATTGCATATAAAGCTTTGGATGTCTTGTACAAAAATTTCCAACTGAATGCCATTTTCTTGTAGATTATACATACATACATTAAGTCAGAGACACCAGTTTTTATCCTTGCCTTAATGCCTCTCAAAGATAAAAAAAATAAAGACCCCAAACAAAAGACAAATCCACCAAACGACAACGAAACAAAAAAATCAATAAAAATCCACTTGTTGTTATAAAATGGTTCCTTAATGGCACTGAGGCAAGGGTTTGATGCAGTTCTGATCCTGTGATCATGAGCCATTACACCATTTCTGAACGTATAGCAAATTTCTTTACTTCCTTCCCAATTACCTGACAGATTTACTGCTTTTTTCTCTGAGTTTATGCAAAGAACAGATAACATTGATCATGAGAGTAGAAAAATTTCCCACTAACTCAAAGACTGAGGGGTTTGAAAACGTGTGTCCTACCTGAATAGCTTTTTCATCTCCCGTATGCCCATGCATAGAATTACCATTTTACAGATATTCAGGTTGCATAATCAAATAAATATATTCTCTTTTGTAAGCTGTGAATGACGGGACTTGGAGTACGTTCAGTGATGCTAAGGATTAACCAAATGAGAATTGAGCTCCTTGTTATGGGAATTACTCCTTTTTTCCATGAAATTGTAAAGTTATTGGATTGTTAGAAAGGACCTGAGCAGGTTCTGTGTCCCATTCATTAATTTCATGTAACTCTAGCTCCACTCGAGCCACTCTTAAGAAAAGTTTTTCCGACCTATAATTGAAAACATCCTATTGTGGAGATTAACTCCTTAAATAGTTTTCATTCACTGCCTTTACAACTATTTTTAATTCTCACAGTGTTAAAACTAGAGCTTCTAATTGGCATATTAACAAAACACAACTTATTTGTAATATATCATTTTACTTTGCAGGTGTATTTTCAACATTTTTGGGCACTGTGCTACCTGTTCATCTCATCTTCATTTGACCAAAAGGGTGGAGGGATTTTCCTGTTTCCTGGTTTGGTGAGTTGATGATTTTTTTGTCTACCCTTTCCTTACATATTGTTATGGTTTGTTCATATTTTGGGTTGGTTGGGTCTTTTTTGGTTTGGTGTTTTTTTGGTTATTTTGCTTTGTTGTTTTTTTTTGGGGGGGGGGGGGGCGCTTTCTTCTTGTTGTTTGGGGGTGGTTTTGCTGTTTTTGTTGTTTATTAGTTTTGGTTTTCATTTGTTTTGGTTTTCGTTTTGCTTTTTATTCCGGTTTTGGCTTTGGCTTTGGCTTTGGCTTTGGCTTTGGCTTTGGTTTGTTTGCTTGATTTGGATTTGTTCTCTTTTGTTTTGCTTTTTGATTTATTGAGTATTTTGGGTCTGGAGAAGGTCTTGCAAACACTCCAGCAAATTGTCCTTAACCCGTACATTGATATCACCTGTTAAAAACAGAGCTCCTGTCTTGTCATTTTATTTACATTTCCTCACTGAATGATTTTCCAACTTTTGAAGATCATTTCAAATCTTAACCCTGTCTTCCAATCTGCTGCTGATTTGCAAGTGTGTCATGAGTGTTCACTCCATCCCCAATGGTTAATAATCTAGAAAATGCCAGGTAGCACCTTGATGAAAATTGATCTTGAACATCATTCTGGTCTGATGTTGAACCACTGGTAGTTACCATGAAAATACTGTTCTAAAACAAAGAAGGTTTATACCACAAAAATTAATGTGGGTTAAATTTCCCTTGTTTGCTTCTAAATGTCACAGCAGAGAAAATAGTCAGCAGGCCAAAAATATAAAATGGAATTACTGTAGTATTACATTACAGAAACTCTTTTAGATGGTGTAATATATGTAATCACCCACATTGCAAGGTGATTAGATGTCCTCAAATCAGTTGATTGACTCAAAAATTGTGTTTCTTTTTCCCACCATGACAGCTCTTACTACTGTCATCTGAATGCTCTGCTGCGTCTTCCAAGGACTTGCCAGCTTCTGTCCTTTTGCCTTATGGCAGCCCTGCCTGCTGCAATTTTGGATGAATAATGTTTGTTGAGAAGCACTGCACAAGCAGAAAACTGTGGCTGCTTGAGGGTTTCCAAACAAGCTGATGCTGTGATTAGAGAAAACTGATGTGCTTTCCCTGTCCTCAATGTTCCCAGATACATCAGCCACTAACAGGCTTAGCAAAAGCAGGGTAGAAAATTGCATCTTGCTTAAAACAGGAATTTGGACCAAATGAAAAGATTTAGAAAGCTCTGGAGGCAATTAGGGTATTTAGCATAATTGCTGTGGACATGATCATGTTTGATAAAACACCTTCTTGGGGAAATGCTGTGTTCTGTATTTATGTTTTGAGTTGAATGCCATTAAGCAAAGTGCCTGGCTTTGATTAAAGGTTTAATACCTCATTTCCCTAATTCCGCCTCCTATATTTGAATATAAAGTCACACAATGCTGAGAAACACCTTGTGTGAGTACAGAACCCTGCTCATGCAAGCATTGCAGCCATTGTTAGGTGCAAAAAACGACCCTGAAATAACTTCAGTTTGTATCAATTGCCTTGGACAACGTGAGAAGTTCCTGAGTGACGACAGGAAAATCCAAATTCTGCAGGCAATAATGTGCTCACAGTGTGGGGGCAGGCAGCCAAATATCTCTGGTGTCAGAAGGAGGCATTTGTGAGACACAAATTGGTGAGACAGAATATTGCAGAATACTCTCCTTCGCTTTCGTCCCCACAGAAACAGCCCAATGAGGTGGGAAGTGGTCAGCACCAGGGCTGTTACAAAAAACTTCAGCTGGTTTTGCCACAGAACCCATTTTCTAGAACAAGAAGCTTGACACAGTCTTGAAAGTACCCAGAATTAAAATTTCATTCCAGAAATTTAGGTTTTTATGGCACGTTGGTTATTGATGGGATGCCAAGGTGGCAGCTTTTTAAAGTGAATTACGAAAATCACTCTGCACCATTTGGCCGAAAGGTGAAAATTTAGCCTGCACCAAGATAAAGAGTGTCTTTTTAACAGTAGAACAAAACTGAAAATGACCACAAAATTATATGATCTGTCTTTCAGTTGTAATATGTCAATTTCCTCTTATTGAAAGGGTAAAGAAAGCATCTTTCAAATCCAAAACTTGAAGTGCCTCATCTTGGCAGGGATTTTGGAGGGAGTTAAAAGGAAACAAAATTGCTGACCAGAGAAATGCACACACCCACACATAAATATATAGATATATACAAAAATTATGTTTTTTCTTCTTTTCTTCCTGTTTCTCACTACTTTTCCTTTTTTTTTTTTTTTTTTACATTTGACTTTCCTTTAGCTAGTCCTAAAAAAAATTTTTTCGATTAAATGATTTCATGTTTCCCCCAACTCATGGGCAAGCTAGTGTTGAGTATATGTTTGGCTCCTCCTTTCCTGTTTTCAAGGAGAGATAAAGGAGTCATTTAAACTGGTTTGTCATCCTTCTGATGCCTAGCAAAGGCTTGTAAACCACGCCAGATATTCAAAATTAGCATGCATGAATGTTAGATACGTAGGGTGGCTAAAAAATTTCAATCAGGTGTAACAGTTCCAGTCCAGCTTTTTCCTTCTCTCCATTTTCCAAACCCAGAGCATCTCCCTCTCTGCCCTTCTTTTTACATTTGTTCAGAAAAAGTTAAAAGCACAGTTACTGATTAGACAGAAGATATCAATCCCTCGATTTTGCGTTTAGCTTAAGGAGAATGTTTGCTTTATTCCTTACCATTTCTCACACCTTCTTCTGTGCCTGTTTCCAGCTGCTTTTGAGTCGTGTGAAAGGGGTGAGGGCACATCAGCCCCCACTGAGTTACATGGGAAATGGGGGATTTTCTGTTCTTTCTGCTTTTTTGCACAGCTTGCACAGGAATAGAAGACATCTGGGCCAAGATTCTGCAAGTTGCTGCATACCCAAAGCTCATTCAGGGTTTCCCAAAACAGAGCATGATCACAGGCATATTTATAAAGGATTCCTATCAGTCAGCCACTCCATTAGTGTTGCACAGCCACCAGAAAACTGGAATGAGATTCTGCGTGTTGCCACTGGAGTTATGTACAAAAAGACATATTTTGTGCACTGCAGCTGGGCACAAAAAGACATATTTAACCAAACATCTGTGTTTTAGAGCTTCCTCAGGACTTCAGGACTACGAGCATCCCATTTTTGATGCTAAACATAACACCCTGTGTACACAACTGGTTTTTTTTTAGGCTCAAAAATCCAGGATAAGCAGTCATTTTGGCCATGCACTTTCATTAGACCAAGGTGGATTCCTGCTCTCCTGCCCTGAACTTGCAGGGCATCACCACACTCCAGCTTTTCTGGTGATCACAACTGGGTTTAGAACCTGCTTTTGAAATAAGTGTGGATTGAAGTTTAGAAAGGAGGATAGACTAGAATAGATGTCAGTCTTGTGTGCGAACAGGATGTGAATTTAGGGACTGCTGCATCCATAAACACAAAGCATTGCAAGAGGGATGAGAGGAGAAGCGGGCCCAGATTTCCACAATGAAACTCTGCCCTGCAAAGGGCAAACACATTTGTAAGACAAACAAACACATTTATAATATAAACATTTTGAACTGTGGGGGGAAAAAAGCAGGATATTTCAAAGACAGCCTTGGGATCTGATGTGACATGAGTGCTTCTCCCTCCCCATACGATGAGCAGTCACTGCAGTACCTGGGGACACTGCAGAGGGATTGGACCTGTCCTGAGAAAATCAGTTTCTGGTTGTGCTGGAGCAAATTTTATTCTCTGCATGGTTTGCTGTGGTCAGGAGGCCCCACGCTCCACCCACCAAGCACTAAAATCAAGATTTACTTGCTGTCCTAGGGCTCAGCCCCAGGTACCCACTAAACAGAATGTTCTTCTGAGAACAATAAAATCCTTCTCTTTTTTTTTTTTTCCCTTCCATCTGCATGTCGTACTTGGAGGAAAAAATAAAAAGAAAGCAAACAACAGACCAAGCAACAGGTTATTTCCTAGGAAAGTTAATGTTTCTGCCTGTCAGCCTTGAAGGTGACTCTTAAGGGTATATCGGTCTCTTTTAAAGCTCCTGTAATGGGACAAAAGCCAAGCAATAAAAACACCAAAGTCTGTGTTACCTAGTCCCTGCTAAACACTCTCAGCTCTCAAGATCTTATAAATGTCTTATTGAAACATGCTGAAGGAAGGAAAAAATGTCAAATGTGCCATGTATCATTTATTACTGAAAGTACTATATGAGATTTCTTTTTTTTTTTTTTTTTTGTGGCTTGCCTGTAGTTTTTTTGCTTTAGTTGGCCCTTGTCCCTAAAGTAATTTAAAAATATTCAGTGCCATATAGTGGTTTTCTTTGTTTCATTGTAGAAGACTGTTTAATTGGAGTTTAATTCTTACCTTTAAATAAAAGATGGCTTTTAAAAGGATGCTTTCTTCAACTGAGGCCAATGCAATTTTTTTTAGAATTTATTTTGATCTGAAATCTTTCTTTTTGTTGACCGTGATTCTGGGAAAATGAATTGTTTATCTCTGTCTGAAAAAAAGCAAGATTTAAGAATTCATCTCCTTCCCTCCTCTGGTGTATGGGATAAATTAAATGCTCTGTGGCTGGACAGTTCATTTTTTTGGTATTTCTCTGACTTACAGTACTGAAATAGGTCTTCTCCTCAGAGTGGTGTAAGGAAAATTTCAGGATTTAAAATGAAAATCTTTTAAATTTGCTCTCTAGGGTAAATCCAAATCTATCCAGATTCTGCAAGCCCAAATCTCTGATGATGAAAGTCAGCATTCTAAAACGATGTCATCACACCCTTCTTTACCTTCATTCAATTCTTATAATTTCCCTTCAGCTTTGCATTGAGCTGACTATAAGACAAATTAAAATATCAGGAGGGCAATTTCAGCAAAAACAAAAAGGTGCAGTTAGTACAGATTATTGAACAAAACATGGGCATTGGCATTATGAAATTGCCATTATCTCCTCTCCCTTTATCCCCTCCCTCAAATACCTCTTTGACCATAAGCAAGAAATTTGGATGAACTGCAATTGTCTTCTTTCCCTAATTAATAAAATTTATTTGAAATAAGAGTATATTGAAGCTGACTGTTATTTTGGAGTTTGGGTTACAGAGCTCTGTTGGACTTAAGCTATCCAGCACGTTTTTTTAAAAGATAGTGGAGATCAAAGATCCGCCATCTGTGGGTTCAATAGCTCATTTCTCCTGCCATAACAATTGATAGAAATAATAATGACAGAAATAATAATTTGAAACAAGCAAACAAACAAACAAAATCAGGAAAGGAAACAAACATGGGCAAAATCCCCAAACAATCTAAAACCAAACCAAAACAAACAAACAAAAAAAAAACAACAATAAAAAAACCCCCAGCTAATTAGTGAAGAAAGCAGAAAAAAAATTAGGCTGTAAATTAATACAATTTCTGAAGGGTTAACATGTTTCTTTTTCCTCCGTAATAAAATGCAAAATCACTGTCCATAATATTATCATGCAGTTCTGCTATTGCCATTTTTTTCCTCATCCTGTTTCTCAGGACTAAATTTCCTGCACAAAAAGCTTGGTTGGTGTTTTGTGGTCACTCAAGAACCTTATGAGACATCCAACCTGTGCCATTCCTTAGCAAATGCCACAGGGAAGGGAGAGGAAAGAAAATGTAATTATATTGTCCTCACTGACAATAATCTGAATAATAGAGTGCACACAAATACACACAGCACAAAACAGATCCTAATGCATAAATAATTCTGCCTAAATTACTAATCTTTTAGTCAGGATTTTGGGCTTCACTTTGTTGGTATCTGAGGGGCTTTTTTTATCTGGTGGTAGGGTGAACGATCTCTTTGCTTTCATTTTGCCTGAGTTTTTTTTTTTTTTTTTCTTGTCTAGAATCTAAATCATACAAGGTTATAACACCTAAACATTCAAAAGTGAAAAATTTCCCTAGTTCTTGCAATAGCACCAGGAAATATCCTTTCCTTCTCAGGGATGCAGCACTTATCCATTCCAGATCATCCAAATCTTTGGGGTTGGAGGGTGAAGTGATGATCTCATGAAGCTGTTTGGACGTGGTTCCAGCAGGCAGAATTGCTCATCACTAGCCACAAACACCACCCATAAAAACACAACAGAGAGGTGCTAGTAGTAGTGGAAGGGCTGTTGTTGATTTTTCCCTTTCCCTCCCCTTTCCCTCCCCTTGTCTCTGCCATGACCATTTCCACCCGCGCCTCGCAACCAGGGGCTGCTTCTTCTTTCTTCTTTCTTCTTTCTTCTTTCTTCTTTCTTCTTTCTTCTTTCTTCTTTCTTCTTTCTTCTTTCTTCTTTCTTCTTTCTTCTTTCTTCTTTCTTTTTCTTCTCTCTTCTCTCTCCTTTCTTCTTTCTTCTTTCTTCTTTCTTCTTTCTTCTCTCTCCTTTCTTCTCTCTCCTTTCTTCTCTCTCCTTTCTTCTTCTTTCTTCTCTCTCCTTTCTTCTTCTTTCTTCTTCTTTCTTCTTTCTTCTTTCTTCTTTCTTCTTTCTTCTTTCTTCTTTCTTCTTTCTTCTTTCTTCTTTCTTCTTTCTTTTTCTTCTCTCTTCTCTCTCCTTTCTTCTTTCTTCTTTCTTCTTTCTTCTTTCTTCTTTCTTCTTTCTTCTTTCTTCTCTTTCCTCTCTCCTTTCTTCTTTCTTCTTTCTTCTTTCTTCTTTCTCCTTTCTCCTTTCTCCTTTCCCCTTTCTCCTTTCTTTTTTCTTCTTTCTTCTTTCTTCTTCTTTCTTCTTCTGTTGTCCTCTTCTTCTCATGGCTTCTGATGTGTTGATGCAGTGATAGTCGCTGATGATGGTGAACCTCATGTTGAAGATGATGTTGCCCATGATGATGATTATCTTCCTACCCCACTATGGGCCTTTTTATTTGTAAGACATCCAATTAGCTAAAAACAGAATTCTAAAACATTCTTTCTAAACTAATCTGAACTCCATTCTGACATGCAAAGGTAGTACAGAAGTAGTATCAATTCTTACCTCAGAAACTACGCATATGAAACTAATTCCACAAATGTACTATCTGTTTTCTTAATTCAAATTTATGTGAATAAGTTTACCTATTTACATGAATAGTTCTCTCTAGTTACACATGCAGGTTTATCTGTTTTACATGGATAATTCTCTGTTCTAGTGGCAAGGTCTGCTATGTTTTTGTTATGACTAGGACTAAGCTGCTGAACTTTTAACTAGGCCTTTGGGCCTTTGGGAGTGAATGTAGCTTCTTAAGGCACTTAAAAGATATTTCTACTTCCTTAACATCTAAAACTTAAACTAACTTAAACTATAATTTACCCATGTATTTACAAAAAACTTCTACTTCACATCTATGTGGCATAATACATCTTAGTATCCCTAAAGAAGAGAGGAACACGATCATGATGAACATGAAAAAGAAGAGGAAGAAGAATACGGACAGCAAGAACAGCAAGAAGAACATGAAGAACAAGAAGAACATGAAGAACATGAAGAACAAGAAGAACAAGAAGAACAAGGAGCAGAGGAGCAAGAAGAACAAGGAGCAGAGGCAGTGAGGATGACTCTTCATCCCTCGGAGAGCCCCAGAGCTCTCCCCAGGCTCATTGCTGAGGCCTTGCAGCACAGCCCTGCACAGGATGCAAAGCCATGAAGGAGATGCAGCGTCTGCTGCAGAGACTGCCTCAAACCTGCCCCAGGCAGGGCAGGGACCGGGGTGTTCCCCTGGCCCCAGGCTCTGTCCCTGTGCTGAGTTCCATGTTCTGGGGGACCCTCAGCACCAAGGAGAGCTGATGGAGACCCTCAACGGGACGCGTTGGCATGCATGTCCTAGTCTGTGCCTTCCCTTCCCTTCCCTTCACTTCCCTTCCCTTCCCTTCCCTTCCCTTCCCTTCCCTTCCCTTCCCTTCCCTTCCCGGAACTTCCCGGAACTTCCCGGAACTTCCCTTCCCGGAACTTCCCTTCCCTGAACTTCCCCTCCCTCTTCCCCTAACTTTTCTTCCTTGAACTTCCTTTCCTTCACATTTTTTCCTTTTCCTTTTCCTTTTCCTTTTCCTTTTCCTTTTCCTTTTCCTTTTCCTTTTCTTTTTCCTTCCCTGAACTTTCTTTCCCTGAACTTCCCCCTCCCTCTTCCCCTCTTTTCCCTCTTTTCCTGTCTTCCCTGTACAGCAGCAGCTTGGCCTCAGCCAAACCAGGCTCCAGCCTTTGGGAGAAGAGAATTCAATTTTGCATGCACTGTTGAAATCTTGCAAGTTCCCTCTGGATGAGCACATTCAGGAATGTGCTGCAGTTATTATTTTGGCAAGGACACAAAGCAGAAGCCCTGTCAGGAATTACACTGATACAAATCTCAACAGGGCTTTTCCACCATCCACATCAAATTAACTCATCACCATCCTTACAAATGAATACTGAAATAAAATGAGACATGTAGCAGGGCTCCACTCTGTTTGAATATTTTAAAATCCACATTTCAGTGCTTGCTAATGCAGAATGAAAGAATGAAGACAGATTGCTTGAAACTTTTATGTTCAGAAAACCAAACTTCTATTAATAAAAATGTAAATCATACCCTAGCTCACTCTCTTTCTATACACTTTGAGCCATTATGATGTGCTCAGTGGAATAATGGAATAATTATATAACAAGGAATAGTATCAGTGTCATCAAAACAATAGTGTGCTCTAGACAAATACAAAAGAGATATGAAACTATGCGGTAAAAATTCTAATCTGAATCATAAAATGCAGTTAGGCTTTCAATCAACCACATCTGCAGTCACAGCAGTGCCTTATTTTTTGTTATTTGGTATTCATGTTAGAGATTTTACTGCTGAACTATAAGAACTAGGAATTCATAATTTTCAAAATGCTGATTGTTTTGAGGCTTCTGTGCTGTATTATTCCACATACATGCGCATTCATACAGTGATAAAGTATGTGAGCACAGGGAATCTAAATAATAGTGCTTTATAAAGCACCTTTTGGAGAGAAGTGATCAGTCAGGAAAGCTGAAAGAAAAATCTGGATGGCAACTCCAGCAACAACTTTGGAAGATGCTTCTGCAGTGGCACAAAATGAATGGCACAATTTAAGCCTTGGCTTTGATCTGCAAGATCAGCATTGGCTATTCAAAATTTGTTGTGTCCCTCTCTGTCATCTAGAGGCGCAGACACGAATGGAACTGACACGTTGGTTTCGTTGCTATTTGAAACAATCAAATCTGCTTCACCTTTTATTATAGAGGAACTGAAGGAATGCAATAGGCATATCGCTTTTACAAAACTGTTTTGGGGAGCCCAGGTCAATTTATGAGTCACACTCGATTTGTGTCAGAGCTGTCTAGTGGCATGAACGCCGAAATTATGCCTAACAGAAGTGTGTTTCAAATGCAACCTAATTTACCTTCAACATTACACGAGTGTTTACTGCTCTTTGCATGAATATCTCTGAGGGTTTGCAACCTGCCAATGACGTGCCAGGTGACAGAAGTGCTCAAGATGAAAAAGCTGAAATATTTAGGGCTAAGGAGAATGGCAGGGAAGAAGTGGATCACTGCGACGGTGTTCACAGGGTCTTAGGATGAGGGGAGAGACGAGGACCTGACTCCATATTTCAGAAGGCTGATTTATTATTTTATGATATATATTATATTAAAACTATACTAAAAGAATAGAAGAAAGGATTTCATCAAAAGGCTGGCTAGGAATAGAAAAAGAAAGAATGAATATCAAAGGGTTGTGGCTCGGACAGAGAGTCCGAGCCAGCTGACTGTGATTGTCCATTAATTAGAAACAACCACATGAGACCAATCCCAGATGCACCTGTTGCATTCCACAGAGGCAGATTATCATTGTTTACATTTTGTTCCTGAGGCCTCTCAGCTTCTCAGGAGGAAAAATCCCAAGGAAAGGATTTTTCATAAAAGATGTCTGCGATAGATCACGAGGGGTGAAATGACAGATCGTCCCTCCCCCCTCCTTGGCCATCAGATGTGCTCAACAAGGCTGAACCATGGGCAAATGACTTTTGAGACACATTCACATCAAAGGTAATAAAAAAAATCTGGTTTACATTTCACTCAATCCAAGATAAATCATGAATTCCAATGAAAGAAATGAGTACACACTCCTGCAACAACACAGTCCAGGTGGAACATCGGTGGAAGTATTGTCTTTTGTTCCTCCACCACTTTGTTATCACTATGCAAGAAACATCTAGGGTGTTTTATTATATGTAAATTTCCCTTCAGTGCAAGGCTCATCACTTCATAAACAATGCAGTAGCAGGTAGTCTGGTTACAATAAAAGGATATTGCCAAAATTGCTTTGCATCATTCTTCTAGCCTAATTTTACAGTAGAAAAGACTGGTTAATGATGTAAAATGTAAGCATTGTAATTCAATATTAGTACAGCTATTCTTGCAATCATTGTTAATAAATTCATTGCAAAACAGTCCACATTTTTCTCCTGTGGAAAAAGTACAGCGTGTATGTGCTAAATGACTAAAACAAAGTCATACACATTTTAACTGGAAACTGCAGGTAATAACAATATGACAATATGTCCATAAACAGTTTAATTACAGGTACAAGTTGGAATGATTGCTTTGTGCCAGAGTCACAAAGATCATAAATTACTTGAAGAATGGGTCATTTGAACCTAATAAGAAGCACTGGTCGCCTTTCTGAATCATGAACATGATTCCAGTGGGTTCTGTGGACAGAGTTAGTGCTTTACGTGGATTTAATAAGTCTCGGTTTGTTTCAAACATGTGAGGACACAGTTGGTGTCTGACTGCCCCCGTCTGCCACACCCCTGCATGGAAAACAGGGGAGTGAGAAGTGTGCTTGCACACAGCACAAAACCACAAACTCCTGTTCCAGAAGAGCCCTCTTGCTCAGAAAGTCCATCATTTTCCACTCTCACCACAAATTTTCATAGATTGGTGAGCAAAATCCAGGAGCCCTAGTGAAACGTGTGGAACTAGGTCTGAGGAGTAAGGCGGTGCTCCTGTGGCATGAAAATTGAAGAATTTAGTACCTAAATAGCTACTTTGGCCCATAGATTTGCCTTCAGCCCTCTGCACTGGAAATTAAACTACAGACTGGAGTGACAAAGATAATTATCTCCACTAACTTTTATCAGGGGTAGCTATCAGTGTCAGTCTCACTCTCCTTTGTGCTTCTATAATTCCTAATGAACATGTATGAGGAAAAAAAATAAAAGTGACCTTTCACACATTTACCTTTCATAGTCAAACTTTCACAAAGCCCTTTTAAAAGTAATAAATGGCAAACAGGGTCTCCACTAGATCCAAACCATTCCAGGTCAGGATTGGGCTGGGAGGCTGCTAGGCCGTGGTGGATGGCTGCAGGCCCAGGGCCTCAAATTGCTCCTGCTGCCCCTCAGTCCCTCCAGCTGCCAAGAAAGGAACAGCAGAGACCTTGCAAGAGCAATTTGTAGAAATTAGGTGAGTGCTCAATTCGCACTTTCATTCATTGAAAGATTTCTGACAATTATTATTTAGGATCACAATGGTTTGGGTGGGAAAGGAGCCCAAAGCCCATCCAGTGCCACCCCAATGCCACGGCAGGGACACCTCCCACTGTCCCAGTGTCCAGCCTGGCCTCGGGCACTGCCAGGGATGCAGGGGCAGCCCCAGCTGCTCTGGGCACCCTGTGCCAGGGCCTGCCCGCCCTGCCAGGGAACAATTCCTCATTGCCAAGATCCCGGCCAGCCCTGCCCTCTGTCAATTAGAATCCATTCCCTCTCTGCTGTCCCTCCATCCCTTGTCCAAAGTCACTCCCCAGCTCTCTTGAACCCCTAACTTACACCTGAATATAAGATTTTTCCTAAATTTAAATAGTTGCTTGTTAAAAGAGAAAAAAAAAAAAGTAGAAAGGAAAAGCACAAAGTACTTCTGTGACAAATCTTTGAAATACTTCTAGCATAGGTGGTGGTTCTGGCAATCTCACTCTCTTTTTAAATTAAAGGGGAATGTTAAAGATTATTATTCTGAGGCCATTGCATTCGGATAACTCATTCTCCTCAATTCATGCAGCTCTGATCACAATACTGCACTTCATTCTCCAAACTTTGCATTCAGAACCCAGGTGTGAGGGTGCAAAAAATACCGTTTTCCTTAGTCTTGTTCTGCATTCAGACCTAAGAGTATTCTCACACCAGTGCAGATATCTCAGAGTTTTAAGAAAAAGCTCAAGTGCCACTTTGACAAGAGGCAGTGCACTCCCTCCTGGAATTCATAAAGGCCCCAGAGCTGGTGTAAATGAAAATCAGATTTCAAATATAATGTCTGCTTCCTACTCTCTTTCCTTTACTTACTCACTGGCTGAACTGAGTGTCTTAAATGGGATTAACACAAAAAATGTGAAGATTAATGTCCTCCCCTGTCTCCAGCTCTGTGAAGGCGAGTTCTGACTTATGGGTGCACGCCAGCATAACGAAGGGCAAACATTTAAAAACACCAGCATGACAACTCTGGAAAATTACACCTATTTTATTACCTGGGATCTTGTGGTGTTAACACTTGCTTCTGTTTTGAAGACGCTCTCCTCAGATCTGACCATCAAGTTATGGCAGCAAATTGATTTTGATAATTACACGTAACAAGGCTACACGATGTAACGCAGGTAATGATGTTTTAATTCACCAATTCATCTTGGGGATGAGTACAAGGAGCAGCAGCCAGCCTCCACAGCACTTCACACGCTTTTAATGCCAGTTATACCCTCTGTGTGTGTGTGTGTGTTTGTGAGCCCACCTGCAGCATCATTATTGACGCAATCCCATTAGGATGGCGCTTGTTTCGGGAGATTGTTACAAAACTCACCCAGACAAAGATGAGTTATATCTCTTTAATGGTTTGCCTGTCCAAAGGACAGCTCCAGGGGGCACAGTCATCTTTCCATGCCTTCCCTGGTGCTGGGAGCAGGGAGGGAGGGATTGTACAGGTGTTTTCACTGCTTGTACATCCTTAGCTATAAATCCACTACCCAAAGCCACCAATCTGTCTAAAAAAAAAAGCTGAAGAAACTGCAACTCATTGACTTTTATCCTTTAAATGTTGTCCTTTCTACATTAGTGACATACACCCACGGGCTGCGGGAAAACAGTAGGTCTGTGTCTGCAAGTCACACGGAAATATTAAAGGCACAACACGACCTGTAGCATGTAATCTTGGTGTCTCACCAAGTCCATTTATTTTTATGTGTGGAAAGATGCAGCCTGTGTGAAATTAGTGTGTTTCTGCACAGTTAATGGGTAGAAAAATTAAGTTTAAGGACCTCTGTGAGGAGAAAAACTTCACAGGTTTTCACTGCCACAAACACACTCCTGACTTGTTGGACTCCCCAGGCACCTCCCCGGCAAAGCACCTTCCTCACTGCACGTTTAATAATTTATTTGTGCATAATTTAGTAGGCATGTATTAAGCACAAAGCTCATCCACAATGTCTTGGATTTTTTATGATCACGCTCCTTAAAAAATCTCGTGTTTAACGTATCGCCTGCAATGGCAGACAGCTATTTATTTGTTAAAAGCCAGCTTTATGTGAATTTCGGGAAGGGCTGGGCTTAAGCAAAAAGTCCACCTCAGCAGAAAGTGCCAGAATTTCAATAATCTTCTTTTCAATCCAAAACTGAAATGTGCACTGAGGGAACCAAGTCTTCTCAGAATCTGGATGTGCATGCTATGTAAAAAATTGATTCACTAAAACAGAATTTGTGATGCAAGATATGTCAAAAACCTACTTATTTTCAAAAAAAAAAAATTTAAAAAAAAAAAATCTGGTTCCCAAAGGTTGTAAAAAACTTTTTCACAGTTTCAGTATGTGCTGGATTTTTTTGGTTTTACAAATAAATATTTCTCAAGCATCTTCCAAAAATTTAATTTTTGACGAAAACACACTTTTAAACTGAACATTTCAAGGTAATTACTTTGAGAGAGGTTTTTTTGTAACTAGAAATAAGCTGGAAATAGTAATTTTTCACTTGACTGTTTCTCCGAAAAGAAGTTTATACATTGCAGAGAATTATTCTAGGATCCAGGATTTGTAAGTAGGTTTTTTTTTCCCAAATTTCAGATTATTGGCCGTTTGGCAGGATTTTTTAATAAATAATTAGATTTTTGTTGTGTTATTAGGTACAAAGCTTGTTATTTAAATAATTCAGCAGCTCAACCTTAGATCTTTTTACAAGCAGTTTATAAGCTTATTAATTTTAACTGTTTAAGCTGGAAATTTGCCTGCCTTTGTATCTACCATGGTAATGGCACAAACATTATTTTTTTCACCTGCAAATGATCTGGGTGGCTCTCACTCTGCTTTGTGCTGGAGTTAAAATCCCTTGATTTCAGCGTGTTATATCTGATTAGGAAAAAAATCTTGTGTCTCAAAGAAATTTTCATTTGCTGAGGGCCTTGCTATCCAAATGTATTCTGTCAGTTCAGAAACAGCTTGGGAAAATGAAATAAATTTTTAAAAAAATAGCTTTTACATACTCAGCAAGGCCTCTGTGGTGTATAGCAATTTAATTGTTTTTTTTTTTGGTCTTTCTTAGCTGATCATACTTTCATCCCTCACAATCACTGCTGCCATGCATCTGGTGTTGCCATCAAAAGGCTCATTATAAGGAATCCTCTGGAAATGCTTTTCCTGAACTGAAAGCAGCAAAAACAGATCATGTGAGAGGTTCTCTGGAAATATCCCAGGGAAGCAGAAAAGCTGAACCACAGGTAAAAAGACAGTGAGGTCTGTGATGGAATAAAACTAAAGTTGGAGATGGACCCATGGGAGAAATGAAAGGATTTGAGGGGTGAAAGAAAACACCAGAGACCAAAAAATGAAACACCTGCAAGTCCTTGTGGATTGGTAACTTTTTGATTATTTAGGGTAACAAAATCACCTCACGTCTGTTCAGAGTCATATTCCAAAACACTTGGTTGTTGAGAGATATGTCGTGTAAAATGTTTGAATTTAAACTCCAGATCAGCCAGAAAAGTGAGATAAGAGCCTAATCTCATTGTCAAACTTTTACACTATATATGGTCAGTTCCCTATTTTCAGCATTCTTCCCAAAAGTCCCCCACGAGTTTCCTTTTTAAAATATTAATTGGAACAATGGAAAAACTCCTCAAACATTCACTAAAATCTCATAAAGTGGGTGGCAGACTATTTTGCAAAAATGTTACTGAAAAATAAATTCAAATCCAATTATTTCTAGTAAAAACTATATATAATTTGCTGTTTGTGCTTCTGCTTGTTTTCAGCTGCTGACTGTTCAGGAGGACAGCACTGCCCAATGAATTTGAAGAGCTGTCAACATTTTGCTTGTAGTGTGAAATGAAATGCATGTTTTCCACAGGTTTGACAATGCAAATATCATTTAGCCTGCCAGGGGACATGTAAGTCGTGACATACCACATTATTAAATGTTCTGGTTTCCAGGTAAGTTTTTAAAGAAGTGGAGCAATGAACATAATAAAAGCATTCCAGAAATCCAGGTGGCAATTCTTTTTTTTTTTTCCCCACAGAGATGTAAAATCCAAAAGCTACAGAGTTAAAAGTGTGGCAAACAGATTTATCAGCATGTAAATTGCATCAGGCCTTGAATTATAATTTGAGAGCTCTTCCAATCATTCTTATGGTATTTTGACAAAGAATTTCTTCTGAACTCTCTGCCTGTCCCAGATTACAGCAAATTTTTATTTTTACAAAACTGCAATTTCTTATTATTTAAACTGTAGCTGATCTTCCTGGTTGTTCAATATTTGATTTACTAGTAGGCAACTTGGAAGCGAATTTTTTTTCATGAGCGAAATATGCTCTAAAATGCCTAAATAATTAAACACCAGTCTAAATAAATAAATGCATAAATGAGCACATAAATAAATCTTTCTGCTCTTTATCTCACACTCTGCTTCCCACTGAGGCACAGATATTGGAGGAGTACTTGTAATTCTGACAGAAAATAATGGCCTTAAATTGAATGATCATAGCAATGGGGTTGTAAGCAGTCAGGTCTTCAGCAAAAGACCCACAAGGAGTTTCAATGGGACCAAAAAACTTCTCAGGGGGTGCAAATGGCAGGATATGCTCCTGTAAGTTGGTAATTTATGGTGCCAATGAGAGTTCCCCCCTTCAGCCTGAGAATGTGCGTGAGTAATCGAAAAGGACAGACAGATAATACAAATCTCCCAATATACGGTACTGTCTTATCTCCGTTTCATGTCTTATTAAAGGTGTTGCTGGGAATGGCTGTCTGGATTTGTATCTCTCTGTTGCTAATGAAGTTAGAATTCAGAAGTGTTTTAGAAGATTTCCAGCGTGGCTTCTTGCACTCTACCAAAACGTGCCTCATCAAAATTCAGTTTGTTCTTATCCTCCCCAAGCCGCAATCTGATCTAGAGAGTGTTGCTTGCACTCTTCTTGATTTATTATCCTTTTCACTTTTGCTCATTATCTCCAGGTAACCTAATTTACCACTGAGTTCAGCTATCCTTTACATGCAGATTAAAAAATATCTCTCTGCTTGACACAGACCTGTTTCCTTCTGGTTGGGAAAAAAAAAAAAAAAAAAGCGGTCATCGTGTTTGTCACTTCTCTTTGTATGCATGGCTAACTATCCTTGCATAATTCCCATATTTTCCCTTTACTCTTGTCCCCTCTTAGTGTTTACTGAGGAGTATGCATCAAAGTTGACCAGTTTTTCCATCTTAAATCCAAACCACAGCACTGCACCAGCCACCAGGAAGAAAATTATCTTCCAAGAACAAGAAGACCAATGCACACCAGGTTCAAATATTGCCAAAAAAATCCATTTTTTGTTACAAAGAGCGGGACAAAGGGATGAATTCTACACCAACATTTTACTGATATTGACAACTTTTCCTGCCTCAAACCCTCAGATATGAGTTACTACCAGTACATTAAGAAGTTACTCCAAAAAGCTCTTTCAAGTCAAATATCCTTACAGTTTTTCCTGAATGGCCCTTGGAATGGCTGCCAGCATTGGAAAAGGGGAAGAAAATTATCTTTGCCACAGTTTCCACTGAAATATTGTGAAACTCTGCTGTTGGAATTGCTAGCTATCACCACAGCAGCCAGTGCTCTCCGGTTGCTTTTAAGCTTCCTTTTCTGTTATTATTCACCCATCATTTCCTACAGTGCCTTACATTACATCCCATTTTGGAGTCAGGATCCAGCCTTTGATTTTGGGACTGGGCTTTTCGCACTCTAATGCAAAGTGCAGATAATTGTGATGCTATTTAGGTGGATCCTCTGTGGCATGACAGCTCTATTCACCCTGCCATTTCTTACCTGAAACCCTCCCTGCGTGCACGTCAGAAAACAGGAGTGGCATTTGCTTGCTTTCCACTTTTCCTGCGCTGTGAGCTCACATTTATTTTGCCATATATCACCCACTGCTCTTTCTCACATTCTTAACACACTTACCTAGTCAGGAGGACATTGTATTATGCAATTCTCCCCATTGTAATCCATCATTTCCTGCATGTCACTGTCTTTTAAAAGTAAAGCCAGGCACCTTATTATTCTCTTAAATTCCCTGGTGCCAAAGTAGCACATGAATCACTGTCTGTAGGTATGAAGTTATCTATGGCATCCTTTTTTGGTGCTGCTGCACCTGCTGTGCAAATTTTTTTTTTTTGTGGCTCAAGGTCGCGATCACAGCCTCTCATCCTCTGCAAACTGGGGGGGAAAAAATGAGTGAGCTCTCATAAATCCAACAGCAGAGTCGCAATATTTCAGTGGAAACTGTGGTAAAGATAATTTTCCTTTCCCTCTTCCAGTGTTGGCAGCCATTCCAAGGCCCATGCAGGAAAAACTGTGAGGATATTTGACTTGAAAGAGCTTTTTGGAGCAACTTCTCAACGTACTGGTAGCAACTCATATCTGAGGTTTTGAGGCAGGAAAAGTTGTCAATATCAGTAAAACGTTGGTGTAGAATTCATCCCTTTGTCCCGCTCTTTGTGACAAAAAGTGTATTTTTTTGGCAATATTTGAATCTGGTGTGCACTGGGGCTCTCACTGGCTGAGATGGAGTTGATTTTCTTCCTGGTAGCACATGAACCACTTTCTGTAGGCATGAAGTTATCTATGGTTCCCTTTTTGGTGCTGCTGCACCTGTTGTGCAAATTATTTTTGTGGCTCAAGGTCGCGATCACGGCCTCTCATCCTCTGCAAATGAGGGAGAAAAATGAGTGTGCCCTCATAATTCCAAGGACTTAAGCAGATCTGGCGATCAGCAAAGTTGTCCTTCAGAAAAATCTCTCCTTATAATCTTCTTTCACGAGCAGCAGCTGGAAAATAGGGTTGGGTGCAGCTGCAATATAAGAAGGTTTAAGTGAGATGATTGCTGGTTGCTTGGTGGCTGCAGGTAAGGTAATTTTATCTCAACATGTTTTTCAAATATAAGAACTTCCTAAATTTCAGTGTGAAGGAGGAAATGCTTTCTTATCAGCTTGACCTAGGTACCCAGCTATTTCTTTGATAGCTACTAAAGAATTAATGTGGAAAGATGAGGCCTTTTACTTATTTTTACCTAATAGTTATATAGGACTTATTTTAATTGTATTTTACCAAATCACTGATGAATGAATCCCAGATTCTTCCATCATGTCACAGATGCAGTGATACAACAGCTGATTGTACCACTGAATACTATTCAAGTTACAGGGCAAAATGCCCACCACAGCTGTAAGCTGTGTTTTATTTGATAAATAAACCAATAAAACGGTTCTACACCTGTTCAACAAGAGCTTCCCTGTGTGGGCCTGATAATTAAAAGTACAAATGCAAAGAGCTGCAATTTAAATGGGAAAATGTGGCTTAGACAAACAAATGAGAAACCACAGAAAAAATAATGAGGGAAAAAAAACACATGCAAAAAAAAAAAAAAAGGCAAAAAAACCCCACCAAAAACCAAAATGAAAACAAAATTAAAAAAATGTATTTCATTCATCAAATATTCAGGAATTATAAAAACCCAAACAAATGAAAAAGCCCAAACAAATTAAAAATTAAAAAAACCCAAACAAATGAAATTATTTTAAAAAAAATTAAATAAACCCAAACAAATGAAAAAGAAAACTGAAAACAAAACAAAGCAAAACAAACCCCACCAGTTTCTAGGAGTTTGACTATCTTGCTTACAGCTGGGACCAATTGTTGCCACTACCCAACCCAAAACTCTGGCGACCACACAAAATCTGCAGGATATTTAGTGGACACTGTTACAATCCAGAACGGTAAGAACAATTTTTAAAAACTGTTTCGTACTTCCTTTGTATGACTCTGATGCAGATATTTAATTTTTTTTTTCTGTCCACCATACTCTTAAACCCATGTGAAGGCAGGACAGTTGAGTTTGTGTGAAACACTTCTACTCTTTTAGACAACAAATAGATATTTTTAAAACATTTTGTCTTCATGGGAAGCTGTATTTTACCTGGTTTAGAGTCCCTGCTTCACAGACAACATTGTTTATAGTGGATGCAACTGCACTTCATTTCATAAAATGGCTGGAAACTGAAAAAGGGGTCGAAATGATATTTGTGATTCTATGAATCAGAGTGCTGTGTACAACCAGCCGCACCAGTGTAGACACAAGGGTCGAAAATAATAGAAAAAGACAAAGTAATTAGGCTTTTGTTCCTTTTTTTTTTTTTTTTTAATTAGCTGATAGAGCTGGGAAGAAACAGAGGAATTTCACATTCTTGCTTAGGTCTGAAACACTAGAATCAGAGTGTTCTCAGCCTGGGCTTTGAGGCTGAGACCTTTCATTTGCCTCTTCTGAACTCACAAAAAATGAAATAGAAGAATCTTTTAATGAAAAGATAATATATTATTTCATTATTTTGAATATTATAGGATGTTTATTATTAATTATACTACATTGGCACATTGTCCATTGTGGTAGTTCCACCCCAGTGGCTTTAGGGAAATTAAGCCCGCACTGAAAATAACCCACGTGGCTGCCCCAAAAACAATTGCTAAACCCATCTAAAGACTTGAAACTGTGCAGAATTGCAATAGGTGCATCTTTCTCCAAAAACATTCCCTCAAATCTCATGGTAGGCACCCTTTTTTGTTGAACCAAACTACTGGGGAACCACTTTGTACATAAATGGGTAAGAAATACAAAAGTGGTCTTAGAAGAAACCTCCCATGAGAGTCTGGGCAGCCTGTGAAGCAAAACACCAAAATCTGGGTGTTTTCTAATAAAAACAAAATGGAACAGGAAATGTAATGACTAAATAGCAGTGAATAAATGACATAAAACTTCACTGAATATGAAGTTTTGCATAAGAAGCAGTATCTGTATGGTTACACTGATCAAAAAAATGGAGGCTTTTACACTGAAAAGATAGACAAGAATTAACTTTAAATGGAGTTTTTTAGCAAGCTGGGAAGCATCACTTTGTAATGCTAGACCTCAACCAGCATGACTTGTTTTAAATTATTATATGCATTTAATCATATTGCTTCAATGAATATTTACTCTTTTCAAATGTATTTTTCATTAGCTAAACAGACACAAATCTCCATTTCTTGTTGTGGTAAAAGAAGAAAGAAAAGAAAAGCCTTCAGTGAATTCCAGATTGTGACTCATTTGATCTTTCAAGTTGCCTAAGTCTTAGTGATAAAAAAACATGAAAGCATTTTTTCATTTTGAAGTACTCATACGGAATTGTTGAGTTTTCAAAGTAATTAAAGAAAAAAAAATTAAAATTACATGAGCCCACAGTAGAGGATCTGCATGTGCTCCTAACTTCAGTGAAGTGTAACATTTAGGAGCAAATCTCTCCAATGCTTGTCAAACACATTGCAGACATATAACTGCTTATTCAGGGTATGAGATGAAAAAAATATATATATTTCATTCATCAAACATTCAGCAATTTTAAAAACCCAGGATCAAAAAGAGCCAAGGGATTAATTTTCTTTTTTAAAGGGATATTTTTAATGTACTTCCAAACATTAAAAGCACCAGGTACCTAATGGAGGTTTGGCCCACAGTTTGTCTGTGTTTTCCTGTTGCAACTGAGTTGAGGAAATTCTCACCCAAGTTAAAACTGAAATTTCTTAAAGCATTTTTCTGCCCCACAATTTCATCTTCTGATGGGCTGAGCCTCTCGTTTACACTTCAAAATTACTTTTTTTATTTTTATCTATTCTACCTCAGGTGGGTTGGCAGAAAACAGCAGAAAAAAATTGCCAAATCATTATTCAGTGATTTTTTTAAAAAAAGCCTGTACTTTATCAATAACTGATTATTTTTCACATTACAGTTCACTTTAAAGTGGAAAACTCTATTATGATATGTGGTCAGCAGTCATTAATTTATTTACTTGACGATAAATTCTGTGAAGTTTAAACAAATAGATTGCTATGAGGAAGCAGATTAAGATTCAGAGGGGAGGATTTTTGGCAAAGCTTCTCAATCTCTGTAAATTCTGAGTTCAAGAACAATTATTATTTCTATTTAATCCTAGAAGAGGCCCTGGTCAGTTTGAGTCTGGCACAGAAATTTGAAGGTTTTTTATTTTTCTGCTTTTTAATCATCTGCATATCACCCTGGGATCTTGATATCTCTAGACACTGAGGCTCTCTGTTCATCTGGATACAACAAAAAACGCATTATAAATCTAATTAAATTGTTTAACATTACTAAAAATCTGTTTTCCTTGGAAGGAAAAAGACCCCTCAAATTTCTGGGCAAAAGACAGTTGCCAAATATTACCTCAATTAATTCAATTTTTGTTTAGGGAATTGATTTATGCTAAGTGTTTGGGGTGAGTTTTTTTGTTTTTCTTTTGTGTTGGGATTTTTTGGTGGTTTTTTTTGGGGGGGTTTTGTTTTGTTTTGTTTTGTTCTCTTTTTTTTGTATTTTTGGTGATAAACTCCTATGTAAAATGGATATATACAGTTTTTACAGCCACTTCCCATTGAACAGCAGCACTAACTTGTAGCTGCCTGGCTGCTTTACAAATAATTTTAGAGTGATTTTATCACAGAATAAAGCTTAAAACTCCTGGAAAGACTTCACCCCTTTGGGCTCTCTCTTTGTGTGAAGGATCAAAACCTGGACCTTGAGGCCCCTGATAAGCCAACTTTGGCTCAAAAATTTGGGATTTTTGTTCTTTTGTTTGTTTTCTCTCATCTATGTGAAAAGCAGGCTTTTAAAACCAGAGCTTGGCAAATTTGATTCCCAGTTATAAAAACTATATAAATTATGAGCACATCATAAAAACAAGAGAAGCCCACGCCTCACTCTCTCTTTGTAACTCCGAAAACTTGCTCATAGAGGGAGAAAATGTTGTTTTATCAGTCATTAAATTCAAGCAATCAGGCTGAAATGAAAGATTTGTCCAAGTCAGAGGCCCCTCATGTTAACACCCTGTTTTAAAGCCTCCAGTTCTAAAACAACGTGGAACTTTAAACCAAGTTTTTGGTGATTATTCTTATTGTCGCGTTTGTCTCTGCTGTCCCAGACAAACCCAGGAAATGCCTTTTCTTGTTCCAGTTCTTCTGAATCACATTTCAGCTGGTCAGAATATTTGCTTTCCAATGTGTTTTACTGTTTTACAGCGCAGAATTTAGTTATTTTAGTAATATTTTACTTCTTTGGTAGGAAAAACTGTGGTATTTAAATATATATACTTTTATACATATATATATATATATATATATATATATATATATATATATACACACATACACACATACACACATACACACATACACACATACACACATACACACATATATTTTCAAACCAAAAGATTAGCCCCTTACCCCAAAACATCCCCTGCATTATCTTGGCAAAAAAGAACCCTATATTTAAACTATAAATGTAAAAAATGTGTTGCAAAATTGCAGCAATTAAACTTTTAACAATAAACCTGAAAACCATGTAGATTAATGTAATTCTGTTATAAATTTGGTGGGTGGAAGAAAGGGAGTAGAAAAGCAAAATGTCTTAATATGGTAACATATCTACAGTTGAGGATGGTTAGGATTTTTCATTACAAAATTGTGGGAGTTTAGGAGGGCGTTGTGGGGTTTTTGATTGTTATTTTTTTGTTTGTTTTTATGAGTTTTTTCTATTTCTTTTTCTTTCTCAAACAGAATATTTGCAAATATTGGCAAGATCAAATTCAATAAGTGATAAATGTTGAGACCTTACCGGAAAAAAGTTTATTACATGCTCAGTAGCTTTGTCAGTTTCAGTTTTCCTTGCATTTTCCAACGCTGAATTAGGAATGTGGCATTTGGCAGAGGACAATTTTAAGGCAGGATGTGTTTCTTTTGCTATATAAATGCCATAAAGCAAGAGACTACTTAATATCAGCATCTGTATGAGGTAACCAGTGTAGGTATCAAGAATTAACACTTGCTTTCCTTCACACGGAAACAAAAGAAACAGAAAAAAAAAATTCAGAATTTAGAGATGTTGAGTTATCACTGACATTCAGTCAGCTCCTCTAAGAAAAATACTTCTCTGGGATAAATTTGCCCACATTTTTTGATAATTTTTGATGAAGAATATGAGCGGGAAGGGGGGGGGGGGGGGGAGGAAATCTGCTGTATTATGCATTTTGGATTAATAACATAGTCCTTACTGAAATCAGAGGTTTGTGACTTTCCTGTCCTCCATCCATTTTTCACTGAGCTGGACCCTAAATCAGAATCTGTATCAGTTTATCTTGGTGGCTCTGGACTTTTGTGGTCATTACCTTTGATTTGTGGTGATTTCCTCTTTCTGGAGGAGCTGAGTTCACTGTGCTTGCCCCTATGTTATGTTCTTTCCAACTATCTTCTCACACATAGGGATTTTCTACTTTAAAATATTTCAGAGTTTTAAAAAAATCATAAGAATCTCTAAGTTACTTCCCTTACATGCTTGCATATATTTTATTGCAATTCTGGAAAAGAAATGTGAATGCCAATGATAGCTAGCTATTAAATTGCTTTTCACCCAGAGGGGGAAAAAAAAAATTTCAACACAATTTTTTTAAAGCCTAAATATTTTGTGTTTTCATTCTTTGCATCTTTTTGTGCAAAATACCTAAAAAATCCTTGTGGCTGTTCAAAAGTTATAAAATTCCTGTTTCTAAAACGCTGTGAACATTGACCTAAGGACTCTGGAATACAGATGAAACAGCAATTTAAGTGCATTTTTCCCTGAAGAAGAAATAAAAATTGTTATGTCAAGCCCAGAGACAGACAGAGAAAGAGAATTTAGAGATAGGGCAACAATATATGTGCACTTTTCAGACCCAAAATGGTTTAGTAGACTTTATTAATGTGTCTGTCCAGTTCCTCCTGTCTACAGCTGGGATAAGCCTAAGGTCTAAGATTTGTTTCTTGTTACCAGGGCACTGTATCTCTTCTGCAAATTCTTAACATAAAACTCCTGCAAAGTCTCCAAATTGCCCCCATGAACGCGCTGGGTCCAGCGCTAGGTATTGATTTTGTTGGTCAAATCTACCATGCCTGCCAATAAACTGCAGCAAAACGAACTGTGTGCCATTATGGGGAGAGATAAGCGGGGGGAAAAAGGAGAATTGTGTGCTTTATTACAGAACTTGCTAAGCACCCAGCCAGCCTTTCAGGATGGGGGAGCAATAATAGCTGCTTTCAGCCCTTCTCTGGGAGCTGAGTTCAAGCACGGAGTGGCGAGCCCAATCTCAGCTCAATTTCCATTTCATCTTTGGAGTCAAGCAATGAGCACAGAGATCAGTTTAAATCTGGATCTCTGGGCTATCTGACTGAAAATAATTCATCATAAAAGAGGCTTTCATACCGGAGAAAAGGCTTCAGAGCTTTCTAGAGATTGCAGGAACCGAGCAGCTGAGAGGCAGTGGATTTTATGAACAAATGATTCAGTCACTTTTTACTGAATCAAGCAGATATTTATAGGAGGGGATTTATTTTTGTGTGTGAGTGTGGTTTTACTCTTTATATGCAGTGTTAATGGATGGCAGGTGGAAATCCAAGCTATCGAATTTCTCAGGTTTTTAATTAGAAGCTACAACACAAGGGTTTTTTTCACTGTGTCTTCCTTGGCTTGGGGACCCATCAAATCCAGGGATGATGAGGTCTCTGTTGGAGTTTGGAGGAGACATTTGGGTGGTGAGGTCTCTGTTGGAGTTTGGAGGAGACATTTGGGTGATTGAGCCTCCAGAGGAGCTGCCACAAGAGGCAGAAATTCTGCCTTGGAGAACAGTTCCATGGCATTTGCAGCCTGCCCGGAGAGCAGTAATCAAAAAACCTATTGATTATGCAAAGATGCATTGCTTTGTGTTCTGTTTGAGGAAATAAAATTAGCTGGCCATTCAAAGAGCTGCTGCTGCCCCAGATTTTCGCGCAGATTTAAATCTGTGTTTATTCTCAGCAGCATTTTGTTGCCCAGCAGCCTGTGTTGTTACACGTATTTGTGTGATCTGTTTGGGGGCAAAAGAATTTCACTATATGTTACCTATTTTTTAGGCTTACACAGCAGTAAAAGGCAGTTCCAGCCTTTCACCAGAGTATTTCTGCACTGCATGTTCAGTATTTAACTTGTTTCATTCAAAGTTGTCTGGTTTAAACAAAAAGATGTGTAGGATTTTAGCCTACACATAACTGAGCTTCCTTTTTCTCCCTCTGGCAGAATGTTTTGTGTCCTCCAGAGGAAATTCAGAAAATTCTGTGTATAATGTGTTTAGACAACCAAAGATCTTACTGTGACAAATTCTGTTGCATCAAAACCACATATGAAACACTGATTCCATAAGTGATCATCCATTTCAGCATTTGATACTGCAATATTTACTAAAGGAAGTTATCACAGAGCCTAAAAGTAGAAAGTCATTTTCATTCGCAAATGGGGTTTTTTTTCAGTATGTAATACTGTAATTTTCTAATAACAAAATGATCCCAGGGGGAAAAATAATAATTCAAGAACTGCCCAAAATCAACTTGTGGCAAAAATAAATGCAAGGAAATGAAGCACTGCACATTAAAAATTTAATTAAAATAAAAAATTATATAAGATGTTACATTACTGCTCAATTTTATAGGAATGGTTGTTTTCTGAAAACACTAACATGAAAATCTGGTCTTGTAAATTAGTTTCAACTCATGATTATAAATCTTATTTTCTATTTCATGTAATGGATACCGAATGCTACAATTCAGGGATACCAGCTAAATGTAAAAGCATGCTTCTCCATTACAAAAACTTGCTTTTTTGTCTATTCATAATATTACTTCTTCAGTATAATTCAATGTCACTTTATTAAAATACCGTGAAGCTAAATCCTTACCTTCTATTCCATATTTATATTGTAACTTAGAGTGTTTTTCAGGCTAAAGTTCACCTGAAATTCATGGAAGTGTAAATGTGAGAGGGTAAATCATACACTGAGCCTTAAACATTCTTGACATTATTACTATTTTGCTAAATATTTTTCAGCAATAACAATTCCAAATATCTTTTTCTTACAGCTATTGAATCGTAAGATAAGAATTTGTTAAAGGGCAGTTTAATGTACTTTACATTAGAAAACTGTAGAATAGTTGGAAAAAAGGAAGAAATAGAAAGAAGAAATATTAAAATTCTGTGGACTGCACCGCTGTATAGAAAGAAAATACATCCTTTGATACTCAGCTTTAATGTACGGAAATACTGAACAGGATATAAATTGAATTCTGCAAACTATTCAGCAGTGGAGGGGAGAGGCTTAGAAATAGCACCAGCAGTGAGAAATTAAGTTGGATGAGAAATTAGGTTGGATGATGTCGTTTCACTTCCAAACAAGGACAAGCACGAAAGGTTTTTCCACTCAATGAACTGACATGGAGTGGACCCCAAAGTCTGAGCTCAAGGGGAGCTTAAATTAATTACTTAAGATAAAATCAAAATATTAAATTTAAGATTTGACAAACCACTGGAAATCTTCTGGGATCTAATTAACAACTCACCTCTGAAGCCAACTCTGCAGGTACCACGGGCAGCTGAGCACTGCAAGTAGCAGAACCCACACATGGAATTTGGTTATAGAAACTGAATATTAATAGTCATTCATTCTCCAGACGCCCAAGGGAGAACATGAGAGGAGGCAGGATATTGCTGCTGTTTGGCCTTTGATTTGTCCTGGTACATCTGCTCATCCAGCCCTGGGCGCACAAAAGGGAAACCACAGGCTTGTATTTCAGGAGTCAACTAGAAAAAAAAAAAAAGCATTTAGAATGCATTTTACTTGGGGAAAAAATATTGAGAATGCATTTTATTTGCAAAAATACCCTCAAAATGTTATCCACTTGGATTTTGACAGTTATTGTAGTGCGCTAAGACATTGGAAAACTGAACATTTTAAGAAATGCTGAAATTTTCCTTTCAGAGTAGCTTAAAATCTGAGTGAGAGAAGTGACCCTGTTCCCACTCATATCTATTGTTTATTTCTTTTCTTATGCCAGTTACATGGTGTTTAAATTGAAAACGTTTTCCCAGACCAACCCTTTATTTTTATTATTTTGCCAGCATTAGGTGGCAAGTGGTTGCAAAAGAAAAGTGGAACAGTAGAAGAAAAAAAACACACATACATTAATGCCTTCTCCAGCTAAAACATGGCTAAGGGTGACATTATTTCCTCAGTGAAGACAGTTAAATACAGACACAAAAGAAAAACTAATTTGCAGGGTTCTGCTGTGATGAGAGGTAACAGAAAATAAATATCATGTACAGAACTGAGGTGTTTGATAAATTTAGATGAGATAAGGAAATACAAATTTCACCATAGGCAGAAAATATCTGTGGGCCAATTTTTTTTTTTTTTTTAATGTGAGCACCTCATATCTCGGTATTTAATACTTGGAAATGGGTTCTAGCTTCCTTTCCACACCTTGATTTTGTTGTATCCTCACACCAGGAATTGAAACAGGGAAGGTTTTTGCCGGTCTTGGCTTTTTCATTGAGTAGAAACATTGATAGCCCTTCAGTATTCCAGTTGAATTCAATACAGCCATGTGAGCAATTGAATAATACCCAGCATGAGTCGATGTGAGAGGTTCTGGCTTGAGAAAAAACAAGCTATAAATCATGGCAAATGATCTCATTAGAAATCAAACTCTAGCTGCTGTTCAACAGAATGGCTGCAAAACCAAAATAGGGGAAAAAAAAAGAATAAAAAGGGAAAGGAGGAGTACTATTAAAGATTCTGAGAAGGAATTTCTCAAAAACAAGCAAGGAAAAGTAAGAGACTCACAAATCATCATGCCACCTCTAAGAATTCAATTAGCAAGAATTTCAAAAGACAGCCTGTATTTTGAATAGCATATGTTCCTAATAACTTGGCCTTTAAGTTTCCATTTATTTGGAAATATATATATATATATACTGTCCATATTTTTGAGGTTATTTCAATGTCCTGGTCCCTAAGACAGGCATAGTCACTGAAGCCAGTTTTGCAGGTCAGAATTAGTCACTGTAAAATTATATATTTTCCCCAGAACATAGTTTATTTTGTATTAGGACATATGCTGCCAAAGCTAGGTCACTGTGACATACCATCATCTAGAAGGAGGAAAACCATTACAAAAAATAGTAGTGCACAAAGGACAACAGCTGTCAACAAAGGTGCATTTACTGATAAATCAGCCAGCCTCTTTTCAGAGCTATACTGAAGCATTAAAAAGTAATTTATGCAGTCAGTGAACTGCTCTGAGTGCTAGAACAAATTATTTAGCATTTCAAGCCTCCAGAAAAAAATTTGGACTTGATTCTCTGTTAAAAAAAAAAACCAAAAACCACCAACAACAACAAACAGACAAAAATAACAAACCTACCACCAACAAAATTTAATAGTGTGATCCAAACCCCACTAAATTAAACAGGAGGTTTTTCCTTTTACTTGATTAAAAAATAACCTTTTTGGTTAATTTATTTTTATTTTTTAATACCACTACTCCCCCATCAATTGAAAATGTCCCTCTTAAGAAAAGCTTTTAGCATTAATGAGGTAACTCTGGACTGCTTTGAATATATAGCCTGGGACTCAGTTAACTCTGTCCTGAGAGATTACTGACCACTTGTGGGTTAAACTCATTTTATGGCCATTTGTGCCAGAAGGATCAGGCCCAGAAACATTAAATTCACTTCATAGAGACACAGAATTGTTTGGCTTGAAAAGGACCCTAAAACTCATCCAGCTCCAGCCCCGGCCATGGCCAGGGACGCTTTCCACTAGACCAGGTTGCTCATATTCCTGGCTGTAATTTGTTAAATCTGTGACAGTTTGATGCCGTCTCAAAAGTTTTGGGAGAAAAACACTTCAGCTGGCATTATGGAGAATTTTTCACATGGAAAAAGTGTGACAGTGTTCACAGGGGTCCCAGGATGAGGGAAGAGACAAGGATCTGACTCCATGTTTCAGACGGCTTGATTTATTATTTTATTATATATATTACATTAAAACTATACTAAAAGAATAGAAGAAAGGATTTCATCAGAAGGCTAGCTAAGAATAGAAAAAGAAAGAATGATAACAAAGGTTTGTGGCTCAGACTCTCTGTCCGAGCCAGCGGACTGTGATTGGCCATTAATTAGAAACAACCACGTGAGCCCAATCAAAAATTCACCTGTTACATTCCACAGCAGCAGATAACCATTGTTTACATTTTGTTCCTGAGCCCTCTCAGATTCTCAGGAGGAAAAATCCCAAGTAAAGGATTTTCCATAAAAGATTTCTGTGACAAAAAAGCAAAATATTTTCAGCTGCAATAAACTAAGCTGAGGAATTTGACCTCCCGTCTTTTCCAGCGTGTGTCAGGGACCACTTCATTTCAGTAACAGGAAAATCCACCTTTAAAATCCCACCTCTGAAACACCACCCTGTGTATGCAGCCAGCACGATAAGATGAGCAAGCAAGAAAAGTTGGATTATTTCTAAGACACAAACTTTCTGTCATTGAAAAATGCACTTGCAATAATGCTGCTCCCAAGGAAGTCACCCTGGAGGGCTGAAATGCAGAATTGTTTAGCAGACACCCCATGGGCGTTTACCTGCACTGTCTGCCTGTGACAGTGACTTCAGCTGAACTTTGTTTTGTGCACATTTTTCCCAGAACCAAAGCTGTCACAGCTTTGGAGAGAAAGGTCCTGATCTTATCCAAGTTCAGCATCATAATGGAGGCCCAGGCTAATGCTACACATCACAGCCTGGCTTAACAAGGCCAAGGGCAATTCACCCTTGTTTTTCCACTTGTTTTAAAACACTGCTTGGATAAGAAACATCTGATCAGTTCTTTATGCAATCATTCCACTTCTGAATACTCCGCTGATCCGTGGACATGCTTCTGCTGTTCTTTCCCTTTCCTTTCTCTTTCCTACTTTTCCCTTTCCCTTTCCTACTCTTTCCCTTCCCTTCCCTTCCCTTCCCTTCCCTTCCCTTCCCTTCCCGGAACCTTCCCGGAACCTTCCCGGAACCTTCCCGGAACCTTCCCTTCCCTTCCCTTCCCGGAACCTTCCCTTCCCGGAACCTTCCCGGAACCTTCCTGGAACCTTCCCTTCCCGCAACCTTCCCTTCCCGGAACCTTCCCTTCCCGGAACCTTCCCAGAACCTTCCCTTCCCGGAACCTTCCCTTCCCGGAACCTTCCCTTCCCTTCCCAAACCTTCCCTTCCCAAACCTTCCCAAACCTTCCCTTCCCTTCCCAAACCTTCCAAAACATTATGTGAAGGTCCGCCCGAAATGAACGGGTGACGAATGATTTTTGGGTGCAAAAATAACCAACAAAGGCACAGGGGTTTTGCAGTAACAAATCAACAAGGTGCAATTTTATTGATTATAACCACAGCTAAATATGCATTAGGTTAAGGGATCCGGGGAAGAGAAGGGTAAGACAAGGAAAAAAGGGAGGAAAGAAGGTCAGGGAATGGGGTATAGCTACCAAAATGTGAGGTCTTCGGGGTCCCGCCGCCAAAACTCGCTGGTACATGTCTTGGGGAGTACTCAAAGGACAGTCGGACCGAACCCCAATATATATACTGTTCTTGGCTGGGGGAAGGGTGGCTGAAATTAGCTTTCTATGGAGGGGAGAAGTCCATTGTTTTCATGGCCGAATGCTCACAGGTCCCAGTCTCTGGAAGGAGGTTGCCGGGGGGTGCCATGGGGGTGCCATGGGGGTGCCAATAGGGTGCCAGAGGGGTCCTTGGTTCCTTGATGAGGGGATTCGCATCTCGGTTGGTCCGTCACGGTGGTTGAAGACAGGCAAGAGGGGTCTTCTCATGGAGCGGGGGGGGAGCCACCCCAGAGCTCAGTCCAGCCAAGTCAGGAGTTTGGAAGAAAGTCCAGTACTAGATAAGCAGGAGACTTTCTTTCCCAACTGGCTCAGCAGTTTTAACCCTTCGGTAGTTCTCATGACAATTGTGAGGCAAAAAATGAAGGATTTTCGGATGGACTTCTACACCTTCCCTTCCCAAACCTTCCCAAACCTTCCCTTCATTTCCCCTTCCTTTCCTTTCCTTCCTCTTCCTAATCTCTTTCCTCTTCCCTCCCCTTTCCTCTTCCTTTTCCCTTTTCCTTCCTCTTCCCTATCCTGTTCATCTTCCTTGTCCCCTTTCTCTTCATTTTCTTTTTCCTCTTCCTTTTCCCCTTCCCCTTTCTCTTCCTTCCCTGTGAAAAATCAAGCTATTATTGAATCGCAAACACGGATTTTGGGTCAAACACACATTTTAACAGATAGCCTTGCAAAAGTGCACTAAGGATAACAGCTTTTTCTGTTTGCTTCAGCGCTGCTTAGAGGCACTCCATAAATTCTTGACTTCTGCCAAGCACAGAGAATTTTCCAGTAGCAGCTCACAAGAAATATGCCA
The DNA here is from genome assembly GCF_028551555.1 of Melozone crissalis. Taxonomy (NCBI): domain Eukaryota; kingdom Metazoa; phylum Chordata; class Aves; order Passeriformes; family Passerellidae; genus Melozone; species Melozone crissalis. The sequence continues at coordinate 1,490,937 of NW_026535783.1, forward strand.
AGGCCAGGAGCACTGCAGTACAAGGAAAATGAACATTTTAATAAAGAATAGGTTAGCCAGTACTTCCGCTGGTAACTATAGTAAAATATGAGGAGTCATTTTGCTGGTAGGAGCACTGAAAGAAATTTCAATTTACTTTGTCTACTGTGTAAAAGCACTAAGGCAATGGCATAGAACTATAATTTTTTTAAATGGCTACTTTCTCATCCCTCGTAAACTCTGAATGTGTCCTAAAAAGGATGTACACATCCCTGCTCTGATGGGCAGCCTGTTCAGAGTGTAGGATCAGAGAATGACAGAAAGGTTTGGGTTGGAAGGGACCTTAAATCTCATCCAGTCCCTCCACCTGCCATGGCAGGGACACCTCCCACTGTCCCAATGTCCAGCCTGGCCTTGGGCACTGCCAGGGATGCAGGGGCAGCCCCAGCTGCTCTGGGCACCCTGTGACAGGGTCTCTCCAGCCATATTGTATGAAATATTCTCCTTGTATTGAGTCTAAATCTTTATTTTTAGTTTAAATTACATTCTCCATTGCTGGTATTCCACAACACTGATTGATGATGATGAAGATGACAACGACAACCCATAGAAAAAGAAAAGCCCCCTCCCAAATGCATTCTATGCAGGATCTCCCACTCTGGCAAATTGGGAAAAAAAAAAAAAACACAAACAGGAGATGATTTGATCATGGACTATAGAAATTTCAGTGCAGAGACCATTCATTGTTTAGGTGTTCCTGACTTAATCAACATCCTCCAAGCAACCACATCCCCCTGGATGGTGGTAGGATGTGTGAAAATTGTTATCTGTAGTGATGTTGGAGAAGGAGGATAAAAGATGATTAAAAGATAATGTGGTTTTGTCTGTGATGTGATACAATTTATATCAACAGACCTTAAAGACTTTACTATAATTGCTGGAACAGTCTGGCCTGGGCATGGTGGCCTTGGGCACATTCAAAATCTGTGTGAATGTGGCACCTGGGGATATGGTTTAGTGGAGTATTCAGCAATGCTGGGGTAATGGTTGGTTTCAATGATCTTAGAAGACTTTTCCAAGCTAAACCATTCCATGATTGAATGGATCACAGAATCACAGAATATTTGGGTTGGAAAGAACCTCTGGAGCTCCCCGGCCCAGTCCTGGCCAGGCAGGGCGCCCTGGTGCATCCCACAGGAAGGTGCCCAGCTGGGGCTGGGATGGCTCCACACAGGGACACTCCAGGCCCTCCCTGGGCAGCTGTTCCAGGGCTCTGCTGTCCCTCCATGCACACAAGTTCTCCCTCCTGCTGCCCTGCCCCTCGCTGCCCTTTCTTTGATGGCCGCTGCTGCTGCTGCTGGCACCGGCAGCACTGACCACGGCCCATTCTCTTGGCCTTGTTCATCTCATTCCAGACAGGGCCTCTCCGGCTGAGGGAGCACTAGGCAGGCCTTCAGAATGTCCCCTAACTTGTCAAATCAGAGATGTTAATTAACAAGCTCCTCAAGCAGATTGTCTTTAGAGGTCCATGCAGTCAGAGCTGGTTCCAGCACTGACCAGGAGTTCCCAGCCCACAGTTTCAGTGATTTTGTCCATCTTGGCCTTGATGTTGGCCATCACAGCACCTCAGGGGTCATCTCTTTGTGCAAGGTGGCCTCAGAGTTTGATACTGGTAATACTGCAAAGAGTTCAAGGGTTCCTGAAAATGGGTGGGCTTGGCTTCCACATCTTTACCTCTGGGATTCCAGCAAGGATCTGCTCTATCAAACCTCTTCCTCTTTCTCTCCCTTCTCCTCCTCCATGGATTCATCTGCGTGCCCTCAGCTCTGCTCTGGCAGGCAGCCTGGCCTCAGGCACCAGTGCTGATGATTCAGCAGGAGGATGGAATGTCCAGGATGGGCTTGCCTTCCTGCTGCCTGTGTCACAACAATTTCAGCAAGGGTTTTCTCCACCAATTCTCCTCCTCTTCCTGACTCCTGCCTGCCAGCACCTGGCCCTGCTCCAGCGCTTGGCCTTTGAGCACAGATTTGCTCTTGTGTTGGTTGCAGAGATCCTTTGGATGGAGGAACCATTCGGGATCTCCATCCACTGCCTGAGAGGACACATATAAGGACGCAGTGGGAGCTGGGACCTGCAGCTGACACCTGCAGTCCCTGTGTCCCCAGAGCCTGCTGAGGCTTGCCTGCAGTGCTGGAGAAGATCCAACCACATGGAATAGGGGCATCCTGCCCATCCATCCCATCCCTCCATGAGCTGCCTTCACTACCACTGGTCAATGCCAGAGAAGAAGCTTTTGGGGCTGCGGAATGTGCTCCTGTTGGTTGGAAAATCACAGAATCCTGACATGGTTTGTGTTGGAAGGGAGCCTCGAGGGCCATCCAGTTCAAATTTCTACTGTGGTCAGGGACAATTTCAACTAAAACAGGTTGCTCAATGGCGCATCCAACTTGACCTTGAATGTTTCCAAGGATGAGGAATCTCCCACCTTCATCAAATCATGGATTGGTGTGGATTGGAAAGGACCTTTATTTGTCATCCCTGCCACAGCTGGGCACCTTCAGCTCGAGGAGGTTTCTCCAACCTTCTTCCAATCAAGTGTCCTTAAACACTTCCAGTGATTAATAGAGGGATTTGGGTTGGATGGAACCTTCCAAGGTCATCCAATCCAACTCTCCCAGTCCAGCTCCAATGGTCAGGGATATCTCTAACTACACCAGGTTTCTCCAACCCCCATCCAAGCTGGCTAAAACTAGACAAAATTCACATTTACTGGATATTGAAAGAACAAACTTGACTGAAGGCAAACTGCTTTTATTTTCTTTTTTTTTTGTCAGGTTTTCCCCTCTCTTCTTGGCTGTCTACGTGATAAGAGTTGCCATTTAAAACAGCCTTTATAACACAAGAAAAATTAGACCCTGGAGCTATGGAAAACAAGATCTGTTGTTTCTGCAAGTCTTGTTTGCTCTGTGCACTGGTAAGAAACACAACATGAATCTGCAAAGTGGGCCTTAAATTAATTAGCCCTCACGGCAAACCTGTAAGAGTCCTTTACAGCATAAAGAGCAGTTTAATTGTATGCAATAAATGCACCCACGACAATAATTAACAGTATTCAGTTAACTTGAAAGACTTTGTCATTTATGTTTATGAGGTGTATCATGTTGAGGGTCATGGTGAGTTTTCATCATGCTGCACTTTAAGCTGGCGAGGGGTTTGCTCACATATCTGGTGCATCTGAAAGGTCTAGCTGTGGGCTTTTTCCTCCCTTTCCTTGTGTCTCAGCTGGTCATCTAAGCAGTGAGGCTCCTTGGTGGGGTAAGAGTCATCACTCATAAAGCAATCAGAAAAAAAAAGTTCCAGGAATGTCATTACATTTTACATCTCATATGAGAGATATCTATTCAGGAAATTAAAGTTGGACCCACTGGGCGCTGCATTAAGAATCTTATCTTTCCAGAGCCACTTTATCTCGGAGCCTCTGTGGGAATGCTTCGAGAATATATTCACAGGAACAGGATCAGACTGTTGGAGAGAGATTGTTTAGACCACCAATACCCACAGAGCTGTGGCAGAGGATGACGTGTCCAACAATGCCTTGCTTTAATCTTCATTTCATTTCACACTGCGTCAGTTCCTGGAGCAGAGTCTGGTTTCCTGATATACAGGCCACGATAGACATTACCTCAATGGCTCGGGTAGCAACTCCCCAGTGATTAAAATCCTAATTTCTCCAAATTGGACATTTCTTTACAGACTTGTGCTGATTTAAACGCATTTATCATTTTGCGAGCGCAACCCATTCGGGCTTTAACGCACAATTAGAAATTAGTGATACTGCAAATGGGTTTTTTGGTCTCCAAGTGTGAGATTTTGTCGTGCCTGATTTAGGATGCTATTGCTGCACCAAGAGGCATGCTATGCTAAAAGTCATGAACCAGATGTCTCCTCGCTGGTAAAGTGGGAATCAGATGCCTCTAACGCACTGTATCCTGCAATATGCTTTGGTGTTGATGCCAACACAACTCCGCCAATGGAGCAAAAGTTCCATTAAATTCCTATCTATGCAGTGTTGTAAAAATAATTTTAAAAATTGTTTATCTTTAAAAATAATATATTGTTTCTCTAAAATAAGTTAATGCAACAACCTTCTGTTTATAGAGCAACGTTGGAGACACATAATTGTTACTGATTCAACAGAAGACTGTACAAAATTACCTACCTTAAACATAATTTTCTCCTCATGTACAGGTCAAACCACCCAGAAAGGACGCCTTTCCTGGCAGTATTTCAACAGTGTTTTAAAGATTTCAACAAATGCCATGTAGTGGGAAAAATGCAACTAAAAATAGAGAGGGAGAATTTACTAGAGCCTGTGTGGACAGGACAAGGGGGAGTGATTTTAAATAGACAGAGAGAAGGTTAAGACCAGATATAAGAAATAAAGGAGAAAAAGGAATGGAATGGAAAAGGAAAAGGAAAAGGAAAAGGAAAAGGAAAAGGAAAAGGAAAAGGAAAAGGAAAAGGAAAAGGAAGGAAGAAAGAAAGTCTGTCTTTCAAATTTTGTTTCTTCTTACCTGCTTTTTAACAGGGCCTGTACCTGGAAACTTCACCTTTTCTGTCTCCTGCACATCACCAAATAAAATTAGAGATTATAAAAGTAAAGGATTTTTTTATGAGAAGCAAAATGAAAACAAATTATGAGAAAGTGATACCAGCTCCTTTTAATAAAATGCTACCCAGAAAACCTCACCTCAGACAGAATGATATGCATCTGGTTATGAAGCAATATCAGAAGCATTTTTAAATTAATCCTTAGCCACATTAATGCTCTGTGCCCTTTTACTGGAGAATTTGTTGAATAGAACCCCAGATTCAGCAATATTTGGGAGTAAATGCCATACATACAAACTTTGTGTAAGATGCCACCTAGATCTCATGGGAGAACTGTTTCCTTTGTTTCCCATACTACTGAGTAGAGACAATAAGCAAAATAAAATAAAATAAAATAAAATAAAGTAAAATAAAATAAAATTATCCCTCATTTATTTCATCAAAAAATAATGCACCAAAAATAATTGCACCAAAAAATAATATTTATGTAGCTCAGATCAGCACAATCACCCATGGCTTACAATGATTTTTCCTATTCCAAATATTAACTGTAGCACACCCTTGATAAGTTGAAGTGTATAGCACAGTTACTGAAGCAGTTTCCAAGCTAATTTTAGACATCTGTAAATTACACAGCTAGAGCAAAACTCAGGTTCTTTCTACAAGAACATTTAGTCTGCTAAAGACAGAAATTAGACCAGATACTTCATAAATCAACAGGGTTCTCTGACCTGAATGGAAATAGGACAGTTTGCCCCAGCAGAGAATGTGGCGTAGCCACCTCAAGACCTTTAAACAACCGAAAAAAACCGCAACAAAGAAATTAAAAATAGGAACTCTAAACAAAAACAAACCATATGAACCCAAAACCAGCTGAAATAGAAAAATGCATCTGAGCCAGAGCATGGTTGTGTCTCTGAGACAGCTTTTATAAATCTCATGTCTAAGAGGCAGTGATTTCATTGACCAGGAGAATCACTTCTGTATACTGAAAAAAGCATTTGCAATAACTTAAGTGAAAGGAAAGGGATATTATTTTTCTTCCTTGGGGGTATAAATGGATTTTCATGAACAGGAAGATGTGATAAAAAGGAGCAAAAGTGTGGGGAAGGCTGGGATGATTGATAGGGGTAAACTGAATCAGCACAAATTAATCAGAAATAAGAGAACTCCTTAGGAGCTGCAATTGAAACATCAAAAAGCCATTAGACCAGGAGATGCCTAGGGAGGGACACATGCGGTGATGTACCAGAATGGTGACTGAAGATTTTAGCCACTGTGCCTTGCACAAAAAATAATAGTTATGCCTAGACAAAAAAAAAAAAACAACCAACCAACCGAATATTTTAGCCTAGAAAAACAAACAAACAAAACCAGGAGAAAGTAGGAATATTTATGTCCTTTCTGAGTGAAGATTTTCATGGTATCAGAAGTGAATATAGGTCATTGGTACTATGAGAAGTGAATATATATCAGCATTGCAGTGTTGAGCTTCAATCTGCAGTGTGGAAATGCAGAAAAGAGGCCATGAGCTGCCAACCCTTGCATGAGAAAGAACTTCCCCCGCAGCAGCCAGAAATTAATTTAATCTGATAATCAACACCTGTGAGCAGTCAGAGACCAGTGTACCATCCTCCATGTTTACACAACAGCTGAGGAAACACAGGATTCACAAAAACTCTGCCAGCGCACACCTGTGGGATTTCACACCCAAGGAATAAAATAAAATAAAATAAAATAAAATAAAATAAATAAAATAAAATAAAAATAAAATAAAATAAAATAAATTTAAAATCAAATCAAATCAAATCAAATCAAATAAATTTAAAATAAAATAAAAATAAAATAAAATAAAATAAATTTAAAATAAAATAAAATCAAATCAAATAAAATAAATTTAAAATAAAATAAAATAAAATAAAATAAAATAAAATAAAATAAAATAAAAATAAAATAAAATAAAAATAAAAATAAAATAAAATAAAATAATAAAATAACATCGACCCATGGATTTCATAATAAATCAACATGGATTGAAATAAGGCACAGAAGAAAGGGGGCAGAAAGGGGAAAGTATTCCAGGAAGTTCTTTAGTGATGGCTTATGAACATAGCATAAGAAGCTTTATTTTTTTAACTCTGCATTAAAGAATAACATCTGCAAAGTCCTGGGGGTACTCTCAGTCACTTCATTTATTTTCTATTAACAGAGCATGAGGAGTTTTATAACCTCTTAAAGGGCAGCCCATATACATTGTGCAGAAGAATATCTCAGGGAGAAATACAATGTAAAATCAATTTGTGTATTTCTTTGCATTCATCGCCTTTCAGCAACAAACCCTGCTAAACAAAAAAAGAAAGAAAGAAAAAAAAAGGCTGTAATTCAGCCAAAATTAAATGTACTGGACTCCCCCACACAGATGTTGGCTTACAGGTAGGTGTTCTAATTAGCAGGATTGTCTCACACTCTGCAACATCCTCATAATGCAGTGGTTTGCAGAGTAAAAGTGGAGTGGAAGTCTTGATCTCTTAAATTGTCCTCACTGAGTGTCTGTGCCATTTATCTGTCCTTAACCCATGAGAGCCTTCCCCTGCAGGCACATTTCTTCTGATCTGACATGCTAAACTACCTGGCATAAATAGACCTGCACTGTTTTAAGGTGTCACCCGCCTCAGAATTTTCCATATATTCTGACATTTACTGTTGGCTATAAGGACAGGCTGTTCAGGCAGGTGAAAAATAGGTCTGTAAATGTGCTTTTAAATCCTTTATGCTAAAAAAAAAAAAAAAAAATTAAAAAAATAAGTAGGAAAAGCTAAGTGCATCACTTCACTACAGTAATAAATAGTTCTGAGGGATCATGAAAATAAAGAAAAGGTGAGTAGAAAATTATTTCTTTGGCCATGAGTTCACACTGCCGCACATGACAAAAAATAAAAAAATTAAAATAAAATATAAAAAAGACATCCCACAAACAGGAAAAAAACCAACCAGCAGTGGTGCATTGAAGATGCATCTACCGGGCTACTGTGCAGAGCAGAGTCAGGACCAACATCCTTGTTCATCTCAAAGAAAAAAGCACACAGCTTTAAAAAAATTGCCAAAGACGTTAAAATCAGAGATGCCTCAAAGATCAGCTGTGATGGGCCTATTCGTGCAATAAGCCGGCAAAAAACAAAGACATTTAGTAAGAACACAAGTTTGCCAAACTTGTAGAAAGTATGGTACAACTCACCATACCACGGATTAAAAAATATTATTCGAAAACATGATTAGAATATGATTAGATTAGAAAATATGGTACAACTCAACATGCCAGAGATTAAAGCAAATCATTAAATAAATAAGGTAAACAAAAACAGGAAGGCCTAACAACAGTCTGAAGCCTTTTTTTAAGTGGGAGAGACTAAGTTAAAGACAAGGAATGACAACTGAAAGAAACACGACTCAGGATCCTGGAAAAGATCTGGAGCCGTGGTTGTTTGACATTTGTTTTTACCACGTTTTCTAAAAGGAAAGGTCTGTGGGTTTTTCTGTTGACAAGAGTCTTACCTGGCCAGCAGCATCAAGCACCGAGGAAGGTTTGGGTTTATTTGCCATCATTCCCATAAATGCCATGGCTTTGCTACAGCAAACGCATTCTCTCGGGAACCAGGCAAAGAAATGCTCTGAGGAAGGAGTGTGTAGCTTGCAAAGCACATGCAAGATCCTCAGTCCTTAAGCAAAAGGAATGAATATGTGAAAAAAAGCCCAACTCTTCACCAAAATGAAGGTTTGCAATTGCACAGGAGGAAAACCCCAGCTTATTCAGTTTAATGAAGAACTTCAACCCTACTGTCCACAATAAATGTTAAACTAAACTATGTTATTTTCATTTCTCCTATTTGTTATTTGAAAAGCAAGTTTTAGGAGATATTTAAATGGTAGTTCTAATGGCAAATTATAAGGATATTTTTCCAGTTAGAGCTTGCATGCATAGCTACAGAGGCTAAGGGTGATCTCTGCTGTGGACACATTTTACACTGTCACAATTTACAGGAATTAGAATAGTATAAATTATGTGTCAGTTTTCTAAATTTGTGTAGTTGTAGTAGTTGTTAATAGGGTAGTGTTGTGGTCTTATTAACAGCAGACTACTTTTTTTTTGGCAGAATTCACTAGCTTCTTAAACCTCAACAATTTGATGTTTTGAAATCGTGTCCACTTTTATCTCCCGCAGTTTGCGTTTCAGGTGATGTGGAGAAGTTAGCAAAAAAGAACAAAAAAAAAAAAGAAATATTGCCAAAGGCAACCTTCTCAAAGAGCGTGGAAGGATAGCAGCAGAGGGGTGTGGAGAGAGAGCACTAAATTAAATAATTTACCTGCGTGAGGAACCCGAATGGCTCCACCAGGTACAGAAACCTGAGCCTGGAGAGCAGAGCCACCACAGCAGCGCTCCCGCAGGGATTTCCACGTGGTCTGCAGCGGATTTCTGAATAATTGAAGGCAGCAACTGCATGGTTCAGCTCTTAGACTTCACGTTGCCTGGGCTGACATAATGAAATACCCCTCTGGAGAGACTCGAGGGAGCTGGAGAAGCTCACTGCTCCACATGCTTGCTTGCAATTTTTCCCATCTCCAGGGCTTTGCACAGGTGATTTACAGTACATTATGCACACATTGTGCCAGGGCTGTGAGACTCCAAACGATATTATGCTCCATAAGCTGCATTGCAACAAGCAATCAAAGATGTTAAGCCATCCGTTTTAGAGTGGATTTATAGAGAAATAGTCAAGTCCTGGAATTAAGCTCCTTGCGCGGCAGTTTGAGGACGAGGCAAGCAAATGAGGGAAATGTGCATGAATAATGCAGAATAATGGGCCAAATGTGGCTGTGGACGTATCAAAGACTGGCATGGGATTGTTTCCCAGTGATATGGAGAACAAAGTCATGTAGGGAGAGCTTTAAAGTCTTATGGGGAGGGCTTTATTCCAACCGTGGTCCAGGGAGGATTGCAAAGACCAGGGGAGCAGCTTGGGGTATTCTATTCCTTTTGATAAAAAGCCACCAACATTTTTTTTCCAGGTCTTGCTCACCTGGTCAGCCAGCAGGAGCAGAGGTCGGTGTTGCAGAAATCTCACTCATTTCATGTCAGGAAAATATCCTCTTTGTGTGTGCTAACTCTGCCCACAGTGTGTTCTGTCACGCTCATGGGTTGTGCAGAGGAAAATTCCAGCCGGAACATCTGGGTCAGCCCCAGAACACTGAAAAAAACAGTCAGGTTCTGAGACCACTGCAACAACAACAGCGGCAACGACAACAACAAAAAACCCACCAAAAACAAACAAAATCCATAAAAAAAAAAAAAAAACCAAAAAAACCAAACACAACAACAACAAAAAAACTCCACCAAAAAAAACCCCAAACCAAACCAAACCAAAACCAAAACCAAACAAACAAAAAAAAAGACACAAAAAAAGTTAGTGCTAGCAGTGACAACACCCCAATTTAAAAAAGTTTATTTCCTGAGACAGCTTCTGATGGGGAAAATGAAGATGTGGCTTAGGAACCAGGGTTTACACAAAAGAAAGAAAATAATTTATCTAAGGCAATAGGCACCCTTATGGCCAGCTCTTGTTGGAATTCAATGTTTAAACCCTAGGCTTGTTTAGGCAGATTTTGGTAAGCGAAACCTGGGAGAAATTCAGCTGCCCAATGTGGGTGTTTGGTGCCACTGTAGAGGTCCCAGATGCAAAATTTTAGTGCAGGGGTAGCAGAAAATTCCTGCAGACTCAAGGTTACACTGCAATAACTAAAATAGCTTTTCATACCTTGTCTAAAATAGTTTTTCATACCTGTATTTAAACACCAAAATTGTCTTCAAACTATTCAAGCAGGACTTGGAGAATAACCCCTACATAAATCTTCCTCAATAAGTTATTTCAGTCTTTCTTTCTTTTTTTTTTTTTTCTTAATTTCTTTTTTTTACTTTGCAGTGAAATTGAATGGGAGAAGAGACAAAAATGCAAGATGAAGAATTATAATCAGATAACTCGGAACCCTGTGTTTAAATAATAACTTATAAATTGGCATAACAAAAGAAAACACTCGAAGCATCTAATTTTATTCTTGAGGCAATTGAAGGCTGAAGAATCACTGGGTATTATAATGTAGATTTGCAGCAATTATGAATCTCAATTCATATATATTTTCTATTGTCACATTTTTTTCCCATAATTCAGCTGTTTCAGGTTCTTGAAAATTGCAATGAAAATGGCTCTGAAACGTGTTTGAAGTGGTTTTGAAATGGTTTTGTTCAAGAAACCCATGTTTGTGGTGACAGCCTGCTCATGTCATGGAACTACAGAGTTGTTTGGATTGGAAGTGATCTTAAATCTCATCTTTTTCCACACCCCGCCATGGGCATGCATGCCTCCCACTAGACCAGGTTGCTCCAAACCCTGTCCAAAATAATAAATTCCTCTGTGCCCATGACTGGAAATTTATGTCATGTACATATGACAATCTGACAATATATGACAGGTTTTCCCTCATTATATATTATTAATAATTCATATACACATACACACATATATATATATATCTATATATATATATACACACACATATATATATATATTTAAAATAGTAATGTGGGTTTGAGGTCAAAAAATTAACTCTATTTACAGATATGATGACATTTTATTCTCACAACATCTGGCTGAATGAACCTTGCTGTCTGCTTTGGTGCCACCATCCAATTTCCTGTGCCACAGGGCATGCTGCGTAGCTCACATTCCCACATATTCACGTTATCTTTGAGACCTTGCCAATGCCCTGAAACTGTATTTGGGGGGGTTGCATCACTCTTAGTATTAGAGCCACATAAAGGCAAAATTCTGGATCCAGAGTTACAGCAGAAATCTGGAATTTTTACCCGAGGGCAGGTCTGCCTGGAGGATTTTGTGAGAATTATCCTGATCCTGTCATTTCAAGATTTCCCCTTCCAGCTGTAAAGGAGCACAGAAAATACGGGAAGCAACCTGAGCCATTGTGGGGCTGGTTCTCAGCAGCAGAATTTGTGTTGGCAAAGCTCTGCTGCGCTTCAGGCTCCCAGTTAAATCCATTGCTTCAGGCCAGCTCTTAACCTGACCTCTTTTTTGTATAAAGCCAAATATCCTGCTGGTTTACCAAGTGCCACTCCAATTTGCATCCCTGTGGACCCCAAATCATGCTCTCTCAGGAATCACGAGCACAAGAGGCTCACACTGAGGCTTCTGTGGAGGCGTGAAAGGGCTTTCATATAAATTCAATTGCAGTAGCAATGTTTTAGAGAATCGCAGTGTGAATACCAGTCACATGTGCAATTTATATACTCATGTTCATGATGCAGTATTTCTTTCTTTCACTGCTTGTTTTTTCCTGTTCAGACCATGGGTTTTTTTTATTTTCTTCTCCCTCATCCTGCAAATGGAATGCACTCAAGAGTGCCAGTGGCATGGATTTTCTTAAAGGAGTTTGGAATAAGGTCCTGAGAAACAGGAACTCAGAAAGAGACTTCAGATTTATGTTTAGAGGTGCTTAGGGGAAAGTGCAAGCTCTTTTAGTGGTATTCATGGGCCTTGTTTTATTTTCTTCCTTTCCTCACTCTCCTGGATATTTTATTCACAAGCTTTATTTCGATAGCCTATATTCGGATAGTTTTGTTTTATTTTTAAATAATAAACACTGAAGGACTGTCAATCATTTCTTGCTCAGCAATATCTCAAGGAATTCCTGTTTGATGGATAACAAATCACCTGAACAGACCACATCTCTTCTTCCTTAAAACCGTGGAATCAAAAGAATGTGATGGGTTTGATTTTGTTTCTTGCCTTTGCCAAAATGTAAGAAAGCTGGTCCAAGAGTGCTCCTCAAGGTTCATGTGACAGCTTATTTGCTTTGTCCAAAGATCACATACACAATTTATTTTTGGCTTTGTAAATTCTCCTCACATTACCTCTTCCCCGTTCTTTACAACATTCTGATCACATTACTCCTTCAAATTCCAGCACAAGATGCTGCTTTTATTTTTTCCTCTGCATTGCCCATTCCTGCTTATTAACATTGGAATGTTGCTTCTCATTTACAATAAAAATTTTAATTTTCTTTCTTATTTCACCTCTGACATTCCCACAGCCCATCTCTTTCTGGCATCTCATGCTTTCTTGGAAATATTTCTTCAAGGTCTATTGCAGCAGCTTAATTTATTTGCAGTTTTAACAGCCATGCAGTAACTTATGCAGTGGTGTTAATTTGACCCCTTTTCATAAAGACTTTTACTGATGTTTAATGTCTCTTAATTTGATAAAGTAATTTAATTTTATTAAATACTTCATGGCATAGTTTGCCACCTGTGTTCTGTTTTCTCCTCAGGAATACATCAAGTGGGAATATATTGAGAAAATACAAGGGATTAACGCAAAGATTAAAAAAACAAAACCAACGAAAGGTTAAACATCCTTATGTTTGCTTTTTAGACCAATATGTTTTAGGATTATTTGGTTTGCATTCAACAGCAGAACTTAAAATCACTACTTCAGTCCTCTAAGTGGTTCAATACCTTCCAGTGAAATTAATATCAGTAAAAAATTTGTGATCTTGTACTTCATGCAAATGAAAATTGAAATTGAAGCACATAACAAAGGAAGAAAAATCAGCAGGAATTGGTCACTGAATTCAGCAGAACACAGCACAGCCCGAAGTGGAATTGTACAACAGAAAGAATCAGGTAACAGGATATTCATAAAAGGTAAATGTTTTCAATCCTCTTTTGGTTGGCTGCAGCAAACAGGGGAAATGCAATCACAAATACTTTGTAGCAATGATGGTTTACAATTATAACACCTACAGTGCTATCTTTTTCCTAAACTGCTATTTTTTTTTTTTTACCTGAAAACCTCCAGGAATTCACTGTTTTTGCTGTCCCCAAAACTTCCAAAGCAGTCACACTCAAAAGTTTCTCCAGGACCTCATCCTTACAGAGGTGCCTCCAATCCCTGCACCATCAGTGCACCTAATTCCACGCATCAAAGACATTTCTTTTTGCTTTTCCTTAAAAAGATGTCTCCCACATTGAATCACACCAGATGCCGTATCCTGTCACTCTTTCCAAGAAAATTTCTTTGCTGTTTTGCGCAAATTATTTATCTTTTTTAGTTGGAATCACACGAGTCATTTGCATTTTCAGAATCATTTCACAGTATTGCATCAATTGTTGTCAGTTGAAACAACAATTAAAACAACAGTTAAAACAACAATGGATGTATCCTTCCTGTCTTGTTTCCACCTGATTTATCTGTATTTTTTAAAACAAATTATATACTTCTTCTATTTTTCAGCCCAACCTGATTTGGGTGGATAAGAAGTAGAACCATTCCAAGGGCAATTGCTGGACATTTGGCATAAAAGTAGGAGTGGCTTACTCTTTTCAATGAGTTTAATCCCTTTTTTCTGTTTGGATCTTTGAATAGGATTTTTATGTACTTTAAGAAAATGCCCAGAACATAGGTAATTCTGCAATCTGCAGTGATCTTTCTTCTTTAAATGTCTCCCCTCTTTCACAGAACAATGCTGAAATATTTGAGGTGCAGCGTAGTCCCTTTTGGTCACTCTTTCACCCTAAGAAAATCATGTTTTCATCATGTGATCGAGCCTTGATGTGAATCAAGAAGGATACACCTAAATCAAGCTGATAACCTGAGACTAGAGCACATTCCCGAGGCATGTGGGTTCTTTTTCCCGAGACAGCTTCCAAGAGCACTTGAACGTTTAAAATCCTTTCCTCCTTTCATAGTTGATTTAAATCTTCACGTCAACGGGGTTGAAATGAAGCCTCTGGATGAGACAGAGCGAGCAGCTTTCAAAAATGCGGAATGCCATGGCAATTCCTCAGCGAATCGCAGGAAGAACGCTCTGGAAAAGATGCTGCCCATGATGTGGGACGTTCCCCAAAATCAAGGAGACACAACCAGGATCCATTGGCCACGCTGATTTCAGAGCTGACCAGGCCAAAGGACCCAGGAATTTGTTATTATGTCCCAGACTCTGCCCCCATCCATTCCCATCCATTTCCACGTTTCCCTGACCTGCCAGATGCAGTGCTCCAGTTGATTCCAATATAAACACTGTTAATGTGCTGTGAAATGATTCTCCTGAAGCAGCATAAACATTTAGGCTTTTCATTAGACTAGTGAGTTTTAAATTACCCTGCCTAAAAATGCAATATTAGACTGCATTAAAAAAAAAAATTAGGTGAACCTGATCCTATAAAATTGATTAAAAGGTTGACCTTGAGAGTTCTTGACTTCATCAGGTAACTAACACCTATTAGGCCAAGAAGATGCTTTTAATTTAGAAGCTCAGCTTCTAGTGTATGAATATTATTATACATATGTATATATATATCCATTTTAGTATAGATAATGGCATAAGTCATTCTCTGTGTAATTGCCAGACAAAGACATTTTTCCCCAAACCGAAGAAAGGCACAAAACTGCAATTTCATTTGCATTCCTGACACTCAATCATCAATTTTGTCAGATTTCTCACTGTCACAAACTCCGTTTTATTTGAACTGATGACGAGACATCCAACGTTTCTGAAAAATTTTGCTTTATTACACCTGATTTGCAATATGTCTTTTAGTTAAACCTTAAAAGCATATAATTTTGATGAGCATTAGAAGTAATGAAGAAAATAAGAGTGGAGAGGAAGTTTTTCCTGAACTTACTCTCTGTTTCCAGGGCAACCACATACTCAACATCTCTGTAGTTTATGGTATATTTGCCTCTTTTTAAGTATGATGGACCAGGTAATAACAGGTCCAAACACATAAAAGGTCTGAATCTAAATTGCCACTTTATTTATTTCTGAACATGAGTAATCTTGTTTGTATGGGGTTGGTGGTGTTTTGCCTGTTTGGTTTTTTGCTTGTGGGTATTTTTTTTTTTTTTTTGCTATTTTCCTTTTTTTCTCTCTATAATGTGATGAAAATAAATGAAAATAAATTGAATTTTTTTCCGCAAGGCAGAGGAGATTTAAAGTCAAAGTCAAACAAAAAAATTGTGATCTGATGGGACATGACTTCAACCATATCATCTCCTTGGAGTGTCCATTTCCTGGATGAGAATGCCTTGGAAAAACAGGTTATTTCTCCTCCTGAGTGCATCACTTGTAGCCCCATGAGGTAATGGGGCTGCTGATGTCAGGGCACTGCTGTGGAATTAATGCTCTGTGAGGAATCTGATCACTTTAATACTGTTGGATGTGTGTCTGCTTCTAGAAAAATGACAAACTTACTGTGTTTTTATCACCATCTTACATTGTCCAACATCACCGAGGACAGAAGAGTTGCTGTGCCTGAGCATTGTGGAAATTGAGGAAAAAATAAAGGGAAGAACAAATGCTTGGATGCAGATTTTCAAGCTGCAGAAGGGACAGATTTGGTGCCTCACATTTCACAAGCGCCAGGGAAAGAACCAAGTTCAATAACTCTGTGGGAAAACATTTGCTTCCTTTATGGAAAAAAATATTAAAAATAATAGAAAAATAGCCATAAAAGCCTCTGTCTTTTACTGGCCACTTGGGTGGTGATGTGAAATATAGCTGTGGTGTCTTGGGAGTGGAGTACAGAATAAAGAAGTTATTTGTGAAAATTAAGCTAATGTGTCACCTGGAAGAAAAAGCTGTTATTAACCACAATGGGGTGCTATCAATCACCCAGGATAACTTTCAAGTGCTCACAGGAATTTCTCTCCTCCCACAGAGGACAGAACATTCTGAGAGCCACGGTTCATTTTGGTGCCGACTAGACCCCTGCTGTCCCAAAAAATGCTGGAAAACCGAAAGTTGTCCTCAAATTAAGAGTGATGAAGGGAGGGGTGCTTCTGAATCTCTTCAAAATGTGATGTCTCTGGTGTCAGGGAGCCTCATATAAATTATGGATTACAGTGAGGAGCGCAGAGAAGGCAAATGATTGGATTGATGGATATATAGGACAAGTGTAATTTATGGCGCTGCGTCTTACAGAAAGGCACCACAAAAATAACCAGTATGAAAGGGGGGGAAAAAAGACATCAGATTTTTCATCTAAATATGTAAAGAGGAATTTTTCATTAAGCTGTCACGAGCCCCCGCTGGACAGTGTCTATATTAAAGAGGAAAGAATTCTATGATTAATGAGGGAACTTTCTGGCAGCATTAAGAGATAGCAGTAGAATAAAGTCCACATAGCAGGAAGACCTATTAATTGCCTCCTTTGGTCCCATCTACCCACAAAATGAATATTTACTCCCTCAGTATTAATCATGGTTGGGATTTAGAAACATGCTTAGAAGAATAAATTATATTTTCAATACTTTCAACCCTCACCATCTTAGGTAATTTTAGAAGCAGACAGGATGCATATTTAGGACATATCTTATATTTTAGTTGTTCTAGTGGCAGCAAGAGAAAGCTTTGCTTCACTTTTGGGGGTTTTCATCTGTGATGCTTTGCTAAATTTTGCTCTTTTACTAACATTAGCTTTGCAATATACTTATTCAGAAGTTATTCCAATGTGTAAGATATATTTATGTTGAGTTGTAATTTTGTACACTCTGCCTTCCTACATAAAGTTATTAGGATGAAAAATTCCTATGTTCCTGCTTGGTTTTTTTTTTTAATTTCTACCATGGATAAGAAGACAATTCTATTAAAGACTTTTGTTTGGCTTTTAATATGGCTTTTATGAGGCCTTTTGAATGGATCTGAAATACAGGGAGACAATGCAGTTCAGGAAAACAGGTAACGGGAACAGCATCGATATGAATAGACAAGTTCCCTACCAAAAACAATAAAAGAGTTTCCACCTGGCCACCAGTTCTTATTCAAATGGATTATAATCTTTAACTCCCAGTTCTTTGATTTTCACTTTTCTCCTTTGCACTTGGGTGACAGCTTTATTTTGCTGTCATGTTGGCGTGTGGGAAAACTGGAAACTCTTGGTGAGGCTCCTTCTGATCCTTCTTGTTCTACAGGGATTTCTGTGGTTAGGAAGAATATCTGACCCTCTCAACTGCCTTTAAAAAAATTCACTTTTTTTTTTTTTTATGGTGATGATAACAAAACAGAACAGAACAAAACAAAACAAAACAAAAACACACACACACACAAAAAACCCCCAAAAACACAAAAAACACCACAGGCTCAGTGTAAAGCAGCGCATATTGAAAATCCTCATTATTTTTTGAGATTGTGGGCGTGTTTCAGTTGGAGACAGAGAGGCAGAGAGACATCTCCTCCCTCCATCCCATGGAGACACTGCAGAGCAGAGCTGGGGGCAGTGAGGAAATGCTTCCCTCACGCCCTGAGCAGCAGCAGGAGACCCCTGAGTTTCAGGTCTGCTGGAAAAAGCAGCAAATAATGGACTCAGATAAATGCCCTCCTACCCAGACTGACAGAACTTAATAAGTAACCACAGGTTGTAGGATGAAAAAAGGGGGAGAAAATCACAAAGGCAGTCAGCCACTAAACTACCCCTGCCTTTGAAAATTTGAACTTATGAGTCTCAGGTCCAGCAGCAGCTGACTGAAACACAGATCATTTTTTTTCCTGCATGAAATGAATAAAGTGAAATGACAAATGAGAAAAAAAAAAAAAAAACCTTCAAACCCTTAGCATGTGATAACAGAATTTCAGAAGCAATTATTTTATAGCCAATGCATCCAATTAGAAATTTTAATTGAGGGTGCTTATAACTGCCTTTTCAGATGAAATAAACTTTTCTGAATTATTCACTCAGCACCTTAAGTCAGAATATTAAAAAATTATTTAGAGCAGACCAGAGTAAGCCACACAGAAACAAGGACTCAGCCCAGACAGCAACGTGCTTGGTTTTTGTACACATTCATGATTCACTAAATGATTTATGTAACCAATCATTTCCAAAAATTTATTGCACATTCTGACTGACAAATCCTGTTGCCTGACTGTTTTGTGTACAGCAAATGGTGCCTAAATTAATTCAGTTGTCTTTGAGCACACACTGATTATTCTTCCCATTTATTGAGCCCTAACACTTGTAAGGCTGACAGAAAGTAAGTTATAAAATATTTGAGTGAAAACGGTCCTAGAAAAGCTGCCAAATAAATTAAGAAATTGGTTGGGTATGGAACTGAGTCAGAGGCAGCAGCTCACTTGCACCTGGGCCATCAGTTACACCTACACAGAGGGAGCACTTAATGCTGTCATCCACTCAGGATTTTGGATTCATCATGGATTTCCCTGAAGAAGTTAAAGCAGTGACTCATCCTACAAAAGTGTGAATGCAAAAGAGGGAAATTCATATGATCCAAAGGCTTTAAATTTAGAAACTCACGAGGAAAAAAGAAAAAGAAAAAAAGTTTTCAAATTTTGTGGTGATTCTGGCTCCGCAAAAGCCGTGGAAACACAGAATGAAAACTTTACAGGGCTCCAAAGCATGATGCTCACACCTACACACATCCACACAGCAGCACAGGGGAGATCAAGTGATTCAAGATAAGGGGGAATGGCTTTGCTAGGCCTCATGGCATGGTTAGATGGGATAATGGGAATAAATCCTTCCCTGTGAGGGTGGGCAGGCCCTGGCACAGGTGCCCAGAGCAGCTGGGGCTGCCCCTGCATCCCTGGCACTGCCCAAGGGCAGGTTGGAGCAAGCTGGAATAGTGAAAAGTACTTTTAAGTATGGGTTTTTCCCATGAGTTGTCTTTCTAAGAAAAACTCACACTTCCCACTTTTGTTAGAGGCTAATTTCACATTCAATCCATTGTGAGTAACGCTGCAGAGAACAAAATGATGATGTTTTTCTGAGTATTTGTCACACGCTTCTAAATATTGCAAAAAACCAGCAGTTTACAAAAAGCTGTACAGCTGTTAAGGCCTGAATATCTTCTCCTTGACACCCAAAACTCTAAACATGAACTTACATGAACCTACATGAACTTGAGCTAGACAAGGACAATTGGTTCTCCACCACCAGTGCCCCATTATCTGTTTCTTCTTCTTCCCTTCTCATGGAATTATTCCTCCTTTCACTTGCAGGCGAGATTATTTGACTGAATTCAACTCTACGTAAGACTTCAGAGTTCTTGCCTAGTTCAATTCCTTGTACCTTGTGGCTGAAAGAAACTTTGTGGGCAGACAGGGTCATTCTATCTTGATAATTCTCAAGTCGTGGAGGCTTTAATGAAATCGGACTGAATTAATGAGTTGCCCAGTTGAAGGAAAGAACTGCAAGGCTTTGCTATAAGAGTGTCTGTAGCAAGCACTCAGCCATGCAGTAATTAGTGCAATTATTCATCTAGGCTTCAAACTTATGGAGATGCACACCAGGACATTGAAAAGCAGACAGAAAGCACGGCCAAAAAACCAACAACGGAAAAGCCCAACTCTTAAATTCAGGGTTTAAAACGCGCTGCTGTCAACCTCAAAATAAGCTATTTTATATTTATATTCACAAACAACCTTTTGCTCATGAGGCAAAGCAGAGCATCTGCTACTCATCATTAGCAGGAGTTGTCACTGTTAATGTATTTTCCAATGCCACCTGACTGTGCTGGTTTGGTGCTGCCAAACCAGAATCACCAATAAATATCTGTGAGCATGACTGGACATTACAAATTAATCTGCTCGGTTACATGTCTCTAAGAGCACAGGGAAAAACCCCCTGTGACTGGAGGAGGGCTTCAAAATTTTGCTGATTGGAGAGTAATCAAGTTCTCTTCCAGGAAAGATATCCAGGCTTATAAAGATAAACCCTTGAAGTCTGGCATGTGGAAGGATACAGAACACCAAAGGGACTTTGCCAAAGCTGAATGGAGTAATTACTTCACTAATCTTGTAGGCTACACTGAATCCCATATGACAATTGCTTTTTTTGCAATTTTAGGCCTTTGTTAGGTCATCCTCAGGTGGTCATTGACTATAATATATTTTTTTTTTTTTTTCCTGTAGGATATCTATTGAATTTTGTCTATTTTTAATCTGCTTTTAACTCAAATCCATTCTCCAGGGACATTTTAATCTATCTCAGATTGATCCAAATATTAATTTAAAAGTGAATATTGTTCCTTCTAAATAATTAAAATATTGCTGGTTTTTACCCAACCACATGATGCATACCTTCTTGTGAAATATAAAGGCGTTATGTTTATTATAATGATGGCTTTCTAATCACTTTTACATAATTTCTAAAACTGTATATTTCTACAGTCATAGAAACATAAACTCACATGATTAGGTGACTATTTTTTCAAACATAAATATAGGTTTACAACAGAGTCAAAATCCTCGTTATCATCAAAATCTATATTGCCTATTTCCTCTCTTGCTGCATGAGCCTTAAATGGTCTGACTTCCAATATCTTGACATTAAAAACAAAAAGAGCTCTTCTGGGCAGCTTCTTGTCAGACGGTTTGCCCTGCAGACTGATCACCTGTTACCTCATTACTTGTGCTAATTGTCTAAGCCCCATTATTAGCTCATCTCATTAGCAAGAACTGAATCCAAATCAGTGGATGGCTGCATTCCTGTATTAGTTTTAGAGTAAAAATGACACAATTGTCGTGCTTGGCTTGAAAACAGACATAAATTGCATAATTTTGGTGGGGTAGATGTATCATAGAATCATCACAGAATGGTTTGGAAGGGAATTTTAAAGCCCATCCAATCCTAAACAGCTTGCCATGGACGAGGACATGAATCCCACTGTCCCAGGCTGTTCCCAGCCCCAGGGTCCAGCCTGGCCTTGGATATTTCCAGGGATGCAGGGGCAGCAACAGAGAGGGGGAATTGCTGGGATTCATAAAATTAGAGGGTTTTGAGAAAGTGGTTAAAAAGGCAGGCCTCAGACAGCAGACTTGTGAACATTGCTAATACAGCGAAAAGTTTTCTAAGCAGTAGAGCAGACGTGAGAAATAGCACAATAGACCTCTGTAATGTGTCTTTATGGGTTGCAAAAAGGTTATTTAATGTATATCTTGAGAAAGTTAGTACGAATGCTGCTTTGAGGTTTGAAACAGAGCTGCTTTGTCAATCCTCTAAGTATTTCCATCACTGTGATAATTTCCCAGCTCTACAGATGAGCCTATATGAATAGTATACCTATTTTATACATGAATAGTATACCTATTTTATATATTTTTGTATATACAATGTATATGTAAATACATATGTGTTATGGTTTAGGCCTGGCAAAGCCAGAGCCCCCATAAATATACCCTTTACCTGATATCTGCTGTGAGATGTGGCCAGGAAATAAGCAAAGCAGGCTCCGACTTAAACATAAAGGGAAGTTTATTAACTAAACTACACACAATATTACTAAACTACACACACACACAAAAAAAAAAGGAGAATGAAAACTACACAGAAACACTTCCTTATCCTCCTCCCACCAAATTCCCAAACACTTTTACATTTCCCAAAAATTATCCACACTCGGTCTGGCACCACCCTTTGGAAAAAAAAATCAAATCTTCAGCTCATAAGGGATAGACGGAGTCCTTCCTTGTGCCACGGACTTCTTGTCACAATCAGCAATCCGCCCGGTATCTTGCTATCTCGTGACATCTCCTTTCCATGCCGAGGTGCTCTCACCACCTGGCATGGGATGGGGCAGGGGCCTGCCTTCAGGGCCTTTTAAGAATGCCTCGTCTCGTTCCAAGTAGAGTACAGTCACATCCCTGGGACATCTGGGATATGTTGTTTTGCTGTGGTTACCAATGGGTAATTGGAATTTAAGATGGGCACTTAGTTTGACCAGTGGGACATTTGGATCCGCCTCTTGAGACTACGAACCCAAGGGGTTAAAAGCAGGGCTCTTGGCCTTCGGAGTCCTCTTGGGATTTCCTGCGTGAAGAAGTCTCTCCCCCGGCCCAGTTGCTGGCTGGGCTGGGGGAGGGGAAAGCCACGTGGCCCATCTACGGTAGGCCCGGGTTCGGAGGAAGGGTGGCAGACCCTTGAGCGACCAGTTTATTCCCCCCCCCCCAGCCCAGAGAATGCAGCCCGTGCTCGAACTGTATATCTTGAAACTTGATATCATGTGCCGGCAGGCAGCACGGCTGGGAGTAGAAAGGGGGGGG
The DNA here is from genome assembly GCF_028551555.1 of Melozone crissalis. Taxonomy (NCBI): domain Eukaryota; kingdom Metazoa; phylum Chordata; class Aves; order Passeriformes; family Passerellidae; genus Melozone; species Melozone crissalis. Next base: position 1,513,650 of record NW_026535783.1, read on the forward strand.
CAGCGGGCAGTCCGGCCGCCTGGGAGAACTTTTAACCCTTTGGGGAATGAAGGCTTCGCAGAACATTGCCTTTCCTGGGAAAGGGACAGGAGTGGAAGATGAAGGAAGAAAATCAGGCCAGTAAGGAGGGTCTGGCAAAGGGAGAAGAGAGATGTTGAAGGAATGGAGGAAGATGGAGTGGCAGTTTTTGCTGGACTCTTTTTTGTTGTATTTCCATGGACTGTTTCCTGGTGAGGCAGAGGCTGTATCGCAGGGGGAAGCGGAGGCTCGGCGTCAAGAGAGTTTGGTTTTGAGACCCCTCGGCCCCAGGGGGTATAGAAGACATGGGGGGGGACAGAGGTCCCAGGGATGTGACTGTGCTCTGCTTGGAACGAGACAAGGCATTCTTAAAAGGCCCTGAAGGCAGGCCCCTGCCCCATCCCATGCCAGGTGGTGAGAGCACCTCGGCATGGAAAGGAGATGTCACGAGATAGCAAGATACCGGGCGGATTGCTGATTGTGACAAGAAGTCCGTGGCACAAGGAAGGACTCCGTCTATCCCTTATGAGCTGAAGATTTGATTTTTTTTTCCAAAGGGTGGTGCCAGACCGAGTGTGGATAATTTTTGGGAAATGTAAATGTGTTTGGGAATTTGGTGGGAGGAGGATAAGGAAGTGTTTCTGTGTAGTTTTCATTCTCCTTTTTTTTTTGTGTGTGTGTGTAGTTTAGTAATATTGTGTGTAGTTTAGTTAATAAACTTCCCTTTATGTTTAAGTTGGAGCCTGCTTTGCTTATTTCCTGGCCACATCTCACAGCAGATATCAGGTAAAGGGTATATTTATGGGGGCTCTGGCTTTGCCAGGCCTAAACCATAACAATATGGAAATAAAGTGTACCTATGTTTACATTTAAAACAGTTGCAGACCAGTGGTGAAAGGATCTCAAAACTTCAGCCTTTTTATTTATTTATTATCAGACCTCATCTTCCTCCTGCTGCTTAAGTACACTGAGAATGACATCTTGTCACTTTTTATGTCCTCTTCTGGTTGTGTCTCATCCTCTGAGGGCCTTTTCCTGATTTTGCCTTTCCATTTGTAGTTGGTACATCCACACGGAATCTTCCTTTTTATGTCAGGTTAACTAGTCATAAAGTCAGCCCATGCTCTGTGATGGACATACTGGGACACGTCCAGACCTTCAGCAAAACAGTAATAAACTCCAAAGTTTAAAAACATCTATTCTAAAAAGAAAAAAAAAAAGTTTAAAAAAATCTATTTAGACTGCTAACATAAGCAGTACGATAGATTCCATTGTCACCAGTCAACCTCAGTCTGCTCAGATATTGTTAAAAACTTTTCAAATTATATATGAGGTTAAGTGTGGTGTTTTGCTTTGGTTTTATTTATCTTTTAACTGGTTTGTATCTACACTAGTTCTACATTTACTTCTCAGATCAGGGATGTGATCCTTCAATTTTTCTTTTCCCCTTAACTATATATGCGGCCAACCACACACAGGTGAGAGAATGAAAGTATTAAATAAATTACATCCTCATCTCTTAAGAGAATATTTTTTGCAAGTCTCTCTGGTAAGAGATGAGGTATAATTAGCTATCCACTGTCTTGAATGATATGCAGAAGGCTTGAATAATATATTATTTATTCTGTAACCAAAAGACGTTATCCCAATTTTCAGTAGGTACTTTCCCATCTTTTGCAGATATGTATGCTCTCTTGTTTTTTTTAGAGTTAGTATGAAGTAAAACAAGTTTATCTAGAAAAATGGTGATTTATACAGAGGAGTAATATTGCTGTCTGATGTAAATTGAAGAAACTACAATGACATGACAGACCAATATCTCAAAGCAGATATGCCATTTCACAACTTGCTACATAGTTTGCTTTTACTCATCCTTGTGTCTTGATCAATGGTATTATCTAGTTTACCCAGGTTATAAATAAATATTCTGACTTATTCTCCAAATTTTTCCAGTTTAATGGAGCCTCAAGCTGCCAAAAAAAGAGGAAAAAAAGGAAATGGAAACCCCATTTTTTAGACATTTCAATCAGAGAAGAAAAGGCAGTAAGATCGTTATAAATATTCATCTGTTTTTTTGCCACACTAAAACCACAGCTTTGGAGTCAAAGCGTTTCCTCAGTGAACAAGTCTTGCATTTTCTTGTTGTCCAGAGCATTTCCCTAAAGTTCATGGGTGACTTCTCACGTCCACATCACCATTTACCATCACTGGGACTCAGCTGGGGAGGACAGACCTGTCCTCGGCACCCCACAGGATTTGTGGGGTGCCAAGGACAAGAAGGGTCTCCTCCTGTGGCCTTCCAAAAAATCCTCTGCAATGGAGTTAATTTGGTCTGCAATAAAACCGCCCTAATTTTCAGATTATAGTCCCACATTAAAAATCTGTCCTGTAAAGGTTATTCACCTCTACACGGATGAAATCTGAGATTTAAAAAATTTTCATCTTAAGGGACAGATATGAGGGGCTCTCAAAAGATTCAGGGATCTAGATCAGGTGCAGCTAACTCAAAATATTTAATTTTTCTTCAAAATATGCTTTAAGAATAGTGGATTATAGTGTTCTCTCCCAAAGATCTATTCTTCTTTGAATTAAACTGTTCATGAAAAAACAAAAGCTGTCTGCCCAAACTCTAGCCCCCATGTTTCCAGTTTTGATCAGATTCGACAACGAAATTATGTTTAAATATTTTAAACATTTTAAGAGACTTTATCCAGCTTTTAAAGGATTTGTCTTCAGAAATAATTTTGTAAGGAGGTAATGTCTTGATTTGATTTAAGATTGTTCATATTTGAAAGCATAAAAATGATTGCATTGATCAAGAGGGACAGTAAGTGCACAGTGATAGATAAATCACATTCTTTCTGGACTCAGACTTAATTTTATCAAACAAATCTTGAAGGAGAAGATATTCCACCAAGATATCCTTTACAGCCAGGATTTGAAAAGCACACTTGCTAAAACCATTGATATTCTCAGTAATGTCAAGCTGCGTATGAGAACTCATTAACAAAAGGCAAAGCGACGGGCTCTAATTAGTCTGCTTTTAAAAAGTGGATATAAATATTACATAGGAGGTCTTTATGAACACATAGGGGAAATTACAGTGATAAGCCAGCAGTGGTTTTCCAGCACTTTGGGGCAGCCTGTCCTGCAGCCCCAGCAAACTTTTGCTGGCTGATAAGGATGGCTACACAGCAATTTCATTACCCGCTCATTGAACCACAGTGCCCTGTTCGTCCTTGGAGGATCATTACAGATGTTTGTAATTTAGCAGGACATTCCTAAACCCATTAATCCAGCGCCCACTTCCAAAGCATGATTCGATCAAAGGCATTAAGTGGTTGTTTTCCTTGTTTCCATCTCCAATTCGAAATACAATAAAAAATAACAAGAAGAACCAACCAAGCAAATAAAAAATGCTCAGCACATTTTAAAGGCAGTTTATTTTTTCCTGTCTTGCACAAGGAAATATTATGTCCTTTTCCATTTTGGCATCTTCAGGCATTTTATTTCATTGTCTTTTCCTTCATAAACCATGCATTAGATACAACCGGCTGTATCTTGGAGCATGGTATAACAGTGTCACACAAAAAATCTTAGTTAGCACTTTAAAGCCTGAAAAGAATAATTTCCAGAGAGTAACTGTAAATAAGACAGGTAACTTTTATGCTTTTTTGATGTGTTAGCTGAACTCACTCTTCCACACCACAGACTGGTCCCTCACAGCCAGGCAGACACTTCTGCTGAAGCTGGGACTACACCTCATAGCAGAATGCATAGCAGCTAGCACAGTTATTGTCAGATTCCTCCTAAAGAATGTAATTTCAGCTCCTGAGACATCATAAAAATAGAATGGGTATTGATATAAACATGGATTTTAAAGCTCAGCATCTCACAAGCATCAATACGATAATGCAGTGATAGCTGAAGTCACAATATAATATTTCATGCAGCACATTTTTTTTGTCTCACACAAACACGAAACCACGCGATGGAGAGATGAAGTTTTGACATAAAGTTTATTTTGTTCAGGTTTATTTTTGTTTATCTTGCAAAAAAAAAAGAAAAGAAAAAAGGATGAGGAAGAATTGAAGTTGGGTTATTCTGTCTGCTCTAATATGGCTGCCTTTTTCTTTAAGGAAATTTGTGAGGAGGAACAAAGAGTGATTTTTATTGTGAGGAAAATATTTTTATGGAATTGTTAGATTTTAATAACAACTTTAAAGCCTTTCTTTACTGCTTTATCAGATTTACATTTCAAGGTTAAGACTCCCGTTCCCATTAAACTAAGCACATTATCTCCTTGTTTCATAAACGTAGCATTGCAACACAAAACAGAGCATACCAAATAACATGATCTAGCGAAACTGAAGGATCTACAGTAGTCCAGGATGGGGGTTTTATACAGGGTGGAAGGAATGTTTGAAAAAAATATGTATTCTTCCTCTGGAAAAAGTGCAGGATACTTTCACATAACATTTCTGACCCCCTCTGTGCCCATGAAAAATCCCCAGCACAGCAGAGGGGTCACTTTTTTGGAGCAGGATCTCCCTCTGCTCTGTACCTGCAAGAGGGAAGGCCCCCATTGCAAATTTAAACTGATTCCATTTCAGCAGCAGCCTGTCTTTTAATGGTTATAAATTTATGAGCTCCTCTTAATTTTTAAACAGGGAAACAGCGAGAAGTAGCGGCGCACATTGCTTCAAATTCATGTTTTAACATCAGCTGCTTCATAAAAGCAGAGCAGAAAGGTTATGGAGCCAATACTTGCACAGTCAGCATTCATTAAACAAGTGGCCTTGGCTTGTACAGCTTGGCATGAATATGTCACAGGGCTTTGCTGAACACTGGGGAGAAAGAAAAAGAAGTCAGGGGCTTTTTGTCCAGCTTGTGCTGAAGTAAAAATTGCCTCCTCAGCACTCCAGGAATGAGTGGCTCTCCCTGAAGCTTCTCAGTTTGGTGCCCATGTCAAACTGAGACTGAGAGCAACGCTGAAAGCTTTGTATTAATGAAAATTCTTAAGTAGATTGAAACTAAAATATTTTTATATCACATGAATTTATGAGCACCTCTGCTACATAGAGACAGACAGTCCACAAATGACTGACACAGAGGAGACTCCTGAAATGAAGGCACAGATCAATCCACCAGTATATTCCATCAAAACACTACTTTTTACAGCTGAATTGTCATTATGCAAATATTTGGCTGTAAATTAATACTTTAGTGTAAAAGTTTTCAATGTAGGCCACTAGGTTTCGGTGTCTTGAACTTGACTTTATTTTTTAGAGTGGAATGATACCTAGATATCTAATCTCATGTTAATTTTTAGATGTAGATACATGAAAGATATATATATGAGCACAAAAATACTAGCCCAGATACTCAGCTTCTGGTATGTGCATTTAAAAATTTGGCCAAAGATTTCTCCAGCAAAAGGGTAATTGAAGTCTGGTATTAAGTGTTTTAACCTTGCAAAGCTTTACAGTGTGTCCTTCATCACATTTCCACTGAGTTTATGATTAATTGACCTCTCAAGCCACTAAACTATTCTGCCTTGTATTGTTAGCCTGATTGTAAATCACCTCACTATTTTTCCTAATATTTTCCAGTGGTTTTAAAGTTAATGTATTTGGAAGGACGCTGCTCTTTTTTTCAGGATCAAAATGTGCTTCTTAAAGAATGTTTGCAGCAGTTTTGTGGTCAAAAGACACATAGTGTTTTGAGTATTGTGAGATCATTTCCTGTAGCAGCCCCATAGAGAAATCTTCATAAATTAACCCTTTGGCTAGGATGGAGATTACCCAAGTTCAGCTGCATGACTCACTCATGGTGAGTGAGCTCACCTTGCCTTGCCCATGTGCACTGAAAACTCTGATTGCCTGACTGGAGCATCAGCGGGCACAGAAAACACAAGCCTGAAGTGTACATAAAACTGTTTATCAAACACACTGCTTCTGCAGCTCAGCTTAATTCCTTAAGGGAAAGCCTCTTTTGAGCACCCATCATTTACACACCTTCTTTTTCCTTTCCGTATTTTTTTTTACCTTAATTTATTGTGGTGTCTGCCCGCCGAACAGAAGTTCAGACGTTTTGCAGGAAAATCACCGGGAGCTTGTGAGATGAGACCCCGCTTAGAATCAGCAAGAAACAGGCTGGCAGAAAGGCAGCAGCCCTGCAGTGAGCACGCCTTCGTGCTGGATGCTTAACTTCATTTTTCACATGGCCACTGCTTCTGGACCTCACCATGTGCATTCACCTGATAAGGTTGCTCCCTCCTTTCCCAAGTCCACCCTGCTGACCTTGCGTCCATTTGGAGCAGAAAGACTGGCGCTGGCTGCAGCAGATTAGTATGAGCTCTGATCAGGTTGGTTTTGATGAAGGTGCTGAGGTTACAGAAATGTAATTTGTACCCCACGAGGCACCATAGCGTGAATAGTGACAGCAATTAATCCTTTGACTTGTGATGGTGGTGATAAAGTAGTTGTTGTTGCTTCTAACAACTTCATTCATGTCCCAGAAAGGAAAATTTACCTGTCCCAAAAAGGAAAACAATTACACTTTCCATCTCTCTGAAATTTTTCAGTCTTTGAAGCCAATGGTTGTTCTTGGAAAGATAATTTGTTGTTTTACATGGTATTTCTGACATCCTTATTAACAAGAATTTTCGTTTCTCTAAAATACTACCAAATTGTGGGATATAAAATGTTTTTAAAACTTAACTAAAAACGAGAAGAAAATACAGAGTTGCTCCAGGGGACAAAAAGGTTAACTTTGCAACAATTTCTCATATTTCTCAAAACAAAATCTTTGAAAATACATTGATTAATACTGACGTAATAAAACAGCCTAAACATGTGGTTTCTCTCACAAGGGAGAGAAAGGTCAACCATCTTTTCCAATGAGACACTCTTTGCAGTAGTATTTATATTTGTTATTCAGAAATAATATTGTATATATATTAATCGATATCTTTAAAGCATTGTAACAATATTAGAAAAAACTTGGAGTTATTGCATTTTTCCTATGATGTCTCAAGAGAAGCAATATATTAGGCTGTTCTCAGTATGAACTTACATATCAAATTTCTCTCTTTCCTTCTTTCTTTTGTAAAAAAAAAAAAAATCCATCAAAACTTTCTGTTTCTTTACTAAAGCACATCACCACTGGATGTGTCTCTACCACATCTCCAATTTCCAGGGTTGATTGGTGGCAGCTGACCAGGAGCCACAACAAAGCCACATCCTCAAAACTGGCATACGGGAATATACAAAATCCTGGGCAGGCTCCAGCTACCCAGTCTCCCTTTTTGTGGAAGTGAATAAATAATGCAGGGATTTGGGTCTCCTGGAAGAACAATGACAAAAACAAACCTGTCACAAACCCTCTCAGATCTGTATCAACCTGGAGTTTAAGCTGCCAGCAAAGCTAATATGGATGAGCAGGAGAGGGTTGTGGAAAGAGTCAGGAATTTAGGGAACTTTAAGTGCACTTTGATGGCATAATATAGATGAGAGATTGAAAACACTTCTCATGCATTTATGAATGTTTGTGGAAGGGATTTAGTCAATTAGTTTTATAGCAGTGGCTCCTAAAACAATAGCAACATCTGGCAGTGAATCAAGTGAAATAACGGAAACTGAGTGAATAATGCACAGAATTTAAAGCAACTTTTTATATGCCAGAGCCCACCATTTTTATTTCATCCAAGTATAATTGAGTACAGCAAAGAGAAAGACAGCAGTCTGAAGAGGGCATTCTGACATTCTGGACTATGTGAGGAACAATAGCTTTAAATTTACCTTGATTTTATGTTGTGTCTTTATGTGTTGTGGTATAAAGGACATTGAAGGCTGCCTCAATGACCAGATTCTGAGGATAGTGGTTAAGGTGTTGCACTCTGCCTGGGCACTTTTAAATAGTATACCTGAGGAACATCATCAATGGTCTTGGAAAGGGGATGGATCCTTCTGTTCCATTATGGATGACAGGAAGTGGAGCAGAAAACGTCCTCCAGCCATGGAGTTTTTCAATGTGGGAATGGAAAAAGCCCTGAACTCCAAGCTGGCCCTGCCTGGGGGAGGAAGTCAAACAGGAGAACTCCTGAAGTTCCTTCCATCACGAATGCTGCAATTCTCTTCATTCCCTTCTATGGTTCTGTAGCAAAGAACTTCCTTCAGAATATTGCATGCCCTTTATGAAGGTTCTTCTGCTCACGAGGAGATGTGATAGGAAGATGCATTATGTGGAGGACCATTAAAAGCTTGGATAGTCTTTGCTTCACTTAGGAAGAGGGTGGTAGATTCTTGTACAGGTGACCTTTATTATTTCCTGACTGGCCTGTTCCTGCCCAATGCACATATGCAACAATAAAAAATGATGTCTTTGCCTCTTGCTGGTTACAAAGTCATCAGCAACCCTTGTAAATAGATAATACATCTCCAGCTAAACAACCTTGTTATCCATCTACAACACTGCCTGTAACTTTAAATTACTTGGGATTACAGCTAAATATACTTTCTTTATGGCCTTGAATTAATAGCTCACATTCAGATAGTCCCCATCGCATGAACAAGCATTGACGTATGGTTGACATCAGTGCCAAAAGTGATAAATTCAGCATTGAAATTGCAGAGTTAGGACCTTTGACTGGCTGATGCTGCAAATTCTTCTGTCCCAAAAGCATCATAGCCCAGTTTAGTATTACAAAGTCATTACACAGGCTGATGAATTAAAACCATTTTGAATTCCTTTCTTGATGCTTTATAATTGAGTTGAGCTATGACATATTTCTATCAGGAATTCAAGCAAAGATTACACCTTAGCAACTCAAATGTGAAGGTATGCAAGGATTTGATTATCATCCTTAAAAGAAAGAAAAATATGTGCTATAAAACCTGTGCCTTGTGGGTTTTTAATTTTTCCCCTTTTCATTAACTTTTAAAGTTTTTATGAAAGGCCTGATTAACAGTAAATATATTTTCACCTTAACCCTCTGCTACCACTTTTTTTGTTCAGTAATAAATTGCCTTGTCATTAATTATAATATAAATTTATTATGGTAATTTAAGTTATCAAGTTTTAATTTTCCTCTGAATCTTATGCAGGGTATACACAGAATAAGATTCCATGCTGGAAATTGGTATATGAAAAAATATTGAAATCTAGATTAGACCTCCTTCAACATACAATTTAACACATTAGATTTTTTTCTGGTTAGATCATCTTCTTAGAAATATCGCCCAGAATGAATATAGGTAAGCAAAAGGGAAATACTAAAGTACTAAAGCTGGAACTGTTTTTTTAGCAAGGGAACATATTGCATAAACTTAAAAAGACTTCAGAAGTTAAGAAAGTGTTGGCCCTTTCGTAGTTTGATAGAAATCAAACTCAATAAAAAGAGAGCACTGTAATGAATAAACAGAGCCCAGTAGGAACGCTCTCCACCCAATGGCAAATTTTGCCAGGAACCCAATACATTCACTTCAAATGGTTAACCTAGAAACAAGAACTGTAAATCCAAACATCTTTCTTCTTATGCCCTTGAGGGAAAGGGCATGCACAGCATGGCAGCTTGTGCAACAGCACCAGGAGAGGACCGAGCTATTTCAGAGATTACCACCTCCAAAGCATCCATTCCAGAGCTCACTTCTCAAAAAACAATGCCCTGGATTTCATGAAGGGCTTTTAGAGACAGTCAGCTACCCACTCTATTCCTCATTCCATTGTCACAAAAGCATTAATAACTCTTCATCATTTACAGCACCCTGGGTCTTTTTATCATCTCTAAGTGCTCCTGTTGAAAATGTTTGAAAAGGCAGCTTTGTTCAGCACGAAACTTTGTGTGCTGTCAAAGTTAAAATCCTTGGAAATGTTTCAGAAAACTGAATGCTGATTTCTAGATAGAAGTCAGTGCTCGTGTTTTAGAGCAAGTAAAATAAGCTGAAGAACAACTGAATTAAATAAAAACGCCAAATAATCTAAATAAATACTTACTCTGCACTGTGGTTGACAGGACAATACAGATAGCTGTCACATGAGTGTTTTGTGTCTTGGAGAGCAATAATTTGAATTCAAGTATTTAATCTCTAAGGAAATTTGCTGCAAATCTTGTCATTTTCATTATCTTTCATTTGATGGCTTCTTAAGAAAGAATACAGCCCACAGGCAGCAAGTAATAATTCATATATCTAAAAATGTCTTGAAAACACATAAATGCACTTCCAGATCCAGGTTCTAGCAATGGTTAATCTTTCTTAAGTTATTGCCACGAAGTTTTTATTATAGTTTCTTCAAAAAGTAATTTGTATGAATCTGGAAAAAAAGTTCAAATAGAAGTTTATGCAGAATTGATTTTATGGATCATTCATAGGTTACTTTCAGGAAATTACCAAACTCAGTACCAGATTTATGCATTTACCATATGCTTAAGCCACTATTTTTCATCTTTATCAAGTGTTTGAGAGGTTTTACTTTATATATTTTTTTACTCACTTGCACAACTAGAGTATTAAATTACATACTAGGAATATGTGATTATTTACATGTACGAATGACATGCCTGAATCCAAATGGAATCAAAATGAATCAAAATGGAAATCAAAATGGAATCAAAATGAATCAAAATGGAAATTTTCCCCATGAACAAATATAATTTTCAGAATCAGTCCAAGTTATATGGATGGGTTCTTATCCTTGTGCTCTCACATTTTAGGTACCTTACTCTTGATTCTCAAAACATCTTTTTACTGGTTCTCTTCTTCCATAAGCTGATCTTGTAATGAAATACCAAAGTTGCTCATTGCAACCTCATCAGGCTTGCTCCCATTTGGTTCTCCTGTTTTTTAATTAATTTTTCCAAGCCAAAACTCATCACATAAATTTAATATTTATTTTTCTCCAGCTTGAGTGTGACTGGTAAACTGCTGACTGATTATTAGGGACTTCAGTATCTTGGGTGAGTTCAAGTGCAGACAGAGAATAAAAAGAATGGGATGTTCACATCCTCAGGTAAAAGATATGTCCAAAAAATTAAAAGTGAGAAATTTCTTTTTGTCTCACCTTGAATGAACAAATTAGTATCAACAAGCTATATCAGTGACTTACTCTATCACTTCGAGATCTGGTAGTCAGTACTGCTCTTTTTCCATTCCTTATATTTCCCCACACCACCCATGATAAAGTGAATTGGTGCTGGCCATGGCTATGTTAGATTTCAGCAACAGTAAAATTCATGTCATCTTTACTTTGTTTGTTCTGTGCGGGACTTGAGAAAAAGATGGAAATCTCTCCCCCAGGGCTGGGTGTGAAGGGGGAAGTTTGCTGATTTTGGGTTGCCAGACAGAGCAAGAGCCACTGTGATACTACATGATTTAAAGGAGGGCTCAAGATAATTTTGGCAGTTGGTCACAGCAGAGACACACTGTGTTTTTTCTGCATGCAACTTGCACATAGGTTGTTAGGAAACTTGTGAAATGCCATCATGAAAGGCAAATGCTGGGAAATTATTAGTAAAGCCAGGGTGGTTTCCTTTCATTACACCTACCCATTTTTATGTTGGGTGCTAAAAAAAAAAGGTAGAAAAGTCTTAGAGAGTTAACAGATAACTAACCTCTAGAATTATAAACAGACAGATGGTGCATTTTCAATGCCAAAAATTAAATACTCCAAAGTGCAGGACAATTGCCTGCTAGCCCTCTTGGTCCTAGTCTAATGACAGCATAGATGTGAATTACTTGAGGGCTTTTTGTGGGGAACTTCACCACCATGTCTCTGAATTTCTTCAAATATCTGATGAGTCTTCCATGTGACCCCATTAGGGACCCTTTTAGTTTTCCTATCTGACCACTTTCTTTCTCTCTAAGCCCCTGTTATCCCAAATCCCATTTTTTTGGAGCCTAAAGAATTCCAGTAATCGAAAACACAGCCTCTTGTATAATATTTTTGTAGATTTTTTTTCCCCTTCTTTTTCAGAAGTAGGTCAATGTTTTATACAAGTTCCTCTGGAATGACCCAGGGAATGAGAACAACAACATTAAACATGCACAGGAGCCCTCAGATCCCCTTTACTCAGGATGATTCTGCGGCTCTCAGGACATGGAGCAGCACAAGGGTGTGATTAAAAACCTTCTGCATCTCCCTATGGCTCTGGGAAAGGAAAGAGGAGCAATACCCAGGGGCTGGTTCGTTTGCTTAGTAATTATGACTGATCTTACACCTAAATGTGGCAAAGGCCAAAAGGAAGGAGACACTGAGGGGCCTCATTAGTTTGGGTGACAATCACCTTGATGGAGTTAGGACAGAAACAGCACAGACATAAAAAATAAGTGCATGGAAAAAAAAAATTTACCAAACAAAGCTGTTATTATCTTATTATCAGCTTAATTTCATTTCAGTGACACAAAGGGGGATTTGTATCCTCATTAGAAATCTAAATTACCAATGACTGCTCCTATATCTTTTCCCAGGAAAATTATTTATAGTAATACTTGGCAACTGGACTTGGAGGAAAAAAATAATGAAACTTCCACTTGCAGTGTTAGAAATTATGTTCTTAAAAATATGATTTATCAAAAACATGATTATGGGAACTTTTAAAATGTTTAGGTTTTTTTAAAATCGGTTATTCTCCGTAACCCCTTTCTTATCATGTTAGTTCTGAATTTTTTGAGCGCATTAATATAGTACATATATTAAAAAAATTATCTTTTATTACGTAAATACACTGGATGATGGAGTTTTCTTCATGCTGTAATATTAATGCCTTTATATATATATAAAATTTGAAAAAACTTACTTGAAACCTGAAATGGAAAATTCTCACATCGTGTAGCATTCACATAATTTGTGTTTTGACTCTGGGAGGCAAAAGAGAAGAATGATCCTCTGGGTGTGAAAACAGAATTGAAAATAACACTTCTTCTGGTTTCAGCTGGAATGGAGTTAATTTCTTCCTAATAGCTGTTCCAGGGGTGTGTTTGGATTTTGGAAAGAAAACCGTGTTGATAACACTCTGATGGTTCGGGTTTTCACTCAGTTGTGTTTGTCTAAGTCAAGGGTTTTATTTTCCTTGTCTACCCCTCTGCCAGTGAGGAGATTCACAATGGAAACTGGGAGGGAACATGGCCAAGACACGACCCAAAGTGGCCAAAGGGACACTCCACGCCCCAGAACATCATGCCCAGGATATAAACTCAGAGAGTGCCCAGAATCCCAGCTGATCCGGGCTGGGGAAGGGGGATGTGATATCAGTCAGCAGGTGATGAGCAATTGTATTGTGCAGCACGTCTTTTCCCTTTTTAATAATCTTTATCATTATAATTATTACTGTTTTTATGTTTTTATTTTCAATATTTAAACTGTTATCTCATCATACCAGTTCTACTGTGATTCTCCTCCCCATTCCACCAGGATGGGAACAGAAGAAAGGGTGAGTTGAGCAATTTGCTCTGTGATGTTTTGTCTCCAGCTGAGCTTAAAACCACAGCAAATGTTAGAAACACTTCAGAAATCACCCAGTAGCAGAATTGCATTACTGTCTCTCCACATTCCCACAGTCCTGGATCAAGGTGTCCTGCTGCAAAAGAAACCCTGGCTTCCCAAATACCCTGGGTTATTCTGGATGGTCCTATGATTCCTTCTCTGGCTTTGAAATGTGCTCATCTCTGTCATGGACATATTTTCTGAAAAATACTTTTGCTAGGATCTTTTCTCCTGAGAAGATGAGAGGCCTCAGAAATGAAATGCAAACAATGGTTATCTGCTGCTGTGGAATGCAACAGGTGCATCTGTGATTGGGCTCATGTGGTTGTTTCTAATTAGTGGCCAATCACAGTCAGCTGGCTCGGACTCCCTGGTCAGTCACAAGATTTTATTATCATTCCATTCCCTTTCTTGCTAGCCTTCTGATGATTTCCTTCCTTCCATTCTTTAGTATAGTTTTAATATATCATCTTCTTTTAATATAATATATATCATAAAATAATAAATCAGCCCTCTGAAACATGGAGTCAAGATTCTCATCTCTTCCCTCGTCCTGGGACCCCTGTGAACACCACCACACATCTCCAATGACCACTGCTGATGGCGTGTATACAGAACCAAAACTGCCTCCAAAAAATTATATTGATTATACCTGATTCTTCAGCTTTCACTGTCTCTGGAAAATATTACCTCTCATCAACTCTGCAATACCTTTACTTCTCGAAGTGTTTTTAATCTCCATTTTAATTGGCAGGGCCACAGCCTCAGACACCACAGAGGCTGACATGCTTCCAGCTTGTGGAATCACAGAATCCTGAGGGGTGGAAAGGGCTTCTAAGATCCCTGAGGATCTGCTGACCCAGCACTGCCAGGTCCACCACTAACTCACATCCCTAAGCTCCACAATGCAAAGTTTTAGCACAAGAGCTTTGGACAACAACCACCTAATCCAAGTGAAGGACTGCGAAAACTGCAGTGGGTGACAACCTTTTGTCATTAGGCCGAGAAGAGCTCCCCTTGAAGATGACAAACAAATATGTTGGCTGCCAAACCAACCCAATTGTTATGCAAAAGGCATTGGATGACAGCTTAAAGTAAGCATAACACAGAAAATACAGTGTCTAAACACCCTGCTGTCTTTCCCAAAGCTCCGTGAGCCTGGCGCATCCTTTGGGGACGTCATTGCGTGTTGGTGATAAAACACCTTCTGCTTCAGAAGGCTGGAGCAGGTTTTGAACACATACAAAATTAAACAACCAGCTTCTGGGAGCATGGCTTACACAGCAGACCATCTGCCCGTCCTGTCCTGCTTTCCCACATGTCCAGTTGTTCCCTCAGCCATCCAATTTAGATTTCACAGCACCACCAGCCCAGGGGAGGCGAGATGGGAATGAACCTCAGTTACATATGTATAATTTCACTATCATGTATTCTTTTTGGGTTAAGTGTTACAGACCAGCTCTCATTCTGAGTCTGCATGCTACTGCTTTGGACAGCATATTTTTCTTTATTGTCAAAAAGCAAAGTTGTCACCATCATATTTTCTGAAAAATCTCTTTGCCTAGGATTTCTCCTGGGAAGTGGAGAAGCCTCAGAGAAAAAGGAACACAATGTTGTCTCATTTGCTTCCCCTGTGTTTCGCAGCTTTGGAATGTGGCTGGAGATTGTTTGTCCAACATGTGAATTGTTTTGAATTAATGAACCAACCATGGTTAGGCTGTGTCAGGACTCCGGAAGGAATCAAAAGTTTTTCATTATTATCTTTTAGCCTTCTGTCTGTATCCTTTGTCTATTCTCTAGTATAGTTTAGTATAGTATAGTATAATATAATATAATATAATATAATATAATATAATAATAAATTAGCTTTCTAAGAATATGGAATCAGATTCATCATTCCTCCCTTTGACAGGGGTCCCAGAAAATGCCACACAAAGTTTGGACAAAATTTCAAATATTCAAAAAACCAGAGAGATTAAAAATCCACAGAATTTGTGATCATGAAATGATGGAGAAAGTAAAATAGATATATAGGACATCATATGATCATTAATATATTTATCGTATTTTACTACAGATAGTTTCTAATTTATGGAACATTGCACTTGAAATTGATGTCATAAACTTAAATAAAATTAATTCTTTTTATTTAAAAAACATGAAAAATATTTCAATAAAGCATTTCAGTAATCAAACACTTTCAATTATGAAGAAAAAAAAAGTGTTTGGGAAATATTTTCTCTCCTACCACCACTCTGGAGCATTTGAAAACATTACTCTGTGTAAAGATGGGGTTTTTTTCCACTGCTGCGTGCCAACATGAAGATAAGTGCCATCTGTGAAAAGGATCTCTTTATCAGGCTTCAACAGTTGTGGGGAAATTCTAACAGAAGTTATTGTTGCAAGGAATGGGAAATATATCCTAGGAGAAATGGACACTTCAAAAGCACTGAGCGCTGGGACACACAGAAAAGTTCTGGTTTAGGTTATGAAAGTTTCCAAAGGTCACACTCCACTCCCTCCTGTGGCTTTGGCCCAAAACAAGAGTGTCAGAAACATTCACTCCAAAGCTGCAAATGTTTTGTTGCTCTCATTTCATCCCAGAAGAAAGCAAGAGTGTAGGGATAATTTCTGACCATTTTGAAAGCAAAGACTACAAGGAGTGATATGTTTATTTAGATATTATGCATGCAGATTTTTTTTTCCTTAAATTGGAAAACATGAAAAAATTTAAGCGTGTCTCAAAAAGAAACAAAATAACTTGGCACAAGGAAATTGAGAATGCCCCTGTAAATTAAAAATAAGGCCCTGAAAGAACATTTCTGGATGAAACAATTTTTTTTTTTAAAGAAACACAATTATAGTCATACAGGGGTTCCTTCTAGATAGCACTTATTTTACAGAGGAAGGTTATAATTCTAAGGTAGCATGGTTGATTGACAAAGAAAACAAGTTTTGAAACTTTTCTGTAGTAAGTGGAGTGATTTGGTGCTTTTTCATACATAAAATGAGGAGTCCAGATGTGACATGTAAATAGATTAATAGACATCAAGAGTAAATGATCAAATAGGCAAAATGGTGAAACTGAGGGAAAAAATCATGAGAAGAAAGCATAAATTCTATACCTTCCTCCTTAATCACTTGAATGTGTCCTGAATAAACCCATTTCCCTTCAACATTATGTCTCAGAGAATTTTGGTCAGATCTGGGGACCTTCAGATTACTGACCTAGACTTGAATGGCCCAATACATATGCCCTGTGTGGGTCAGATCCTCTGGAGTATAGATTTTGGTCATGGTTATACACTCAATATTGGACTGAATATGCTTATTCATAAAACAAGGAATTTTTTTTTTTTTTTTTTTTTTTGTTAAAGCAAGGAGCATTTTCATATAAGAGCAGACAACCCCATTCTGCTGGCATTAATCTTGTGAATCCATAATTTTAAATTATATCAATTCAAAGGGACCAAGATGGTTTGCTGTAAATGCAAATGGCTCATACAATTAAGAAAATGGAAAATGCCTGAAATTAGAATATTAAAAAAATAGAGAACAAAACAAAAAAACAAAAAAGAAGAAAAAGCTGCATAAAGTTGTACAGCGTAAAGATTTCCAACTGCAATTTTTAACACCAAAAAAAGAGTAAAAATTAGGATGACAGACTTTTTGGCTAAAATATGCTACTGACAATTGTGATGAGCATCAAAGAGAAGCAGACTGTCGGTATGCCTATATGCAAAAGGTGCTATTGACAAGAGAAAGAAATTATGTTTTCAGAATATTAAATTCTTCAATATATAGATGAATCTTACCACAAGATTACCGGAGAAGGAAGCAGTTTCAGTGGCATAATTACAAATTCATTTTCTCACAAGGTACTTCAAAGACTGAAGATCTCCACTACAGTGATATTTGGATTGCTGTCCAAGGAAAATACTCTCAAAATGTTTTAGAGTCTGTGGTTTAGTACCTCTGAACATATATTCGCCCCAAATGATTTAATAAAATAATATTTGATGGTAATTAGTTGTTTATAAGTACAGATGTTGTATTTAGACATTGGTGCAATATGTCTTGGCTGCTGATGTAGATGATAAAATTCAGGGGAAGACAGTTTTGACACTTAAATAGGAAAATGAGTTACTAGAAAGGGAAATGTTCTTGTTAAATGGTGCAAGATGATATATTCCATTGGTCAGTACAGCATAGAAAATTACACCTGTGTTAGTAGAGGTATTTTTGCATATCTTTGAAACAAATCTTTTCGCTGTCATGGTGAAGAATGAGCAAAGGCAATTTGGAAACTAGGGGACGTAAGATGGGTCTATTATTCTTCCAGATGTACCAGCATGGATCTCTGATGAGTCTTTGGGATCAAAGCTCTGGAAACATGAGCATCTCTAGGATCAGAGATCTGAGAGTTGGGATTGTTCAGCCCAGAAAAAAGAATTTTTGGGCTGGGCTCAGGGCGGCCTCGCGGGGCCCGGAGGGGCCGCGGCAAAGACGGACACGGACGATTGCCGAGGGCCGCGGGGACGGCGGCCGGGGAACGGCTCCCGGTGCCAGAGGGCAGGGCTGGCCGGGATCTTGGCAATGAGGAATTGTTCCCTGGCAGGGCGGGCAGGCCCTGGCACAGGGTGCCCGGAGCAGCTGGGGCTGCCCCTGCATCCCTGGCACTGCCCGAGGCCAGGCTGGACACTGGGACAGTGGGAGGTGTCCCTGCCATGGCATTGGGGTGGCACTGGATGGGATTTAAGATCCCTTCCAGCCCTGATCTTTTTGTGATTCTATGTAAGAAGATGTTCACAAAAGTATTCCTTGCTGAAGACCCTGGAAGAGAAATCCCCACTGTAAATGGGTTTTCTTACAGATTCCTCTATGTAGGATCTTTGTTTGAGAGGTCTGTACTGAAATTCTGACTGAAGCCTTGCCAGGGCAGAAGTGATTCAGCTGGATAAAAAAGAGACCTGATTTGCAAGGTGTTTGGGTTTGTGTATTTCATTATCTGTGTCATTTGAAAGCATCTGTGACTGTGCTGCCTGTTTTGGATGTTGCAAATGTTCTGTTTGCATTCCTCCAGACAAAACTCAGTGTGATTGCAGAAAATTGCAAAAGAGCAGCAAAACTACAAAAAGCACAGGGATGCCTAACAAGAGCAGTAAGCAGAGTTGCCTACCAGTTTATTTCCTCTCCTTAACTACCTGGCCTGGTTTAGAGGTAAAATGAGGAATGTTATGAGAGGCAGAAAGATCTACCTGTCACCTGTGATCACAAAGGCATTTTTGCGATGCAGAAAGATGTTCATGACCGTGGCCAAGGCCAGGGGGTGGCACAGACAGTGGTCTGCCCAGAGAAAATCTAAAGATTGAAAAGTCTTGCCAAAGAATTGAAATGTGACTGAGGAAAAAAATCTGAGCTTGGAGGCATTTGCCCCCTGTTCCCATGAAAGGTAGGCACCTGTAATCACGAGAATAGGCTCTCAAATCCGTCTTGCTGTTAGACTGCAGTGTTGTAACAGCAACAGCTGAACCTGTGCACTTTTGCAGGAAAAACTAAATCTGGGAACTAGATTTCCCCCAGCTGCCCCAGATCATTTGTTTGGGAAGCATGTTTATTAGCAAGACAATAGCTTGAACCCTGATCCATTGATTACAGTTGCAAAATTTTGACACAATATCATAACAAAATTCTCCAAGTTTAGAGGTAATGATGTACCCAAATCAGTCTGGGGTCACAATAGCAAATTATCTAGGTTGACTAGACAGCGGGGGCTTTTTTTCTCCCCTCTTTCAAAGTTCTTATTTTGGATTTGATAGAAATTGAGAACAACAATTATCTGAAATAGGATTTTTTTTAGCTTCGCTGCAAACCTTTGTGTATATAAAACACATTTAAAGCTGTTGGCAGATAAGCAATAAAGATAGCCAAACTTAGATTCACATAAAACTCCATCATATATCCACAAAGTCACCTGAGTGATACTTTCAATATGCTGGGTACTGATATAGCTGAGGCTGAGCTGGCATCTCTACATCTCAGCTGTCCATTTACTAATGTAGAGAACAGGAGTGCAACTCTATCTTGCAGTGAAGTAGTGTAGGATAGATACATTAACGAGAAAAAAAGAATAATAGAAGCCATTCCAGTGTGAAATGTGATGGAGCACAGCTCGGCCATATCACCTCTTTCCGTCTCTCTTGGGAAGAGGGCAAGCACAGAGAAATATCCAGACCAGATCAGCAATGCACAACAGCTTCTCCACGTACCAGGGGAGTGCTCTACCAGGCACAGGCTGCCAATTTATTGGTCTTTTTGTACTGGATGAAAGATGTGGAGGATAGAGGAAATAAATCCACCTGAGAATCTGGCCCTGGAGTATTTAGGGGTTATATTGTGTGATTGGGACTTTCATACCTCTATTGACTTCAAAAAAACCAATAGAAAATATATAGAGAGGAAAAAGGAAGTAGAATCCCCAGACCACACCGTGTCTCTCAGGTCTGGTGTGATATCCTTCATTTTGTCTTTTCAATGCTTTTTCATCTGTCTCTAGAAGCTGTAAGTGGATATTAGGGTCTCTGCTTTGCAGTCGAAGTGCAAGTAAAGGTTCCAGTCTGTACATGTCTGGGAAAAAAAAGTATTACAGACTTTTTCTCAACAATTCAATTTTTACTCCAGGTGTTTCTCTAGGAGAGATCATTCACTCTTGTGTAGGCAAAATGCCATATGAAGCAACTCAGGAGGGATCTTTCATTTATAATGCCCTCTGTTTCATTACACTCTGGCAAGCAAAGCATGTTTTATGGCTTTTATTTTATTTCCTGCACCATTGTACTGATAGAGGTGCGAAAAAACTCTTCAGATAAGGAACAATGAATGAAAAAATATAAAGCAAAGTGACAGTAACTTTTCCACTGAAATAAGAGCAGCAGATATTAAGAAAGTTCACAGACAATACTGGGGGGAGTTGTCGACTCCCTCGAGGGCAGAGAGGCCATGACAAACGAGAGGCCTGGGCCGGCTCCAGCCTGCAAGGTTCAATGAGGGAAAGTTTGGGATTTTACCATGGACAGACTGGAGAATGAGAGGCTGGGAAGCAGTGCCAGGGAAAGGGACAGGGCTCCGGGTCAGTGGCAGTGCCCTGGAGCCAGCAGGGACATCCCTGTCCTGGGGACACCAGGCCCAGCATGGCCAGGCAGGGATTGTCCTGCTCTGCTCTGGGCCGGGGCGGCCTCACCTGGAATACTGGTGCAGTTCTGGGCACCACAGGGTTAAAGAGGCATTAAACTGTCAGAGAGTGTGCAGAGGAGGCCATGGGGATGGTGCAGGACCTTGAGGGGAAGCTCCATGAGGAGCAGCTGAGGGCACTGGGTCTGTTGAGATGGAGGAGAGTGAGGGGAGGCCTCAGTGCAGCTCTGCAGCTTCCTCATGAGGGGAACAGGAGGGGCAGGCACTGATCTGTGCTCTGTGGTGACTGGGGAATGGCCTGAAGTTGTGTCAGGAAAGGTTTAGGTTGGGTTTCAGGAGAAGGTTCTTCCCCCAGAGGGTGGTTGGCCACTGGAACAGGCTCCCCAGGGAAGTGGTCCCAGCACCAGTGTGAGACTAAGGAGTGTTTGAACAATGTTCTTGGCCAGGAGCTTGACTCAATGGTCTTTGTGGGTCGCTTCCAACTCAGTTAATTCTGTGTTTCTATGAACATCACTTAAATATTAAAGTCTTCTCTCAAAAATTGAAACATTTACTGCTGAATCAGTGTCTCTTCCAGGGGCATCACCCTCTTTCCACACAGGGTGCGCATGTTTCCTTTCTCTACTCCTACCAGCAATACGTTTAAAATCCTCAGGAATCGGTGTTTTATGTTCTTCTGATCTTCAGTGTTTCTCCAATAACCCCCCAACAGCTTATGTTTGCAGTCAGGAAATCACAAAAACAGAACAACACTGACCACCCCTCTACAGCAGTGTGCTTCCAGCTACTGCAGGATACAAGCAGATAAACCTTTTTTTTCCCCAAAAAAATAAGAATGCCCTCACTCTAAACAGTGCTATGCTCTTATTTGGCAATAATCTCATGGGATTTATTTGCAGTATGACTGGATATCTTGCACCAAAATTGTAATCAAAATTTTTTTCACATCACACATAGACGCACACACACACAATGAAAGCCAGAACCCATCTGTCTGGATCAAGGGTTCTCCTGGGAACTCCAGCTTGTTACCTAATGCAGGAGCTCCTTCTATTGGCAGACAAATTGAGTTAGAATGGGGAAAAGTCACCTGATAAAGGGGGAGTAAAAATAGATTTTGATGCAAATTTTAAGATGAGCTCTCATTAAACACAACTATATACATCTACTGTTAAGAACCTAAAGAAAAAGCTGCCCTGAAATTAATTTTTGTCATAAAAGTTAAAAAGCTTTTTGTTTTTTGCTTACTGTTAAAACATTCATTTTAAATAAGTGATTAGCAATCACTTATTTAGATCCTAAGCAATCTTGTTCTTAGATCTTCAAGCTGCAAAGCCAGGGTTAAATATGCTATGAAAACAAAAGGGGCTATTATGGTGGATAATACCTTTTTTTATAGTATTTTGCTCATCTAGACATCTTTTGATCTTATAAAAATATTTTGCCATCATTAAAAGAAAACTTTCTGAATATTTTCTCTTGTCATGACTCAGAGGATTTACTTTGTCAGGTCACTAAAATTCCCAGGGTAATCCCAAAGTAACGACTGCTACTTATTATAGGGTTAAAGAGTTTACCAATGTTGAGGTCAGTTTTAAAGGATATTTAAGGGTCAATATTGTGCAAACTGATGCAGTGCCAGGAGGATTTGTTGTGGGGAGCATGGAGGAATGAAACTACAACCATAGGCTGTTTTCTCTGAAAAATGAAATTGGCTAAAACTGAAAAGTAGATTCCCATCACACTTACAGTAAAAGTTATGGTCCTTATTTTTTTCCTAACAGATTTCAATTATCAGTGAAATCTGATTTACCATTCCTAGCTGTCTGAAAAATTGGAAAACTACCTCCAAATTTCAGTGTTCAAATGGTAAAGACTCATCATGATTTTTTTCTGAGACAAATTTTAAGAACAGGCAATGCTGCAACAGAACTGAGAGTATGAAAACAGAACCTGGAGCTGTTCTCTGCAATTTGAGCATGGGGGTTTATGTGTTGTGGGAGAGCCTTTTAAATCTGGGCTTGCCTCTCCTCACCAGTACTAACAACTGAACAAGCTTTGATAATTATAGAATCTTTCAATGTCTTCCAAAGGATAGTAACTTCTTCCTTGACATGATGAAGACAAACACCCTGTCAGAGGCCTAAGGAAAATTCATTTACACACTTCTCAAAATCTCAAACCTTCAAATAGAGACTTGATTTCATGCAAAATTTTTGCATGGTTTTGAGGAGCTGTCTAGATACCAATTAACTCACAAGGTTACTTTGGCATGTGAAAAAAGAATACAATAATAGAACTCACAGCTACTAGTGAAGAGATATAAGATTTTAGGCTTGTCACAAAAAATGAGAACAAGTGTGACAAATCACAGAATGAGTTGTCTCATACATCTGCTGAGTGTGAATGGAGAGCAGCAACACAAACAAATAATATCTTATAGCTCACAGACTGTCTGAAACATTAATGACCTGATAAATTAAATACCAAGTTAATATATCATAAATTTAGACTGCCAAGATTTCTTGGAATGGAAAGGCATTCTGATATATATGTGTGTGTATATATATATATATATATATATATATATATATATATATATATATAAATATACATTATTTAAGAAGAACAGTGACTCAAACATCACAATGATTTTTTGATAAGCAGCCTCAGCCAGTCCATATTAAATTGACACCCTTCTGATGTCCCCCGGAAATGCAAAATAAATTATGAATAAGAGAAATTGTAAGTTAGGCTGGGGACTCGAACATATCTGGTGCAGGAATGTAATTACCTATTTATAATTGTCATTTGAATCCCAAAGAAAGTCTTCACTGAGTTGAAGAATATGAGTTGAACGTACTTAGAACAGTAAATACTGGCCTTGGAAAAGACAAATATACGAAATACCCTGCATTTACATTACAGAGCAATATTTGCACTAGTTTTTATATTAATTTTTAAATCCAGACTCAAGGTCACTGAACCAAGTGTGTTCCACTTTTTATTCATGAACATTTTGACAGTGAATTCAAGCATGACAATCCTATTGCACTCAGGACATAATTTGGGATGCAAGCCTGGACCACCTGACCTGCAGTGCACTTACCTTTCCTGCTGCAATGGAAATGGACAGCACCAAATCCTGCAATCATCCAGCTAAGGCACCGAAGGCATGAGAAACCATTTTTGGGTGGAAAGCACCAACTGCATGAGCCAGGATTTGACCTGACCTACTCCTACACTGCTCCATTAAGGAAATACTCACTACCATGTGGAGTTTTGTTTAGGAACATGGCTGCAGTAAGAAACTCTGCTGCTGAAACCTCCAGAAACAGAGCTAAGCAGTGCCACTTAGAACATGACCTGCTTTTTTTGTGGCTGGGAGCAAGTGCATTGCAGAGAGCATCAGAGATTTTGCCAGTGAGGAACTGTACATTCTCCACTGATCAGCTGCTTTCAGGTCCCAGGAAAACTTTCAGAGAAGAGCAAAAACTCTCCTCAGTAAGAGCCATCCTCAGTAAATAAAATAAGTTTTCTTATGAAATTTTCAGTGATGTCCGTATTCCAAGTTGGTGATTGCTGAAATATTCTTAAAAACTCCAGTAACGATGTCACTGTTCCACTTGGGCTATGAATCATCCCAGGAATATTCCAAGGCTGTCAGGGGATGACTGATTATCTCTCATTCCCTTCCTCAGTCAAACAGAAGTTTCTATGCAGACATTCCCCACCTAAGTCATGCAGGAGTTTCTAGGACAGACAAGGGATGCTTTACTTCTCAACCCATTACTCAAAGTCAGGGAGATAACAGGAATTCCTGGGATCCTACAGCAGCTTGAGGACAGGGCAGTGTGTGGGATTCACTGCCACAATAATGCAGCACACATGAAGACTGCCTTTCTTAATTCCAAATAAGTTAACATGAGAGTTAATATCAGTATATTATTTTGAATAAATCAAAACAGTTTCACCAGTAAGTTATAGCATAAATTCAGGAAATAATCAAGGTAATGAACCAGCATTCAAAAAAAAAACAAAAAAAAAACAAAACACAACCCAAACCAATTAAAAAAAAAACAAAAAAACCCAAACCAAACCAAGCTAAACACAAATAAACTGACAGATGAAAAGGATCCACAAGACCACTCTGAGAGAGCTCTCCTCACCATGTCCTCTAGCCAGGATCTCTCCCCAGTACACTCTCCACTCATATTCTCTGTTCTGTCTCCAGATCACCATGGTTCTTTCATGTAAAAATCAGATTTTTCCAGAGATCCTGGGTGATCTTCCTTTAAATCTCTGGGCACCCAGTCCCAATATGCCTGGGGAAAGAAACCTACATCAAGAGCTGTCTCAGGGCATGCTGGTGGCAACTCTTTCTCTGGATAAGACCTCAGACAAAACCACAAGCTCTCTGTCCAGCTCTTTGTGAGATGTTCTTTCACCTCTTCCAGCTTCTTTTGAAGTTCAACAAAGAGTTTATCTTTCTGCTTTTGCCATTTTCCCCTGGAAGTTTCCCATGTTTGGGAGGAAAATGAAGAAATTAAAGATACTGCAAATTCTCTCTTAAATGAACCTGACATGAAATACACAGAGAAACTTTTTTTAAAAAGGGAATCAGAACGTATATTATTCTTTCCTAGGTTATGCATGTGCAATTCATTCTGAACTAGCCATTTTTAGTCTGTCTCTGTGTGTCCTGCTCTCTAAAATTGCTGAAGAGCTGTACATCCTAGTCTTGTATGAGAAGCCCACCTGCAGCACCACACAGGACTGTGGTGGTTCATCCTCATGGACCTGGAGCTAAAGAAGGTGGCAAAATGAAAGAAAAAAAGGGGAAGAAATTGCCATAATTTTGTTCCTTGGATGCATTATAAATGAATGTTTTTAAGAGCAGGGAGAGCACTGTTTATTTCTGATGGGGTACAGCACCCTCTGAGAGAGCACCTGCAGCAGGAGAGACTCCTGGAATAAGCTTTTCCTCTTAAATTAAGGATTTTACTGCAATCAGCAACAGCCCGAGAATTTTAACCTAATGTATGTAACATGCATTTTCAAGGCATACTTAAAATCAGAAAGTGGAAACAATGGAAAATTTCTGAATTAATTTAAATTCCTGTCTTTGATTATGTTTAAGAAATTAGCTGAGCAGCAAACAGTGATTGCAGCATACCTATAAACTATAGTTGAATTACATTATGAGCACCACACTGCAGTTAAATAAGTACTTCACAAAACCAATAACTATCCAGACCACGCTACTTACTCTTTTTTCTCTTTCTTTTTAGAAAACTGCACTCAGGGTTTTTAGCATTGAACCACAGAGCTGTTAAGCTGTAATAAAATATTGTATCAGAAAAAGCTAGAATGAGCTGCAATAATAAAACCTTGATTATAGGATGTACGGAGAGATAATATCCATCAGATAACCTTTCTTCACCTAATTTGTGTAGGATTTTTTGCTACATTTGTGCTTGCAAATGGAGAAGTAAAAAAATCTTAATTTTAATCAAGCTTCATTGATTTTAATTTGCTCAGATTCCCCTTTTTTCTGTTACCATGAAGACATTTGCTTCCAGCCTTGCATTTCAGTCATGAAAAAAAACTGTGTGGGAAAAAAGAGATTATATAAAGAATTGCATGTAAGTGATTTGCAGTAAACAGTTGCAAAGCTCATGAGTATTCTGCGGGAATTCGTGTGTTTCTGAAACACAGGAACAAGAGAAGCCATAAGCAAAATAATTTTCTCCTTTATTTCAGCAATTGACTGGAGATTAGAGAAAAATAACCACTAATCTTTCACTCTACAGGCCAGCAGCAGGAACTTGCCATGTTCTGCCACTGCAGAAGGAAGGACTCAAATTCAGAGGAAAAGTGGCAGATCCTGACCCTCAGCCACATCCTTGTTACAGCAGAAATTTGAGATAAATCCCATGGAATACATCCTCTCACAATCTTACCATTCCTTTAGATTTGAAGTGCAAAATACTAAAAAGGAAATATTTATTTTTGGGATTCCCATTGTCATTTGGAGTGACTTTTATTTTTAATGGCACTCTCCTGTGCAAACAACCAAAACAATTTCCTCACAGACTTTTTCTCACATGTTTTATTACAGGCTGGAATTAAAGCTATAAATTCTCTCTTAACCTTGATCAACATTTCTTCATAAATAAACTCTGAAAAACTCCTTACCTTCAACTGTTTTTTTGATTGAAGGGAAGAATGAGAGGGAATACAAAGATTATTTTTGAAAACTTAGGTTATAATAATATTACTGATTAGCACAGAATGAGAAGATTAGCCAAGCTTTTTGAGGAATCTGCTTTTGTTCCAAAAAACAGCCAGCATTTTATTTGCAGAGTTTTCTGCAAAAACTATGGTATCTCAATTTTCTAAAATGTATGGGAAAAGAATACTTCAGGTCTGCTTTTCTGAACATTAATCTGTAACATCTTTAGGCTTGAGTGATATACACAAGCCAATAATAAATATTTGGTTGCCTGGTTTTTACTTGGCTTTCAGTTAATGCTAATTCCACTAAAATGTAGTTTAGATGAATATCACCATGAGATGATTATTATTCTTTAGCTGGAAACCAAAGATGAAGATTGATTAACAAATGCTGCTGATTATCATGTTGCAAAGATAAATGTACTTTAAGATAAAGACACCACTTTTAGAAACCTTGCAAAAAGTTACTTCTGTACCAAGGGCTCACTTTCCATTGAAGTACAGTAATTCTATAATTGGATTTTCTATGTAAGTGTAATTATTTTTTAGTAGGCATTTAATACTACTTTCCTGAAATTTTCAGTCAGTAGAGAATGTATTTCTTATCCTTCCACATGTGTTTAATTAAAAGCTTTGAATATAGTTTAAGCCTATCCATATTGACAGACTTCTTTGAACTTAATTTGCTTTATCTTCCTTTATCCATGCTTGTTTCCATTTCCTTGCCTAGATTTTCCCAAGATTGGTGGGCATTTCTGTGGTGGAGGAAAGCAGGGGTTATATTTTCCTTTTTTTTTTTAACTTGCAAGCATTGCAAAGGTTTAGGTTTTGATCTGTAGCTGTATTTGCTAGACTGTCACTGCTGCTTACACCCTTTTTTGAAAAAAACTAGAGGGAGATCAAGTTTGCATGACGACTCTGATGTTTCAAAATTCCTAAGTGAACTCAAACAAAATGAGATATATATTACTAAAAAATAAAAACAAAAATAAAACCAAAAAACCAGAGTAAAGCTGAGAAATTTATTTTTTAAAACATAAGTCTATGTTTTCCTGCCTGGAGTGATTTACTGAGCAAATAATGGTTGGGGTGATCTGCAAGTGACCCTTCCCAGCACAGCCAATTTTTAATTCACATGAGCCTAAGCCAGGATACACAATTCTTACTTTTTTTTTTACACTTTCCCATTTTAGACTTCTCTTTCCCATTTTCTTACACAATTTTACCTCAAAATACAGGAAACTTTTAAGATCCCTCAGACAAAAGTGGTGCTTGGAGCAATATTGTGGATGCACCCACCAACAAAATCCTAGATGGTGGTAGTTAGGTTACACCTGGTAATCTCAACATAAATCTTCCGACCGTGTAAAATCTAGTCTATTAAATGATGATATTCTATACCATAAAATATTATATACTTTCATGACTTTCTGGATGGGATTAGGGACATTTTGTGTATAATTTGCATATGCAAATCACACATGTCTATGCCAGCTGTAAAGTTTAATTTTTTTTGCCTATAAAACATGTAATAACAGTTTGCTACATGGTTTTATGGTTAGGTGTGGTATCAAGAGAAAAATGTCTTTACTAAAGCCAGAACTTACCTGATATATGACAACACTGCTCAGTGCAGTCCCATTAACTACCACCATCAGCAGGAACTCCATACTGAGAACATATTTCATTTTACCTGCCAGTTTCTGTTGATTTTTTTTTTTTTTTTTTGGCAGCAATTCTGATAGTTACCACCATCAAGAATCCAAAGAAATTATAAATCATGTAATCACATGATAAATAATCCTAGGGGAAGCCAGGACTGGGAGCTGGGAACAGTTGGGTCTCCAGTGCATCAGGAGGAGTTCCCATAATTAATTCTTCCCAAGAGACTCAGCATATAACATCGTAAGGATGGGCTTTTAATTGAACTGGCTGGCAGCTACTTTAACTGACTGGTTTGATGGTATCTGAAGGAAAAACATCACACAGATCTGGCAAAAGTGCTCAGACAGGTTTTTGGGGGGGATTATCTCTGACAAGGTTTCGTACACCTCTTGTTTCAGTGCAGCAGCCACGCACACTGATGCTGACAGCTTGTCACATTTACAGCATAAGTTTCTTGTAGAAAACCTATGCTCCTCAGCAGGAGCACATCACTCCGAAAGAAACCTGCTTTTTGTGTGTTTATACCTGACTGTACTCTAAGTGAAAATGAGGAAGCCAGAGCTCTGTGTTTTTAACAGGAATGTACAGACCTTTTGTCTGAAAATAAAAAAAAAAAAATAGTAAAAATTCTAGAGTCACAGAAACTGGGGCTAATTCTAGATAGGATGTACACAGTTTTAGCACCACCTCTTGACAAAAGACAGCACAATGCAATTATGTAGTAAGCACATATTAATTATGTAATAAACAGTAAACATCCCATAGCAATAGTAATAGCAGTAGTAATACGAACAGTAATTACAAGACTGAGAGCAAGACTAAGACTAGGTAAGTAATAGCAATTAAAACACGAGCAGTAAGTGCAGTAATTACACAGTAAAAAATGCACTATGAAGGCACGGGTCAAGATTCAATAAACTCCATATGAGCTGTCTCCCACACATGGCTGAAGCACAGATGGCTTTATTGAACTTCTAGGCAGATAAAACTTGTTATCCGTGAAGAGTGTAACATCAAGGTCTTCATAAATTCTACTTTCTTCAGCATTTAGTCCAAAGAATCAGTAGCAAATAGTAGTGACATGTAGATTGTGCTTAGGGTACCCAAGGGTACACTTAGGGTGTGGATATTTTTACAGTTTAAAGCAAAAATCATTATTATGCAATATCTAGTCTAACTATTTGTGTGCATCACATAAAAACATGCAGAGGTATCTAAGTAAAGGGTGTAAGCATTTTTAGTACAGAGGGAACCAATTAAAGCTGAGATAATAGTCTTCAGTTTAAGAAAAGATAAAGAGAGAAGCAACTGATGTCTGCCCTCTGAAACAAACATTCTCAGTTTCCTTCTCTTTAAATAAAACTTGAGCCCAGACTCTCAGCAGTTTCCCGTCTGTGCAAAATGATGGGAGCTATTATTTTCTCATCAAAACTTTCTGAGAGGATTATTCATTTTGTTATAAACCATGGTGATGCCAAGCCATGGTACTCAGGAAGCAATGACAGGAAATCATCCTAATGCTCATGCATAATGCTTTTAAAAAATTCTGCCCATAAAGTCAATCTCCTCTGTCATTTGCTGTAGTTTCCAGCACAAATCAGACAACACTGGGTCTTTCACTGCTGTTTCTGGTACTGTGAGTAAAGCCATTGGCACAGCTTTCCCAAGTAATATCTGAGATATTCCTTATCTACTGAAATGTTCAAGTGGAAAATCAACAGGCAGATGGTAGGAGATAATAATATTTTAATGAAAGCAGAAATTCAGCCAATAAAGTTGCATGCCGTTAAATTATTCAATGGTTTGTAGCTAGGCACAATAAAGCAGTAGTTATTAATGCCATAGACATTAGAGGGTTTTTTTAAATAGACCTAAGACGAAAAATTCCACTTGTGACTTTTTAGGTGCTAGTAAGCAACAGCAAACAATAGGGCATCAATAGGCAAACACATAAACCTAACTATAAGCCACCACAAAAAAAAAAAAAAATCAAAAACTCCGAGACGTTTTCTAGAGTAGTTTTAGAAGAGACAATGATAATGCAAATGTAGCTGTGAAATGGCATAATGATCTTACAGCAGCAACCTAGACTCCTCAAAATGACAATCAGAGATGCTGGGATGAAAGCTGCAAGATGCCTCCTGGTTACCTGATAATCAGAGAACCATCAATCAAAAGCACACTGCCTTAAGATCTTTAGCATTTTGAGAGAGCAAATGAACACACACACAAAGGATTTGCTCTCAAGAGAACTAGGACATGTTTCTGCCACAAAATTTTAATTGGGTAGTGAAAACTCTGTTTATTCAGACAGTTTTGCTGAGTATTTTGCCGATATTTTTTTCCTCCAGGTTGCACATCAGCTGGAGTCACTTTGTTGTTGTCTTGCTGCCCCTCTTGTCTGAGTTACTGCTACCTCTCTTTTGCCTTTCTCAGCACATATGAATTACCTGAGTGTGTGGATTCCAATACTAGAAAAGGAAGGTGTAAGACGTTCTCACTCTCATTTCCTCTCATCCTTTCAAATAAAATTTTGAGATTCAGAAAATCAGTATTCTGTACAAATCCTTGACTAGTGGAATTTGGCAAACTCACAGTGAATTTAAAACAAGTTTCATCATGTTATTTCAAAATGGTAAGACATTATTTCAGAATGTGGTGGCTGACAGGGCCTGGTGGCAGAGAAAACAGGTACAAGCTGCAAGGTTCGAAACTGCAATTAGAGGAAAGGAGAAAATTTCTGACTCTGAGAGTGGTTAAATATTGCTGCAGTTTTCCACAGAGGCTGTGAAACAGCCATACTTGAAAACACTTAAATCTTTCTGGGGTGAGGCCCAAAGAAATTTGATAAATATTAGCCCTGCTCTGCTAACAGAGATGAGATGAATTTAGGGATCACAACATCTCTCCAAACACATAAACTTTTTTTTATGCCCAGTGGAATTAGTAACATGCTAGACAAAATGCTTCAGTGAACCACAAACCATTAAAATGCAATGATTTTTTTAAAATTTCAATTTCAAAAAGTTTTCTTCAGGTATGCACACTGCAAGCATGGACAAAAGTATGAGGTGTATGAATTCTTTTGCTCCTTCTCAGCAGAATTTTGCACTACTGAACAGAAAGCCAGCTGTGAGGAAGAAAAAATTATGTTTGATCAGACAGATGGTGTCATTTTGAGATTATGATTAAGAGTCATGGAATTTCGTGGTCATTTGGTTACACCCTTCTAGATTTTTATTTTTATTTTAACAAAAAACTTTCTTTCCTTTTACTTTCTACTGTCCTTGTGAACTGCATGTTTGCCATAATTTCCATTCATTTCTAGAAAGCATCTATAGATACTGTAACTTCTACAAAAATAACACTACAAAATTCTTTCAAACTAGGTGGGTGATGAACACAATTGGATTGTTCTTATTTTATGAAAAATGTGGCTGAGGCTTTAAGGCCTCATAATGTTAATGTAATAATTCATTGCTACTTTTTGCTATAAAAATATATCACTATAAAAATATATCACACCTTAACTGTCTTCTTTACAAAGCCTTTACTCCAGTGGAAAGCAAACTTCCTCTGTGGACATAGCCAGTTTTGATGATCTGATTATTTTGAGAGCAAATCTAAAATTAAAAGTTGGTCTCCACACTGCAAAGCAAGTACTAGGGAATGTAAAAACAGAAAAATGCCATGACTCACACAGAGAATGTTGTTTAAAAGAAGACACCCAGCCTAATTTCTTATTTTAGAAGTTTTTTTTTTTTTTTTTTTTTTACTTTTGACTATTATATCTACTGGTAATGAATTATACATTTTTACAGATTAACTGTTGTGTACATTCATTTCTGGTTTTCTGCACAGCTAACTGACACAAAACTTCACAGCAAACAAGAATAATAAGAGGAAAGATGATTTATTGGCTTCTGTAGTAATTCTGAGGCTGTTCACACCTCTTGTACATAATTTCATTTATTTGGAAAAATTTCTTCATGAGGTCTTTCAGCTCAGAGTTCTAGAGGGTGCTGGAAAACTAAAGAGCACCGTGTACCAATACCATGGAGAAGTACCAGGAAAGTAAAAAAAATCTAGAAAAACCAACAATACGGAATACTTGTTGATATTGAGCAAAAAACCCCAAAACTTACTATTAATGTGAAAAATTGTATTGGGAAATAGAAAGTCATCTGCCATGGAGAGGCTATGGAACTCTAAAAAAATTCTCTTAACATCTGCATGTGCTATTTTCTAGAATATTGATTCATATGTAGAGAAATATTTAACAGAAAATAATTCTGTTGATGTCATTCTGATTTCCTTTTCCCCTTTTGTCTAAACGTGTGTATGAATCTCTAAAAGGACTGTAGCTTGAGCTATTTCTAAATGTCTTCAGGGTAGACAATGTCATGGAACAATTTTAAAAGGAGAAAAAAAGCAGAAACAACAGTCACATTTTGAAGGACACCACAAACCCTGCAAAAACACATATGAATGAAATTTCCTAACCCGAATATCATTAAAAGTCAATAGTAACAACCTTGTCTTATTCTTTATCATTCCTGTCCTTTGTTGTGGAACCACTCAACAGAAACTCTCATGTTTAGTGTGTCCTTTTTCACATAATTAATCCTAACATTTCAATAGTACTAGATAAAACTTATTAACTCTCTTTGCTGACAGTTCTTTCCTGTTCATTTCTCTACTACTCCATTTGTAATAGACTTCATGTTTTTTTAATATTAAGATGAAAGTTTCTATATAAAGTTAATATACAAAATTTATATATTCAACCCATTATATTAGTCAATTTTTAAAATGTAATTGAAATATATATCTATTCAATATATAGATTGAATAGATATATATTTGATTTGAATGCCCACATAAGTACAGAACAAAAAATACTAATATATAAGATGAAGAAATTTGCAGCATACTTATGTATGTGTGTTTGTATATATAAAAACATATTTTCTGTTAAGGTCCTTCCCATTAGTAATATTTCATAAGTTAGAATCTTCACATTTAGGATTTTTTTTTTCACATATTGTTTTGACCTCTCCTGCACATCCCTCTCCTGGCAACCAGGCTTTTTGCATGCTACAAAGAGCAAGAGCTCCTTCACAGAGGTCACCAGTGCACCAGAGAGAATATCAGGTATTTCTGGATGTTGAGCAAGACATCATTTGACATTATTAAAGGCACCCAGCAGTGCAAGACATTTTTATTACTTCACATGGAGCAACACCATTTGAAGAAATGTATGTGCAAGGGCAAATGGAACTGCTTCAGATTGCATCTGGCACTAGGCAACCACAGAAACAAAACCTGGGGACAAAAAAAAAATTAATTTCACAGACGAAAAGATTTCAGTCAGAAATTCTAGCTCTGGTTATCCCATGATCTTCACCAGATCTGAGAATCTGAGTGGTTTTTGCAAGAAACCATTGACTATGGTACTCCATCAGCCATATGAACTATTTTAGCTGTCTTAGTATAAGTTCAAAATCCCAGTAAAATTGCTTTTAAATTGGGAGGAACATGGATCTACGCAACATCAGCTAAGGAAATAGCAACAAGGTAAACAAATTTGCCAGAAATATAATTAAGACAAAATAAGCAGAGCCGTTTAGCATTAGATTTCATTTTGGAAGCTCTTTCTGCACAAAAAGCCAGGTATTTATTTATTCTGTTACCGGTCTTTTTTGGTTTGTTTTTTGGTAGACCCGCTGGCTAATTACAGAAAACTCTGGTATTATTAGATATTTGTAATCCCCTGGCAACACCTCCTAATCTCTACCTTTCCCTAGATAACCACCTCTGCAGACTTTACTCTTTTAATCACTTCCCACATAGTAACACTGCAGTGCATGACTAAACACAACCTTTGAGAAATACCTGGATGCAAATATTCCTCACCCAGTCCTTGTCTCTCTTCCTCATCACATTCCCGTCCACAGTTCCTTTCCAGTTTCTCTCCTGTCCTGAGCACACAGGACACTCCAACCCAGAGAGAGTTTCTCCATTCTTGAAATATTCTCCAACTTTTAACAATTGTCAAAGAAACCAGAAAATATGACCTATTCCCAAAATTTCCATACATTGTAATCTCTGTGGTCAGTCCTGTCTCATTTACACCTTTTCCATGATTTGCTTGATTTGAACGTGAGTCAGAATTGCAAAGCCACAAAATCTTTTAGTGTGCTGATTCTAAATTTTTTTCCTTACTATTCCTGTTGTTAATGGCTACTCTGCCTTCCACTGTCTTCTCAACATCTTCCATGGTCTATCTGGTTTTTGGGGGTTTTTTGACAATTTTAATGTCATAGGTATGATAAATCCAAGAAAAAAAATAATGAAAGAAATGAGTTACAGAAGTACACCTCCTTTAAAAATATCACTTGACCTTGAATTAAAAAAAAAAAAAAAAGCCAACAAGCCAGCAATCAGTACTTTCTAATTTCTGTGTTCCCAGGGGAAAAAAGGCCCTGAGGAAAGTAGCCTTTTACCACCAGAGAAATAATTTTGCACACAACAATACCCTTGGCTGATTTTAATCGGGATTTCTCCATGGCCTTCTCAAGGAAATTGCTCTCCTCCAACGAGCTAATGACTTCCTCATTTCAGCTGCTAATGGATTTTTCCTCCATGACCTTGGGGACGTCCCCAGCTTTGTGGACCTCTCCATCTCCCAGCAAACCCCTGCCCCTGTATTCATGGGATGTTTGCCACAACACAGTTCCGGTATCCTCAATTTCATCTCTCTCGAGTCTCCTGCTCCTACCAGCACCTCCTCTACTTTATAGACAATTTTATGTTACTTTCATCACTGTTTTTTAATCACTTACTATTTTTTTCACACTTACTGCTGGGTATTCACATGCTCTGAGCTTTGTCACTGTGTTTTCTTAGACGTATCTTTACATATTG
This sequence comes from Melozone crissalis, assembly GCF_028551555.1. Lineage (NCBI taxonomy): Eukaryota > Metazoa > Chordata > Aves > Passeriformes > Passerellidae > Melozone > Melozone crissalis. The sequence continues at coordinate 1,549,170 of NW_026535783.1, forward strand.
CATGTAAATAAAAATGTTAATATGCCACATATATTTACTGGTAATAAATAAAGGGGGATAACTTGCACTACATAATGTGGTTTGTGTTGTGTTTTGGGTTTGTTTGCATTTTTTTTTAAATTTTCATTTCAGAAAAATCTGAGCATCCCTAAAAGTCATTCACTCTCTAAGCATGTCATGTTAAAATCACATGTTAAACTCTGTTTAGACAGTTGAGATGAAAGGACTAAATCTCAGCACTGAAATCCTAGAATTAATAGTAAAAAAAACTACAATCAGTTCTTGAATATACTTTTTCTTTCAACAGTACTGTGAATGAAAACAGAAAGTATTTCTATTTCAGGGTAACAGACAAATTTTAAAGTTCCCATGCAATTAACAAGAAAGGATAACGAAAAAATAATGAATATAAGGAAAATAATTAAGGAAAATAATTCTGGATACCACAAGAATGTGAGCAGTAGACCCAAAATAGTCAGTCAGTGCAACTAGGAGGAGTTTTAGTGGAGGAATTTAAAGAAATAGAGGAGTGTGGCAGTGGGTCAGTCCTAGGAGGGACGAGATGATGGCTATTGCACTGGTAGGTGCAAAATTATTCATCTCTTTCCTTTCCTAAGTGCCAGTGGCACTTTAATTATCACGACCTTGTAACTACTCCCCTGGCTGTGACCAATTTTCTGCATCCATAAAACCCTGTCTGATTAACAATTAGGTGCCACCTTTGGACAGCAGCCCACAGTACTTGGGAGAAAAACTCTGCTCACTAAAACGAAGGAGGAGCAGGCTGGCAAAACCTGAATGAACAATTCATGGGGATTATTTGAGTGGATGACAACCCTGTCTCCAAATGGGTGTCAACAGCCTGCTCAGGAGATGTAGGTACCTAATTCCAGCGCAAGAGTCTGCTGAGCCAGAGGAATGTGGGCACCTGCATACAAATCAGAATTCAGCATCTCCAGAGACAGAAAGATTTTGTCTCTGCTTCTGTGCCTCATATCACAAAGCATTCAGAAACAGGTGCAAGCTGTTCAACTTGCTCTTACTTCAGGTTCTCTTCAGTTAGCAAAAATTATCAAACGTGTTTCTATGGAAAATTCATAATTTCCTTTCCTTGTTATGGTAATAACAAGGTTGTGCTAGTTTTTCTTTTCAGAATAAAGATTTAAGGTCATGCCTGAATAAAAGCAAACAATAAATACTATGATCTCATACACAATTTAAGCACAGTTTGCCATAGTAACTTGTCAAAAAATAAAGTAGAACATATGGCTGACCTGCCCACAATTTTCAATATGTTTTTGGTTACATAGTGATTTAGTATTGACTCTTTTTTTGAGCCTTGGTTATTGTGATAAACAAGTTTTTGCAAAATAATGCACACTTGTAACTTGTCTTACCAACAGTTTAAATGTTTATACTTTTAAATACTTTTCTGAACATTTGTGCTTATATATAGCATATGGAAGATGCTATTTTGAATCGATATATTGAATATGGAAAACCATTCCTAAATGTGTCTAATGTGTAGTCAGACACATCAGACACATTGCAAAGTCAACCAGAATTAATTTTCAAGAAATAACTTTACAATCTTTGGAAATTTCCTGTTTTATATGAATCTATGACTAGTTAAAGGTCGTTTACTCTGCATGTAAGGGGAGTTTGATGGGGTGAGGTGGGTGTGTTTGCACATCTTTAGAGCAATCAGGAATCACCATAGCAAGATATTGTAAAACCAAGTACTCTGAACTAGATCAGTGAGAGCAACAGGTAAAGGCTTTTCTGATAAACCAGATTCAATGTAAGCAGAGAGTGCTCTTTTTAACAATCAAAAGTAAAAATGAATATATGTGGACTAGTGAAAACCATTTAATTCAATTTACAGACATTCTAAGAGTCATAATGTAGTATTTACTTGTAATATTCATAAGTTAGTCGTGACTTTCTGGGTATCAAAATCCATTGATTCCTAGGAACCCAATTAAAACCTCCTAATACTTTGAAAATTAGCAAGTTCCTTTACTCTGGTATTAATTCCAAGTCCATATGGTAAACAAGTAACCATTTCAACGGTAGGCAGGCAATAGCCAAAATAAAATAGTCTGTGTTGTTTGGTTGTTCTGCTATGCCCGGACAAGTTAAAAATTTAATATATGCTGTTTCCTCCTCACATTTACATCATGTGACTAGCCAGTTTCATAAACTAACATCATTTTACATCATATTCAGAAAAAAAAAAGTAGAGATAAACGCATGCAGATAAATGAAATGCTTGGGTTTCAGTTTATTTGTATGATCAGTGCTTGTATTTTTTCCAAGGCTGGACAAGACAAATCCAGCTGATCTGATGCAGTGCTGGCAGTGTGACCACTTCTCTTGTGACTGCTGAACTCAGTGAGGCAAATCAGCCTGAATGTGGCTTTTTAAGCAGAATCAGGTACTTTGAGTTCTTCTTTTTACAGACAATGGACTTGAGCAATATAAATCTCCTGCATCTCACTTATCTGTTTGAAATGAAAGAGATTGTCGTGCAGCAAGGTCTATTCAAATCCATCCCACCAAGCATTAAACTGTATTACTAAATAAAATTGGAATCTGTAAAGTAGTTACTGTACAGCCAGGACATTGTAGTAAAATCAGGCTTTTGTCTGATATAATGCCTTTATGCCAATAGCTGCACATGTAGGTGAAAAACAGATTATCAGCAGTAACTAGAATATTATCTCATATATTTACCACTTCTACTACTCTTTACAGATTGTTTTGTGATCATCATGTGGGACACATGTCTGAAGAAAGCCTTATTTGTGTTAAATTTATAATCTGATTTCATTTCAACCCTCACAGTACAAGTATAATATATTTTATTTATATATATATATATATATAATATATATTTTTTTCATGCTGAATCGTCTTTCCAGTGTTCAGAAGGAAACTTTGAGTTTCCTACACTCTCCCGTAGCTTTAAAAGCCGCCACATAAATATAGATTTGAAGAGCTGGTACAAAAAAGAACTCTTTTGCATAAAGTCCTACTGTGCCTTTTTATTTAGCATTCACAAAAGTGCTCCAAAGTTTAGAAAGAGCATATTTCTTAACTGGAATCTCTTTGAAAGTGATCATAATTACCTCTATTAGAAGAAATGAGGCACAGAATATGACAAAGACTGTGTCAGCAGGTAGAGATGACTTGAACATTCTTGTGCCAATTCTTTAAGATTCCTCTCTCCTCACATGGCCAGGACCAAAAGAGGCTGCCACACGCAATTAAAGAGAACAGAAAGAAATTAAATAGTCTTTATCTACAATAAAAGATACTGTCATCACCAAAATTACAGAGAAGAAGTGTTCACATTAAATGATACGACATTCAAATACTTCTCTCAAAAAGTTTCTGCATTTCTTTATCTAATTAGAATGTCACACTGCAAAAATCAATGCTTCTCTAATGCTTTCCCTGCTGCAGCCATGACTTTAAAAGGATATTTATTGCATAGGCAGCTGCTAGTGATGACTACCATTATTTCCCCATTTTATAGTTCAATTGCATGCTCTCATAAAGCATTGTGACACAAGTCTCAAGCAGCCCTGTAATTTCCCCAGAATTACTGGGAATTTTGGGCAGGGTTGTCTGGAGTGAATTGGTATCATTCACACAAATGTATTATTGATACTATCTTTGCTCTCCTCTTAGACGTATTAGTTCCAGTATCTTGTTTCTGCCAACTACAGCCCTTTACAATATCCTTCTCTAAACTGGAGAGAGATGGATTTAATTAACAGGCTGTTAGATGGATAAGTGGCTGGATGGACACTTACATAGGGTAGGGGTCAACAGGTCAGAACCCTGATGGACATCAGCGACCAGTGGTGTCCCTCAGGGTCTGTATTTGGACCAGCATTATTTAATATCTGAACCCATGACACAGCCAGAGGGATTGAGGCACCCTCAGCAGGTGTGCAGGTGACACCGAGCTGAGGGTGCTGTGACAGCCCTGAGGGACAGGTGGCATCAAAGGGATCTGGACACCCGCAGGGGATCCCATGGGGATCTCAGGAGGCTGAACCAGCCAGGGCTGGTGCTGCCCCCGGGTCAGGGCAGCCCCGGGCTGGATCCAGGCTGGGCTGAGCAGAGGGAGCAGCCCTGGAGGAGCCCTGGGGGTGCTGTGGGGCAGGGCTGGGACCCCAAAGCCTGGGCTGGGACCCCAAAGCCTGGGCTGGGACCCCAAAGCCCAGAGCCCAGAGCCCAGAGCCCAGAGCCCCGTGCCGGGCCCAGCCCAGCGGGGGCAGCAGGGCAGGGGCCATTCTGCCCCTCTGCCCCTCAGGCAGAGCCCACCTGCAGAGCTGCCCCAGCCCCGGCCCGGCCCAGCAAGGAGCTGCAGCTGCTGCAGCCGGGCCAGAGGAGGCTCCGGCACGGGCACAGGGATGGAGCGGCTCTGCCGGCACCAAAGGCTGCCGCGGCCGCCGTCGCTCACCTGGGCACCAGAAGCTTTGGCCTGAGCTCGGGGCGGCCTCGCGGGGCCCGGAGGGGCCGCGGCAAAGACGGACACGGACGATTGCCGAGGGCCGCGGGGACGGCGGCCGGGGAACGGCTCCCGGTGCCAGAGGGCAGGGCTGGCCGGGATCTTGGCAATGAGGAATTGTTCCCTGGCAGGGTGGGCAGGCCCTGGCACAGGGTGCCCGGAGCAGCTGGGGCTGCCCCTGCATCCCTGGCACTGCCCGAGGCCAGGCTGGACACTGGGACAGTGGGAGGTGTCCCTGCCATGGTGGCACTGGATGAGATTTAAGACCCCTCCCAGCCCAAACCATCCTGGGATTCTGTGGTTCTACTGTAAGTGCTGCTAACCATGGCTCTGATAAATTCATGCTTGACCCACCACACTAAGGCCTTAAATCACGAACAACTGTATTATCCTTCTAACTTTCAAAAGTCTTTTTAAAGACAGGTGTAGATATCTGTCTTTAAAAAGTAGCAGCAAAGATAGGTTTTAAAGTCATACAAAATTGCTCTGACCACGTACAACATTATTAGAGAGATCACCTTCCCCTGTATTTTCAGATTGATAAACCCCCATGTCAGGAGCAGGAGGCAGTATGCGTTTGTTAGAGGTAAACAATGAAAAACAACTTAGAACCCTCATTAATTAATTACTGCACATGTTCTCGCCAGTTTCTGCAAATGACAGACAGGAGCATAGATCCACTGCAACACAGTGTAAAAATAATAAATAACCTACTGCCATCTGCTGCTCATGAGTCTGAGCTATCATGTGGTGTCACTGGTGTTTGACTTACACTTGTTTTGTGTTTGGAAGAAACAGACTGCCATTGCAAACGTTACCAAACCCTGCACAAAACTGTTCAACACCAGAGTTCTTAAAAAAGTACTTCTCAAAACATTATTAAAATTTATAATTTATTCATTTATTGATTATTTATTACTTAAAATTTTTTGAAAGTTACTTCTACCAAAGAATATCAGCCATGCTCTTGAAAAAATTATGATTGCACAACCAATGCTCTTGGTTTAGTTTCCAAGTTTTTGAAAAAACATGTGCTAAACTTTGGTAATCTATTATTTAAAAGACCCAAATGCTGGAGTAGCTTTATAGAAATAAGACAATTTTTATTGTGAATTTTACCAGCCTTTTTTTTATTCTGTGAAAATCCCTTTATTTAATCATTTTTATCTCCATAACTAAAAATTTGTTAGCTTAATTAGGGTTTTTTTGCTTCAATATATATGTGAATTATCTGAGGTGAGTATTCAACATATTGTCCATTCATTTGCAAGATTAAATTGAGCCATATGACCCAAAAAATGTCCTTGTAAAAATGAAATTATCAATTGTGTTACAATTATGGTGTAATTAATCCTATTTATCGTTAAAAAAAAACCTAAAACTCTATGCTCTGCATGGTTCCTATCTGCTACATTTTAAATTAGGGAATCCTTCCACAAGAGTACAGATAACTCTGTTATTAATGCTTTTTTTTGCTAACTAATCTTATTAATTATGTTCTTGAGTACATAAGTGTGGTGAAGCGAGCATTATGATTTTCTTCAATGATTCTGAACTGCTTCCCGACCACTTGACAACCTTGTGCAGCCACGGTTTATCCTCCTGCTCCTCTCCATGGTGTTAATTAACACACTGTCACCTTTCTGAAAAGCTGTTATTCAGTGCAGGCTGCCTTTTGCTGTAAGATGATGTTAGCAAAGTAAGTGTTCACGTATCTGAGGCTATTATTTCCTCTGGTACAAAATAACTGCACAAACCATTGAATTATACTGGGAAACGAAATAGAATAATCTAATAGAATAGTCTAGAATAACCCTTACATGCTTTGGGTGGGTATTTCAAATGGATTTTTGAAAGTGTTCAGTGCTGACCAAGCCCTGCTACCAATGGCCTCAATACCTTAATTACAGTGAGAAGAACATTAGGTCAATGCCACGTGTTTCTTCATAATCCAGTAAAGAGGTTTTCTTTCTGATATTGTTTGAAATACTACTATTAAAAAAATAGGAAGTCTACTCTGGGAAAAAAGGTCCTTTGCATTTGTGATGCTCTAGTTTTCAACAGATGTGTCTGTTGTCTGATAATAAAAGTCAAAGCTGATGGAAAGGATCTTTTAAAAAAAAAGGTTATCGTGACATTATGAACACCAGAAATGTCTTGAAATTAGATGTTTACCTAAATCCTTTGGACCAGCTGGGGAAAAAAATAAGGCTTTGATTTCCTGATCAGGCAACACTTATAATTTAAAATGGATTATCTAATTATGATGAAGGAATCAGTGATGAAGTAGATTATTTTATGAAGTAAAATATTTTGATTAAAAAAGAGAAAGTGATAGCCTGGTGATACCTCCTTGTGCCCAGCACTTCCCAAAGAATTCCCAGAATTAGGAGATTTTATGTGTAACATGTCTTCATATTTCATGTACAATATTGTCTACAAATCTACTCAGTATTTAGACACTCTCCCTCTAAAAAAGGAGCTAGAAAATAACATAGCATGAAAATTCCTTTATTTTCTGAATCAACATCAAATACTTCTAAACCTTTTCTGTCCAATGACAGCTGACAGCAGAGCATGAATGGAATAATTTTGGTAAGTATTTTGTGTATAGCCCTCAATACTTCTTGAACCTCCTTCTCCTACTCAAAAACCTGCAGTTACTGTGCCATTTGGAAACCAGAAAAAAAAATCCTAATTACATAGCTTTGTAAGTTTTTATTGTTTATCGTCCATAGTTTAATGCTGATAGAGCTCTTATCTGGAACATGAAAAATTGGCTCTTCAAGAGATGCATCACAATCCAAGACATCCTCATATGCAAAATCAGTAAACAATGTCAAATTTTCTTCAAACTTTGTGGTGGTGCAAGTTAAGAAGACAAAAAGATCTCCGAAAGACACAGCTAAGCAATAAAATATGTAATCTTCAGAACAAGTATTCGATTATTTGCAGCTTAAACTCCTTCTAATATCACTGTTAAAACATATTTGGTTAAAAAAATAATCCATAATACGAAGTTAATGGATTTTCCTCTCATTTTACCAAAAGATATCACAGTCACTCCAAAAAAACAAACAGACATCTTTTGTTTCAGAACTTGATAAGAGATCTTCTCCTGGAAAAAGAGCTAAAGTGGGCAAAGTCTATCCAAAATAACCAAGATGGCTATTATAATTTTACTGAAAGAAGAAAATATCATGTGCTTTTTAAATCTACCTCGGGTATTTGGAAATTCCTGGATGCTGGGTTTTCACATTCTTTATGGCCTAACTCTTTCGTAAGTGTAAGGAATGTTTTCAACTTCTACAAATATCAGAAACTGGATTCTGTGAGATTATGAAGACTGCAGTCCAGGGAAAACATTAAATCTGGACTGCTCTTTTACAATTTACATTTTAACAGCATTGTCATGAATTTCTGTTGTTTAAAAATAAAATTTTAAAAATGAACAAAAAAAAAAAAATAAAATAAACAAAACCACACAATTAACAACTCAACAAGAAAAAATCCCCAAGCCAGACTCCTTAAATAAAATGAGTGACATAGTTCTGGAAAACATTTGAACTGGAGAGAAATTTTATGAATACTTATATCCATTCAGGGAGAGTTTAATCATATCTTTAAGTACCTAAGATCCTAAGATACCACTACTTTGTAAGTATATGGATAGAAAATTTCTATCTAAATCAATGCCAGGAGCCCTGGAAACTCTTACTAAGGAAAAAATTGCAAATAAACAAAGCTTCTCAGAAATTTTCTTTACCCTTTTTTTCCCCCTGAACCATGATGGCTACGATATAAAAGAAGTTTGAAGGGGGAAAATAAAAAAGAAAAAGAAAAAAACTCCAGGAACTTGAAGGCAATTAAGTGCTTTATTTGATTTTGAACTACCATTTTGTTCATTCCAAATTCCAAGGTTGCAATTCCAAATTTCTTGTACTTGGCACTGGATTTCTGCTCATTTTATTAATTTAATTAGGTCATCTTTTCATCAGAATCAATAATTTGAAACAGGATTTTGAAAGGCTTTGGAAAATCCATCACATACTGAAATGTGAGAAGAACTCACTGCTTATGAAAGCTGAAATTGTTGACAGAATGAAACTTATCAATAAAAGAAATTCATTGGGGGTCTAACAGCAAGAATATCTATTAGAGAACTTGAAGGCAAAAATGGTAGTGGAATATGAAATTTTGTTCATACAAATTGTGAACAATTTGCATTCGATGAAAAAAAAACCAAAAAGCAAACAAACAAAAGAAACCCAACCAAAACAAACCCTTGAACACAGGTGTTGGTTGCAGGTTTAGGGAAAAGAAGATAAAACTGAAAGGGATGCAAAAATATTGCTAGGATGCCCAAGGGAATTAGAACACAGGATATAGCAGATGGGTGACAAATTATTCTCTTGTTTTAAAATGTAGAATAAATACCAAATCAGACAAAAATCCTCTCCATAGATGGCTCAGAAGGCAAAAGGTAAGAGAAGTTCTAGGTAAACCCTAGAGGAATACTTTAACCAATATTTGCCAAGGACAAAGGGAAATCCATTTATGATGGTATTTAAGCTTGGAATTGGTTAACTGTTCCCAAAAAGCCAGCAATTTTTAAAGGTAGACTGGTGGAAAATTCTCCTGTATTCAATAACAGAAGCAAACACTTTTACAGCATATTATACAGCATGGCAAGAGATTGAACTCCACTCTTTAAGAGATTTTTCAAACTCTGTGGGTTTTTTGGCATATATTTTACAATTCAGTTTAACAAAATATTTTAGCTTTTACTCACTGTCCCACTATCAAACTCATTGCCATCCTCTTCACGGTCAAACCAAAGACAGATATGAGAGAAACAGAGTCCAAATCCTGACAACTTAAGTGGGCTTTGCAAGACCAGGCCCTCACTTCACTCCATTAATTAACCTTGAACGAAATAATTGAAATTCTTTCTCGGGTACCAGGCAATGTTAATTTATTTCAAAGTGTCTCACTGAGAGAAGTGCTAATGAAACACACTGGATGTAGTTTTAACAGCTATTGTTATTGTTATAACGAGTCAGCATTTCATCTGAAGGGCATATTTTTATTAAATAAGATAGGCAGACAGCAAATGTCAAAGTCGTATAAATGTCCATGCACGGGAAGTCAATCTTTATTCAAGGTTCTACCTTTCAAAATTAGGCAAGTAGATTAAGTCAATTAATTAGCCACCGATTCAACATGAACATGATGAAGTCCTTTGTCAGAGCCATCTGCAGTGCCTAAATTTTAAACATGATGTATAATAAATTGAAACTAATTCAAAACAGCAGGGGTGGAATGTGGGAATTATTAAGTAGGTGTCGAGGGTTTGTCCTGCAGGAATACTTCCTTGCACTGCCAGTGGAACAGAGAGTGGCACGTGGCTCTGACATCCTGCAGCAGTAATGCCTAACATTACTGTGAAATGTACTTTTTTTAGAGTCCTGGTGTTAAAACAAGCCTACGAATCTCAGTTGCATCTTTGCATTACTTCTGGCATTTGTTTCACTATTTAAAGATTGTTGTACCCCAAAGCTGCTTGGATCAACTACTGAAGGATTTTTTTACATCTCTTTAAAACTTTGAGGTGCTCTTTTGAAGCTGTTAGGTTGTCCAAGACTTTAATCTCAATAGTGATGACCCATCTGCTTGGAGAGTTTGCAACTGTCTCACAGCACAGAAACACTGAGCTTTTTTCCTACCTCATTAACTTCTGCTCACAGGCATAGCCCAATAAAGATTAGTACCAACATATTAGGTTTCCCCTCTTTTTGTCACCCCTAGTTCTTTCTTTTCTTTTTTTTCCCAAAAATGCCAAGTCAATAATTCTTTATTTTCATTCTGCTTCAAAACATTTTTTTCCCCAACATATTTTAATTGTCTGCTCGTTCAGAATGAAGTCCCTGTCACACATACCTGATTTTCACTGCTCATTCAGAAAAAGGGAATTGCAATCCATGTGTCATTCAGATTGTCATGATTAATAAAGGTAATGGATATTAATAGTTTTGTTCTGTTATTGTAACATTATTCTCTGTTAATTCACAAATTTCATTATTTTGGGAGTTTGAGAGCTGATGTTCAATCACCTTATTTCAGTGGGCATTTTGAAGACTTAAAGGGATGTATTTTTGTTGAGATTAATTCTAGCCAGGTCATATAGTTAAACTTTGAAATGGGATTATGACAAAAACTAAATGTGCCTCCATTTTTCCCTTGACTTCCTAAAGGAAAAGATGAAGAGCTCATAAAATGGTGTGGTGACCTTGGGAATACATTTCTGTTACAGTTCTTGGGGTTGTTTGGGTACAGTTGTGGATTTATGAAGTGATTACACTGACTTCACGTTTGCCCTGAAGCTGAAATTCTCCAACTGCCTGCAATGACCCCATCCTGGCTCACCCCACAGCTCAGTTAAGTCAGGCTCTTCCCCTTGGTGGGGAATCTCAGGCACAAAAATGAGCTCTCCTTTGCACTGGGACTTAAACTGGGATCCAACCTGCTGTGGGAGCGCAGGGAGGGTTTTTAGCCGAGTGCTCAAACATGTACATCACCTTTTACAAGAGTCTTTTCTAAATAACTTAATGAAAGGCAGAGACCCTAGAATTTGGGAAATGTTCCACAACATACCATCCATTTCATTATCTTTGTGCAAAATGATTGCACTTTGCCTTAAACTCTGAAGCATATGATTATTTCTCTTTTTTTTCCTATTTTTCCTTTTTTTTCTTTCTTTTTTCTTTTTTTTTTTTTCCTTTCTTTTCTCACAAACATGGGCTCTGATAAAATACAACAGAAGACCTTCTGGAGAACTTAGCAGCAAAGATTCTTCCATCTCACAATCTTTGCCTTGACAGTAATGACGTGCGTAATATCTGAAATAATATAAAATCTCTTCTTAATAATTACTGCAAAACAAAAAGTATCAAACCAAAGTCCAAAAAGTATTGCAGGTTTTTCTCAAGTGCTCATTTTTAGTCTGTGAGATATTTTTGACTTCTTGAAACTTTAGCTTTTTTCATCATTGACAGGAATTGTCTGAGAGACGACTGTTTGAAAGGTTAATACACTAGGCACATGGTGCAAGTTGGGATCACAAAAAACAAAAAGAAAGGGATTTTCTGTGCGATGTAGAGTGGGTAAAAAGCTAAAGTTCTAACTTTTATTCATCACTCAATTGTTTAATCATTCTCTTGGGATTCAGGAGTATTAATCCTTCCCCTGTCTGAAGCTCAGAAAAGGGGTCACTCTTGTCCACCACACAATGTGAAGCAGGAAGACCAGACCCTGGCACTGGTGACAAATGTAAGTAAAATCATTGTGTTTGAAAACACCAACACCATGACACAGCTTCTTCTCAGTCACTGATAATCAGTGGCAAGAGGAGGATTTTGTATTTGATTTCATTTTGTGTAACAAGTAGTTAGCTGCACTAACTACAGTAACTACAGCCTTGTTTGGCTCTCCCCGAAGATGCAGTGATGAGACAATGAGCTCCTATAAAAGGTGATTTTGGATATTCTGCTCTGAGCAGCCCCCTGGAGCATTTCTGCTCCCTGTCTGGTTATCATGCCAGGCACCAGCTGCCATGTGTGCTGCTCTTTTCTCACAGCAGATGACAACGTAATCAGTAAGACTTTGCTCGCCATGACCTAGTGAGATGAGGCATTTGGCAAAACGACATATCTAGAACAGAATCACGTGTTAATGAAACCATTCCTTGTTGCTACCTGCCTGTATTAAAACCCTTTGCATAGGGGAAAATTACTTTGGACAAGAGGAAATAAAACACCTTCAGTTTCTTTTCAAAATCTTTGTTTGTGTTATTATCCCAGCTGCACCAATCACCCTGCTCTGACCATCAGTTTAATGCGGCTCTTGTGCTCTGTGCTCTCCACTGGGGTTAAAGACAAGGCTTTGTAATTTTATCCTTTTCTTCTCCTGCTTGGAGAGAAGAAGATTTTGTGCAGACCCAATAGAAAACTCACAGCTCCTGAAAAGGACTTAGAGGGAAGCCAGAGATGGACCCTTCATCAGGAACTGTAGTGATAGAAAAAGGAGTAATGGGTAAAAATAGAAAAAAGGGGAAATTTGCATTAGAAATTAGGAAGAAATTCTTTTCTATGAGGGTGGTGAGATACTGGCACAGGCTGCTCAGGGAGGCAGTGAATGCCCCAATCCTGGCAGTGCTCAAAGGCAGGCTGGATAAAGCCTTGAGCAGCTTGGTCTAGTGAGAGATAGCAAACCCCCTTGGCAGGGGCTTTGGGACTAGATGATCTTTAAGGTCTCTTCCAACCCTCTAACGCTCTATGATTCTGTGAGTCACTGCTGGGGAAATTATTATTCTATCTGGTACTCCTCTTTGCCCTTTCTCTTAAGCAAAAAAAAAAAAAAAAAAAAAAAAAAAATGAAAGGAAAAGAAAAGAAAGTACTTCAAAAAGCTCTTAGTAGATCATTGCTGTTGTTCTGGTCCTTTTAAAAGGTGGTTTCTTGACAGTTTGGATTTTTTTTTTCTTTTTTTGCAGGGAGGGGAGAGGGTTTAGTATGAAGAATATGAGAATATCATTGAATATTAGATATCCACCATCTTTGAAGACAACAGTGTCATCCTTTGATTTGGGATTCAGAGAGGGAAGGGACCAGCAGTGACATTCCAGGACACCTGTGTGCATACCCAGGGCCTGACTTCAGAGCTGGCTCTGCCTCACACAGGGGTAGGGGTCAGGATGAGCAATGCCTTGGCCGTGCTTTAACAAGGGAAAGAAAAAGGAATTCTCTTGGGAATGAAGATGGAAAGCCTCTTTGCTTTCCCTGCTGAATTTCTTTTATTATTTTCTTTCAGGATCACCGTGACCTCGACTGTGTGTGGAGTTCATAACAATGCTTCAGGTTCACCAGAACATTTCTGGAGGGAAATAAAATTTGCTGCCGGTTGCAGGTGATGCTCAGTTAATGCAGCTGGACTTTTGTCTTACAATTTTGCTATTTTTTGCTTCTTTGTGCTTCCAACAATCACTTCCCCATTATGACACACATGGGGAAAACACATTCATTTAAATCCTGAATTTTGTACCTTTACTGAATTATTAGCTAGTGAGAAAGCAAAAGTGATTCTACCTTCTCTCTCTAAATATTTTCATGGGTCCTCTACCATATATGAAATGCTATTGCATTTATTACTGCATTATGCCAATATTAAAACCAAGAGATAAACCAAACTAATATGGTCTAACTAAATAATATTGCAACTTCTAAAAGTGGCATTCTGGGCTAGATGGACCATGGATCTCACCAAGAGGAAGATTTCTTATGTTCCTAAATCCTTTTGATTTTTATTGATTCCAAAGGAGAAGTACTAGGAATGAGAGTGAAAACACTGCATAAGGGAATTTTTTTATTAGGGTGTTAAGAGTTTTATGAATCTGACAAAATTTAGTGGCTGTAATATATATTCACCTACAAACCACTGACATGCTAATCAAATGTCTTTTTATATGCAGTATTCCTAGACCAAGATAAAACCGTGGAGTTATCTGTCTTGGAAAGATAAATAAGTTTGCCTCAAACTCCAAAAAGCAAAATGATCAAATTATCCAGGAATGAGTTTTTCCCAAACACAACTATTTATGCATGTGACAAACCTGACTGGGATACGGGTGATTTCTTGCATCCCTGTGTGTGTTCCTGTCATATTTGCGGGGTTCCCCAGAAAAAGGAGGAATTGAGAATCTGACTCCATGTTATTAGAAGGCTAATTTATTATTTTATGATACTATATTATATAAAAGAATACTATACTACACTATACTAAAGAATACAGATATTTGTATACAGGATACTTACAGAAGGCTAAAAAGATAATAATGAAAACTCATGACTCTTTCCCGAGTCCTGACACAGCTGGATAGTGATTGGTCATTAAGTCAAAACAATTCACATGAAACCAATCAAACAACCACCTGCTGGATAAACAATCTCCAAACCACATTCCAAAGCAGCAAAACACAGGAGAAGCAAATCAGATAATTATTGCTTTCATTTTTCTCTGAGGCTTCTCAGCCTCCCAGGAGAAGAATCCTAGGCAAAGGGATTTTTCCAGAAAATATGAAAGTGACAGTTTCCTGCCTGGTTTAATACTTTATGAAGTACAGCTGCCACATGGTAGTCACCACTACCCTGTAACTCCAGCAAATTACATGCCCCAAGCTGGGAAAGTCTCACTGTGTGATGTCTCACTTGAAGTTTTTTTCCAGCTTCTTTGAACGAATTTCTGCAGAATTCAGCGACCACATAGTGCTCGTATTTATGCAGTCTCATGTGTAATACTGTAATGACTATAATGAACCCTCCACTAAACCTAAATGAATAACTGCCTTTGAACCAACTTAATGGTCATTTTGCTTTATCACAATTTGGAGAGGATTCTGTTTGGTGCTGTTGATTGTGGCCATCAACAAGAGTCAAACACTAGGAACATTTGGAAATCTGTGTGTACAAACTGTGTGACCATCTGCTTGCTTAACTGATATGAGAAGACACTAATTATATGAGAAAAGAGCCAGTTTGCTGCCTGAGAAATCATGAAAATGTGTGCACAGCACAGATACACAAATTCAGGCTCATGTTTCTGAACAGCATTTGAGGCAGAATGCTCCTGAAGAGGCAGATGTGTCCCAGGTTCCCTGAAAGCATGAGAGGTTATTCACCACTCTCACTTCTTAAATTCCTTGGGGTTCAAAAAGCACTCAGCTATATTTCCTCAGTTACATTTTTTTCATGCAGCAGCAAAAGTGGTAACTTTGGTATTCTTGATGCTTTGGTGCATGACATTAATTTACTGTATATCCTCCCCAAAGCCATAGACAGAAGCACTCACTGGTCCAGTTTCCTTAGAAGAAAATATTGTCTTCAGATCCCAGCAGAGCTAGCAGGTATCTCAGATATTCCAGAGTTGGACAGGTTTGCATGGATTTAATAATGTTTAACAAATGTTTCTTCTCAAATGTTCCCTACCTCCTCTTAAACTCATGAAGTATTTATAAATTCACATGAATCTTTAAATATTTTCAGATTCAAAATCCATAAGACATTTCCGGTGAGAGGTGGTTTGCAGAGATGTCTTGCTGCATGTAACCATTAAGATATGGATTTCTTCAGGATAGGCAAAATCAACAATGCACATTCACTGTTACTGTGCCAAAAGGATCAAAAGCCTCTCTCCCTTTTCAGACAACAGACTGAAACACCCAATCAACTGCTGACAGGATTTTGAGAATTCAGCTTTTACTCTTGAAATAGTGATGCAGTTATGTTGTTTTCTTGTGAAGAATTTTAGATTTATAGGACAATTATCGTAGTATCTGTGTTTTGGTTTTACTATTTCCAGATTTGATCATCGTAAGAGTAGCATAAGTTTCTGAATACAGAGCTGTTTATAGCCCCCTTTAGGACTGTTTTCTAGAAATCAGCATTTTAATTGATCCATTATCAGCTATTTTTAAGCAACTGATGCTTTTGATGATATGTCTGTTCCAAATGGACTAGTCCTCAGAATCAAAGGATAGAACTGTAGAAGAGATTAAAACTCAGAAATCCTTATTTCTGTAGAACATAGTGAGACCGCAGACTTTACTTATACAGTAAGTGTGTGTTTATACAGCCAGAGCAGCTTCATTGGAGTTTCCAGCAGAAAAGGAACCCAGAAGCTGTGCCTAAGCCAGAGTTACAGCACTGAGCTAAGCAGGGTGGCCACCTCAGTTTGCAAAGTGTGCTGCACAAATCCTCTCCTGCAATCCAGTGCAGAAATTAACTTCTGCCTGGCAAACCATCATTATACTCCTGGACAAGGGGTTGCTCCCATGTCGGGCAGATCTTGTAGCTTTTATAGCTCTTTCACAGACATATTTTATGAAAATCCTTTCGCTCGGATTTTTCTCTTGAGAAGGTGAGAAGCCTCAGAAAAGAAATGTAAACAATGACTATCTGCTGGCTGTGGAATATGGTCTGAAGATGGTTCACCAACAGGGGCATCTTTGATTGGTTCCATGGGGATTGTTTCTAATTAATGGCCCAACCCAGTCCAGCTGTGTCGGATTCTCTGAGTCTATCACGGGTTTTTATTATTCATTCTTTCTAGCTTTCTGATGTCTCCTTTCTCTTTCTTTAGTATAGATTTAGTATATCATTTTCTTTTAATATAATATGTATCATAAAATAATGAATCAGCCTTCTGAAACATGGGTTCAAGATTCTCATCTCTTCCCTCATCCTGGGGACCCTCAAACACCACCACATAACTCTGCTGGTGAGAAATGCAGAGGCAGTGTGAGATCAGGAGCAAATTGATCATGTCCTGTCTGTCTGGTCCAGAAGGAAATCCACATCTGCTCATGCAAACTGAGCAGTGGAATTGCAGGCATGTTCCAAAACAACAAACAGTGGTGTTTCCTGATCTGTGGCTTGGGTGACGACTCGAGCAGCAAGGGATGGTTATGGGGTCACAGGGGTGGCTGTTGTGGGGCTCACATTTAGTCAGGACATGATGATTTTTAATACAGCAGTTTTTCCCTCCTCCCAGTCTGCTGCTGTCATTTGCTGTTCAGTTGCTGAAAAATTGAGCCCTCCTGCCCTGTTTATTTTATGCATTTATTTAATTTTATTTTTGAGGTTGAGATGCGAAGAGATTGAAATGACAAAACCTTTTTTTTTTCCTTTAATTTCCATGTGGCTGTTTATGCTCCATGTGAATGTGACCTGTTGGCTGCACTGTTGGATTTTATGACTCAGATGTGGCCCAAGATGCCTTCCCAAAACCAAACCTCTCCCCATCCTTCATCCCACGGCGACACCCCTGACAGGGGATGTTGGGGATCTTGACCTGCCTGCTGCAGTTTCCAGAGTTTGCTCATCAGCCTGCAAAGCATTTTGTCAGGCAGCTGTGCATCAGACTGCGCTCAGTGGGGAGGAGGAAGGAGGACCAAAGCACCCCAAGTGTGAGAAGGCTGCATGAATTATGCAAGGCCTACCATGGCATATGTGTGTCCATGATGTCTCCTTCGCTGGCAGGAAGGAAAATGCCACTGGGAGCAAATATGTGCTGTAAGCAGGATGTGAGAAGCCAGAGCTCCCAAAGCCTGGCTGCTCTGCCTGTGCTCTGGCTGATGAAGCATGGCCCTGATGCTACAGCACCTGGCAGAAGGACCTTTAATTGCATGCTAAGCTGCAATTAATTGCAGGGTGGTTGTAAAATGTGCATTTGGACAATTACAGGCAACCTGAGGCTGCTCACACAACTGACTGGGCACAGAGGGGGGTAAATGCCGTGTGCTGCAGGGGAGTCCTTGGCACTTTGCAAAACATGTGCAGGGGAGAGGTGGTGAGCTTGTCCCAGGGGGATGGTGGTACCCGTGCTCATTTACAGAGAAGGAGGAGGCAGACAGAAAATGCACCTGTGATAGCAGGGTCTCACTCCAACAAGGCAAAGAAAGAGCAGGATGTGACTTCATGCTTCTTCTGCAGAGCAAATTATCATAATAATGTAAAATGTTGGCTGGGGAGGAGCTGTCATACTGGATAATACAACTTCAGCAACGTATTTCTGACCTGACAGTTTGCTTTGGTTTTTTGTACTGTTTTGTTTTCCCCTGGTTTTGTTGTTGGGGTTTTTTTACCCACAGCTTTTCTTTCTTTTTCTTTCTTTCTCTTTCTTTCTTTCTTTCTTTCTTTCTTTCTTTCTTTCTTTCTTTCTTTCTTTCTCTTTCTTTCCTTCCTTCCTTCCTTCCTTCCTTCCGCCACTTCCTTCCGCCACTTCCTTCCGCCACTTCCTTCCGCCACTTCCTTCCTTCCGCCACTTCCTTCCTTCCTTCCCTCTGCCACTTCCTTCCTTCCGCCACTTCCGCCACTTCCGCCACTTCCGCCACTTCCTTCCTTCCGCCACTTCCTTCCTTCCTTCCGCCACTTCCTTCCTTCCTTCCTTCCTTCCTTCCTTCCTTCCTTCCTTCCTTCCTTCCTTCCGCCACTTCCTTCCTTCCGCCACTTCCTTCCTTCCTTCCTTCCTTCCTTCCTTCCTTCCTTCCTTCCTTCCTTCCGCCACTTCCTTCCTTCCGCCACTTCCGCCACTTCCTTCCTTCCGCCACTTCCTTCCTTCCTTCCTTCCGCCACTTCCTTCCTTCCGCCACTTCCTTCCTTCCTTCCGCCACTTCCTTCCTTCCTTCCTTCCGCCCCTTCCTTCCTTCCGCCCCTTCCTTCCTTCCTTCCCTCCTTCCTTCCTTCCTTCCTTCCTTCCTTCCTTTCCTTCCTTTCCTTCCTTCCTTTCCTTCCTTTCCTTCCTTCCTTTCCTTCCTTTCCCTCCTTTCCTTCCTTTCCTTCCTTTCCTTCCTTTCCATCTTTTTTCCCTGAGGTGAGAATTTTTTAAAGGCAATTTCATGAGTACGTCTGAGTCATAAAATCCAACAGTACAGCCAACAGTTCACATTCACATGGAGCATAAACAGCCACACTGAAAAAAAAAGGGAAAAAAAAAGACTTTGTCATTTCAATCTCTTCACATCTCAACCTCAAAAATAAAATTAAATGCATAAAATAAACAGGGCAGGAGGGCTCAGTTCTTCAGCAGTTGAACAGCAGCAGACTGGGAGGAGGGAAAACTGTTGTGTTAAAAATCATTATGTCCTGACTAAATGTGAGCCCCACAACAGCTGCAACAGCTCTCCCCATGATTTTGTCACATGCAGTGCCTATGGATCTAGATATCTTCTTCCTCCCTTTCTGCTGGTCTCATACCTGTTCCACCACCCCATACTCAATTAGCAGTTCATATTGTACAATGAAATATTGTGTATTTTATTCTGTCATGTTGCCTCATGGCAACATTTTGGCAATAATAGCTCACCTGTTTAAACACCTGATGTTCTCAAGAGATTTTTTTTTCTGGGAAACTCCCTCTGACATTGCAGCAGCAGGATTCTGGATGATTTTTCTTGGGTCCTTGTGATTCCCACATCTCTTGCTGGCAGGTGGCAGGGCTCACCTGTGGGCAAGATGCCCCTAAAAGCAAAGAAACTGTGCTTATTTTTCTGTCTATCAAAATTAAAAATATTCACACACAAAGAGCATCTTTTATCCCTCACAAAATGTCTTCAGAGAACTTTTTCTTTTTATCTTTGGTGCAAAAGAAGACATCGCGGGGAGGGGGAGCATCTTTTTCTTTACCTACCTTTGCAAATGTTTTTGTATGCTCATATGTTTAGCAAAATTCTTTGCTTTGTGGGTTTCCAGGGATGCGTCAAAATATTTTTCTTTTCAATTATAAGAAAGCCTTATGGGTTATAACGACATGAGAAAAGAAACATTTGGCCTGCACACTGTGGTATTACACATTGGAAATAAATATGGAATAAAGATTTGACTTTCAGTCCTTGCCCCTAGCCCATAAGCCTGGGAGTTTTTCCCACTGGAAACATAAAACATGGTAACAGAGCAAGAGTGCACAATGTCCTTTGCCCTTCCCAGCACTGCACAGAGAAGCCCCACATCTCTCGTTCAAAAAAAAAAATAATAATAAAAATGCCTATTTATTAAATAATACCTACCTATTTTACCCTGAGTAGAAAAAGTCTTGTGTCTTCATTCATGATTTATGCTTTTAAGACCTTTTACCAACATTGAGTTGGTTCAGAACCTCACCCAGAGACCTGATAATGAGTACTGGGAACAATCTGCAAACAAGGGATTTCACCTCTTGATGATGAAAGTAGCTGTATTCAAATGAAATAATTTTTCAGAATAAAAGAAATTTTATTTTTCAAATAAAATCTTACTTTTCAAAAGAAAACTAATTTTCTCTTGAGTGAAGCCCACTTACAAAAACTTTGTAAAAAATAAGACCCACCTCCGAAACCTTTGCTTCTGAGGTAAATATTCATTCTTGCCCCAAGGATTATGGTGGCTCTTGTTGGAGCTCTCAGGAAGTTTTTTCTACCTTTTACAGAGCATCTTGTGATGAGCATCTTGGCTCAGCACCAGCCTTTCTTCAGCAGTTTTTCTGAGTTTCTTTGCTCTGCTGCATTTTCTCACCTGGGGACAGTAAGTGCCACAGGAGTACCAGAGGGTGGACATCAATTTCCTGCACACTGGCAGGATTGCACAAGCTACTTTCTTGCTGTGAGAGAGGAAACTTTCAAGCCATAAAATCTGATTTATTTGCTCTCCTGAATGAGGAACATTGAGATAAAAATCACTAAATGTGGTTTAAAAACATAAAGAATTTTATTAGACTAATTTTTTAGAGTTACCTAACTTTATTCTTTTCATATCAAAAAATTGCCTAAAGTATTCTATCTTGATTTAAAAGATGCGCATTCTTTGCTGTCAACAGTATGATTATCAGATATTCAGACAATCTAATTCAGGAACATCTAGGACATTTCTATTTAGTTCTTTTCTGTGCTTTATCTTCTGGAGTTTATTCCAAGTCCACAAGTAAAATGAACATTTTATTCCATCAGAGTGTTTACTGAACTATAACATGAATAACCACAATCACTATAGCTTTCATCAAATGAATTTCATTTTTTCACCCTCTCTTCTGTATTACTTTTGACAAGAAATCCATTATCTGATCTTCAAGGTAGCTTCTGAATTTATTTTGGTAGAATACCAGTCTTTTTTAAAGCAGAAAATAAATATCACATATAACTTTGAGATGTCCTACTGTTTGTAGATGATTTCCAGATATGAAGGCAATACAGACTCTATTTTCGGGGGGGGGGGGGAAATTAAAATTGACCAGGCAGTTAAGAAAATATGCAATCTGTCTTGCCTGAAGTAGTAAAGGCAAATTTTTTTCCTAGTTTAGATATGCACATATAAAGAACTTTTTCCACATAAAATTATTACCTGATATTTATTCTGGGCATTTCCCCATTCTGACCAAATTGAATGATACTTTTTGGAACAAAATCACTTTTAAAAATATGCCATGTGAAAGAAAGAAATAAATGTCGTGCCAGAGGAGGACACAGGAAGGATTAAGGTCCAGCATGAATGAATAACAACATTATCTCCTTGATTCAGAAGGCGAATTTTCCCATTTCAAGTCACCCTACTGTATTGGCTGTGAAAGTCAGCTTTTCCATGCATCTTTCTATGCTCCCACAACCCCTTTTATTTCCTATTTCCATGACATTGTTTGGAGTACAATCGAGCAAGACTTGTCCAATTATCCACAAAGAACCCTGCACATTCAGGAATCTCCAAAGCCCTCTGGAGGCAGCTCTTTGATGGAAGGTCTGGAGCACAAAGGTTTTTCCATCAGCAAGGGGAAGCAGTCCTAGATGTGTATTTGTAAATCTTGCCTAAGTTCACAAGTGGGGATCTGAGCTTCAAAGGAATATGTGTTGCTGAGACAAGATAAGGCACCTTTTGACCGAAGACACAAATCTCTGAAACAAAATTAGCCAAGCTAGCAGCTGCAAGATTCACACTGGACCAGCAAATGAGGAAGGAATCCAACACTTCGCTTGTGAAAACTCCACAAAAAGGGAGTTTCAAGCACCAGAGACACTTTCAGGGATTTGGATACAAATCTCATGAAAAGAGAAAAATCTTTTGAGCTTTTTTATAGATGGACATCCAAATTCCCGCTTCAAGGGGGGGAAAATGCCCTCTCTTTCAGAAGGATGATGTGCAGCACCTTTAGTACTTAATATACCATTTTCACAAGGACTAAGAAAAAACATTTCTGCTGAAGAGAGAACTGAGTGACTTTTCTGACTAATATGTACTGGCTCTAAAATATGGCTGCTCCGTCAGAAGGGAAACGAGAGTTGTGCTTCCTTAAAAGAGGGATTTAAATCCAAAATGTCTGTACTGGGGTGCTCCAGCACCAGTCTGCAGTGTCAGTGGGTGCCTCCTTTTCTGCCTTTTGCACAGAAATGGACACTGATGGAGCTTCTCTATCAAATGAACCTATTCAAGTAAAGCAAGAAAAGAAATATTTATTCACGGCTGTTGTTCAAGCATTAATTAATTAAGAGTGCAGTTAGCTCCAGGACGCAATATCATTGCAGCAAGAGCAGAGCCAAGTCTAAAACAATTAGTCTTTTTAAGAGTGCATTATTTCTAAAGGCAAAGTCAATGTTGATGCTTGATTTGCTTTTATCACATGGAGATGCACCAAGTCCCAGAGCTGGCTGAGGGATCAGCAAACACAGGCACACCACAAATTCTGCTGGTGAAATTAGCCTGATAAACCTGTCCACTTTACTTAATTAAAATTACCTTTTTTTAGAAAAACAGAGGGAAAAAAGTATCTAACAACTCTAGGCAGTCTGCTATTTTAAAAAATGTTTGAAATTTCGAGTATGGGCCACATCCCACCCATACAAATGATAGATGTGGAACTTTGAAGGAGAAGAAAGGGAATATACTGTGGAAGTGGCAGAAAAGAAATTTTAAACCAGCACCAGTGCTCTCCATTTCACTAAGATAATTA
This sequence comes from Melozone crissalis, assembly GCF_028551555.1. NCBI lineage: Eukaryota > Metazoa > Chordata > Aves > Passeriformes > Passerellidae > Melozone > Melozone crissalis. The sequence goes on from NW_026535783.1 coordinate 1,572,212, forward strand.
AGCTAAAATCATATATAGGAAAGAAATCTCCATAGTTATGTGTCAGGCACCATAACAAGAACAATCCATTTCACCCTGCAGAGTCACTGAGAACAACACTTCGGGATGAAATGAGGTTCTACACAGCAAACAAGGGGAGATCTTTCCAAGTTATTTTTTCTGAATATCAGAGAAGTCTTATCATCTCATTATCTATGAATTTCCAAATATGCAAGGCATTTTGCTTCGCAGAGAGGAGTCCCACTACATAGAACTTAAAGCCACAGAGAGGGAATTCACCGTGGGAACCACAGAATTGGGCAATATCTCGGGGTGCGGGGGGAACCATAAGATCATCACATCCAGCTCCCTGTTCATCACAAAGTGAAACCAAAAAGAATGAACACCCTGTCCAGACGCCCCTTGAGCTGTGGTTTCATGAGCCCCTCTCCGCAGAGCCTGTTCCACCCAGTTCCATGCTCGGGATGGAGAACGTTTTCCTGAGCTCCTCCCTGAGCTTCCCCTGGTGCCACTTGGCTCCATTTGCTGGTGTCCTGCTGCTGCAGGGAGCAGATCAGCACCTCCCCTCCACCTTCCCCCCACCATGGGATCATCTCTCATCCTTCTTTTCCCCAGTCTGAAGAAGCCTTTTTTAAATTTCACGTGGTTGGTGGTTGCCTAACTCTCTGTCCTATATAATGTTTGCATGCAGGCTTATTCAAAGCTTTTTAAGATTTTATTTCTAAATTTAACTTCTGTAGCAGGAAGCATAGTCGTTTTGGTTCCAGCAGCTCCAAGGAAAACATTTTTGGCTGCAGTCAGAACCTTTCTTGCTACACAAATGAGGACAGGTTGTGTGATTTTACTCTCTTCTGCTTCCCAGCGGCTGAGGCTCTTAAAAAGTAATTTTCCCTTTCATGCTTTGACAGAAAGATACCTAAACAATGTGAAGCCAGTGCCATCAACTCACCGCTGGCAGAGGTGAAGCAGGACATGGGATTGCAAGGAAAGCAGCAGCCAGCTCAGCAGCTGAACACGTGCTAGGACCCTTATTTTAAATTTAACCTGCAGTAGACACAGTTTAAAAGATGTGCTTAATCTCTTAAACACTTTATTTACTTCCTGCAAATGGTGGAGAGATTTTTCTAGGTGTGGTTTGCATTGTTGGGGGGTGTAGAAATTATCCTGTCAGTGAGTTCCATCACAAGGTTCAATTGTTGTTCACAGAGGTGGCTATAAGTCACAGGATAAAGATATTGCAAGTTCAGAAACCAGTTTCTATGGTACTGTATAGGTCAGATCTAATAGAATGTAAATACTGGTATCTAATATGAGTCCATATCCTACTATACTCTCATTTAAAGAAGATCTTTTCTTTCTGATCCATAGAAAGCAACCACTCTCAGCAGGTAGATCTGTTGTCAACCCTGAATACCATGAAATATGTGTGGATGAGTAAAATCTATTATAAAATGTGGCCGGAGGCACTTTTCCTTAATGCTTTTGTAACACATTCTTATCTATCCCAGGGGGTAAATAGGGCAGAAAATCAGAAATATCCTTAATTTTTCACAACCACCTCCCGTAAATACTAAATGAATACTAACTATCTCGTTCAAAAGATGTGAAACCAAAAACTAATAAGTTGCCAGGTTCATGATCTTTAATTCTTGCCCACTACTGGAAATATACAGTCTGAAGCTTGTTCTGCCATGGAACAGCTTCCCATCCTCATCCTCTTCATGGCAAAGCATTGTCTGCCTCAGAAGCACAATCCCCTGGGACAGATGAGCAAAAATGGGACAATTTCAAGTTAATTTCAGAGTTTTTAGCAGACTACACTCGTGAACTTGCTGTGGCAGATAAAATCATGCATGGTTGGAATAACAAGTTCTGCTGGGACTAGTTAAAAATAATCAGCTCCTGCCCTGCTGAACTGAAAGAAAAGGCTTTGAAAAGAGAGTAGGACAGCATATACTGAAGAGAAATATATGTGATCAGTCTGCAGAAATCTCCCAGAAAATTTCATGCACAAGTTAAAAGCTCGATAAAAGGAAAAAAAAAATGCTTTTTAAGTACAGACTTCAACAGAACCAGTCCTATATATATATATGTATACGTATATATATAGGCTAAAGTGTAATCATTTCACCTATCATAAAGCATTCCATATCAAGGTGGACTTATATCTTTAGTCTCCTCCTCCTTTATTTAAATAAACCAATTTTAAGGACTCAAGGTTAACACATGATTGGTGTCACCAGGATTGCCTCAATTTACCAAGGAATTCAATCAGTGCCAGTAGAAGCAGCAAGTCAATTCTATCTGCCACATCTAATGAAGAATTCTTGCGCTCAGGGACTCTTAAAGCCACAATAATCAGAATAAATCCTCATTTGTATCTATATTTGACTTTGCTGTTTGACCATGCCCTAGCTGTATCTATAAAAACAGATGTAGCTACAGGGTTTTTTTAAATAAATGATGAGGGAGATCAGAAAGCAACGTGGAGTCTCAAAATAGCAGAGCTCCTATTGCAGAGGGATGCTCCTTTTGGATCAATATCCTTTTTGTCTTTAAAATTATAGAGTAGAATTATTCATAATGACAGGATAATAACTGTGCAGCCAATTTAAAGAGAGCTATATTTATACCAGCTATGGGGAAAAGAATCTAAGCACTTGGCAATATTAAAAAGCACCCTGGTGGCCAGATGTGTGACAAAAAGCATTATTGTAAAACACATGCAGTAATTATAATATAACTATAGGCAACAATTTATATTAAAGAATATATTTGACTCTTATGGGGCCTGTGCTGCTAATTATCTTAAATCTTTGAGGGAAGCTGTGATCTGATGCTTCACAAAAAATAAATAGAATTTTATAAATAACGATTCCGTCTGTAAAGGATATTTTAACATTATGGCTGAAAAACGGAAAAATGTTTTATAAGAGTTTATTCCAGGTATTCTAAGCAATATAATGGTAGTGTTAAATATGACCTTGGGACTGCTCTCATTCATGAGAGGCAGCCTGGATTTAGCTCTGGGACCTCAGTCCAGGAGAGATGTGGATCTGTTACAAATGGTCTGGAGAAGGGCTAAAAAATTATCAAGGGAGTACAACACTGTCGCAGGCATTTTTCCACAGAAATCCTTTCTTTCAGATTTCTGCATTTTCTGGGAAGCTGAGGGCCCCAGAAAGAGAACGTAAACAATTGTTATCAGCTGCTGTGGAATGTAATAGGGTTCACCTTGATTGGCTCATTTTCTATGTTTATAATTAAAGGCCAATCACAGTGCAAGCCAGGGGACCGAGTCCCTGGACACAACTTTGTTTTAGATTCTTCCTTTTCGATTCTTAGCCTAGCTAGCATCTGCAAACTTCTCTTTTCGTTTTATTAGTATAGTTATAATGTATTATATATCATATATCAATAAATCCAGCCTTCTGATCAAGAAACAAGATTCTCGTCTCTCTCTCACCATGGCGGCCCACTCAGGTGCTGTAATACAGCACTTCTCCTACCAGCGAAGGCTGAGAGAGTTGGGGTGGTTTAGTTTGGAGAAGAGAAAGCTGCAGGGAGGCTTTATTTCAGCCTTTCAGAGCTTATAAAAAAAATTGGGAACAGAACTGTTAGTACTGCCTAGAGCAATAAGACAAAAGTGTGATGGCTTCCAGCTAAAAAGGGGGCAGATTCAGATGAGATATCAGGAAAAATCAGTTTCTGAGGGTGTTGGAGCCTTGCACAGGCTACTCAGAGAGTTGGTGTCTGCCCCATCCTTGGGAGCTCTCAAGGCCGGGTCAGACAGGTCCCTGAGTAACTTGGTTTAGCTGGAGATGCTCCTGCTCACTGCTGGGAAGACTTTTAGAGGCCCCTTCCAGCCCAAACTATGCTGTGACTAAGACTAAAGTGAAAGCTGACTCATTTCTGGTCGTTCTGACATTGCTGGTCTTCCTTCAACCACCCCTTCCAAAAAGCAATTGTGCTACGAGACAGTACAGGTATTTTGCTGCAATGTATTTATACAACTATGAAATTGACCTGCAGTTCTAACAAGCTGGCTATGAAGTGGTGCCTAAATGTGAATTCCTGGGGTATATTGCTTTTACCAATCAACCTACATTTACCATATATAGGCTACTCAAGTGAGATTCAAATTGAGGGCTAGAAATAAATATTATTCATATTGCAGAGGTCTAGCAGTTCAAACTCTGAGCCACAAACCCATTATTCTAACAAAAACAAACAAAAACAATTACATTTCCCTGCATTATGCTATTATTGGCATTTAGTGATGGCTTGCAGGACAGCTGGTTTGGATGTGGGCTCGCTTAGGACAAGGGTCAGCAGCCAGGAAGTTTTAGAGGTCATTAAAATAGATCTGCATAGGCCATTAAATTTCAGTGCCACAAATATAGTAAATAGTAGTGCAATTTCCAGTCAAATTCCACATAAAATCTCTCATTCTACTAGTAGGACAAAAAATAGGTAATTTTTTCCTAAAAGAGTTATTTCAAATGTTTAGGTTTAACTACTGTAAGTTTTCACTTCAGGTAAAAATGAAACAGAAAAGAAATCCACAGGTTTGTATTTTAAGATTTTTTTGGTTGTTGAAAACAGGGAAGGTGGTGATGACATTATCTGAAGAGAAGGCTTAAACTCTGTTTTTGCAAGGTTTGTTTTTTTTATATATGTATATGATATAATTTGATGCATAAGCCACACAATTTTTCTTTATTTCGCTTTTTCTACCTTCATTATGTCTCCTACTGTAAACTTTCCACATCTTTCACAATCACATAACAATTTTCAAATCAGCTGCTAAATTATTTCCATTCCATGATAATGGCAATAATACTGTAATCCATTTTAACTCATTCTGTATTTTGGGTAACAATGAAATGCACTTTGTTTGCTCTTGACAGTGTATATATTTGCACTATCAACTACAATTGCCTTTATGTTGAATCAATATATGATAAAATGGGGTATATTCTACAAATTATTTCTTTTTCTCTAGCAATGGCTCAGTGTAAGATATCATCTTTCATTACCTTTAGTTTTCCCCAATTTACATACTGTCAACATTCAGATGTTTTTTGTTTTAAAAAAGAATAGAGTGTTAGTCTTTTGCTCTGGATGAAGTCAGTGTTTTCAGCTGCTTCTCCACAGGAAATTTTGCAAATGGAAATACATCATAAAAGAAAAGCTTAATGTTGCAAAGTACCCAAAGAATTTATGTCAAAAAACATCAGAATTTGCCAAATGAGCCTGAAAATATTTGTGAAATAGAGATGTAGACTGATGAACTGATTTGAATCTCTGCTGGCAAATGCTTGATTCAAAATCACAATGGTTTTGCTTCATTAATATAATGAAATACAATGTCCATTTTTTTTATTTATTTGACAGGCCAGGAAAATTATTGGTTAGTGGAAAAATATTGCTTGGTGTGTGGCAAAACAGAGTTTGTCAAATGATAACGGAGAATGTGTAAAAAAGTAGGTCCAATGTTCATGTAGAATATGTGCTTTTATAAAAAAATTATATAAACTTTTACTTGATATTGGAGAAATGAAAAATTTAAAGCAATTCTAAACAGGAAATGTTCATTACCTCCATGTGGTAGGGGACATCTCTATGGACACAATGGACAGAATGTCCCAGTCCCAGCTCCCAGCTGGCAGGGCAGTGTGAGAAACAGAGAAGTCCTTGACACTCTGCAGGCTCTGTCCATCACTAGATAAGAATTCCTACGTTATCAACACTATTTTAATCAGAAACCCAAAACATAGAACCATGGGAAATGCTACAGAAAAATTATCCAACAGAAGTCATTCACTCCTTCATGGATGCATAGCACTCTGTATCTGATGAATTTCAAAATAAGTTCAAGGTTCCTTGCCCCCAAAAGTGGGAACTGCCTGTTGCCTTTTTCCAAACCAAACTAACATGGTGCTAAATAATTTCATTTACTGTTTAAAATTTGAGACAGAAAAAGAAAGCTTCAACTACTCCAATTATATTCCTAATAATATTTACAAGACTAATGGATACAAGATGTAAATGTTAGACACATTCGTTTTACTAATGGAACAAACCCATGGAATCAAGAGTAGTCACTTATTAATTTCCTTGTTTTTAATATTAGGTTGCCACAAGTTATCGATTTTTGGTTTGTTATTCATTGAACGTGATAAATCAAGGTTGGTTGGTTGACATTTTTATCTACACAAAGATAATTCAGTTCTTAAAACAATCATAAATATGATACTCACTCAATGCCATATTGCCACTCTTCTGAAATATGGAAGACATGAAAACAAATTATCAATTTGATACAACTGTACTCAGTCCTCAAACTTAGAGTATCCATGAATTACTGAATTTCAGTGCATATTTGTAGATAAAGTAGTTCCAGAGACAAAATTAATGTTATCAGCTAAGGTGCAACCTTAAGTCTATAAAATTAAACATATATTTAAACATGCTCCATTTCATTCAATCACAAATTTTGAATCTTAGAACAGAAGTAACTGGATAAAATTCAATGATTTCTCAAATGTAGAATGAGAACTGGTTACACAGGCCTACAGCCCAGGGTGTTAAATTGCACTTAACTAGATTCTTGTGTTGATATTGAAGAAAAATTACCACCCCCATTTAAGAATTTAAAGTTATATTCCGCTTCAGAAACACCTATTTTTCTGTTGACTGCAAAAAGAGAAATTTGGTGGCTAATTTTTTGTTCAAATCTATGTCATAGATTAAATAGTTGAAATAATCTCCACCCTGGGGGCCAGGACTAAGAAATCAAATACACAAAGAAATCTCTGACTTCATTCCTTCCAGAAAACCACCTCTCCTCTGAACACAGCCAAAAGCAAGGCCACAATTTGTTGCATGTCTCCAACACTTAGAAATACTTTGGAGCTCCCATAGCCTAGGAGTTCATTATCAGTTTATAAGCAAGGAAAGCCTCGGGTTATTTAGATAAATGGGCTGCCAAAGAACATTCAGATCAGTCAAGTGGATCTATTGAGTATAAATCATACCACGGTTATTCTTCAGAGAGATCTTGCTGCTGAAATTTTATTGGAAACATGGATCTATTTAAAAGTGATTATTAATTTGAGGCTGGTATTGTTTGCAGAACATGAAAATGACAAATATTTAATATTGTCAAATTTATATAAACAAAGCCCCAGAAGAAAACCTGAAGAAAAGGAAGTCTTCTAAAAACTTTTGTCATCTACCTCTGAAAAAGCCCTCCAAAACCATAACTTCAGCTGCCATCTAACTCAGATTCTGGTAAATTCAGACTTGGTGGCAAAATGTCTAATCTTCTATTTCTGTTATTTTTTTTTTTCTTCAGAGAGACACAGAAGTTCTTGTCATGGACAAAAATTGTCTCTTTCTAAACCTTTCAAGCCATTCCATTAGTGGGGTGAAATAACACAGTAGGGACACTGTTGGAAATGTAGTTGAAATACATGGGATCTCTAAGTGTGGATTGTGCCAGGATCCTTGAATTTTTTCCTAAAATATATTGTGATCATGAGACTGGGCCCATATCATTCTAGAATTGCCTATTTCATTTTCCCCTCAGAGTTCAAGTGTTCAAATCCATATTTCCACCCACCATCCAACATTTTCTTTGAAAGCTCACCTCAGGGAGAAAAAAAATAAAAGCCATTTCAGAAAAAAATTATGTTTGCCCAACCTAATTGGCTAAAATTTATGGCCAAAATGTAGCTCTGATATAACTTTCTTTGTGATCATTCACTTCAATTAAGCCACTCATAACTAATAATGCCACTTCCATGACAACTTTGCCATGAAGGGGATGGTTTAAGCACATCCATCCCCAAGATGGAATGATCTAAAATCATTTTCCTGTATGATCATACCTGGATTTGCTAATTTGTCTTTAGTAGGTGTTTGAAATATACCATGAGTCTTCTTAGGCATGCCCCTGATTAGTACTGGTAAAAAAAATATAGGTCTTCATGAGAGTCACATGACAATGATAGCACATAGTTTATATTTCTGTTAATAAATAAAAAAAATCTATGCAAATAAAAATGAATTTTTAAAGTCTTGATTTCAGGTTTTAATACAGAAGAAATATTAATTGGAAAAAAAAGCTAAAGTCATATGTCCAAGGTGAAATATGTAAAATTACTGCTGGTGTCCAAAACAAAGGCCTATTTTCAGGCTGCTCAGAAAGAGATGTAGAAAAATGACCAAAAACAATGCTGAAACTGGCTCCACAGACCCCAACGAGGGTTTGAGGCAGAGTGCTGGATGAAGACAAGACCAATCCAGCAGCTGTGAAAAAGAAGAATTTTGTTTTCCTATGCTGCTAAACAACATTGACTTGACTTCCTTCTGGTGCTGCAATGGAGATTTAAACCCTGTGAATAAAATCTGGACTGAAAAATCTTCAAAAGGGATTTCTCACAGTCTTCCTTCCTTTCTTCTTTTTTTTTCCCCCAAACAAAGGCTACTGTACAGATCAGATGTACAATGTCCCAAGATACAACAAGTATCAACATTAATATCGTCACTTATTTAGCTGAGGAAGGCATTCAGCACAGGAATATGTTTGATTAATTCCTTTAGAGGTATTTATACCCCTCAAAATGCAAGTTCATGGGTGTTTCTCAAAGCACTGTGGATGTCTTTGTAAACACAAATTGAGACACCAAAGTTTCTTTGAAATTTTCATAGTTAGAAGGTTTTTTTAAATCTCAGGTTATAATATAGAATAAGGGTATTTAAGAGTGTTTATGTGGTATAAATGATTTTTTTTTTTAATATTAGTTTCAAGTATTCCATCATGCTCTGGTGGCTATGAATTTTTATTTAAAGTTTGCGGATAATTCCAGAGAGAACTTACCTGCCCTTCTGAATTCTGTCGCAGAGAAACAAGACAGCTTTTTTAGAAAATAGCTGAAAAAATTTCTTTCACTACCTTTTATTTGAAAAGCAAACAAACAGAAAAACAGACCAAAAAAATTCCACAAAACAAAACCCCCTCATATAATCGAGTGACTGAACTATGAGTTATTAAAGACCTGTGGAGGAACCATTTCTTCATAAATTGAATACCAGCAGAGAACATAAAATAGAAAATAGAACAAATTCAAGTAAACTGCAGCCTGGAAAGAATAAATGTAAGAATAAATGTGGCTTTAGTTATACTAATTTCACTTCTCTAAGAAAGGAGAGGCTTTCAAGCCTATTTAACTGGTTATAGAAATTTTACAGGTTTTTACTTTTATTGCAAACGGCTTTATTCTTGAGTCTTTTTATTCTTTTCATATTCTTGGATGTAATTTTAACAGAGGACAAAACCTTGCTCATGTGGGATAGCAAAAGGTAACAGAAAATTACTGTATTTTGGAATATGTACTTTACAAATGTGGCCTTGATAGTTACATTTAGGCCTCTTTTTAACAACACAATTGACAAATACCTTTGGAAAATGTACATTCCAGTAAGAGAATATGTCATATTTACTGAGATAAATAACAGGCAGCGAAACTAAATATTTGGAAAATTGCATTCTTTTTCCATTGTTTCTGCAAAAAATTTCGCTTGCCATATCAATGGCCTCTCTGTTAATCTTTTCTTTCATTATGTTTAAGCAGCCTGGATAGAGTAAACTGGATATCCCAAGTCCATTATGCAAGTTAGCTCAATCAAAGCCTAAGATGTTGTATGTGCAGACACACTGAGCATGAAATCAGAGAGGCTGACGGATTTATAATTCTACATATGGATGATTACATTCCCAAAATAGCAAGATCCTCCAAGATAAATTCTTCTAAGGCTGAATTTTCAGACTTAAATTGGGAAAAAAACAGGACACATAAGAGCCTGCTTTTGCTGTGAAGATAGAAAAACACTTGGACACATAGGACACCAGAAAACAGCAATCTTGCTGTTTAAATAAATACGGAAATTCAGGATTTTCAGTTATTCTAATTTTAATATTCGCCATAGCTCTAGACAGTAACAATCAAATGTTTATTTTTCCTTATTGCTCCCCTGACCTTTTCCATGAACTTTGCAGCTGTAAATGTTTGGGTTTGCAGCATGAGTTGCAGAGAATATTTGACTTTTATCACTGACAGCAGTTATCTCAAACTCAGGTTTGCTGTGCAAATAAGTAGGGACCACAAATTCACTTTTATAAACTTTGTGAGTCCGTTGTTTAATATTCTCCTCCAGAGAACTTCTCAGAAATAACTGCTTTTTAATAACAGCAAACAGGATGGTGATAGATAAAGATCTTTGGAAGATATTTTATTTAAAAATAGAACATTGTGGCACACTTCTCAATAGCTGTGTTTTCTCTTACAATGCATGACAATGGCTGTACATATAATGAGTTTTTCCTACAGTTAAAGCAGTTGTACAGAATTTAGACTGCTTTTCTAACTTGAATAGACTTTTTGTAGATATCTATGTAATCTTATATGAATCAGACCAGAAAAAGGGAGGGAAACACTGCACTGATACAATGCAAATCATCCCCACCTAATAGCAAGTAAAATAAATTAATTTTAATACTACATTATTATAGCAAGCAGTGAGGAACATTAAACATACAAATATAATTAATTACTGACACCAAGGTGACAAAAACATTAATGACTTTAGACAGCTCATGGTGTAATTAAAGATGCCATAGTGTATTTGAGTCTGTAAAGTCTCTAGCTTAAAGATTAATTTAAATATTACCATATTAAGGGCAAAAATAGATTTTTTTTTAAATCTATATTATTTGGGCCTTTTAGGAAAACATGTTGCTCTCAAAAACAGTAAAAAGAGAAATATTGTATAGACATAAGTCTTCAGACTTATGAAGAACAAACTCCTCTTAAGTTTGCTGTACAGTGAGGAGAAAAAGGAGCAAAAAAATTTGTCCAGCCTATGGCCAAGAAACTGCAGCCATGAAGCAAAGCTGACCTGGTATGCAGGAAGAAACAGAGTTATCATTAAGTTACAGAGATTAATTAATCCAATCTGCAGACCAGACAGACACATTTCCATTGGCTTAGAGAGGGAAAGAAAGGCAGGATTGCTGCAGAGAGAGTATTTGTTGCTTGTGGTCCTTCAACAAACTTGATCTTCTCTTCAATTCCTCCTCATTTCAAAACTTCAAATCCCAGTTTGTGGAAAAACAGGAATTTAATGCAGAAACTGGGACAGGCAGCACAGTAATGAGAAAATGTGTTACTTCCTTTGCAAAAAAGATTATGCATTAGGAAAGGAAGAAATCAATATTTCCTATTTCCCTGTCAGTAGAAACTATTCTCTCTGAAGAGAACTGTTACAGAGAAAAAAATCAGAGTTCAGATTCCTGTGGAGAGGCACGAGTCAAACACTACTTATTTCCTATAAAGTCCAAATTTGCACAAAGTAGGGTGCAGCAGCACATTCTGCAGAACACAGATGTGAATATCAGTGCTTCTGACAACAATTAAATAATTTATGAACCTCTCCAACACAAAAGTTTATAAATATGAGCTCTGTAGGGCACAGCCTTACCCATGACAGACTCTGCCCTGACACTGGGTTGTGCCACCACCACCCCAGTGCCAGGCATGACTTTGGAGGCAATTCGTGTCTCCAAAATGGCCTGGGATAGGATTTCACACACCAAAATGAAACCTGGAGCCATCCAGCCTCCACAGTACAAATATGCACGTGGCACAGAAAACAGAGTTTTTTTGGACAGTCAGCATAGCTTTTCTTTCCCAGTCTGATTAATTAGACAATAGCAGCAGCAAGGATATTTTCCCCCATAGCATCTAGTTCCAAAACATGGGTTTCTGAGTGGTGAAACTCAGGTTTTCACTGGATTTGGGAACAGCAAAAATCTCTACAAGGCAGAAAGAGAAAGTGAGTTTTCCAGGTTTCAGTAAATAGTCTTAGCTGCCTTAGAAAGGCAATAGAAATCTAAGAGCTTTAAATTGAAACTGCCACACTTGTGCAGTGAATTGGTAGGGGTAAAAAAGGGTTCAAAACTGGCTTATGGTCACCATCCATATTGTGGAATTACTTTCTTCCATCTCTACTTTGTTTTCTCCTTAATAAGCGGATTTTTTTTCTCCACAATAATCTTTCTCAAATGCAACTTCAGTTCCTTAGCTTTCCTTCTCAGAGTTTGTTTCGCTTTCTCTAAGAATAAACTGAATAAAAGTCTGACTCCTGCAAGCCTGTCCTACAGGAATAAGATTTGAAGTCCATGTGAGCCATTCTTTGAAACTGTTTTTGAGAACTGACAGCGTGCTTCAATAATCTTTGAAAAAAAAATCACTGGGAAAAGTAAACACAGTAAATAATTTTTGGACAACACAAAGCAGAAATCTTTAGGCAATGTTAGTAAAAATGAGGCATCAAGGGAAAAGTTATTTTAGAATACTCTCCCCTTTTGATCTTTCCTTCCCCCTTGCCCCTCTTTTTTTTTTTTTTCTTTTTTTTTCCCTTTTTTTTCTTTTTTTTCTGGGAGTGATTTAAAGATCCCACTGTGTGCCATTTTTACATGAAACAGTAAATGACGTTTTGACTAAATTCAAGTTTAAAAGGCAAGTGAAATGTGCATGTTTTGAGTGGAACCATTTAAAATTTGCCAGTGTTACTACCTCACTTCTTACTGCAGTTAGGTGTAGAAGGTTTATTGAAAGAATATAGACTTATATGAAGAATGTACAGAATTACAGAATATCAGTGTATAGAGAGATGTTAAAGTCTCAGTGTTCTTCTGATGCTCCCTCACATGTGATTATCAACTTTCAGTCTTTAGATCCTCCAGAGTCCTCCTCATTATTTCAGAAGTACCTGACAACTTAGAAGAAAAACTAGAACAGAGCCGCTATGCACCTGTACTGAGAATCAGAGGTTCAGCAACTGATAGAGATTTAAAACCATCCCACAACAGGTGAAATGGCCTAAAAAATCACACAAATTTAACGTGGCTTTCTTCATTTCTGCTGCATAATTTACCATCATCTGTCTACTACCTTAGAGATGCAAGGGCTCCTTTGGAGGATTTTATGTCTGTTGGGACTGTGGAATAGCAGGGTTTATTTGAAGTCACCACACATCCTGTGATTTAAAGACTCACCTTAAATTTATTGATGATTTTGTTGTGCAGTCAAGTCCATTACAGGGAAGTGAACCTGCAATTCAAACCCCTGCCTGTGCACTCTTCTCATCCTCAAATAATGCCACAGGTTACTTCTGAGCAAACTCCTTATCTGCCAAAACAGATGTGGAATAATTAATTCAGACTTGCCTGTCTCTAAAGCCCAGGTTAAGTGAGGGAGAAATGATGAAATGACAAAGGAAAAAACCCCATACTTTTCTATCATGTCACTTTGATAAATAATCCATAAAATAAACATGAGACCTTGTAAGGGTTGTGTGATACAAGAAGCATAAAATCATAACATTATTAAGGTTGGAAAATAGCTCCAAAATCACTGCATGGGACCATTGACCTCCCCACCACTGTGTCCACCTCTAAACCTTGTCCCCAAAGTGCCACATCCACGTGGGTTTTGTGCAGTTTTGGGGATGTTGATTCCCTCTCTTCCTAGGCAGCCTATTCCACTGCCTGACCACCCTTTTGGGGAAGAAATTTTCCCCTAATATCAAATCTAAACTGCTCCTGAGCAAATGCAAATTGAGACCATTCTATCTTATCCTGTGTGCCATTTTTAAGTTTAGGCCGCAAAAAAAAAATTGAGGGGGCAAAACAGGAAATAAAAGAGCAAAATAAGTATCAGTCATAGGATTGGTTTGTTGCTCTTTCTTTGCAGGAATATTAAGTAAATTTTGCCATATTTCCCAGAACATGCTGAGAGAATGCATAGAATCCTTTCTGTGCTTCAGACTCTATCACAGAATGCACCCTTTCAATTTTAATTCTTTTGCTCTGTAAATAGCTTTGCATAATCATAATTCAAAAAAAAAAAAAAGGAAATGCCAATTTGGGAAAAACAAATAATTGTTCTATATGTCAGAGCCTTTTATTGCTGCAATCTTAGTGCCCCAAAAATTAACTGAGGAGAAAAAATTACACTGATGTAATTATGTGTCTGAAGAGATTAGGTCATTTTAATAATTTTATGACGTTTTATTGCAAGGCATTTATTCTGGATGATTTAGGATGAATCATTAAAAATCAGTGCTGAGTTTTGCTCTCCTAATTTCCAGATTACACAGCAGGTGGTGGGGATGGGGAGGACCAAGGAGAAGAATATTACGTATGAAATGTACTGTGAAGTTTTCATGCTTATGAAATGAATTGTTGAAATTCCCTGCAAGAGTATGGTAGGAAATACAGATAATACTTTGGCAGTTTTTCTTCAGCACTTGGACAAAAATATCAATGTAGGTGTAGATCTGTGCCTTTATTAATCTGCTTTTTGCAGTTTTATTTATTTTCAAGACCTGTTAAGGAGTATCTGAAAAACAACAGGAGACCAAGAAAAAGGGGAGTAGACAGGTGTGTTTGAAAAACGACTCATCTCTGAAAAAGACACTGCTGATGATCAGTTCTAGTCATTGGCTCTCTGGCATTTCCAATCTGATTTCTTCTAGAGATGGCATCTCGAGAAGAAATCAGCCCAGAAGTGAAGCAGCAGCAGCAAAAACTGCATCCAGCAGCATGTGTGTCAATTTCTGTGTGTGGTGGTTTCAGGGGTCCCAGGATGAGGGAAGAGATGAGGATTTGACTCCGTCTCAGAAGGCTGATTTATTATTTTATTATATATATTATATTATATTATATTAAAAGGAAACTATGTACTGAAACTATACTAAAAGAACAGAAGAAAGGATTTCATCAGAAGGCTAGCAAGAAAGGGATTGGAATGATACTAAAATCTTGTCACTGACCAGAGTGTCTGAGCCAGCTGACTGTGATTGGCCATTAATTAGGAACAACCACATGAGCCCAATCACAGATGCACCTGTTGCATTCCACAGCAGCAGATAATCATTGTTTTTCTTTTCCTCTGAGGCCTCTCAGCTTCTCAGGAGAAAAAATCCTGGCAAAAGGATTTTTCAGAAAATGTGTCTGCGACATCTGTGTACGTGAGAGAGGTCGCTCGCCTTTGCTTTTCTGTTAAACAACAACAAACAATAAAATGCCATTATCCCAACAAGTGCATTAAAAAGGCATATAGAGAATGATGTACATTCTTGGGCTCTCAGGAACCGCTGGATAGAGCAGTTATCACACACACAAGATGGCCAGAAACGCTCGTTTATCTGCTCACTTTTGCACACCCTTTGAGCATTTTGCACTATTATTTTCTACCCAGACAGCATCCCTTGCTCAGATTGCATCATCCCTTTGAAATTCCCCCAGATGCAACATGTTCCATTTCTATAATTAATAAGTGACAATTGCTAGACAAACACGCTCTCTGGATGGAATAATTATTTCAACTGGAGATGTGCTGAAGCAATTAGAACTCGCTTTCCCTGGGCAGGGTGGTGGTAATAGCATAGTTTGCTGTGGTAAATTAATAGCTAATTATCTTTATCCTGAAACTTTGTGGGACAGCACTCTGGATCCATCAAAAAGCCCCAATGGAATTCCTGAGTTATTGCTCCTGAGTAGAATCTAGGCTTATTTTAAGGTTTTTCCCTTACATTTCTAGGTTCTTCCCATTGTCTTTAGCTGGAAAGGAGACACAGCAGATCCAGCTAACAAGGCACAAGGTAAAAAAAACACAGAAATCTGTGATAAAAAAAAAAATCCCTAAAAGTCTCTCCTTGTGAGTACTAATTGGAAATTAAAAAGTAAAAGGATATCTTGTTTCAAAAAACAGACTGAGTTGACATTGCTCAGTTAATTTAATAAATTGAAAATTGTTGAATATGCATTCATGGGGTTAAAAGGAAGGGGTTGTATTTCAGTTAGGAACCAACTGTCTGGGTCCCATTTTTGCACAGAAATATCTGCCACCTAAACCTGAATTCTCTTATGAGTCTGCTTTCTCTGGCTAAACTGAGAAAAAAAAAAATCATTAGTCCACTAGTAACATAATTGCAATACTTTACCACAAAAACAATGAAATAGCAAACACAATGGCACTGCTGCACAGTGATTCTCCTTCTCATTTCTTGTCTATTGAAAATGTTTAGTTTGGAGAAGACAGTTTCTTATTGCTGCCAGAGGAAGGTCTGTGAAGAGTGGAACCCTTTCATCCTTTATTTTCTCCTAGTTTGTTTTGTTTTGTTTTGTTTTGTTTTGTTTTTTTTGGACAACTTAGTTCATATTATTAAAAAATTAAATCATACCCATACATATGAGTAAAGTAAACTCCCATTAGCCACTTTTACTACGTAAATACAATGGGGTTCTACCTAGTAGAATTTTGTCAGATATTGGGTTTTGAAAGCTTGTGAAACTAAATTAATTGGTACCTAGCAAAAAAATTTGCAATTGAATAGGAGCTTCTAACTTCCAATTTATGTCAAAATGATTTAATTGATTAATGACAGCTACTCAGTCATTTCTTGCTTCTGAAAATGTGGCCTCTGCAGTTCAGAAGAGATGCAGCAATGAAAGGCTGTGAGTTGCTCATGGCAATTCCTGTCCCATCTGTAACCAATTTCACAAGTAAACAAAAATTCCCTCTCCACAGGGGATGGAAAGAAGAGTGTGTGTATTTATATGTTTCTATTATGGATCCTATTACAATTTCATTATCTCAAATTCTCTGTTTTTCTACCTTCTCTCTAAGCAATTCAGAAAGTGTAAAGGGACAATAGCAACCAACTTACATAAGAGCAACCAGCAAGCTGAATTTCAACAGCTGACTGAAACAGTCATGAAAATCTCATTAAATGCAAAAAAAAAAGATAATTATATAAAGCTAAGAAATCCATTTAAATAGTGAATCCGTTGGGATTTACATTAATTTGGTTAAATCTCCAAACTACTTCTTGTTTGTTTGGTTTTTGCTTTATTTCCCTTTTTACTTGGATTTCCTACTCCTAATCCAAGAACCAGAAACATGTAAGACATTTAAAGAAGTTTCTTGCTAAACTGCCTGTGTGGTTTTGGAAATTAAACCTGTTCTGGATTTCTGGAGCAGAGAATTCCCCTTTGCCTCTGATCACTTCCAGTTCAGCTGCTGCCCATCCCAGCTTGGACCACATGGGAATGTTCTCTCCCAGATTCAGAGCTCCTCTGATGCACCTCAGCTCTAGAGCAGTTCCATAAAAATCCAATTTTTCCCCCAAAACCTGAACTTGTATCTTTCCAAAGTAACTGCCCACCAATGTGTAAACCAGACTCTCCAAGGGAAAAAATGTGGAATGTGACCCTTACTCAGCCAAGTCTGAGAACCAGCTGGGCAAACACCTACAAGCAAATTTCACTGATCTCTTGGGAATTCAGATGAGAAGTCTGACACTCACAAATGGGATTTCTTTCCTAAGACCCAGCTTATTTTGAACCATTTCAGAGAAATGCCAAGATAGATGTTCAAGATGTTATCATCTTTCATAAACAGGCTTTAAATATTAGATGGGAATATCGCTGAAGCTGTTTAAATGTCTGCATATGTGCACAAAATCACATAAAGATTTCTGTGTTTTATTCAGATGTTTAACTCAAAACTAATCCTTCAGTAATTGTTTTACATCAAAAGCTGAAGTCTGGATGCCACTAAAGTATACTGCAAAGCATTTTGAATGCCAGATCTATAAAATATGGTTAACAAATAGTCAAATATACATTTTATTCATGCTTAGTCCTTGTTTGTGGTATAGTTAATTTTAGTTTAACTATATCCTGTGATATGATTAAAACCCCATGATGGATGGTGACTTAATACTTTAAAAATTTCTCTTTAGGACCATGGAATTCACTCTGTATGACTTTAAGAATCACAGAATCCCAGAACTGGAGCTGGAAGGGATCTGTGAACATCCCCCAGCCCAGCGCTGGCCAGGCAGGGCGCCCTGGTGCATCCCACAGGAAGGTGCCCAGCTGGGGCTGGGATGGCTCCACACAGGGACACTCCAGGCCCTCCCTGGGCAGCTGTTCCAGGGCTCTGCTGTCCCTCCATGCACACAAGTTCTCCCTCCTGCTGCCCTGCCCCTCGCTGCCCTTTCTTTGATGGCCGCTGCTGCTGCTGCTGGCACCGGCAGCACCGAGCAGAGCCCGGCCCGTGCTCTGGCAGCCCCCGCAGATGTTGGGGTGCACTGATGGCAGCCCCTTGGCACGATCCGCTGGGGCCAGCGGGGTTGGGCGTGGGGGTTCACCGGAGCCGTCTCAAAAGTTCCAGTTTCTACAGTCTCCATCCACAGCAGCGGCGTCTGGCCAAAAGGTGGGGAAGATTCCTGGGCCATTGTGGTGAGAGCCCTCGGTGTGTGGGGCAGGCGCAGCGAGCGAGGCCCAGCCACCAAGTCAGGGCTTGTGGGGCAGGGGCAGCGTGTGAGGACAAGCCAGCATCCATCAGAAGCTGTTCCAAGCAGTGCTGTGTGCAGGCACAGCCAGCACACCTGCAAACGATCACTGGGGATAACATCAGCAAACGTCCCCCTCAGCCAGGCCCGGGCTCCTGACGGGGCCTTCAGGGCCCTCGCGGCCATCGTGAGGCAAATGAAGGAAACTCGGGAACGTCTCTCCCGGCCCTGTCAGGGTTCCCTTGTGCAGCCCGGCCGGCCCAGCTCCCGCAGGCTGTGCCCGGCCCAGAGATGCTGCAGAGCCCAAATGCTCTGCGTGCCTGCCCTGGAGCCTGTGCAGCAGCTGCTGGTGTGTGCTGTGCTGAGGAGCCCAGGGCTGGAGCCAGCCCTGCACAGGAGCCCCTGCAGGGCCCTCCGTGGCCTGCTTCCACTCTCTTCCTGATGCTCCTTTAGCATCTTTATTCAATTTTGTGCCACAACGGGAATTTTTTTCCAGACCCATGAACCAGGATGTGCTGACTAAACCTCACCTCCATCAGGAATCAGCTCCTTCCAGTAGCATTTTCCTCCCTTCTGTGCTTTTTTCCAGTTCCTACTGGGGTGGCCTAACTGATAGCGAGCTCCTTGTGCGGCCTGGGCAGTGCAAGACAAAACATGCAGTGAGAGGGTTAAAATTGTTCATTTTGAAGAACAATTTTCTCTCTACTTGTTCATGAAGGAACATCTGTTCCTTAAAATAAAAATTGATGTAATTGTGATAGATTCCACTAAATGTATTTCAAAAATATTTATAATACCCTGGATTACTTCTGATGAGTTCCACTTACACATGAGTGAATTTGTATATGGAAAAAACTAAATAATCACTAGACAAAGAAACTTTCGCCACTAATTCAAATATATATACTTATATGCTTGTATGCATAATTTTTGTATGAATATTTTTTGTTTATAAATCAAACAAACTGCATGTCAGTTATCAATAACAGCATCCTGTTTATATAAAACTCCTTTTCTATTTTCACTGCTTTTGCCTTTATTGACTGAAAGATATATAAATATTTCCTTTGGATCTCTTCTCCCTAGATCCCAAATTTCCTGGATGACCTGCAACAGAGAACAATGTGCAGCATTTTATATTTATATTATTTATATCTATTTTGTTTATATTGTTTATATTTATATTATTTTTATTAATAATATGCATATTATATATTATTTCGTGTATTCTATATTCTATATTCTATATTCTATATAATATATTATATAGTATATATTATATACTATATATTCTATATTATATATATTATATATGTTATATATGATATATGATATATTATATATGATATATGATATATTATATATCATATATCTATATTTATATTTACATTATATTTATATTTATATTTATTTAGGTATGTGTATATACATTATATATAATATAAATATAATATGTTTATATATATATATGTATATCAAGGACAATCTGTAGCACTTCAACAGAAAAGTGGAATCAATGCAACAACATCTACACATAGTAAAATTTTAATATGAGCCAAATGTTCTTTTTAATGTGATTTAAAATGTAATTCAAAATGATATTCTGCGCAAAGGTGAGGGCCAAATCTGTTTAGAGCCAAATAATATTTTAAGTCACACAACAAAAGTCGTTTTGACATCAGAAAACAATCTCTGCCTCAAGTCAGTGTAAAATCTCAAGCTTATCATGAGAAAGCAAAACAAAAAGCAAAAAGCAAAAAAAAAGTCAAAAATCCTTTGCATTTTTCCTGACTCAAAATTAATTTGAAGGGTTTTTCTCTTGGCAATGATAACGGTAGATGATTTAATTATTTTATTAAATTTAAAAAAATCAAAAAGTACATTTCCTATCAAAGATATTTCAATTACTAAACCACGGGACATCCTTAAGCTTCCTGTTAGGCAAGAGCCAGCAGCATTCAGGTGTCTCTCCATGCTGCAATCAGAAGATGTGACTTCCAGCTGCATGCACAAAATAAATTCCCTTGCTCATCCTTGATTGTGATCAAACAGCCCAGAATGAGCAGAACAATCTGTCCAAGAGAAATGAGGTTGTCAGGAGCTGGAACCAAATATGGAGAAAATTTTGCTTGAGAGGGGGAAAGTGACAGCCAAGCAAATTTATGTTCCTGAGTGGGGAAACTCCCCCGAAGGGTTGTTGAGGGATTATCCCAAGTGGAGAGGTGCTGGAGCACCAGGATGGGCCCAGGGGCTTTGTGTCAACAACCTCAGCAAAAAAAATGGAGCAGAAGAGGAGAAACTCTGCATTTTGTGACTCAATTTTTCCATTGCAGCCTTCCTCACTTAGAATTCAAACAGAAAAACAGGGCTTTTTCATCATTAAATCATATAAATGAGCCCCCTCCAAAAAGGCATTTGGGGATTAACTGAATTTCATGTTTCATCCCAAACTATGGCAATCAATCAAAATAAACTGTTGTGTATAACTTTTACTTCAGAAAAGCACAAATTTATAGTATCAAGGAAATTCTTAGCATGGGATATTTTTCTATGTATTCTTGCGATGTAAGCTTCACTTTCTAATTTCTTTTTTTATTCATCATCAGTCAAAGATATATTTTCACACAATAAATATATACCCATATACAATGAGGGAAATTCATTACACATTACAAGAATTTTATTGCTGCATCACTTGCCATTTTTTATATTTTCTTTCAAGATTTATATTGTTGTCATGCTCTGAAACTTACATTGAAATGCAATTTTATATGGGCTCCTATCATTTATTGGCTAGGACAATTTGATGCCAGCAATGCATAATTCTGTGATCTAGTTATATGTAGAAATCTATTTTATGTAGATCTAGTCATATGTAGAAATCTATTACATTTTTATGTAAATTTAATATTATATTATTATATATTGTAATAATATAATATAATATAATATAATATAATATAATATAATATAATATAATATAATTTATATCATATATTATGTATATTGTAATATATAATACTATAATATTATAATAACATGTAATGTTATATAATATATATTAATATGATATCATATACAATCTTATATATATTTTATATATAATCACAATTAATATTTCTTTTAAAATAATATTGCACATAATGTAGTAACTTTGTGTTAATGGTGCCAGGGTGAGTATTATACATCTATATAAAAATATACATTTATTTTTTATAAATATATTTATAACTTTATATTTATAAATATATGGAGTTTTATATATTTATTAAATATTAGTAATTTTGCAATCTCTGCTTGCCTGAGTTGTTATTAATTTTAACATATATTTTTGCACTACACATTCTGTTTACTTTGGAAAAAAACACTCCTGGAACCAAATATAGTTCCAGGAGTGTTCTTTTGTCCCTGTAGAAGCAGAAGGACTTTCATTGCTGCCTGATTTTGTCCTTCTGTGTCATTTTCTCCCCCTTTTGATGGGCACTGGAATGGACTCCCTAAATATTTATGACCCTGCAATCAGGCCTCCTGCTAGCACTGCCTTTACCCTTTAGCACTTAATCAGGATGGACATATTTAAAACATCAAGCCTGAATCTTGGCCTTCCTGCAGTCAAAAGACATTTTTCCACGGATTTAAGCAAGTCCATGGCTCCATCCTCTAGGGAAGGTTCTTTGAAAAGTGGTTTTTTTTTTGTGTCACTTCTGAGCAGTTGGTTGCTACCCAGCATTTTGGATTCAGGAGGGTTTCAAAGGACAGGGTAAGCAGCTCCAAAATTCTCCACAGCAAGGCCAGGGTGACTTTTTTGTTGATTTCCAGATGGTCTTTTATGCTTCTTTGCAAATTGTAAAGTTTTGGTTTATTTTATATCCCTTTTCTCAACCTGCAAAAGCATTATCCTTAATTGGTTGAAAATAATCACTTTTTGGGTATTATTCTGCAATACCCAAACTTTCCTTGGATTTTGATTGTAAGAGTGACTCTCCCTTTCCTCTTTAATTGTTTTCTTGTAATCCCACCTTCACAGAATCATGGGCTTTCACATAAGTTATGGAAAGATGAGCAATTGAGAAATGTTACTTTTTGATAAATTCATTGCAAAGTGTAACTATTATGATTATTGACAAATGTCTTCTGATTTCATTAGCAATCTGAATTGTAGCCTTGAAATATAGAACAAACTAATGGAGAGAAGGGAAAAAAGTTGGAACGCCCTGTATAAAAATTTTTAAATTTCAATTTCATTTAAATTTTACTTCAGGTCTTTGGTTTAGACCAAAGAAAGGTTTCTGAATCTTGGACTAGATCTTAAACTAGACTCATTCACTATTTTCAAGGTGTATCAATAGGATTTGTTAGATACAAGACTAAAAGCAACATCTGGAATTTTAAAAAAATAACATATCTATTAATCACGAAGACAAATTCAGAGTTTGTTTCTAATTATTTCTCTATAAATTGGGTGAGCATTTTTTTCTTTATTTTTTCTCTATACAGAATTGTCGGTCAGCTTCATGTAATCAGATTTGGGTTTTCACTGATTGTAACCTGATATAAGTTACAATTTAACTTATCTGGTACAGCTGTGTTTTTAAAAGCAGACAAACCATGTTACACAGCTCACTGGCTTCAGGTGATTCAGTATATTTAAAATAGGCTGATACATTTTTGTATCTGGAGGTATTTATATACACCTGGATATTGATGTGTTCACTGCAGGTGAAGGGCAACCGCATTTTTGGTGCACAAAGATTGGATGCAGCAGTGTTTGGCCTATTTTGGCCCAAAGGTGGAAAGAATAAGGCAAAACTACTTATTAATATCTTTGTTGTTAGTGCTCTGTGTCAGAGGGAAGTGAGAAAATAAAAACTGTGCCAATTTTAGCACAGAACATGAATAGTATGGAATATTTTCCATGCAGAAAATCTGCATCTTGGGGAATAGCTCAGCCAAGGGCATGGAGGGGGAGTTTATGAGTTCAGAAGTTCCAAAATTTGGATTATGTGAGATATTTCCCCCAGCCTGCGCACTGCCCTAAGTCTAGATGTCTGTCGGCCAGTAACTGAAGAGGCTGACCACTAATTAATCCAAAAAGATAAAAGATTAAAGACCTCTGCAGACCTTCATACTGTTTGTTTGGTAAGAAAAGAACAAACACAAGTCTGTTTAAACAAGAAATATTAGGTTTCCTACCATGAAATTGTCATCATTTCTGAGCAGAGGACCAAGAGGAATTTATTTTTATATTTGTGCTAAATTCTTCAAGGGTGGAAGTATCTTGAAGCCCTATTAAAGTAAGGCTCTTAAAATAAGCATCACCATCAGATTTATTGTGAAATAAAATTTTACTATTATTTTCACAAGTACAGCTTTTATTTACAATATTTATAGCATTTTATATTCAGAACTTTCCCTGGAACTGTTATTAACATCTTCTGCCTAGAGCTTTTTCACAAATATCTTGGAATAGTCGTTTCTTTTAAATTCTGACTAGACAGCTATTAAATGAATGGAAGCAAAAGAGTTACACTTAGTATTATTTCTCTGCATAAGTCAATCAGTTAATTCAGGGGGCTCAGCAGGAAAATCAGTGTAATCACTGTTCCTGGCCTCTGTTTTTGGTCACTCTGCTTCCAAACTACCCACAAGGAGTGCTGTCACACCTGGGAGCTCTCAGGTACTCAGGATGGATGTTCCCACAAAGTTTTAAATTTATTTTTGTCAGACAAGAGGATTGTAGTGTGCCATCCTTGGAGGTGTTAAAAATCTGTGTGGGAAGGGTGCTGGCATCCCTACTTGAGCACAGAGCTTGGGGCAGTGACCCCAGAAATCCCTTTCACCTCATCTATTCTGTGGCATTCCTTGTGACATCAGGGACAGCTTGGATCAAGGTCATGCTGTGACATTTTTGAATGAAAACCCTAACATTTTCCTTGAAGGTTTTTAAATACAGAGTTTTGGCAGAACAGTAGGTTTCTGTGCAGAGGCAGGTTCCTTATTGCAGTTTCATTCCAATAATTTTATCTCTGCCCATGTATTCTCCATGACTGAATTACAAATGAGTATAATAAAGTATGTTTCATAATTATCAGTGTAACCGGAGCCTGAACAAGCCATATTATGCATGCTGAATTTATGGGTGGGAAAAAGCCAAAAAAGTATCCTTCTTGTCTCAAATTCTTCCTAAGACCTAATCAAAATGCACCTCATTGAATTCAAAATAGCTCTCCCTGAAAGAAAATACTAAAACAGTTTCTGAAAATAACCTGTAAAAAAGAAATCTTCTATCTGACTAGAATATATGTTCCGAAGAGACACATCACATTAGATCTTACCATTCCCTATATTATCCCTAAATGCATGGTTTTCTCCATATTAATCCACTAGCAGCCTACAAACATAAAAATTTTTTAAAGAATTAACAAATTTATGAACTGTATAAGAAGTAACCACCAGCTTTTTCATAAATTACTTATTATTACATTATTTAGTGTCCTGTTATGTTGTATTTCCCTCCTGTTTTCCCCTCTATCTTTCTTTACCTGGGATGAACTACTCACAGTGACTTTAAACTACTCAGTTCTGAGGGCCAGAATAATCAGAGGAATGGAAATAAAAACAAAAGATAGCTCTATAATAGGAGACACAAGGAATTGTGGGCATCAAAGTGGGCTCTCAAGTAAAAAGCAAAAACCAGCAGCAAAGCAGAGAGAGTCACTACAACACAATGAAGAAAACTAACCTTATTTTTTTTGTTTCCTTCCTCCAGGTATAGCTTGTGGTAATGATGATGTCAGCACAAGGGTGAAGGTTGCACATTTGAACCAGAAAAGTCCATTATTAGAGAGCTCAGATCTAGAGGAACTTGGAAATATGAATCAAGGTACACAGACCTCGATCAGCTGAGCTGGCCAGCAGAGTCAATCAAGGGAAAAATACAGAAAATATTCACATTTTAATGAAAAGTATTATATTACTTAAATTTTAATTTAAATTTATAATAAAATATTAAATTATTTAAGTTAAAATATTATTTTAATTTAAAATGTAATAAATGTATTTATTTAATTTAATTTCCACTTTAAGTGGAAAAAGCACTCCTTAGATTGCTCCAGGTGATGGAGGATGTGCAGAGTTGATCTTTAGTATTCTCTGTGGCTCTGTGAAAAGTCTCTCCACTTCACTTTAATGTCAGACATCTATAACACAGGCATTTAGATCTGAACTAGTTGTCTGGATGTCTTTTGCAATGGTCTGGGGAAAACAAGCACAATTTATTTAACACACCTATTTAAGGATAAAATTAACTGCACTCTTCAGGTTCTCTCCCTCGGCTGAAGCAGACACATGTGCTATCACACACAAGTTAATATAGTTTTCAAAGCATGAACTGATAAATCCCACCTTGCCACCCGTATTTTCTCTCAGCCTTTTTCCACAGTTACCCATCTAAGCTCTAACATTTCTGTGGCAACTTCTAAATTAATGTGGCGCTGTCCTGAATCAATCCACAAACTACCACAACAGCACTTTTGAAAAAGAAAGTCTTCTCCCACTTTTGAAATTCTTAATGTACCTGGAAATGCTTTCCTGACCTCTGAGTTAGGATAATTTTGTGAGTTCTGTGCCATGAACAAGCTCTGCATCCTGGATGGTTGCACGGAGGGACACACTTGGTGTCTGGTGCTGTTTGCACACACAAAATCCTCAATTTCCCATTCATCACTGGCACTCTCCAGCATTAATCCTTCCTACAGCCACTGCAACAGTGTTTTGGTTCCTCAGACCACTCATTTCTAAAAACCTAACAATCTGGAAAACCTAAAAACCAAAGTCACTCCTTCAATTTGCAGTTTTAATTTCAATGTTTGCTTTTCTTGCCTTCTTCTGCTGCAGGGTCTGAGTCAATAGAAACTATTTTGGCTTCAGAGAAAATGCTTTTTACAACCAAAAAAAAAAAAAGACCTGGTCTTGTGAGGCAAGTTCAGGCTGTAGTGACATTGAAGCAATCAAAGCAAGATACTGTTTTTATTAGATCCAGGTAAAATCAGAAAAGTAAAATTATTTCCATTTGCCTCAAGAGAGTGTTGACAATAATGGCATTTTGCAGTTCTGCAAGAACATTGGGTTTGCAAACTGTGACAATGTAAATCACCTTGAGAGTTAGATTTTGGCCTTAAAACATATTTTATCATTTTCTCAGTAACATGATTGCATCAGGACTTTTGTTACTACCAGAGAAATGTGACAAAAATGTTATCTTAATGTCTGCAGTTGTGAAAATATCCTGTTATTTGCATTGTACAACACTCTGGAAGGAACATCTTGCCTTGCAGGTGAGTATCTCATGCTCAGAGCTCAGTTATGTTTATAGCCTTCATGTTTTGCAGAAATTTGTACTGGAATTTTACAGTGGAAAGGCAGTATTTGTGCTGCCTTCTGTGGGTTTTTTTCCACTTCCCTCCCTTGCCTGTTTATTGAAAAAAAACTTAACACTTATCTCCTTGAAATGGCTTTGCACTGGAAATAAATAGAGCTGAAATTCTGCCCTCAGATGAGCATGAAGTTTTTGCTGATAGAAATAATAAATTTGACTCACATCCTCTTTATACCTCTGCAGAGAGTGCTTAGGAAAAGCAGATGCTATCTGCTTCTCAGAAGTGGTTCTGCCAGGCATAGTCACATGTACTTGTCAAGATGAAAATAATGAAAAATTAATCCAGTTGCCATTAGTGGAAAAAAGGACAAAACCTCTTAAACAGATGCATCCTATTGAAAAAAAAAAGTCTTTAAAAAATTTTGACTTGTGTTTTGGCAGAGAGAACTCTTCAAGTGCCTGGAAATATCCAGCAGTGTCTGCCCAGTTTAGGACATGGTGTTTGCCTCCCTGGTTTTTTTTCCCTCTTACTGTCAGTGTTCTTTGAAAGGAGATCCCCATCTGGCCTTTTTAGAGGCTAAAGAACAGATAAACATGAACAAGAATTAGGTGGGAATGAGCAGTATCTGCAGACATTAAGGGTAAAGAGTTTAAATATCGTTCATATATGAAAAAAAAAATTCCTCGTATGTTTAGAAAGGAATTTTTCAAAAATTTTTCAGTTCTTCATGATGGAAAACCTTAAAAGGAAGTAAAAAAAAGTATATTTAAAAAAAATTTAAAATAGATGCATTATAATCATATTTGGAAGGCAAATAAATTACCATGAACAAAATGCTCTAAAATTTCCACCAAAAGTTGACAAGGCCTCTTTCAGTGAAATGGTGAATTAAAGTGTTGAGTCAAAACAGAAAACTCAGGTTGGCTTGTAATGATGACTGTAATAAACTTTTTGCTAGTGATGAACAATTTGGGAAACATAGACATTAAATTTAATGTTGTACAATTCAGTTCCTAAACAGAAAAATAGACAAAACCCAAGTGTAAACATTCCTGAATTTCTGTCTAGATTTCCTTCCTGCAAGAGTTCTAGACCTGTCTATAAGGATGGCAAAGCTCATCTATTTCACTTACTCCTGTTATTGTGTCAAGTGTCAGACATTAGAAATATGACATTTTTAACTGCCTTATATAAGAGAAGTGGAAAATATTGAAAGGGTGTCTGGGTTTCTCTTTATTCTATTTTGATTTGGTGATTTTTTTCTGTTTAAAACTTGAACTTTGCCTTAAGAGGCCCTTAGGGAACAAAGAATTTTTTGCAGGCATAAATAAATGTTAGAAAATTAATTTTAATTTTTGTTATGTCAAGAAAGGTCTTTACCAGAAAACAGTGAAAGACAAACTAATACCATCAAAGAGTGTTTGATCTCCTTCTTGCTTTTTTTTTTTTTTTTTTTTTTGAGGAGTTTTCTTGAAAGTTAACAGCTGGAGCCACTTAAAGGGACTTGACACTTGTGCAATTATGCATATTTTTGTAAGAAATTCTGAAGCAGGCTATTCTGTTGTATATTATAAATTTAATATAAATATAAACGTTGCAGCAGGATGACCCCAGCTAAGAAGGAGAAAAGGAATATGACAATATTACAACCTTTACACCTTCCAAAGTGGTCTTACCATGACTGTTATTGACAGCAGAAAATTATCCTTTTGGTCACTATTAAAGCTATCTTAAATTTCACATTAGCCTCAGTAAGACCAAGGACTTGATTTGTTTGATTTTCAAGGAGGAATACCTGAGGTGGGAGCAGAAGAGAGGTGAAGTGCAATGAGAAAAGTGCTCAGTACTGCAACATCAGAGCAAATTCTACCTAAATATAGCTTTTCAGGCATGTTTTTTGACTATATGGAAAACACACCTACCCTTATCTTATGTTTATTTTAATAAAGTGTCACACAGATAAAGCACGCAGGGAAAAATACCAATATTTATTTAAGAACGTTCCCACCCACCTGTATCCCTCACAACTGCAGTGCTGGCACGTAAATTTCAGAGTAAATGCCTGCACACAATAGCCTGCAAATGGTGATAACAAAATATTCAATCTGCTCTGAAGGCAGGGGGTTAACACAGTGGCATCTGCTCTTATATCTGTTCTCACTGTCAGCATGCAAAATGCAAAGAAACCAGGAGACTGGGGGGGAAAAAAAAATAAAAATGCGGTGTGTTTATTATAATATTTCCAAATACCATAAGGAAACAATGTGTCCTAATTTATTATCATGCTGGGATCTGGTCCCTTTGTATTTATAAATGAATTTCGTTTATAAGTGAAAACAGATTGCCTGGCTGTTTTGAGATAGGAATAAACAGATGCTGAACTGCTGTGAGTAATAGGGAGAAATTCATCAGAAATAGCTTGTCCTAGATCAATGACTCATCTTAACATATTCATTTATAATGCCTCCATCGGTGAACAAGGGAAGGGCTGCAGTGCCATTTATCTGGATTTCTGTCCCCCACAACATCCTTTTCTCTAAATTGGAGATGGGGTTTGATGGGTGGGCATTTGTATGGATAAGAAAGTGGTTGGATGGTCCCACCCATGGGTAAGAGCACTGATGATCAGCTCCACAGTCTTAACAGATACTCTTTATAAAAAAAGAAATAGATAAATAAAGACTTTTCTTCAGTAATAATGGGAGGGCACTACAAGAAGGAGCATTTCACTTAAAAACTGGGTGCCATTGCACTCTGCTAGAAAGCTCATGTGCTCTTCAAAGAAAATTTACCTGAACAGTTAGTTTTACGCCATGCTTTGAGGAAATATTCTTTGTTACCTTTTTGTTGTGAATTATCATAGCATAATAACCAGGCCTCAGGAAAAACAAAACAAGACCACAAAAAACAAAACAAAACAAAAAAAAAACAAAAACAAAAAAAAAGAAAAAAAAAGAAAAAAAGAGAAGTAAAAAACAAATGTTGCCTGCTAAATATAGAAAAACAAAGATTAAATATATACCTTTTATTATATTTTCCAAGGTATCTATTTTTTTTTAACCAGTACATAATTTCCATACATGATCGTGCATTTGTTATGCACTACATGATTGGTTTTCTTTTAATAAAAAAACCCGTTTCTTCAATAAGGATACAGGAACCTGATGAGGAATGCTAAAATTAGAGCAGTTTCACATGTGCCCTTATTAAGAGTTGTAAAAGTTTTGTCATGAAGTCATGCTACTGTGCAGAAGATAAATACCATAAGCTATTATTCTCATTTAGGAGAGCTTGCAGCTAACTTATACAGGAATAAAAAACAAAAAAAGGAAAGAAAAACAAACCAGCACTTAAAACCCAAGAGTATTTGATAGATATATTTTGTGCAGGGAGTTGGGGTTTTTTTCTCTGTATTTCTTCTCTCTAGGTATTTTTACCAGTAAGTTAAACCATAAAAATAAATCTCAGCCTGAGCAGAATGAACCTCACATTTCTCCCCAGTCAATCTTCCACCTCGAGAGCGAATGCTAAATATTTTAAGCAGAAATTAATGAATTTTGCCACATTTCCAAGCCCTTCCTTCTCTTGGAGTCAGCAGAGCAGCTCAGTGCACTGCACTTTCTGCTTCACTGACCCTCTGTGCCCTGTGTTTCAGGCCCTGCTCGAGGCATGGCTTAAATTTTTGATGAGGAGGAGTTGGTGTCTGGATCTCAACAGCTCTGACTCTGGGGTTGAGGCAGTAAGTAATAGAGAAATGAAAATGTCTGTATTACAATCAGAAATTAGTCATCCTTGCATAGCTGAATCATGTTTGAGTGACTCAGAAATGTTAAGTGTTCCAGGAACCTGAGTGGAAAGAAAATTATTTGTGTTTTTATGTAGCCCTTGATGGTGTTACGGGACTTGACTGAAGTGCAAATTTTAGAAGGTACTTTTAAAACCCAGGTATTATTTTAGATTAGCCACAGAAATTTAGATGTGAGAATGATTAATGGAGAGTGAAAAGTTAATGCTATTGCACATCAGTTGAGAAAATTGTCATCTGGCAACCCAGATAGAAACGGTTCATTACAATGAAACACAGTGGGGGAGAGATTTCTTTAAGAGAAAAAGAAGGAGAAAGGAAATGACTGAACAGAAGGAAAGGAGGTAGCAGAACATTGTCAAAAAAAAGAGCAATTCAGGTAAACAAGGTGAATTTATGGACAGTTTTGGGGAGTTGGCTGTGCTCTTCCTGCCATATGGGTTGGGATTGTTCCATCTGCCAAGGGCAGGATCCCAAAGAGGTTTTTGCTGCTTTTTCATGGAGTAATGGTGAAAGTGGAAAAAAGCAAACAAAACCAAAACCAAAACCAAAACCAATGAACCAAGTCCAAAAGAGAAATTTAAAAAAAAAAAAAAACAACAACAACAAAACAAAACAAAAAAAAAAAACCACACAGGAAAAAAACTCAAAACAACAAAAAAAAACCTACAGGAAGTGAAAAATTGCTCCAAGATTTTGTCTTGATGCCATCATCATGGAGGACCCAAAGGTGGTTTAGGATCCTTTGCATATTCATTTCCCATACCTTTCAGCCATGTGCAAAGGCCATCTTTCCCATACTGGCTTCTTGCACCTATTTGAAGGAGCCTGAAAAACCACTGGGAAAAAAAAGGAAAACATGGCAAAAACACTTGAATCATTTTAAAAACATGACATAACTAAATTTTTTCTTAAATTCCCCGTGCAACTGTAGTGAAGAGAACTTAATCAAGCTAAGTCTTGCCTCTATTAAAAATGGAGTTCAGATCAAGACATTGCTGTAAGTACAATTAACACTGTTACAGCACAGCACATTATAGAGGAATAAATACATTTTGATGAATTCACCCTCGTGTTATGCAAAAAACATGTTTCCTCACTGGTTAATTATTAAGCTTTGCTATAACAAAGATCATTAAGTAATATGTTAGAATATACAGTAAAATAGCCTATATTTTTCTATGTAAATAGAGTTAATAGTGTTCCTAATTTTTGTGGCAAACTGTTTATATTAAGGATTAACGTATGCAAAAAAAAAATGTAAGTGGTGAATACAGACAGAAAAAGAAAGGTTCATGTTGAACTCCTCTCAACCTTTCCTATGTTAAAGGCAGCACATTTTTGAATGCGTTCATCTCAGTAAAGTGTGGAAGTGTTTCTTCTTTATTACATTTTTCTCACCAAAGACACTCTGTAAAACAAATTTAATCTCACAGGCCGGGCTCTGTCTTCACAGAAACTTCATGACTGTCAACTTTTTTTTACACCACCATTTCTGGATGCAATGGAAAATAAAATAAAGTTTTCCCTTTTTCTGTCACCTTCTCCTGGAAGAAAAGGAAGAATTTTGGCCCACACCCAGGTCTGAGATCTCCCCAAGCTCTGAGCTCAGATCACTTCCCTTTGAGCAGGCAGAAAGGGAATTGCCCCTCCTGGATGGGATTTGGCACAGCTGTGTAGGGCTACCCTTTTAACAGATGCTCTTGGAGATCAAGATATATTATATAAATTTACATTTATGTAATATTTACATTTGACTGCTCTGAATTGTTCCAATCCACTTCACCAAAGCAGCAAACTCCCACAGGGAAGGTGCCATGGAGACATTTAAACACAACACACACACGGAGGTATCGCCCTCATTTTTATTTTGATGTGGTTTATCATCAGGCAGGATTTCCTTCTCCCCTCCAGCCTCTACAGAGCTGATACGAATTTTTTCCCCCTCTGCCTTGTGGTATGACAAGCAGGAGGATTAATGACAGAGAACAAAAGTCCTCTTGCTATTTAAATGATAACTCCATCAGAGCAAAGCGTGTGTAAACCAATAACTCTGCCCTGCAGTGTCTGTTCAAATTCTGGTGCGGCACCAAGGGTATATTGTTGTATTTCCTCCCAGCTGGCATGAAAACATTTATTCAGTGTGGATCAGTGTGGACAAATATCATGATTACTGTGAGGAAAAAGCCCCTCCTCAGCCACAGTCAACACCTGCATTTCATTTGCATCAATTTCATTTTAGCATCCTATTGAAGTTAGATCAAAGACAAACAATTATTTTCAGGCTTATTTGAACTTTCTTTTTTTTTTTTTTTCTTTTGCAATTGCTTTCTCAGCCAGCTACAGATCATACATTTCAAAATTCTTTCAGATTAAAATGGTGGGGTGATATCTGCACATCTTGTATTTGTAGAATTATAGATGTTTAAATTAGCAATCTGATAAAAGCTGGGGATAAAATCTGTGATAAAAGGTAGGTTTGCACACATGCTGTGTACTGATTCTGTGCATACTTGTAATTATCTGAGCAGTCCATAAAATGAAACATCAGCTTTTTGTCAATCAATGGACTAAAATGTAATATCCATAGAACTTTTTTTTTCTGTTAAATTAATACACTTATTTCATTAATCCAAACTGTCCCTCCTTAGTTCTAAGAATACTATTTATATTGCTTTTAAATTGGCTTTTTGTATTGCATTAAAAATGAAGTAAAGATATCTCAATGTCTTTGTCTCCCTTTTCTTTTTTTTTCCCTGCAATTTCTACTATATGCAAAACATTAAAATAATGAAGCCCCTACTTTTTATAAATGCCTTTATTCTAAATGCTTATGTTCTAAATGCCTTTCTGCACAGGAACTGCAGGTAGAAATAATTTCTTTAGAGACAGAAACACTAACATGTTGTCACTGGCCCTGGGGCTTTCTTTAACAAGTGTACTGCCACTAAACACCTACTAAGCCTGTCCCCTTCAGAGATAAATCTGAGCAGAAATTTAAAATGTGTGGATGGGCACAGAAACCTGCTTGGAGCTTGGAGATGGTGAGAAATAATCTTGTCAATCACTCTCATAATTCCCCACTTAACTGACACACATCTGCATTATTACATGGTTTTTGGATTTGTTGGTTTTTTTTTTTTTTTTCCCCCAGGTCTCAGTAATGTATCCAGGGGGGATTAAAGACTGAAAGAAAAAAATAAAATTCTAGAAGGTGATTTGCTGCCATGTGAACATCAGCCCTTCTCTCAGGGCAGTGTCTGGGATTACAAGCGCTGCTGGTATTTGTCAAAATGTGTTTTCTCACCTGCAGCTTCACTCCAAAATAATGATCCAAGAGTTTTGCTGCCATTGGAGCAGTGCTGGGCAGGCTCAAGTGCTGCTCACACTCAAAGCAATGCTGTGGTGAAGTCTGCTCCCAAATGGGCTATTCCTGCAGCTGGAACCACAGCCATGGCCTGGACCCCTTTTTTAACAAACAGTTTTGGTGACAGAAAAGAGAAAAGGGCTTTCACAGGGTTAGCAAGGTGGCAATGTCCCTCCTGTGACCCCTGCTGAAAGATGGGGTGCTTTAATCCCTTGTCTTGGGCTTTCTCCATTGACCTGTCTTTATCTCAATCTTAAAGCTTTCTCACTTTAGCCTTTCCAGGTCTCTCTTCCAGGACTAAGCCCCAGCAAACAGAAAAGAAATGCTAAAAATTGGACACAGATCTTAAAAAAAGGGGATTTGAGATCAGGAAACCCACACTCTAGCAAAATGGTTCAATGTATTCATTTGCTGAAGTGACAGCAGCAAAAACATCTTGCACATTTATATATAAAATTTATGTATATAAATAGATAAATATATGTCTTTATATTTATGTATAATTTATATATTTATATATTCACATATATATATTTATATATAGATATGTGTGTGTGTGTGTATACACATGTATATATATTTGTATATATCTACATATACATGTGTATATATATCTCAAGATATATTTTTTTTTTTTGTGTGTGTGTGTGTATATATATATATATATATATATATATATATATATATGTACCTTATAAGGTATTCACCATGAAATATTCAACTTTTCAATCTTCTGACAACAGACTTTAGGATTATGGAACAATTTTCTCTTTCCACTCACAAATTCCAGGTATTTTTCACTGCCAAGACCTTGCGTGGGCTTTGGGCACATCTTTTGTTGGGCTGCTGCAAATTGCCAGCGTGAAAAACTTTTCTTGTCCCTCACAGCTGTGCACTCAGGGTGCTTTAATGGGTGATCATTTTCTAGTGTACATCTCCCTATTTTGCTGACACTTTCTTTTCACCCACCTGTGAATTTAAAGAAATGATCAAACACAAAAAAAACTCACCCAAAACTCCGAAACATGTCATTTGGGAGGATAAACTGCATTGAGCCTCTTCATTAAAAAGCTGCATAACTGCCAGGTGAGATGAAGAGAACGCCAGAAAAACAGCTCTGATCACAGATGCCATTTAACAAATCTTCCTTTCATCTGTGTGAGTATTTACCTACGGCTCTGGTGACCTGAGTGGGTTCAGCAGGATGGGCTAAGAGTAAGGAAATACAAAAATATCAGGATGCAAAAGTTTGCACTTATTTCTTGCTCCTTTAAACACACTTCTGGGTTTTATTTATTTCACCAAAGTTTGCCTTCTGAGCAATAATTTTAAAAGATTTATAGTGTAGTGATACATGTAAGCGGGAGACTAAATCACTGTTCCAGCAATATTAGTTCCTCAATGATTAAATGGTGAAAATAAAACCCCAAAAAAACCACAAGAAAAACAAAAAACACACAAAAAACCACCCAAAAAACCCACAAAAAATTAAAAACAAACAAACAAAAAAAAACCAACAACAAAGGTTTGGGGATTTGATAACTACAGATAGAAGCATCAAGTCTGGAGAATGGTAGGTCTGGGTACATCAAGTGCAAAAACTTGGTTTCTTTGTGGAAATCTGCTCCCAGTTAGGTTATTATTGCAGTTGGAAGGATGGTCATGACTAGGATCTCTTTCTTTCCAAACAATTTTTTATGAAAGGAAACAGAAAAGAACTTTTGTACCATTAATAAGATGGAAATATCCTTCTTGATGACCCATAAATATGCCACTTAATGCAGTTAAATGTATACTTTAGACTGCAAAGAAATCATGTATT
This sequence comes from Melozone crissalis, assembly GCF_028551555.1. Taxonomy (NCBI): domain Eukaryota; kingdom Metazoa; phylum Chordata; class Aves; order Passeriformes; family Passerellidae; genus Melozone; species Melozone crissalis. The sequence continues at coordinate 1,608,019 of NW_026535783.1, forward strand.
ACACTTCTGTTTTTAAAAGCAGGTATTTTAACAGATGTATTTAAAAGAAAAAGGAATGTACTAACTCAAATTATTTTAAATTTAGGAGCTAAAATGTGGATGTGTTTATGAAAACTGTGGCTCACACCACAACAAATGCAGAAAAATTAACTGGCATTCTGGTTAAACAGGGACTTTCTTTGGTTGTTCACCCAAAAGCAGTGAATTCTCTTAATTGCATTGCCAGTAAAATGGAAAACCTTAAAGAGTGAGAGGAGGAACCAGCTGTATTCTGAGCTCTGCAAAAGGATAAGGTGTTTCACACCTTTTTCACAGCACCTGAAAGCAGAGGGTGGTGAGATGTCATCTTCAAGGAGGGGAACGTTATATACACTATAAAGTTATATATACTATAAAGTTTAAAACGCACACAGAAACTCCATTTCCTGTGTTTGTCCACATCAGTAATGAGCTGCTGACCCTCTGCCAAGGCAGCTTGCCATGGCTACAGCAAGGATCACCAGATAAAGATCCCAGGTTTATTGCAAATTTCAGTGCAGACACGCAAGCCTCCTGGTAACAAGCTCAATTTTGTGAGAAGGGGAGAAATCCGAGTGGATTTATGTAGGAATCCGCAAAACCAGAAGGTTTTGGGAAAACTGCAAAGGCAGGCCCCAGAGACAGCGGGACTGTGATGGGAGCTAAGGAGCAGCCATGAGATTGGTCAGCAGAAAAATTATTTTAAAAGTACGATAGCAAGGACAAATAGAGCAATGGTGTGTGTATTGATGCTTGTCTCGAATAACCCCCTAAGCTACAGAAAAGTTTATCTAGCAAGATATTAGGAAGATTTAATTAGGAGCTCTGTGCATTGTGTTATGAGTCTTACAGCCAGGTATTGTGTTTGAAATAAGCAAGCATTGTTTAACCAAAGGTACGTGTGCTTACAGTGGTTGGATAGAACTACAGTCAATATAGAATATACACTGTACAGATATAAATACTGTCAGTGTGCTTTTGCTTTGTGTGATTGGTCACAAAACTCATAAAGTGAGTTGTGACATTGAGTTCTGTGTCTGCTGCCTGGGATGTGAGCTGGTGGCATCTTCCCATTGTCATAGCCATGGACTGACAGTGATGCTGGAAAATCAAACAGCTCGAGGCAGTTCCTCAGCATTCTCATCCCATTTGTGATTTGTACACAGATGCTGGTAAACAATAGATTTACACAACAGAAATCAGGGAGTGGGGGGTGAAATTAAGCATTTTAGCACGTCTGGGTGATCAGGGTGCTGGAAATAGCCACAGAGATAAGGGCTCTGCAAATAAAACCAGCAGGGATTTACAGCCTTCCAGCTAAAATTGAAATTTCTCAGAAGGCATGCAGTGCATGGTTCCAGGAGCCAGAAGGCTTCCAGGTCAATCTCCTTCAGGCATCTGGTCAGTTCTGTTGTAAAAACACCTTTAGAAATGAAATACAAACAAAAAAAATCTAGAAACAAACCTAAAGAATGAAAAATCACCACCAACAACAACAACTTGGGGGGGAAAAAAAAAAGCCAAAAACCAAAATAGACAAATTTAAAAAAAAACAAGCAACCAACCAACCAAAAAAACCAACCAAAAAAACCCCACCAACAAAACAACCCAGGTATACTCATACTGGTAAAAATTCAAGAAAAGAATCACCTTTTAATACACAGAGAAAAGACAGAAAATTCAAAAAGAATGGATGAGCTTCAAAGCTGGGGCAAATAGAAATATCTGTCTAAGGATGGCCATTCTCTAAGCAGTGAATTTTTAACACATACATATCTGGCCTATCCATATTTTATTTTATTTTATTTTATTTTATTTTGTTTTGTTTTGTTTTGTTTTATTATATATATATGTATGTGTGTGTATGTGTGTATATAAAAATAATATATACACCCATACACATATAAAAGTATATATAAATGCATCTATGTATATGTATATGCCTATATATAAAAACAAAAATGTATTTATTACATTTGTATTAATCACATATGTATAATATAGCTATTATATAATAATAGCTTGTTATGCATGCTACTATATGTAATATATATCTATAATCTTAGCAATATCACATGTATTAACCATATACACTAAACCCCTCCCTTTTATTTCAGTATTTTTAAACAAGTCAGTTTTGTTACAATATTTAACATCTCAGTGCTGTGAGTTCTGATTTTTTCCTTTGAAGCTCTTGGCACCTGCTGATTTCAGAATTGAAGGTCCTGTAGAGGGAATGGAAGTGTCAACCACATTAGAATTACATTAAGCAAGAAGGAAAATATTTTTTTTTAGGGAAAGCTTTGCACTCCTAAAATGAGACATGCATAGTTTTAAAGGATCGTGTGCACCCTGGAAGATAATTACTATTTCTGGATTAACTCTGTAACCAACTGATATTTCTGAAGTTTAGAAATTATTAGTTTTAGGTATCACTTATGAGCCCAGATAAAAAGAAGAAAAGATGAAATACAGATGTAAATAATTTATATAAGCACCTTAGTTCAGGTTTCCGGAAATTCCTTATTCCGTTAGGATGCTCAGAGCTTACAGCAAGCATGAGCAGAGTCAGTGCACACCCAGATTTGGACTGATCAGATCTCAGGCAGAAGAAAGTAAAGAACTTATTTGAACTCCTGATAGTAATAGGCCAGATGCACTGAGAATGTAAACAAATTAAATTCAATTAATGATCCATTAGTGGGCACAATTCTTTACAGCTTCATGTTTAAGGGATTTGATGTTATAAAACTGACAATTTATGAGTCACTATGTGAAATAAGTAAAACAGCAATTATGCTGAAATGTCACCCATTACATAATATAAATACTATCAAATGCCAATAACCCATCTATAAATATCACTTTCTTAGCTGCAGGGGAAATTTGTTGAACTTCCCACACAGTTCCTTCAGTGTGTTTAGGCAATCTTTCTTTACCCTAATAGGACCATAAGAAAACATTAATGAAGGTCTGTAATTAAAATGGTAGTATATCTTATTAATTATTAACAGGATTCTAACAGTCAAGATTAATTATAAATCAAATAAATTATCGGCCTTACAAGATTTCCCCCACACAGACATGCCAGAGCTGGAGCTGGTCAAGGAAACTTCAGGAGAACTTTGTCCCATCAAAGCTCCCCGTTCTAAAAACTTGAAGTGTACTTTAGGCTCTTTAGGATAATTTTAGTTTAGACTACATTTAGGAAGTGAAATTGAGGCAATATGATATCCTTTACACAGAAATATTTTAATATTGCCTCTTCTATTTGAGACTCCCCTTTTGGAAAAAGTTACACTTTGATATTTTTTAATGTAGATCAAAAAGGAAACCTAAATTAGAAAAAAGATTATTTGGACTGAACATTTCTGAAGGAAAAAAAAAAATTCCCTTTGGAAAATTAAGAAAGGTGTTGTATGACAAATGGGTTTAGACTAGAAGAAAGCATTTGGCATGCACAAATTCTTCCATAAATTTAATTCCTATTTCCCCAAAGAAATTGCCCAACCATGAAGGGAAGGTTCCCCATCCCAAGGGAAAGTTTAAGGGACAACCATGCAGCAATCCGCCTCCTATCACTGCAGAGATTATTGGGTTTCTCTGGAGGCTCTCTGCTCAATTTTAATAAATCTAGTATTAAGTAATAAGCAGCCAAAGCCAAAGCACTTCAGCGCTACATTAAATTAGCTCTGCCTTACAGTGGAACTCTTATGGCTGTTCTTGTGATGCTTTAAAACTAATTTTAAGAGTTCATTGGTATTGGTGCAGCCCCACTGGAGTGAATTGAGGGGACACTCAGAAAAATTAAAAATTTCCATTGAATGTTGAGTACAGTTAGTGCATGATGTTTTCAAGCTATTTTTCCATTTCTGTAGATTTTTGTAAACCTACGCCACTCAGACACACGAACATTTGAAGCTGAACAAGAGCCTTTTCACAAATCCTTAACAATGGTTCGACCTGCCCTTTTTTCTTTTATTTATCTTCCAAGAGTCATTTCAAATTATCTCTTCACTGTTCTGTGGCTCTCCTCCTGCAGTAAGCTACCCTGTTTGAATTTATGAAGTGCAGACACTGCCTGAGAAAACAAAATCTGCTTTCCCTGATGTGTCGTGCAGGAAAACATTTCCACATCAAGATGCCACTCTGCTGAAGAGAAAATAAAGAGAGTGAGAATTTTATAAGGGTTATTCTACCTCTGTTGTACATAATTCCGTAAATGCTGCACTTCAGACCTGAATAAAACAACACAATTATCTTCCTTTTCTCTCCTCAGCGTGCATTTATATCAGATTTTTATTTCAAAGGGATATACTTGAAAATCATGCACATAAGCACAGAGTTCCTATGAATTATATGAGAAACTTCTCTGCAGTGTCAACGTGGTTTTCAAACACAGCAGGAATTGTTTTCTGGAGATTCCCTGGAAGAGCTGAGCACACTTTAAATGGGAAATCTGTGTCACATGTCTAAAATTTATATTGTCCTGTCCCAGGAGTAGCCTCACTCCACTCACAATTGAAAGTTTAAATCTGAATTATTCAGATGATAAGGACCTAACACAATGATGCTTTTTCTTCCTTTTCTGTGTATACTTCAAAGGCAAAACAAATGAAAAATATCTTTCAATTCTTTGTCCTAAGTATCTCCAATCTTAGCAATTTAGAGCATGATGAGTTTCCTAAGGTAAAAGTTTAGGGTACTTTTAATTTTTTTAAATATGTTGGTGGGAATGCTGCATGTCTATAATATAAATAACCTTTATTTTTAGATGTTTACATGGAAGAAAAAAATTAAACTTTTTCTCTCAAGTTTGAACAGGATTATTTTAACAGCACTGAAAAGTTTTCCATTTTTAAATAGCAAATTATTTTAAAATTACCCTTTTTCATGGACATTTCTTAGTTTAGTTAAAACACAAAGTGAAAATATTTTTCTAGAAACTCATAAGTATCATATTCAAATTAAGTAAATAGAGGGTTGCATAAATTGCAGAGATAAAGTGAGTAAGTAGTTTTCCACCTCATTTTCTGGATACATCACTTCCAAAGATATGGTGTTTCTCACAGCTGTGATTCAGAAGTTTAATTTGTGTCAAGTTACCCAATCTTTTTTGTTCTTAACATTTGGTTTCATGCGGGTGTAATTGCCAGACTGGGGAACTTTGGGTTTGATGCCTCAAAATGGAAAATGCAGGAATTTACTTGAACAACTATTGTACATAATAAGAAATAAACTATTTTTTAAAAAAATTTCATTAAATAATCCAGCAGCAGGCCCACCGATTTTCCCCATTTTCTTGTCACTTCCTCTTTAGCACTTTTTAAAATAAGCCTGCAAACAAATTTTTACCAAATTCCTCCCCTACAAATTATTCATCAAACAGAGCATAATTCTCAATATTCCAACCTGTTTCTTTTGGACTTATCATCAATTCGGCCATAAGCATTAAAAGTGAGCAACACTTCAGAGCCAAAATACAATCCCTGTTCCAGCCTGCAATAATATGATATTCACAATTTTTTTTTTTAAATCTTGACCTTTAAAAATTATTATTTTTATTAGCATTATCATTATAAATGAATTATTATTGATGGTGTGTTAATATTATTATTATTTATTATTATAACTACTAGCACTACTTTTATATTATTATAAAAATAATAGTAGTAGTGGTACTACTACTACTACTACTACTACTATTATTATTCTTATTCCACTATTCAAATACATGCCTCCCTTTGAAAATAATTATTCTGGATCAACATTTTATTGGGTTTCTTGACTCTAGACTCACACAGCCTTTTCATCTCTCTCTGGGGCCCTATTCTCAATCACAAAAGGCTAAATATTACCTTGTTTATTTTTAATGGATGGAGAAAACTCTCAGATGTTCCAGGCAGTGGGACTGGTACACGTATTTAAGATGTCTCCTGGTGGGTACAGTCATGATTCAACACTAATAGTGAAAAAAAAAAGCACTTCAGACAGTTCCAAGACTTGAAAGTTGTTGGATGTCTCACAACACATATTTACTTTCAAAATACTTCCTCTGAAGCTTTAACCTGCATCCTCCTGTAGTGAAGAGATTAAACATTGCCTTCAAAGGGAAACAGGAGTCTTCAGTTAAATAAAACAAAGTGTAACTGAAAAGCACTTTGCAAGGCTAAAAAAATACAAATAAAAAATATTTTTAAACAAATACTTTTGATGTTATTTGTTGTCTTCCTCAGATAAGAAAGATTTATTTGTGTCTGCTATAAACCTGTTTCTTTGGCTCAGTGTAGCACATTACCTGTTGGGATTAGAATATGGCTTTTTTAAATTTAAGAAGTGGGTGGGACAGCAATAAAATAAAACAAATAATTTCCTTATTTTTACTGTAGGGTAATACCAGTGTAAACTTACACTTCTGTAAATACTCCCTTAAGCACTCTTTCACAGATTCTCTTTATCTAAAAATGAAGGTACTTTAATCAGCCATTGCTACACATTTGCCACTCTTTCTTCAAGACAGAGATGTAGAATTCTTTGCACCAGTATTTCTAAAATTCTTGGGAACCAAAAGCAAAAATATTTCACTTTTGTGCTGCCTATTGCTATTTTCATACTCTTTGTCAGTACTCACTTGACTTCTTAATTTTGCTTTAAGCACCCACTATGTACATCAGTTATTCAGCAGCACAAACTATTAACTATTTATTATTTATTAACTTATTATTCCATTTTTTCATCCTTTAAAACAATAGGCCAAACATAGTAGTTAGAATGAAGCCATAAAAAAAAAAAAAAAGAAGAAAAATAAATAAAATAGGGTTTCTAAGTGGTTGGAACCTCTGAGTGATTTTCAGTGGTTGGAACCCCTGAGTGATTTACAGACCATGCTCCAGAATTGTAGAGATAATTCTGCTTCACAAGATCACTGTCAGAAACAAAATGAACAAGACTGACGGACCAAAGAAAGAGATCAAATATCTCTCATTGAGTCAGATTTTTTTTTTTTTCTTTTTTTTTTTTTTTTTTGCAAATCTCATAGATTATGAAGTGGGCAAAATCCGAGGATCAAATTCCCAAATGATATCAAATGATACCACAGAAGACACAGAATTTTATTTGGACTCATTATGTAGAACCTTTGCTACTTCTGATCCCCTTGAGCTGTCAATATCATCAAGAATTTTATTCACTTTCTTTAAAAATTATTTTCCCGTATCTCTAAAAACACCAAAACCTTCAACTAAGTTGAAGAAACCAAAGAAACCCAGCCAAAAAAAAACCACAAAACAAAACCAGAAAATATCCTAATCAATAAACCAAAGCAATTAGGCAAACTAAAAAACCTGCAATAAACAAAAGTTTAGCTTTGAAATTGATATTACGGATTCACTGAACCAAAATTATATAATATTACCTATAAGATATACGCCCTCCAATATTTTCCAATTACAAGAATGGAATAAAAGTAAAATAAACATTTTCTTGTTTAACACTGGTTGCCAAATTTCACATTAATCTGCATTCTTTCAAGTTTTGCTTCACCATTAAATATACCAAACCTAAGTAGTTAAATTTTGAGCCTTATTTGACTCAGAATCTCTCACTTCTCAAAAAAAAAAAAAAATTTGGAGTTATTTGGTATCTTTAAATAAGCATTTATGAATAGAAATGCATTTTGGGGGAAAAAAATGCCCACTTCATTTCTGTAAGAAATGTGATATACCTTATCACATCTCATATTTTTTCTTTTTTTACCACATCTTAGACTTTTACTATTTAACTATAAAAATGTTTTCCATATCAGGTCACAGGTGGAGCTATAACATGTGAGGGCAGCACTCAGCCAACCATACAGCTCATGCTTTCAGAGCAAATACAAAATAAATAACACTCTGTGTCCTTTAATCATTTTCCTCATGTGTTGAGCCATTGTTGGACTGATGGAAGTGAATGGGTTAAATACATTTCAAACAAGAATAAACACATTCATGGAAAACACCTTCATCATTTTTAAAAATGGTCCAGATGAAATATTGTTCTGAGGAAGCCCTTAAACAATGTATGATTGACAAAGAACAGAATCTTTTTATCCCATTTCATTCTTTTCTTTCTCTGAGATGGAAATAGCCTCTCATGAACAGATGTCCTGAAGGCAAATCGTGCATTTCATCAACCAGATATTTCCTCTTATTCTTAATTGGTTTTTCTGGATCCTTTTTTCTTGTATTTTATCCACAAGACTGGGAGAGGGAGACAAGAGGGGCAGTAAAGGCTCAGCACTACAATCCACCTCTCTATGTTCAGAAAAAAACATAAATATGGAGAAAATTGCTTCATACATGTCTGTCATTTGATTACACCCATGCTGAAATCTGTCTGTATATATAATTGTAGAGACAGTAATAAGAGCAAGCAGAAGGCTATTTCACTCCTCTCAGTAAATTTTTGGTTTTCTTTTTTTTTGGGGTTTTTTTTTTTTTTTGGGGTTTTGTTTTGTTTTGTTTTGTTTTTTGGGTTTTTTTTAAATCTCCTCTAGATCTAAGCTTTGTTTTTGTTTTTTTAGGGTGTAATTTCAATGCATTGCCATGTCCTTTGTCCCCCTTCCCAATCACCCCTTAAAGCAAGGACAAAAGACATATTTTCAGGAAGTCTTGGCAATACTATTCATAAACAATTCTATATGGAGAAAAAGGAATACTCCTCAGTAAAATTATTTTCAGTATTTAATACATAACATCTTTATTTCTGCCAAATCTGGAATTGTGCTACATTAAAGAAAATAAGGTGAAATCAGAGGTGTTGCCAAAGAAGAATGTAAACTTCATTGCTACACCTTGAAAATACTGAAGTATTGAAAAAAAAAAATAAAATTAACACTAATTGAAATAACATGGCAGTCATCACTCTTTTGAATATATTCTTTTTATTTTAGTTTACTTTGAAGAATCTCATTATCCAAAATATATTCAAAATAACAAATTTACCAAGGTCACTTAAGAAATTTTTCTACAAATTGGAATATTTTTATTGGTTGCCTTTGGACTCAGGGGTAGAAATTTTCCAATACAGGGTGAACTGGGAAATCTATTTGTAAATGTAAAATTTAATTACTCTAATCTTGCTATTTTATGCCATTCCATACCACTATAGCCCTGTAGTCTTAAAATTACTTCCAGAATCTGTGAATCTGTGTTTGATTTCCTACTCAACAGTTTTTACTTCTTGCTCAGGTTTTCTCAAATTCAAACTGGTCTGCATCAAAGAAAGTATTAGCACATGTTTTGTAACTTTATTATTTTTAACTTCCATATTTAGTCCTTTTAGCACACAGCAATACGGAAGATTTTCATTTGTCATTTTTTTGTTTATTTAGTTTTAATTTAAAGTATTTCAGGACTGACATTTGCCATTCTAAGGAAATTTAAGATGTTCTGGAACATATGAGCCAGTCCTTGACAGACTTACTTATTAAATAGCTCCATTTTGTAAAGTCCATTCTCACTCTGAGAATATTTTTACTTCAAGAAAAAAATATTTAAAAAATATATAAAAAAATATTTTCTACAAGTTCCTCAAAACAAATAATACATATTTATAGAGTTTGAATATTTACAATTATTTTACTAAATATGTTGGTATTTATAATTTTGACACATAAATTATGATTATTTCTTTATCTGATTTTGTGGTTTCTATTTAGTTAATGAGAGGTCTGTGTCCTGCTTTCAACACAAAGCTGTAACAAACATTCTCATTATTTGCAGACCTTTACGTGACACAAGCTGCACAAGTGAACAACCCACTTCGAAATTACTGAACATTTTCTATACATCAAGTTGTATTTATTTTGTATTTTTGTGGCAATGGATTTAGAATCCTGAAACATGAGTGGCTTGCATGCTATATTGACAATTATTATTAATATCATTTATAAGCCAAATAAATTGATAACCTCTTGGGTCATCTTATGGGTATATTTCAACATGTGCAACTGGTTTTTACTTATGTTCTTGCATTGGTTTGTACCTTCACAGTTGCTTTTTTTTTTTTTTTAATTAACTATGTATTTTGAATACTGTCCTTTTCCTCTCTTTACTTTTAAAGAAAATTTGAAAAACATTTCAAGACTTGTCTTTATTAGGACATGCATGTGTCATGAGGTTATTCTATCTTTTGAGAGAAAACATCACTGGTAATAATTTCACATTCTATTGTATCTTCATACAAAATGACAATATTTTTGTATATCTCTTCTTTCACATATAATGGCAAGACCATATGCCAATCTCATTTCTCCTGCCTGCCAGAAATGTACTAATGTACTTGAAAAAGATAAAATACCAGAACTAGTGTCCAAGTTTATTCTAATCAAGTTAATGGCTCTTTATAAAAGACAATAATGACAGATTCATGTACTAGAAGGAAACTCTAAATAACCTCAGAAATTAATTTTACAAATTAAAACATTCATATCTCAAAACAAAGCAGATGAAAAAACATCATTCACAGGAGATGTCCTTTTAAGAGTCAAGGACCAGACCTCAGTAAGTCTTTGAGATTTGCATTCATTCAAAAATGTGAGAATTATTTTTTAGACTTCCAGTATATACCATAAAGACTTAGGTGTAAACTTTCACATAAATACCTTCAAGTTTTGTGGATGAAAGTACTTAGATCTTTAACTACAGCTGCAAATTTCTTCTAATTACCTGATATTTGGCATACAAAAATAAAAGTTGGGCAGTAAAACTATACTTAAGTTGTGCCTCAAATTCACACGAGAATTTCGCAAAATGTTAGAGAAGATCTGCCCATCACCGTCCTTTTATTTGTTTTCTGAAATTCCTAATAACATGACAATAAATACAGTTTCTATGAACAGGAAAGAAATGTCATGTCATAAATTGAAGGCTTCAAGATACTTGGTATGTTGAGTGATGCTAGGAATTATTCTGTTTTTATTTCTTACCATCTCAAGGCAGTGGTGGCTTGGGACCTGTTTTCCAAAGTTCCTCTGGTTATTCTCCAAAATGAAGGGAATTTTAGACATGGTGGATGTGAACAGGCCAGTACTTGGTCACACATATTTAATCTCAAATCTTGTCCAGCTCCCAAACTCATGTGATCAGATCCATGAGAATTTGACAACGGAGGCACCATTTGTCTCTGGTTTTTGTATTGTATTTTACCTTTCTTCAGGAAGAAATGTGTCCATTCTCTGGTTAGAGTTTTGGGAGTTCAATAGTAAGAGATGATGTGGGTTAAATTTGTATACAAACAAAGTTAAAATGTGGGGGGTTTTTGTTGACATTTAGCCAGGCTTGGTGGTTTCATCCACTTATTTCAGTTATCTGGTGTGGAATATGTTGGTCAAGGAGAATAAAATTGAGTCCCCAAAAGCTAACTTCTGCTTTGTTATATCCTTGTCCATAAAATGTTCATAGCTTATTCACCAGATTTATGCCTAAAATCAGCAAAACATGAAAGCTGGACGCGTTATTCTAATATTTTTTTATGTTCTAGGGAAATGGGTTCAGCATTACTTTTCAAGATTTGGTTCTGATCCTTACTCTGCCGTGACAATTCCCATATCTGTGATATTTATTAGATTCCTTGGCTGTACCAATGTTTTCCTGAAACAGAGGACAAACACTTCTGCATATTATTCCTTATTCCCCTCTGTGAATATTTTACATTTAAATTTACAATATTTTATAGAATTTGAATAGTGAGACACAAATCCATCCAGGCCTTGCCAAGAGCTATTTTTAGCTTTTCCTCCACTCTCAATTCCCTGCTAGGTGTGTGTGACTGGAATTTAGCCAAAGCAGGATTTATGTTGCAAATAGCAGGTGTGATTTAGGAATGATGACCCCATTATGCTGTTATCAGTGATGGGCTCCACAGTCACATAAATCTCCCCACAAGAGTAACAGTAGACATAATGGGAATATGGCTGTCCTAACTATTATGCCATTAAAATATAGGAGGAGAGGATGCCTAGTGAAGAAGTGTTTTCTTTTGTGGAGATATCATGAATCAAATGCATCTTTTACAGAATAAATAAAATAAAAAACAAACTCATAGCAACCAAATAATTTCCCTAGTTCAATAGGACTAGAATTTTAATAATGAAATTATCTTACAGCTCTCTCCTGGCAGTTGTGCCATGGAAATAAGTTACATAGATGTTAATAAAATCTTCCTGGGTGGCACATTTGGTGAGGAAGTCCAAGAGAACTGGAACCATCAAAGGGTGCAGCGAACTTTTCATTTTGAGGAATGGGAATAACTTTATTATCTAGCACAAAAATTGACCAAAAAGATTTTTGGCACTTCTTTCGTGTATCAAGAGCTGCAGCAGTGATTTTTTTATTGCTAGAATGTAAAAATTGTTTACTAGTGCGTGCCTGCAACTTTTCTCAAAGTTCACCTGCCCCTTCTGCCATAGGAAAAAAAAAAAATGTGTAGGTCTCTTTCATCCTTTTCCCTTTTGTCTTTTCTTTACAACAGGAAAAAAATAATTCAGTAACAGAATTTGCCTGCCTCTCCTTTCAGTGCTGCTCCAATACATCAACAGCAGAGATTTCACATGCACAGCCTGGTAATTTTCAGCTTTCTGGCGCTGTGAAAATAAGACAGCTCTATACCCTGCTGCTGATTTATACAGCAAACACTACACATTCCCTCAAAACAGATTAAAGGGTCTGCAAGCTTCTTTGATGGGCAAGTTCAAAAGAAAAATAGGCTTAGTATATCTTCTTCACCTGATAGACTAGTATACTTACTCAGGCTAAATGGTTTAAATATGCTGATTTGTCAGAAGCTTTAAAGTTGAAAGGGAGCCATGCTCAGCCACATTATGAGACTATAAACAGGGTTTATATATAGGATATTCCAACATGTTCGGCAGTTGTGAACCCATGAATCATCTCTGGTGCTATACAACTAATTAGCAGCCAGCAGGAGTGAGGTTTTTTGCAAACCAGGAAGGTCCTTGTGTCATTTCTCAAGCAAATACACAAGTAGAACTTATAAATCTTTTAGGTCTATTTAGATAACATTGAACTGTGCATAAACCAGAGGCGTGCCTGTTTCTTAGCTTCCCCTGCTTTCAGCACTCTTTGAGGTGAATGCCCTAAGCAAACACTTTAAAAGCTTATTTGATTGATTTTGTTGTTATTAAATGTGACGTTACACAATTTGTTTAAGAAGCAGTTAAATGAATATGGAAGGTATCTGCAAGTTTTCACAAGACACTTAAAAGTCTGTCACTACCTCTCCTAATTTATAAATTAATGTCATTTTCAGTACTCCCAGATTATGGTCATTTTGACTGTTCTTATCCAGATGATCATAAATTCTATTTCCAAAGTGCAGTCCTTATGACTCCATTAAAATGCAGATGTGTCAGATGGAGAGTTACTGATAATAAAGAACAGAGAATTACAGAATTATTTAGGTTGGAATGAACCTTAAAGATCACCTAAAGGTTCCCTACTGACAGAGACAACCCCTTTCCCAGGTGAAAAGGCCACATATTGTGGCACATCATCAAATAATAGAGGATGCCATATGTTATATTTAAAATGTTTGAGATAATCTTGTGCCACTGTTCTGATTTATTTCAAAGAAATGTAAAAGAATGAATAGTGGGACAGGTGAGATCAAGATGAAACCACTGAGATTTTAAAAGCACATGATCTTTTACTAATAATTTTGAGCTGGATATTTTCAAAATATTGCTCCTTCATGGCTCTCTAGTTTTTAATTTTAAACCTCTATGAGAAAAGTCAGAAATACAATAGCATAGATAAAATATTGCAATTTTGATGTATTTTACCCAAACACAAAGCTCTTTGGCACTTTAAATAAAATACTGAGACACTTTCCTGCCGGCCCAATTAATATATTTGGTCAAGTGGTTGACAGAGAGGAGAATGAGCTGAGTATTTCAGTGGAACTCCTTTTGATGACCAATAAAACTGGGAGAAACATTTAATTTCCTGCAGCTTGGCTTTAGGAATGGAGTTTCGCAGTCTCACGTGCATGGGGACTTGCGGTCATCCATAGTTCTTTCACCCCACCTGAACTCTGGCACTAAAACACATGAGAGACACAAAAAGAGGCCTGTCCTGCCAACAGGGTGGTGCAGGAATGCCTGAAATTCTTTGGGTTCTTCAGGGTCTTCTTTTTTCCCTTAAAAAGTTTCAGCTCCTGCGTCATTCCCAGGTTGAACGGGTGAGAGCAGTTGGCATTCATGCTTGGAATCATGGTTAGAAAAATTATATTTAGAACAGGGTTGCACACTCTGTCAGAACAGATCGACCCAAAGGCCACAGGTTTACGCAGGAAGTCAGAAAACAATTTGTGTAAGACTTTATTGGAAGAATAAATTTTGTTTCCAGAAAGGAATTGTTGGGAAAAAACCCCACGTAACTGGTATGCCAATTTGTGAAAGGCATGGTCCTAATTAACGAGGACTTTGCTGTGGGACTTCAGCTCAGCTGGAATGAGTTTTTTTCATGGAAATCAAATGCAAGAATAATGATTCAACGCTGAAAAATAAAGTATGGGGTTTGCCAGCAGGACAGCTGGATGTGTAATGGCATAGTGCTCTGAAAAAAGAAACCTACTGTAACCCTCTTCTTAGTAAGGATCAATAAATTCAGGCTTGCTTTATATATGCTATAGAAATTAATATCTTGCCAAAAGCGCTGGACTTCTTTATTCTATTAGTAGCCACTTATTCATTATGAGGCAATTAATTTTGCTATGGAAATAACTCATCAAAAAAACCTAAGCAGAGAAATTAATTTCTTTAATATTTTTCTTTTCCATAGCTTTGGAAATGCAAAGAATTTGCACCTGTTGTACAATTGGTACTGATCTTGTGACAATTCTCTACATAATTCCTGCAGATAAATATCAATATTCAGTGAAGTCAGGGAAGAAACATGCAATAGAATAAAAGATTTTTTTAAAATCCTTTTTAAAATAACAGTTTAATTGGGGAATAAGGACTATGTGTACATGCAAAGGTCATGATATGGAACTCTATTAAAAACTTTCAAGGCACTCTTTTGAGAGTCAACAACTGTGAAATACGAGATATAAATCCATATAATCCACATATCAGCACATTACAGCAACATTATTGTAAAAAGGGAATTAACAAGACTCAGGAGCCTGTTTAAAATTACAAAGCATCAACTGGAACATAAGGGTGGTCTAAATATTCTTTCCTCCACCACACAGTACAGAGGATGAAGTAATGAAATGAGATATATGGTACTGAGCATAAAAACTGAGACATGACTTCCTTCCAAATGTAATT
Organism: Melozone crissalis; assembly: GCF_028551555.1. NCBI lineage: Eukaryota > Metazoa > Chordata > Aves > Passeriformes > Passerellidae > Melozone > Melozone crissalis. The sequence continues at coordinate 1,623,374 of NW_026535783.1, forward strand.
TATCACACAGCCACAGTAAGAACAGATCTATGTATCATGAGAGATAAATAAAAGAACAGCAACAATAAAATGAGTCTTAGATCCCAATTTATTTCTGGCTTGCAGTTAAGGTTTATGAAATGGAGTTCCAGGCTTTCTTGGGTAAATTGTGGAGAAATGTTATTAAGCCACTGAAATTGTTCAAGGGTTGGGGAATAGCCTGAAATCCACGCATGGGATCACATTTCCATTCAAAGTTTGAACATTCAGACACCAGGCACCTCATCTTCCCAGAAATATTACCCTGTTTTCCTCCTTTGAAATGGTCTCACAGGTTTTTGTTACTGCAGCTCCCAAACCCATTTGGTGATTTACTGGTCCTGCACAATTTCTGGCACGTGAGGGAAGGCCAGGACATCCAGATTTTTGCTAAGTGAAAGTTCTCCAAGGGATTTTGTTGCATAACAGAGAAAAAGAATAAAAAAAAGCGCCTCACAACAGAGGATGCAAAGAGAATTTGTATGCAAAAAGTCCCATTTGTATGGGGAAACCTCCTTGTCTTTCAGAAGTACTAACAGATGCTGGGTGAAGACCTACATCTGCTCCTATTCAGAGGAAAATTCAGTAAGGAAATTTTCCCAGAAGAGCGTCCTGGAAATGCCTTACTGCAACTTGAGGTGGCCTCCAGGTCCTGTCTGGGCACCTGAAAACCACTGAGCAGTGGGAAATTGTCTGCACTGATCCTCCTTCCAGGGCCATCCCCTGATGCCAAGGATCAGAGCATCTCTATTAGCCCAATCCCTCGGGCAAACAGGAAATTACTTTCTCCTTCTTTTTCTTTTTATTTTTCTTCTTCTTCATATATTCCTTTTTCTATCAGTTTTTGTCACTCCTGTATCATCTAATTATTTTTAACACATCATTTTCATACCCAAATCGAAAAGCAAATATGCATTATATTGCTATGCCTTAACTCGAATGCAATCTGAAATATTGAGATTTCTGTTGGTAATATAACCTTGTGGAAATCTTATAATAAAACCTTAAGGAAATTGTACAGGGAAACTGTTTGTTCTAGTGATTCTCAGACCTCTGTAATTCTGCTACATTAAGATAAATATCCATCTAAATGTCACTTCTGAATGGTTTAAAATTATTCCCATCCATCATTTCTTGTATACTTACAGCAATTTCAAGTGAGTGTTTTCATAGCAGACACTTTCTTGTATCATAAAAAATGCCCACATTTCTGAGTATTATATGATATTGTAAAATAAAACTTGCTGCTATGTTATGGACTGCTTAAAAAATCCTTTTTGCCATCTGCAAGGAAACACTTCCCTTAAAACGCCATTTTTAAAAAAATATTTGTCTCTTTGCATTTTAATTTTTGTACTAAATCTTACCAGGTCATGAATATAAATTACAGTGAAGCAACAATAGCGAAGTCACAGATTCATGTGCTTCATGGGGTTTTTTTTTCCATGCAAAAGACAGTATTAAGGTTGACTGCTAAACAATGCTAGGTTTTTAGTGCACTGAAAGCACAAGAAAAAACTCAGGGCCTTCTGAGAATTCTGGTTTTTTGGTCCAGGCACAGATTTATCTGTTATTGGTGAAGAACAGAATATGTAGGGATTTTTCTTTCTTTAGCACAAGAATGAGGCATTTATTCACCACTGTTATCATCCCCAAGTCCCTCAAACCATATTCACTTTACAGAGCAAACATCAGCAGAGTGGAAATGACCCTGCGTGCAAGTGTGCACAGAGTTTTTTAAAAAACTCATTTTTTCAGGAAAATTTGAAAGGAATTGTGGATTGTAAAATAATCTGTAGATCATAAGATAAAACCTCTAGCATTTTATATAAAATTTGTCAAAATTAGAATATTTACCAATGATTTTTTTAATCACCTTTCCCCAAACTTTCACCAAGGGTCCCACACCCACCCTTAGAGAACAAACACTGTGCACTCACTTTGAAACATCCTGAAAAATACCTCAAATATATATTTTAACAATATTTAATTTTCCACACATACTTAACAACAGATCATTCTCACCTCAGTCCAGACATCTTGGTGAAGGCATCTGTGTCTCAGAGAGTCAGGATAAAACAACGGTTTTGCGCACCCGAGGTCTAACTAAGAATATTTTTACCTGTTTTGCCTGGTCCCAAGGATAATGAGATAAATGTGCAGTTAACTTCACAGGTAAGGAGAGAGTAAAAAATAAGTGAGTTACAACAATGATAGATTCCACCACTTAACTCTCTAATGGCTCTACAGTAAAATCAATTTACTTTTCTATTAAGAGGCATCCATGTTATATATTCTGAAAAGTAAATTAGGAGGGAAAAGCTGAAGGATCCCTCAGAAAATTCTGATGTGAAAATACATTTGGGTTATATAAAATAATTTTTAAAAATTTTAACAATATATGTAATATATAATAAAATATAAATTTTTTTAAAATATTGTGTTTTAACACATGGTATAATAATGTTTATTTTATTTATATAATATAATATATTATTTGTAAAAACTGAAGTTTTTATGTTGCAAATTGAAATTGAAAAATTTTTAATTGAAATTGTTATTTTACTATTAACAGAATATGCTACCCTTAAAATAAAGATGTTAAAAGAGACCATTCCATGGCAGGTGACCATACCCAAACATGCTCAGAAATATTTAGACAGCTCTGTGTTTCTTTACTACTTTTCCAAACATCAAAAATGGGTAAGCTAAGCATAGCTCTCACATCTGTCTTCCATCTGTTTTCACACTTCTGGCAAAAAATTATGACTTTTTATGTCCAGAATATTAGAAGAACTTTTTAAATGGGATCAGGATGCATCGAAGAGTAACCAGTAATGGTTGAGAGGCAAAAAGCCTTTGGAGATGGGCTGGGATGAAGTCAGAACAAGCTGTTTATAAAATCATAGAACCACCTAATGGTTTGGGTTGGAAAGGACCCCAAAGCCCATCCAGTGCCACCATGGCAGGGACACCTCCCACTGTCCCAGTGTCCAGCCTGGCCTCGGGCAGTGCCAGGGATGCAGGGGCAGCCCCAGCTGCTCCGGGCACCCTGTGCCAGGGCCTGCCCGCCCTGCCAGGGAACAATTCCTCATTGCCAAGATCCCGGCCAGCCCTGCCCTCTGGCACCGGGAGCCGTTCCCCGGCCGCCGTCCCCGCGGCCCTCGGCAATCGTCCGTGTCCGTCTTTGCCGCGGCCCCTCCGGGCCCCGCGAGGCCGCCCCGAGCTCAGGCCAAAGCTTCTGGTGCCCAGGTGAGCGACGGCGGCCGCGGCAGCCTTTGGTGCCGGCAGAGCCGCTCCATCCCTGTGCCCGTGCCGGAGCCTCCTCTGGCCCGGCTGCAGCAGCTGCAGCTCCTTGCTGGGCCGGGCCGCGGCTGGGGCAGCTCTGCAGGTGGGCTCTGCCTGAGGGGCAGAGGGGCAGAATGGCCCCTGCCCTGCTGCCCCCGCTGGGCTGGGCCGGGCACGGGGCTCTGGGCTCTGGGCTCTGGGCTCTGGGCCCGGCACGGGGCTCTGGGCCCGGCACGGGGTTTGAGGTCCCAGCTTTGCCCCACCAAATTCTTTCCTTTCTGATGGGCTCCCACTGCACTTTTGGGTCCTCACCTGATCAACTGCAGAATTTGGATGGGAAGTTCTGGCAAACATTCAAAGTAAACAGATCTGCCTTGGGGCAATGCGGTTTTGACCCAAATCTAGAGTACAGGGTGGCTCTGTGCCATCCCTACACACTGTTTGCTGCCATGAACTGTGAGGATTTTGCATGAATCCAATGTACTATTATTGGTGGTTGCATTAATTAGCATATATGTTTTGTTACTTCAGTGAGCAGAAATGTAGAAATGTCTTTCTACACTGCTAACTGCAAGAAATTATACAGTAATAAGCAATTAAATAAGCAATCTATACTAGTGCACGTTAATTTGTACTAATTGATGCACTTGCGTCGCATATCCACAAAGATTTATTATTAAATCTAAGATTAACTTATATATTATTTATTACCACTACATTAATTTTAAAAGATGGAAGCGGGGAAAGAAATTGAAACAGAAGCTTTACAAAGATTTTCAAATACTTGTACAGGAATAAAACAAATTGAATAGGAAAACATTCTCTTAAAAGTTGGGAATATTCAAGTTTGTAAGTCAAGCATTACAATTTCAGGAATACTCCTCCTCTTCTTACAACTACTGAAATAAATAACCCTAACCTTTTTTAACCCGGTAATTATGAAGATTTAGGGGTTTATCTTTCACTAAATCCTTATTACTTATCTCCCATAAAATCATTTTATTTCCCAGAACTGTCCTTCTTGCTTAATAAAACTGAGGTTATTATTTTTATGATTCTCACATTATTTTAAGCAGTACCTCTACTGTCATTAACTCTTTCACTCACTTGCAGTAAATATATCTTTTTTTAATAACTTTTGTAGTTATTTCATAATATTTTCAGGTTTTATTGAAAATGTCTCAGAGCTTTTCTTATTTAAATTTTAATCTTTAAGTATTAAAAATATGTCAACCTTCACTTGCTTTATGCTGAAAAGTTGTGAAACATTGATTTGTGTTTTTCACTTTTTAAATCTGCCAGCTTTTATTTTAAGGTGTGCCAGTCCTATCTAAACTGTTTGATGGGATTACCTAAATCAATGTTATTGCTCAAATGTCTTTCTAGGGTGTTCTCAGTATCTGTACTTTTGTTGGTGTGAAGGTTACAGAAGAGAAAACTGCTTTATATTTTTCTTTACAAGCATCCATTTTCCTCCCTTTTTGATCCCCATGAACCTTTCTAGTTGAATTTTGCTGAAGTTTAGGGTTCAGGAGAAAACAATTAAGAATTTATTGTCCTTTCACTGAACATTACAGTTCAGGTTATAAATGCAGCATGTTATCACAGGACAAATGGTGAATTAAAAAATACAGGAAAAAGCTAAATAAACTTGGAAATTATTAACAGATTACTTGAACAGACAAAGAAACCAAGGAAAAAGAACTATTTGAAGTGTCTTTTTAACTTTTGATTTTTTTGTCCTTTAAGAAAATTTAGGATTCAATTAAAACATCTTAGTGAAAATGGCTTCCAATCCATTCTGTTTCAATAAATATAATAACCTATGTTCACAGGGGAAAAATTAAGAAATTTTTCAAGTTTGCTTTTTTTTTTTTTTTAGGAACTGTTTTCTTGTCACCACTTCAAGACTAGGAAAGAAAAGTTCATATTCTCTCTAATTACAGCACCTTCATTATTGCATGGTGCAGAGCAGTCATGGCTACACCAAATATGAAGCAGGTCCTTGGCTAGAGCAAAATAGATCAGCAAGCACTGAAAACAGCTCTTCTTTCAAGTTACAGATGGTTTAATGATTCAAAATTTCTCCAAATGAAGAAAAAGAAAGCTTGCATTCATTTTGAATGCTCAAAGGTAGGGTTAAAGTAAGCCAGTAGAAAAGTCTGGATCTCAGCAGCCTCGACTCCCATGAATAATGTCCCTAGTGATAGCAAATAACAATATTTTAAGCAGAAAGCTGCAATATTTGACATTACCTATCTACACAGACATATTCATCTGGAATAACTCCGCAGGCAATCTGGGAAATGCCACCACACTAAAGGTTAATTAAGCAGTAAGACATGACAAATCATGACACAGTGCAAATCTGTACATACCTCAGGAAGGCAATGAGGCAGAAGGTAAAGCAAAATGCCTCTGCTGCACCAGAGGTATTTATTTATGAGAAAATAATGCCTATGTGTATATATATATATATATATATATATATATATATATATATATATATATTTAAGTTTTGAAAAAAGTCTTTCTATTATCCACTTGAAGTATGTAAATACATAGTTAACAGTTGGAGGAAAGTTTGAGCAAACATCTCAAGAGGGTTTGAGTACAATTCTGAAATTATACCACCATGGGCTATAGAAGCCACTGGATTTTGGGCAAAAGCACAACATATCAGAAATGGTTCAGCTGGTGGAAAGTCTGCTTGAAATTAATGGCAAGTTTCCCTGGTTTTCCTTTCTCTTAAAGCACGGGAACTACCCTGTGCCCTTACAGCCAAAATCAACTGCAGAAGCATTCACTGGCCCAAATCCTGGACCGTGGCTCAGAAATACTGTCAGATATTTCTAAAGAAGGAAGGAAAAAATCAAACCAGTTCCCTCGTTTCAGACTGCAAATGAAGTTTTCCAGCGCTCAGTCGCTTGTGACAATGACTTGATTTTTTTTCTTAATACAGATTTTGATTGCAACACCATTCTCCACCTCTAAACAACCTCATGTGATGTTTTAATTTTAGTTAAAGGTACTCAATTACAATCATAATCCACTACCCAAGGTTTCATGCTAAGAAGAAAGAATTTTTCAGTCAGAAAGAGCAGGCTAAACCAAAAATCCTGTGGTGAAGCTGGTACAGCAAAACTTAGCCAGATGCAGTTATTCTAAATGATTCTAAATTATTTCAATTTGTTTATAACTAATTTAAAACTCATTCTCAGTGGTAATTGTATTTTATATGATTACACCGCAGCAAATTAGTATGTATTAAATCTCTCTCAATTCCAAAACAGCTGAGCTGTTGTTTGATCACTACTGTAAGGATGTGTAGAAAGGAATTTGTTATTTTAAGCTGTGAAAAAGAGAGAACTAACGTTCTCTTTGGAAGGATGGGCAAGTGATGAAAACAAAAGGTAGGGAACGCCTGCCAACAGTTTTTTTGTGGACTCTGACCAAATCACATAAGCACTTTTTCTCCCACCTGTGCATCATGAAAAAAATCTGGTTTTCATGCCATTTAATTTTCCATGTATTCGGAAACTACTCAGTTTTTCAACTTCTTTCCACTCTCAATCTGACAAAACATAATGAAACATTTTACTCTTTCCAGAATAAAATTATTTTTATGTATATTGATTATTTGTGTTTCCATAAAAGCAACAGATTTTGCAGATTTCAGTTTAGTTCAATACCTTTGTATTTTTAATATCAATATATGTCTTGAGGATGAAAAACTATTTAAAACCAACCATACATCTTCATACTAAAAATGTCACCTGGGATGATATATCAAAATACAAACTAACAAATATAAAATATATAATAAAAAATACAAACTATAAAATCAAAACTGTTCCATTAAAGGCATGGAGATTATATCCAAACAGAATGTAATCAAAAGAGATACCCTCTGAATTACATATATTTATAGGAGGTTCAAACACAATGTAATATGCTTAAGTGCATCTTCCAATAAAATGCCTTCAGTTCACCATTTTGAAAGGCCTGGCAGTTTCCTGCCACACCTGATATCAGTTTTTTAAAGGTGTGAATTTTCAGAGGTCTTCTTTAAACAAATGCCTGCTTGTAGGGCTGTCTCTTCCCGCCTTTTGATAGTTTGTCTCACAATTATTTACTTTTCTAGTGCTATTATGAATTTAGGAATTCTCCTGATCTACCCTGCCCTTTTCCAACCAGGACATTTCTGCTGATTTCAGCCCAGCCTCAGTAGCTGCTGAAGACAGTCACAGACCCACTGGAATGCCTTTTCCACCACCTGTCATTTGTAATTCCCAGGGTTTAGTGTTTCCCTGAAGGAAAACCTCTTCTACCGAGTCCTGCACTTTGAAACCAATTTCAGTCGTGTAGATCACCCTCAATGCCCTCTGAGCTTCCAAAAAATCTGCATCCATTCCGACAGACAGCTGCACTTTTTGACCACTGCTGTCATTCCTCAGCAAAAGCCTTGGAGAATTTGATGAAGCACAGAGCAAGTATCATCTTCCTCCCCAATCCATCCTCAACACCATATTTATATCCAAAAAAGCAGTGATGTGTTCAGTGGCAAAGGGCATCCCACCAGGAGGATTTAGAACCAAATATGATTCTTTTTCTGCTTTTTATCAAGATAAATAACTACATGCAGCAGAGGAAACGCTTCGTGTTATCCAAATTATTTTAAAAAGTAAGCATTCATGTTTAAGCATCCCGCCTGACATTCGCTGATGTTGTTGCACAGATTTCTGCACCAACAGAAATCAGAATGGCTTCAGTTTCAGGGACTGAGTTCTGAACTTTAGAAAATCTGTGATTTACCAAAGAATATTAAAGCACTTTAAAAAAAAAAAAAAAAGAAGAAAAAAAACAAAAAAACCCCAGCAACAAAATAAAAAATAGGGGAAAAAACCCAAAACAAACAAACAAACAAACAAAAAAAACCAACCCAAACAAACAAAAAGGTGTGAGAAATTGTTTGCTAAGGGATTAATACACTTTTGAGGAGTGTCAGGCAGGAGATTCCTAAATATACAGTAATCATTGTTTTCAAAATAAACAGGTAAGAAAAAATAATATCACTGAATCTGATGCTGCACAGATAGATGCATGTAATAACTCAGCTGCCACCATTCATTTTAAAATATTGTAAATCTCTGCATTTATTCCATGTAATGCATACTCTGTTACCAAACTTTAGGAACACTGCTTTGTGTTTTTATTAGGAAAATTATTTATACCTTAATAAAATAAATTTTATGACTGGTAGATTTGATCACAGGACCAGCCCCTGTGACAGGCAGGAGCCATTGCCATTCTTGCCCATCAAAGTTGAAACTGGCTTATAAACAAGTGAGAAATCAAAGGTTAGCACAGAAAGACCTGCTCTTTGTGTCAAATTTGAGGAAAACAGACCAATTTTTCTTTTATTTATTGCTTTGCCTTACTGAGGGAAAAAAAAATTAAAATCCTGTGAGTCTCCTCCCATGTATCTTTAGTGTTCTGATGATTCCAGTTGTCTCTAATTATTCTGCTCTGAGTTTCATTTCTTGGCTGTGCCATAAGAATTTTCTAATCTGTTGCTTTGCAATACAAATTTAAAGTCAATTTTAGCCATTGGCATGGTGCCAATAATAAAGCTAATAGGATACATTTCTATAACCAGAAAATCATTCAAAAATAACAAGAGTGAAAAGGCTTAAGCAGAAGAAGACATATCCCAAGCAAAAAGTGTTTAGTGTTTAAGTGTTAGGAACTTTAGGGCAATTAAAGAAATAAAATTGAACTTCAGCATTCTCTGGAAAAAAAGTGATTTGGAGAAGAAATTATTAGTTGCCGCCATCAGCAAAATAAAAGTTGGCTACAAAGTAATTACAGAGGGATTTTAAGATTCTGATTGAATTAAATCTGACTAAATTCTGTGCTGATAATTTAAAATTATTTACATGGGAGAAACCCAAATATTTAGGTAGTTAAAGGATCTTAGTGACCTGCTGCTCCTTATGAAATATAAAATGAGTTTAAGTAGGTAATCCTATGAAAATATCACCTGAATGTAGACATATATATATAGGTAGATAGATAGATAGATAGATAGATAGATAGATAGATAGATAGATATAGATTGATATATGATGGATGATATAGATATATAGATATGTAGATATATAGATATGCAGATATATAGATATATAGATATATAGATATATAGATATATAGATAGACATAAATATAGATGAGATATATATATATATATATAAAAGTTATTATGAATTTAAGTAGAGAGAGCACTACACAAGGTAATTTATCAGGATCTTGGGCCTCAACATGAACTTCTCTGCTTGAAATTAATAAATACCCCCTAAACTTGGTTTATTTCCAAACACAGCTTTGCATAATTACATTATCATGGCTGTATCCTCCTCCTCCCAAGTTATTTATGGAAAATGAAAACTAACCAACTAGAAAGCTTCTCCCTTCCTTTCACCATTAAGAAATATATATTTACTTTTCAATGGGAAAAAAAACCCCAACCCTCTTTTGCAGTTAAAAAGAACAATTCCTCTTTTCATGTCTGTATATTGTCCCCAGACAAGGTTTTTCAGAGATTTTGCTTGTTTGTGACATAAATGTACAAAACCAGCCCTTTGGGCCAAATCTAGCCTTTTAATTGCATCTATGAAGATAATTTTGTACTCTAACCAGCATTAACTAGGAGAACAAACATTTCAAGTTGTTAAGAGTTATTTGCTTAATAGTTATATAGTTGTTAATCTAATATATATTAGCTACATATCACTGGCAAATTAATAGATAAAAAATCTCATTAGGGACAAGATATTTTTATTTACTTAGCAAACCTAAAGAGCAAATATTAACTGTCGAGATCTTAAAGAACTTGCCCAGGTTTTCCCCCATAGCAAGCTGTCCTGATGTTTTCATTAAAATAAATTAAAACAATAAATAGAATTTAAAATTAATATTAATATAATAGATACTTTTTCTATGATATGAATTAATTTTAATGTATATTAAAATTGAAATAACAATAAATTAATTTTTTTTTAATTAAGGGAGGGAAAAAAAATCTGTACAGGTTCTAGATTTAATGCAAAAAAAAAAAAAAAAAACATAGGCCAGAAAAATATTAAAATGGATAATTTACAAAGAAAAATACAGAATGTGTCATATATTGCTGTTCATTGCAAAAAGAAAAGCATTTTGATTTGTAGCCAAAATGAGTTTACAGGCAGGACATCTTGTTGCTTTCATATAAACTGTGACCTTCTTATGGAAAATTGTCTTCTGCTCTGGAACTGAAGGCTGAAATGAACTGCCTTTATATTTAAAATGACAAAATAACTGCTGCTGCACTTCCTTCACTATGTCCTGGGTACTGGAGAATGTACAGGTGTTGTTGAAATCTAATTTTTCAAAATGTTCTGATCAGAGCAAGATATTCCTTTGCTTGTGGGGTTTAATGTTCCTTAAGTTCTCGAGTGGCTGGGTCTGGAGAGATGTCAAAACATGAACACAGCAGAGAAAGGCATTGCTTTTTTCTTGGCAATTGTGGGATTTTAGGCAATTTCACCTTCTGGAATCAAAGAGTTAAAGTTGTTTCCAATATTCCAACTAAACGCAAGCATTTGAGTTTGATACTGACTTTTCTTCTCCTAAGCAAAAGTAAATGTTACATTTGCTGCTGCTTGATCTGCCAAGAACTGCAAATACTTGTTCAAGACTACATTTTAAGCTTTGCTGCCTGAATACCCCATAGTTTTCCCCTCATGATGCAGGTCAAATTCAGCCAAAGATTCCTCAAGGTTTTTTCACACGATTTCTCACAGAGCAAGTGAAGAATTAGAGACCTCATTTTTTTTTTTTTCTGTAAGCGTAAGGTTATATTGAAAAAAAAATTGTGTTTTATCTATCACCTTGAAATAAAGTCATTCTGCAAGTCCAGAAAAAAGAAAAATCTGTCCATAGTTAAAATTAATTTGCTTTTCAAGATTTAGCTTTTTTGTGCCTACATTAAAAGAGCAATTCTTGATTTCCATCCAATGCATTTATACAGGGAATCCAATTTAAAATAAAAGCCTCCACATTCAGACCCTATTTTTGATGTGAATTTGATGTCTCTAACTAACATTTACTTCCTGCAAAGTGTGTCCAGCTTTTGACAGACAACTGACAGCAATATTAATGTAGCATTTAAACCTATTATTCCGTCCCCAAAATCACTGTGACAGTGCCTTTGTGGAATCTCTGCAGGGGAAAACTGCCTTAATCACGTCATTGTGATGCAGTTTCAAAGGCAATTACATAATTAGTGATGGATCCATTAAGACTTCAAAAAGTAGGCACAATGGCATTGGGCAACCAGCAGCAGTGAAAAGTGTCCAAGAGAAATAAACTTATTTTTGTGTTTGGAAAATTAGGAACCTCCTGCAACCTCCTGGAGGAATTGGAGCATCTTCCTCCATCTGTGATGCTTTTAAAAACTCCACTGACTGACCCTTAAAACTTTATCTAATTGCTTTAATCTGCCTTTTACTCTTCATTAAGGAGGCATAAGCCCAGCCATGGTTAAAGCAATAATATCTATACCATAAAAAGGAAGATTTCAGTGCCCATTTGAGCTTTTTTTGTGAATCTTCATGGTCCTGCAGGGTTACATTTTCTTTAGGATGTTTGATTCATTATGTTTCATAACTCTCACTAGAACTCAATTTTTCTGACACCAGGTTTTATTTCTGGGAAGATTTATGTATCTAAACTTTGGGTTAGTAACTTAATTTAGGAAAAAAAAAGCTTTTAAATCAACATTTTAAAAATAAATTTATTTATTTGCAAAAAGGCCAACCAATATGTTTTATGTAACAAAAAACCCCAACAAACAAACTAAACAAAACCAAACAAAAATTTTTTTAAAAAAAATTTTAAATCACACCAAAAAACAGAAAAGTAAAATTAAGAGCCAAATCTAATGAAAACTGAGAGATAAAAGACATTTTTAAAAATTTCAAATCTAATACATTATCGTTTTCTGGCCAGATTTCAATGCTGCTTTCTGCATAAAACCTAACTTTTTTGTGTTGCCAAAATGACTTCCCAGGTGCTATGGAAATATTATTGCAATCCTTACACATGATATGACGTTTGGAAAAGATTTGGGTTATTTAGTGACCCTGCTGTCCTTTTATGTCCTAGAAATGACAGTGATATTATAAATTAGATCAATAATCCCAAAGGAGAGGATTACCTAGAACCCACAGTTAATTCCAGCTTTTCTTCTGCCTCACTGCAGCCTAAGAATGTTCTGTGGCAATTTAATCAGCATTCCTTGTGATTTAAAAAAAAGATGGGCTCAATTAAGAATAAGTGTTTTCAGTATCATTATTTACTTTGCAATCATTACTGAAAAGCAAAAAAAATCCATTACAACACAGTTATTAGCATGGAACATAAATGCAAAGATGGAGAAGGAGCATTCTGTTCAATAAAAGAGAAATACGGCCCTGCACTTTAGCATTCCAAGTTCAGTAGTTTTGCTGCCTCCAAAAGGTCAGATCAGCAGAATGATTTATTCAGGATTACATTTATTTTACTCCAAATTTCTGTTCTTCTTGTTCCTGGTCCACTGAAGGCTCCGTGGATCAAGACCTGGAGAATAGATAAAAAGATAAAATAACTCAAAAAACGTAAGCATGGTATAATACCCTATTTTAATCTCATTAATATCATATTACACAATGTCAGACATCAATAATGAAGGCATTATATTAAGAAAGCCACGGCATATGAAAATTCCATGGTCTGTATCTCAGAATCACTTGCCCAGCTGCCATGAAATGAGCAATTTGTTTAATTTCCTCTTGCTGGTGAGCAAAACAAAAATGCTCACATAATATCAAACACAATTCAAAACCCTAACTTTCACTTAGTTTCACTTAGACTGATTTCCTTTCTTTCTTTTGAGTACAAGCCCCCTTCCCAGAGCCCAGATATTCCCATTAATCCCTCAATTGTGTCGTGTGGTAGATGCAACCTCCCAATTTCTCATTTTCTCAACTCTGGAAGAGAAATTCACTCCTTTGAGAGGAAGACAAACATGTAAAAAGAAATTCATCATTTAAACTAGATTTTTTTTTTTTAAGGTGGGTTTGAATACTTAGGACCGGAGTCATCATTTTCTGGGGTTTGTTGAGTTTTCCTCCCGCTGTCTTTACTATTGATGTGTAATTCCACATGTGAAGTGCCACATGAAGCAATCCCCCTTCAAAGTGTGCCCAACTCCTACCCAGAAAGGAGACAGAACCTTGTTGGCAGAAGTTTTAACCCACAAAGCTTAATAGGCAGCCCAGAATTTGTCTCTAAATGCAATTATCTGTGACCTGGCGTTGTCAAAAAATTACTGTGGTGATGTCTGCGTGACAATTTCAAGAGAACTACTCCTGGCATGATAAACCTCGATTCCAGCCCCGAAAAACCTGTCAGTACCCATTTCCTACCACTCAGAAAAGATTTTTAGCACTTTAAACGTTAGAAACGACATTTAACAGCAGATACCGCAGCACTGTGTGGACTGCACAGGGCTGAGGCAGCTCAGGGCTGCTCTGAGTATCACAGACATGTCCTGAGGTTTCAGCAGGGTTTCTTTTATTAGCTTTATACGTCCTAAAGTCAGGCATTTACTAATAATGGGGCTTTAGCACCTACAAATCTGTTTTAGTAGTAGCAGAACAGGGCCAATATTGAATAACTTCTACCACACCCACAAACATCTCATTTTCTGAAACACTCTTCCTTTTCTGTAATTATTTCCTGGTCAGGGCCAAGCCACATCGACTGAACAAACAGCTTTGGAGGGTTGATTTTCTGACCTGAGCTTTTTCAGAATTCCTGGGTCAGAGCAGGACAGACTGAGATTAGAAGGTAAATGTTCTGCTTTCCAAAAACAGGAAAACTCAAACCCTTTTGCTGACAGGAATGTTTGCATCCTTCCACACCCTCTAGACCTACACTGCCTCCCTACAAGTTTCCTATACATCATAATTTTATCAACTTAACATTCTTCCCTCTGCATTATTTATATCATTTTCTTAAATATTTATTTACTTTTATTATTTATTTATATTATTTTTAGTGGCATTGTTACACATGGGTAACTTCAGCCACCAGCCAGGGAAGAGTGGCTCATACAGCCATGGAATATTATCCTAATTTTAGGAAAGGAAGGTGGAAAAGCAGAGAAATTAATCACTTGTCTAAATCAGACAGAAAATCTATGAATGGCAGAGAACAGAAGCTGTATTTCTGGAGTTATAAGAACATCTTTTATATTTATCTAGTGAGCCCACACTGAGGTTTTATATGAGACTACGAGAAGCTGACACACACTTCCCTGGATGCTGAGTCTAAATCTCCTCTGGAGACCACAAATATCAAAACCTCATTAGCTATGTCCTGCATTTAGAAATACAAAAAAAAAAAAAAAAAATTACAAATTTAGAAATAATAATTAACAGATTTTGTAAAAGTCAGCTGACAGAAGCATACTGTACAATAATTAAAATTGACTTTACTTCTGCTTTGTCAGGTTTCAAAATTAATTGCCTGTCCAAAGGTGTCTGGCAGACAGCTATTGTGCCATGGAGATCGATTTAAGAATAGCCACTATCTGAAATGGGAGACAGCTTAACATACAGCACTTCAATACATGCCAAAACTAAATTCAGAGAGATTTATGGTTTTATTTTTAAAGCTTTACAAAGTTTTCACTGTTGGGTCTCCTAGGAATGATTTCCTGCATTAAGGAGACCCCGCAACCTGGCTTTCTGCACCATGGGATTTATGAGAACACACTGTGGTTCCCACTCTTCCTTTCAGGAAAACTTTGAAAATCCCAGTGTCATCTGATTGGTTGGAAGAGATGCTCCTCATCTCTTTCAGTAATAATTTGCATTAATGTAAATGGTATGTGCAGCATTTTCACAATAATCCTAAGGACAGAGGCATGTACAGCTGCTCTGAGCAGCAGCTCTAGAGGAGATCTCAGTTTTACTGGACCATTTCTCTGTTTTCAACTTCTCCAGAGTCCTGAAATATAACAAATTCAGCCTAATGTGTTGTGAGAACAGCAAATTAAACAGAAATTCAAGGGTGTAAGTGCTGCTCTAGTACCTATGATCTCTGTGACTGGGGAGGTGAACAAAACACACACAGAATAGAAAACTGGTGTGAATTTAAAAACTGGTGTGAATTTATATAGGGAAACCTTGCTTAAGAAGCATGATGAAAATCACTGAAGAATAATGAGAGCTGACAACAGTCACACTGAGGAGTTTACTTAAGTTTCAGGAAGGCTCCCCTAAAAGAGTGTCACAGATGATTAACAAGTGCTGGGCGGCTTGTGACATGCAAAAGGCATAGAGAGGGAAAAAGAAACACAACCAAAAATTAAAAAGTAGAAAAAGGAGAAAGGAAAAGATATTAAAATTACATTAATTCTGTTATTCAGTGACAGAAGTGATCACCTCTGAGACACACTGAGTGAGGGGACATTGAGGGGCTCCAGTTTGCGTCTTTTTTCAAAATGTGTGGTTTTGCAACAGCATGTAACATGTTTCTTCTAAAGCACAAGTCCCCAGACCTCTCAAAAATATTTCACATATTAGTAAAGGTAAAAATACTTCTTCAAAAATCAGTTTTTCTCTTTAGCATAATTATCCAGTTGATCCAATGCTTCCTCTTTCACAGAGGTGGTGTTTAATATTTACCATTATACATTTCTCAAGTGCAGCACTGTCATTTTCTTTATGTCAGCATAAATGACAGCACTTTATTTTCTATAAAATAAAGCAATTCTGAAATACAGAATTCTAAATCTGAATATAAATTCTAAACTAATTCTATAACATAAATGTCAGCACTTTATTTTCCATAAATCTGTTTCCCACGTAGCACTGTTTCTGAAGAGTTCAGGTTTTAGTTTAATTCTCCTTGTCAAATCATTTGTCCCTGAATTTTTTTGAAGTGATCACAATGTTCTGTCCAAAATACAGTGCAATGTTGCAATGTGGTATTATGATAAAATATTTTGGGGACAAAGACTCCCCATTTTGGTTGCACTGGTCTCTGCATGCAGTTTATAAAGTTCTGAAGGCCCTTTCTCAATGTAGAAGCTATATATATGTAAATCACTTTAATCATTTTTGCTACAACATGAGCATCTCACAATGCTCATAAAACATGTTTCAGAATTATTCGGGCGTTATTTTCAGCTTTCTCCAGCAGAAGAATTTCCTGGTATAACTTCAGGGTCAGAGCCCATCATGCCAACATGATGCAAGTACCTGATAAATTTCACCATATCTTTTGCAAGACATTTTTCATCCATATTCAAGTCAGAAATTGTTTTCATTTTCCAAGTGTTTATTCATCTCGTAGCATCACATATAGATTCATTGTCTTCTTTCCATTTCCTGGAAGAAACTCATATTTTAACAGCATTAATTCTAGAAAGCTTCATTTGTAAAAACCACACACTCATGTTAAGACAAATGGCCTAGAGCTTGAATCTCCATTTCAAATGCAAATACAAATGTGGGTTTTTTTGAAGAGCAGCAGTTTCTACCAGATTCTTTATGATTCTTTATCTACAAAGTTCATTTAAAAAAAAAAAAAAAAAAAAAAAAAGAAGAAGAAGAAATAATAAATTTCAAAACCAGAGCTTTGGTACTGAAGGAAGCCATCAGCCTCATTAAAAAATGCAGACACATGTCCTGAACTCTGCTCTGCTATTTTCCTGCATAACCTAACATCTGAGAGAGTAAGACAAATTTAAATTGCTCATGTATCAAAGTAAGCATTAAGTACAACACTTGCATACTGGAATAGCTTGCCTCATAAATGCAGCACTGAATTCAAATATGGCATGCATGTGTGATTGCCAATTTGTAGGGTTTCAGCTGGGCCCGTCCCTGGGTTTAATGAATTGTTCCTTAGAAATCCACAACAAAAAAGCTTTTAGATGGAGTGTAGGAAATTGGGATCTTGGTGGGAAAGAGTCACAGAGCCACTGACTGGTTAGGGCTGGAAGGGACCTCAAATATCATCTCCTGCCCCCAGCACCCCCCTGCCAAGGATTGATTCTGTTTCTGAGAAATATTCACACATGCCAGAGAAAAGGGAGGAAGTTGTTACTAACACAAACACTGCGGGGCAAGCAGCATTATTTACAGCTGTTTACCGAATCTTTCTGAATAATGCCGAAAAAATATCTGCAGCCCCAAAGACTAAACAGAGAATGAAATATAATATTTAACAGCAAATTCAATGAACTATTGGCAATTTGATTAAGGAAATAACATTGCTGTAAGTCAAAAAGGAAATCCATTACTGTAAGAAAGCATCTGACTCATATACAACGGTGAAGTTTGACACACTGATTTTTATTTATTTAAGATCTTGCAGGTCTGTAATCAAATTGCACAATAAAATCACCAATATAACTACACTGAGTTTGTGTTTTGCTATTGAGGGGGCTGCAGGGATGGCTCCTGTGAGAAGCTGCTGGAAGCTTCCCCCACATCCAGCAGAGCCAGCCCACCACAGCAACAGCTCAGAAATTGCGGCTGATGGATGAGAATGATCCATCAGAATTTGTGTATTCATGATGTGAATCTTCCCCTGAGAGATAAGCGAGGGCAGGCAGCACTCTTCCCTTATACGGGAATTTTCCAGGAGCCACATGCATGGTAATTAATCACCAGAGCGCCCCAGTTTGTGTTTGTGTTATCCCATTGATTGAGCAGACAAGGATAAACTGGATATCAAGAAACTGGAATGGCACTGTTGGTATCAGGACCACAGTATCCAATATGTTATTATTAGCACTCAGTTAAAAAAAAAAAAACAAAAAAACAAAAAAACCAAAAACACAAAAACAAAAACAAAAAAACAAAAACAAAGCAAAAAACAAACAAAAAAAAAAACACCAAAAAAAAAAGCACAGTGTCTGATAAGACGTACAGAATCTGAAACTCTGCTCAGCACTGGATGAAATGCCTTGCCTGCAGCACAAATTTTTTCACTCGTTTTCCATGTTTACGACCTCCTATGGAAGGCTTCGTTTGCCATTCCACCAAGCTTTCCTCATGTGAAAACAAAAATTTTCCAAATCATAAATTTTACTCCAGTGGACTCCAATATCAGCCCACAGAAAATAAATCAGATTCATTATTTTTTACCAGAAAAGCACAAAAATGAATTGATACAATAAGCTGCGCTGTTCTGCAGTAGCTGTCAGCTCAGACCTGTGGGCATTTTGCTACTTATACACAATTAATGACAAAGTGAGTACTGACTCTCTGTACATTAATTCTCTCACTAAATATGGGCTGCTAACAGCTTTGGCTTACTTATTTTAGACATGTTTTTACCCCTACATTTTGCTAATCCTCTTTTAGTCTTTAAAAAGTGCTGTAAGAGGGTTCTCAGTGAAGGAAATTGGACCCTGCATAGAGTAATTTTAGAACAATTGAAATGTTGAGCTCATTTGGTAAAAGCTCAATACTTATTCCTCCGTTCCCTCTACAGTCATAGCCATTTTAGTAATTAGCATGCATTCTATAATTATTACAGTGCTCAGTATTCAATTCAGTTGCATATGCTATTTCCCAAGTCCAGTTTTAAATGTTCTTTATGGTTTTTTTAAAGCAGTATTTGATGGACATTTGATTCTTATCATTTCACTGGTGTTGCAGTAGCTGGAGCAAACCAATGTGCTCACTTTCAGTTGCTTAATCATATTGATTTACAATTATTATTAATTGTAATTATTGCAATCATTGTTGATAATAATAATATATAATATTATTATTATCATCCATCCATTTAAGGAATATATCTCAATATATTGTGAGTATATTGTGAGTAGCATCAAAAAAATTAGATGGGTTTGGGGTTTTTTTTTTCAAAATAGTATGGATATCACTTTATCAAGCATAAACTGCATCTTTTGGCCAGTGTTACCAAAAGAGGGGATGGATTTTCTGATGAGGTAAATTGTCATAGCAGCAATAAAGTCATGGTCTGTGAACATTTCCATATCTGACACCAGATGTCAAAGATGAGTTACTTAAATCTGGGTTTGTGCCACAGGAATGAAAGGATTTGGTCCATAACCTTGTGTAATAAATCAATAGGAAATTTGTGGCCATAAGGAACTTCAGGAAAGTGCAATCGCAGGTATAGCTGGTTGCTAAACATTTTCACACTCATAGGAAATCCACATAAATGAAATAAAATGTATAAAGTCTGATTTGCACCCAACTTTCTCTGTCCTTTGGGTCAACAAGCTGTCCTACTGAATGCATCTCTCTGTTGCTAAAATCAATAATCACCCAAAAATACTAATAACATTTTTCAGATATGAAGATAGAAAGTAAACATTTGAAAGAAGGTAACATTGGAAAAGAAGAACAACAATTTTCACTTTCTGATCTCTCCTGTTAAACATTTTGTTTTAGAGCCCACTGCAAGGCAATATTACATTTTTTTCATTTTTTTTTTCCCCTCAGGAATTCCGGAGGCAAAGCATCCAGGCTCCCTGCAGTAGAGTCAATACAAATGTTTTGTTGGAAATAACGAATAACGCTACTGCGCATTCTGGTTCTGCAATCAGAAAGCATTGTTCCATAAATAATTAATGACACGCTCTGCAGAGGAAAACCCATGCTGCTGTTATTTCTGCTTTATCCCACCAGGGCAAGGAAAGACCCTTGCACAGTTTCAGGTTCTCACAGGGCATTCAGTTCCAATTTGATGTCTTGGGGATGCTTTTTTTGGTCACGTTTCTTTTTCTAGGAAGGGGAGTTAAAAATTTCTCTTCCAAGTATAATTCCATTGAACTTTAAGTCCATTGTAAGTCTATTCTGCTCCAGACAAAGTTTAACAAGAATTTAGTTTATAAAACACAGGATTGCCTGGTTCTTTGTGTGGATTCATGATCCAGAGCACATGCTTGTCCTTACATTAGGAGAGTTTCAGTGTTGAGAAATTAAGATTTCCTAGTCCTGGTATAGCATGTGGTGAGATATTTAAAAAACTAAAATAAAGCTTAGTACCTTGTAATTCCAGTTCTAATATGCTTATCATAAAGGTTCCTATTACAAATTTAAAAAATCAACACGCCCAAAAAAACCCTAAAAGCTGTTTGACACTTAAGAAGGAGAAGGTAATCAGGCCGTTAAGGAATCATCAATTTTGACTGCTTATACATCAGCCACAATCTGTTAATTATCAAATGCTTTGTAGGCACGCTGTAGACAGAAACTTGAAAATGTCTTTGGGCAGCTGCAAAAGTGTAAAACTGCAGAGCAACGTGGGAGAGAAGGGAAAGGTGTCTCTTGAGAGCTTGATAAATGGACCATGAAGATTTGGATATTTAAGGAAAGAGGCGGGATCTCAGCAGCATGAAGTGGTACAGGTAGGTCTCACTCAAAATTCTCTATGATAATTTTAATAAATGAGGTCCAGTGTTCATATATTATGCAATGTGACCTTTTGGTCAGCGGACTTTATGGATGACTGCAGCACAAACCTGAAACGTCATTTTACCTTACACTAGATGAACATAATACACTTGAATCTCAAATTAGAGGGGGGGGGAATAGGCATTCCAAAAGGAGCAATTCCACTGTGGAAGCACTTGTGGTAAATAAATTCTAAGTGTCTCTTGGGTTTTGGCCTTTACTGTAACTCTTTCTGTTTGTTTGCCTGTTTAAGCCTTTATACCAAGTTTCTGCCTGCATTAATAGATGGAGAATCACACTTTTCACCTGGTCAGCAAAGGTGCTCATATTTGCAGCATGATGGATGTTCACATTTGCCAGCAAAAATGCACACTCTGCCTTGTGTAAATTCCAGTTATTCAGATGGTTTATGGAAATAGCTCTGTGGTTATACCAACAGCAGGCTTCTACAACTAAAGACATAGCTGGGGGAATAAGAACACAACAGTGAGGCAGGACAAACCCCAGGCCAAAGCCAAAACCACTCTAAATGAATTGAATAATAAATAATAAAAAGAAAATAAATCTAATTTGCCTTTTTTTTTTTTTTTCTGCTCAAGCCCTCCTGTCCCTCAGAATTTGTATCCTGAGGTCTTCCTGACACTGAGGGAAATGTCATGTGTTTATAATATTTTTATATTCTTTGGTATAATTTTTATCTGTTAGTTCTCCTGTTCTAACCTTGAACACAACTAGGCCACTGCTGTTCTGCAGCAAGTATTGCTGATCAAACCACATAAAAAATTGGTGTTTGAAGCTGCCTGGTGATAGCTCTGATGCCCTTTAGGTCTTCTATCAGAGGAAAGTGAAAAAGTGATGCCTTCTCCCTGCTGCTCCTGCTTTCATAGATGTCTTCCAGACCTCTTATTCATTTGTTTTTTAAAGTAAAGGGTCCTAGTCTGCTTAATCATTCCAAATAAAGAGGCCCCTCTGTAATTCTGATCATGCATGTCTCTGCTGTTGTTAAATCAGTGAATTCAGGGTGCATATTCCTTCAAAGCCTTGAGAAAATATTTTGCTTTTTGAGCTATGAGCAGTCACACTGTTTCAATAAGAACTCTCACTAGGTTTCTGAAGGTAAAGATATAATGATGATGAGGAGGAATATTCAGAACTGAAGCAAATCAATAATTGTTTTTCTGCAGGATGAATGGGAAGGCCACATTCTTGATAAAGAAATTAATTCTCCGACCCTTAACTGTAGCAGTTATCATATAAAATAGCATTATGACATTGCTGGTGGCTGCTGGCTTGAAAAGTTCATTGTTGTGCAGATAAACAACCCTATGAGAGTTTTTTTTTATTATTTTTTTCCCCCCCTGTACTTCTCTTGAGTATTTGGCTTTTGGGTCTTCTGGAAGAGGAGTTTCTGTTTGATCATCATTGTCTGATATTCTGCCTTCTTTCCAGCCTGGGGACAATCTGATCCCCTGAATACAGGACATGAAGAGTTGTGGGTGAAATTACTGACCAACAATTATTATTATTATCATCATCATCAAAAACCTGATTTATTCTTACTTAACTTGCTCTGGTACCTGAATTATCTCACTTCACTGTTTTCTTTGAGAATTCATTTGCTGACTCCCCATCAACATCTCATTCTTAGTTCTCTGCGTTTTCCCTTGGACATTTATGGCTTTTAACGTTAGGCTCTGACTTCATTTTAATTTCTTTCCCTTTTTTTCCTTTTTTTTCTTTTTTTGTACAAAAACCGTAAGTATGTTCATATTCTGATAGAGTTCTGCACAGTGCCAAATGCCCTTTTTTAAAAGTCAGAAATATGTCTTTTGAAGTAGGATCATAATTCTTGGAGCCTCTAAAATACAAAATCACATCATCAAGTCCCCATTGATGGAAGTTTTAAGGATGAGATTGGAAAGAAGGCTGGAAAATCCCACCTGGGCTGCCTTTCCTTGTGAAATGTTGGATTGGGTGATCTCCCAAGATTCTGCCCAAACTGGGCTGTTCTGTGGTTTCATTTTCTCTGTCTGGGCTCTTTTAGCCCAGGACAGCTGCAGTCAGGTTTCACCTGCACTTCTGAGATACTTCAGTGGGGTTTTGTTCTTATCTCACAGCATAAGACTGAGACAAAATCAGAAATGGGAAAAAAACCTTGAAACCTATGTTGTCTCAATAGTGTCAATTTGTGTTCCAGATTTACTTTTTAGACTTTTCCTAAAATCATCACGAATTTTGGAGGCAGGGGCAAATTGATTTGGTTTTAATTTTATTCTAAACAGAATGGTTTTACTTAGAAACCCTTAAAACAGTTTAACAAGGTCAGCACAATTCTGGAATGTTTTTGAAATATGCACAGGCATAGAAAATACTGGGGGAAAAACAACTTTCATGGGGGCAGAGAGGCAGAGGAAAACAAACAGAAAATAACCCTGATTTTCCCTGGATTCCAGGAAATCTTTGTCTGGATGAGAATGCACCTCTTACAGTGGGAAAAGGATTCAGAGGTTTTCTGTTTGCTGAGAAAAGTTCACCATGTACAAAGCCCAAGGAAGTTCACAGAGCATTACAGCAGTATTGAGTGAGTTAATTGAAACTCCCAGCAGTTTGTGCAAGAGAGGCAGCACTACAGGAAAGAAAACTAATTCTTTTCATTTGATTCTGAGTCCAAACAGATTATAACCAAAGCCAAGAACAAGGAGTTTTTTCGTGATTAATTAATGATGGGCTAATTTGCTTTAGGCCAGCAGTGCTTTCCAGCCACTCATTAATCTAGGAAAATGCCACAGGCTACAATTGTTGCTGTTTAATTAAAAAGTATGTCACAGTTGCAAAGCTTTAGAAAGCTGTAAATATTTTCTTTTGCCAAGCATTTACATCTCCAGGATAATCTGTAGTCAAAGGGAGAAGTGCAAGAGGAAGGCAGAGCCCAGCACCAGATGCTTTAGGCTGAGCTAACCCATTTTCTGTCTCTGTGATTGGACTGCTCTGAATTTATACATTCTTGCAGCCTCTTTCAGCAGCATTTTTTCATCTCTGTGGCTGATTCTTTTATGATTCTATGAGCCTCAAGTAGAGCCAAAGGAAAGATTTCTGTTGCCTTCCGTGAGGGATTGGCTCTGCCCAGACAGCCATGACGTTAAGGCACAATTCACCCTCTAAACTTCAGGAGGGGGAGATGTCAGAATGTAAATGAAATATTTTAAAAATATTTCTACAACATTTAAAAGCTTCTTCCTGAATACAAGGTAATGCAGTCCTGGAACTACAAAGTAGAATATCTATGATCTTTATAAGAAAAAGATAGACAGAATCATGCTCTTATAATATAGAGGTTGTTTACCCTTATAAATCTGCAATGAAACCCATTACTTTTTTTTTCCTTTTTTTCCTTTTTTCTTTTTTCATTTTTCCTTTTTACATTTTTTCTCTTTTTTTCTTTTTTCTTTTTCATTTTTTCTTTTTTCTTCTTTTTTTTCTATTTTTTTCTGTCTCTTTTTTTTCTTTTTTTTCTCTTTTTCTTTCTTTCCTTTTTCTTTTTCTTTTTATTTTTCTTTAAAACTGCAGAAATCTGAAAGCTGAAGTGACTAACTTTTTCTTATCAGACTGGAAGGTTTCTTACATTAAACTGTTACCAAGTAGAAAAATGTGACAGTT
The DNA here is from genome assembly GCF_028551555.1 of Melozone crissalis. Taxonomy (NCBI): domain Eukaryota; kingdom Metazoa; phylum Chordata; class Aves; order Passeriformes; family Passerellidae; genus Melozone; species Melozone crissalis. The sequence continues at coordinate 1,647,868 of NW_026535783.1, forward strand.
CTATGTCCTAGTTGCTAAAAATTTACTTAGAAACAAGATTTAAACCTAAAGAAAGACCTATGGTTTCATTTACATCCACATCTTTGATGAATGATAATTCTGAGACTATTGAAATGGATCCCATATTTCCATTTTAATCTCGTTATTAGAATGGAGATCTAATAATATTAAGATAAATGATGTTGGAAAAGCAGGTTTTTTTTTTATAAAACTGAAAAAAAGATGCAAAATGTGTATAAAAAAAGTACAAATTCTGTTTTCTAAAACAGCAAACGCACACAGCCTGGCACTTCAGCAGGAAAGCCACCAGCATGTCCCTAAGGACCATCTGTCCTGAGCCTTCTTTGTGCCAGCAGGATTGAAGCCAGCATCCTTTTCAGAGCTCACATCCTTCTCATGGAATTCATTTGGGAGATGAAAATCTGGGGTAGGGTTGACCCCACTGCTGCAAGTGGGAGCTCCTGTCTGGGATCAGAGGGACGCAGGGATTTGGCAGAGCAGTGTGGACGGAGGAAATAGGAGATTTCTGTTAAAGTAGAGAATTTTTTCCCCTTGAGAAGAGACCAGGACCCTTTGCTAAGGGTCCCTCAGCCTGCATTTGGATGGACCATGACTCTGTAAGAGTTTTCCTGCTGCAAATTCTAAAGATGCTACCACAAAAAAAGACAAGTGGGAGAGGCAACTGTGGAAAATTTGTGTAGCAAAACTTCACACCTATTCTCTTTTTAATGAGTTTTATACAGAATTATAGACTCTAACAATCCTTTTTAGCCTCTGTCTCTTGACTTTGGTGTCATCCTCGTTGAGGTACAGAGCAAAGAGGTATCACAGGCACCTAGAGCTCCTTGTGGATAAATTACAGTGAGGTGCTTCTTGACTCACACAGGAGCATCTTTAGATCTGAATCTTGAAGTTTTTCCTGAAGCCTAGGCAGACAGTTTGGACAGACTATTTTGTCTTTTCGTTTACTGCAATTTCTTTTTGTTGTTTTCTTGGTTATTTGGGTTTTTTTTTCCTTAAAACCTCCTCTCACACTGATTATTTGTTTGTGTAGTGATCTCCAGCACTCCATTTCTTATGTTTTTTCTGTGCTGGATTTTCCTTATCTCTGGTTTGTTTTTTTGGTTTTTTTTTTTTTGTCATTTTTTACTTTGGTCTGGTTGCTGCATCCTTATCTTCAGCAAACCATTTTTTCTTTTAATCTCTTTTGATCTCTCTCTTCTGTATATTGGGCTGTCATTTTCTGTGCTCTTCCCCTTCTGTCTGTGTGCATGTCTGTGTGTTTGTGACTAGCTTATGATATTTTCTGATCCCTATGAAGATATTTCCTTTGTGTTCTTCCCTTTATTTTTAATGTTTCTGTGGTTACTTTTGTTCTAATGTGTTTCTCAGTCTGTGCCATTTTATTTACTTCTTCCCAAATCCTGGCACTTTCTTTTCCCCCTTCTGGATAAGCTCATGGTGTTTTCTATTTAATTTTTCTTTATGTGTTTTTTGTGCTGATTTCTTCATTTGAGTGTTCTTAGAGACCAACTTCACTTCTGATTCTGTTCCTAAAGTAACTATATATTTATATATAGAAACACACATACCTTTTCTTTAATTTCACTGTGCTGCATGAATAGCACGAAAGAATTTAAACACCTTTCTGTGCCCAATTCTCCACTTTTCTTTTTAACCTTGACTTTTTTTTGGAAGAAAACAAGTGTGCCACAGAGAACAGCAACGCATTTTTATTTTTCTGGCCTTTTTAATTTATTTCACCTGGCACTAGAGCCCCTTTCTGCTGCTGTGGCAGCAAACCATGCAAAATGAAAACCATGTTTCGATTGTCTCAGCCTTGACCTAATCATCTCAACAGCAACCAGTGGATATCACTGAAGGATTTTTACTTTTCTGATGAAATTGCTGACAAGGAGAACTGTGTGCTTGGAGGAATTAAGGAATGTCAGTGCTGGAAATGGACTTCAGGTCACTGCACACTTAGTGTGCAACTCTTGGATGTTTTGGAATAATACTGACGGTGGCATCTTAAAATGGCTGGTGCCTCAGTCATGTGCAGAAACTGATTTCACTTTCTGCATTAGGGATTTTCAAGCAGATTTTAAAACGTCTGCAGGGAAACCTTTCCTGCTTTTCAGGCTTGCATCCCAGAATTCTTTTTAAGAGGGAAGAGGAGTACGACTGCACGCCCAAAAAACCAAGTGCATTCATCTCCTCCTCTCAAGGGCAATCTCTGCATTTCACGTCTGGTGCTAAACCCTAAGTGCACAATCACTCCTTGAAATTAGAACTTGAAGTGCCCTTTCCCAAGGGGAGGTGTCAAAATCCACCTCAGAAGCTCCTACTGACTCTGGTCCCTTTTTGCCCTTTACTATTGAATTAGAAACTTTACCAGGCTTTGAGGGTGGTTTTTTGTTTGTTCGTTTTGTGGGTTTTTGTGGGTTTTTGGGGTTTTTTATTATTATTTTTGTTTGTTTATTTTTTGATTTGGGGTTTTTTTTTGTTCTGGTTTTTTTGGGGTTTTTTGGGCTATGCTGTTGTTTTGCTTTGTTTTGTTTTGTTTGGGGTTTTTTGGGGCTTTATTTTTGGGGTTTTTTGGATTTTTTTGGTTTGGCTTTTGGGGATTTTTTTGTTGGTTGGTTTTTTGGGGTTTTTTGTCTGGTGGGTTGGTTGGTTGGTTGGTTGGTTGGTTTTGGGGTTTTTTTTTGGTTTGGGGAGGTTTTTTGTTGTTTTTTGGTTTTTTGTTGGGGGGTTTTTCTGGAGGTTTTGGGGGGTTTTTTGTTGTTGTTTTTTGGGGGGTTTTTTGTTGTTGTTTTGGGTTTTTTTGTTGGGGATTTTTCTGGGGTTTTGGGGGGGGTTTTGTTGTTGTTTTTTGGGGTTTTTTTTGTTTTGGTTTGGTCTTTATACGGGTTTTTTGTTGGGGTGTTTTTTGCTTGGTTGGTTGGTTGGTTGGCTTGGTTTGGGGGGTTTTTTTTGTTTGTTTGTTTGTTTTTTGGGTTTTTTGGGGTTTTTGGGTTTATTATCATTATTATTATTATTATTATTATTATTATTATTATTATTATTATTATTCAATCCCCAGCTTCAGGCTGCTGCAGCAGACACTCACAGCCTGGTGCTCTGCAGGAGTTATGGTTTCAACAACCTAATGACAGGAAGATAATTGTGTCTGATCCCACTGCTCCTTGACACTCAGGCCAAGGTGACAGCATCTTCCTGCTGCACTTGGGAAGGGAGTTGAGAAATTGTTATCTCCCCTCTTCCTTTGCTGTGCTTGGCCTCCCAAAATGGTTCCAAATCATGTTCCACTGGACCTGATGGAGAGGGAAGGAATAAAATCTCCCTCCTGCCCACAGTTCACCATTTTTTCCTGTAAATACTGCAGACAGATCCCATCAAGGCCTTTCAAGTGAGACAGAAAATGGGGCCTCCACAGCACAGATGATTTTGATAGTGAGTGGAAGTACAGGAGGTACTAAACTAGCCAAAGGTGAAAAGGCTAACTCTGGGTAAGAGATGCCAAAGCACTGACAAGCAAATGCATTTGAGGGAGTGAGGGAGGAAGTTGCCTTTTAACATCCATTTTCTCTCTTTTTCCATAGCTTATTCCATTCCTGACTTTTCCTACTACTAGCCTTTACTACTTTGATTTTGCCTGTCCCTTACTAGTCCTTCATATTGTGATTTTTTTCTGATCCATTGTAAACAACCCAGCTGTGCTGTCAGTTGTAAAATTAAGAGTTTTGTCTTTCTATAGAAATTATACACATTGGAGAGAATTGAAGTTGATGCACTGAAATCAAATTATGCTACAAAAAAATCTGTATAAAGAAAATCTATTCACAAGTCAACAGTCTAAAGCAGAGTGATTTTTCACTCTGATTTTTCCCTCTCTCCACTGTCCAGCAATTATTTAAAATCAGATTGACTAGGACCTATCCAGGTTTTTTCAGGTTTTTTGGAGGCATCAGGGTGGTATTCCTGCCGGTATAAACCTCATGATATTGCTACTACAAAGCCCCACTCCTGTTTGGGAAAATTTGCGGAATGTAGATCTTTGTGAAGAGCTTATTGACCCATTCAGAACTATTATTGTTATTGTTATTGTTATTAAATAGAATTAATATAATATAATTAATACATATTTACTTAATGTAATATAATAATATATATTATTCATATTATATAATATATAAATATATATCTTATTAGATAATATATAATATATTATATACTAATTATATTATAATAATTAATATATTATATTAATTATAGTAATATGATTAATATATATTTAATATAAAATAATATAATTAACATTATGTAATATTAATATTAATATTGGTAATAGTAATAGTAATAATAATAATAATACATACATACATACATACATACATACTAAGAATACTTCTTCTACTTACCAGGATGCTTCGAAACCACAATCAGTTTGCATACTGCCCCTTTTCAGTTCTGGCAGTTATTTCCATCATGGAAACAAAACTCCCCCCTCCTCCTCCCCCCTACAAAACCTACTTTTAATGGCTGGCTTCAAATCTGGTAGTGAAGTCTACAGATCTGACCAAAATTAAACACTGGATTAGGAACTGTGCTGGTTTTGCCTGGCGTGGAGTTAACTTTCTTCCTAGTGGCTGTTGTTGGGTTCTCTTTTGGGTTTGTGATGAACACAAGAGTTGGAAATTCAGAAATGTTTTTGCTGCTGCTGAGCAGGGATTGCACAGGGCCAAAGCCTTTTTTACTCCTCTTTCTTGTGGCACGAAATCCTCCAAAATCATTGGGTTAAACAAATCCTTGTAACATTGCCTTTCTAGTGTCAGGAAGTCAGGCTTTACTTTGCTGCTGGTCAGGGCCTGTGTGTGTGGCTGACAAAATTTTGGCCTTCACAAACACAGACATAAAACTTTGTCACTTATACATTTTTCTCAAAGAAATAAATTAATGTCTGGTGGCTGTAAATTACATAGTCCTCTCTCATTAATCAGTATTCTCTCCTCTATCAGTTATTGATTTCTCACTTCTCATGCTAATGAGCCCACATTTTTAGTCTTTTTTGCATGTTTTTCCTCTGATTGGCATTTTCCTATGCATAAACTGAGACTTTTTTGGTCTCCTCTTTATTTTTTAGTTTCTGCAAAGTGCCTTTGTGGCCCACAAATTCTGCATCCCAGGTGTCCAACCTCAACAATACATTTCTCTCTCTCTCCCAGGTTTTGCTCATCAAAACGTATCAGAATTAGTTTATCAAAACTTAAAGTTTCAGTAATTTTCCCAAGCTGTGCTCCTGCAAAAGCAGCTCATGACAACTTTGATAAATGCTGGCTAAGAATAACACACAAGTCATATTTAGTACATATACATATTGGTTATGATTCATTAAAACAATTGATTTAGGAGTTGATGAAAACCATTAACTGAAATTATTAAAAAGTTCTATCATTTCCAACACTGCCACTCTGGTGAGGAGGCTGGGGGTGCCTGGGAGGTTTGTAGGGGACACAGCCAGGACAGGTGACCCAGACTGACCCAAGGGATGCTCCAGGCCATGTGCTCAGCTTGGAAACTGGGGGCAGAAGGAGGAAGGGGATGTTTGGAATGATGGTGTTTGTTTTCCAGGTCATTGCTCTGCAGTGTGTGACCCTGCCCTGCTGCAGGTGCTGAAGATCTGCTTGTCTGTGGGAAACAGGGAATTGATTCCTTGGGTGCTTTATTGCTGGTGCTGCCTTGGTTTGGAAAGCCAGGTGTCTGCTGAGGAAGGCAGGAGCCTATTCTGAAATAGAAAATGTAAATCCCCTCATTATACTATATTATGTTATGTCATGTTATGTTGTTGTGTTATGTTATGTTATGTTAATGTTATGTTGTTATATTATATTATATTATATTATATTATATTATATTACATTACATTACATTATACTACATTATATTACATTATACTACATTATATTACATTTTACTACATTATATTACATTATACTACACTATATTACATTATACTATACCATATTACATTATACTATACTATATTACATTTTATTATACTATATTATATTTTACTATACTATATTATACTATACTATATTATATTACATTACATTACATTATATTATATTACATTATATTAAATTGTATAGTATTATATTATATTATATTATATTAATTATTTTATATTTATTATTTTATATTTATTATATTTATGATATTATATTTATTACATTTATTATTATAAATTTCAAATTAGGGGGCTTCCAGGCTAAGATATGGGAATAGGAATAGCAGTTCTTTACTAGGAAAATTAAAAAAACAAATGCAATAGTACAAAAAAAAAAAGGAAAAAAAACCAAACTGCCAGAGTCAGAGTGATTACAGTCCCTGCCCCCTGAGTGCCAGGGCGGTGTCCCAGCCCCATCCCATGGGCGCTCAGCCCTCCTGCAGTGCCAGCTGTGGCTCTGCTGCAGCAGGGATCCTGCACAAGGGGGGAGTTTTCCTCTGCAGCTCCAGGGCTGCTGCAGATGGGCCTGGGCTCCCTCTGGCCATGCGGGGCAGCAGAAAGCCGCTCCTCTGGCAGTGCAGGGGGCAGAGGCTGCTGGGGCGTCCCAAAGCTCAGATTGGATCCAGGTAGGAATGCTTGGCTCCTCCCCTGGGCGGGGCATCTCCCCATGGGATGCTGGGATTGGATCAGCCCTGCAGGGACACTCCCTGGCCATGGACAGGAGGTGATTAATGATGAATGGGCCATGGACAGCAGAGAGCTCCTGGAGGGAGGATTGGCTGTAGGAGAGATACAGAAAACTGCCCCATGGACAGCAGAGAACTGCCCCAGCTCTGACAGATGGCAAATAGAATAGGTTGTTTTACAACCCAGGACAAGTGCACAGGCTTTTTCTTTCCCTATTAAACTGTGCTGGTCTCAATCCATGAATCCTCCTTCCCACCTCTCTCCCCAGCCCCTCTGGTGGGGCAGGGAGTGAGCAGCTGCCTGGGGCTGGGGGCTGGCTGGGGTTTGAACCAGGACAGATACCAAATTTGGGGATTTGTCACTGAATTCAGTGTGTGCAATGCTGAGTGGTACAGATTAGCAAATTCATGAAAGGAGAGACCTAAATATGTCAGAATAAAGACAGATGTTATTTGCATAAATGCATTTTGTAACCAGGAGTGATCACAGAGGAAAAATTTTAAGGGCCAGATTACCAGCTGATATAAAACTGCACTTCCCTAAACATGCTCTGCAATATTCAAAAGCCTTCCTATGTTTTTCATTGCTTAAACCACCATCAGACTGGAAGATTAGACAATAACAATATTTCTGAGCAAATATCAGGAAAGCATTATCAGTTTCAGATTCTTAGTGAAAGAAAAACATAAGGAACAACATTGTGAGTGGATATTTCTGTTCAGGTTAATACACAAGGAGATGTCACTTTAACATGCACATTTTGAATACATGAATTCTAAGGAACATCATTACTTAACAAAGCCACATCAGCATTTAAATTAAAGTTCTAGGTCCTGAGGTAAGAATGGGGCAACAATAAAAGGAGGATTCAGTGCAATTTCACATTTCTTTTGAGGTTGTTTGTTGTAGCAAATGTACAGGAAAAAACTTTCACATTCCCAGTGGATCTCAAAAGTTTGAAATTAATGTTACTTTAATTCCATCACCACATGTTCTGGGAAGAGTCTGGGCAGTAGTCCTTTCCAACCAATTCCTTCTTGCTTACGTATAAAGGATGAAAGTGGCAGAGCTATGAGGGAGAAGTAAATGGCAGGAAAATTACAAAACTAGAGACACACAGGATAAAGTAGAAAAAAAAATTGCCTTTTGAAAGACTTATATGACAGCATCAGAGATAGGAAAAGGTGAGGAGGAAAAGCAAACCCACAACCTTTTAGCAAACCAGAGCTTTTGAAGTGTTTTAGGGGCCTCTCTGAGATGTGCGATGCGAAAGTGCTGGAGAGCTGAACCCAGCCTGTGCTGAACAAAGCTCCTGATAAATATTGCAACAAGGGCTATTTATGCAGTCAGAGGACAGGAGGGGAAGGATGCTGCTGCATTAGGAGAACTCCATAAAGTTCAGGAAGGTCTGCAGCTGCCATCAAGCTCTGCAGGCGGGAGGAATATTTATTTACATAAAAGTCAGACGATACATTAGACTGTGCCTGCCTAGACTCAGATAGATGAAAGGAGTCACAGCTCCAAATGAATATTAATCCACTGCTATGGCTAATTTTAACAGCTTGAAAGTCAACAAACACATTTGTCTTAGGTCCGAAAGGAATAGATGTGCTTTTGAAGTGCAGTGATGAAATTATTGCAGGAAATAAAAAGCTAACTATTGCAGCAAGTGTTAGGAAGATGAAACAGCGTCTTGTCAGGTATCTAAAGAGAAATGAATGCAGATAAATTATAATTAAATGTGAGCATTACAACAATTTTTTATGCTTCAAAGCTATGCATTACACCTCATTTATCTTCACTTGTTCACTGTTATTAATGGGCAAAATTGGCTTTTACTAGCTGTGACTTTCTGTGTTATGAAGATGTTCTCTTTTTTTCCTCAGTGTGTCAAAGCTCATCTCACTTACCTAATGTTATTAGTGCTTGAATGGCTGATGGAACTCAACAGGAAGCAGTAAACAGGGACTGAGTTTCCTCTTCCATTCCTACTGAAGTCAGTGGAAGCTGAAATTGGCTCCTAAACCAGTTTTATAATGGCATTGTTGGATTTACTACCTTCTTCCTGCTTTTTGGCCAATAAAGGAGAGATTGGTGAAACTTTTTTAAAATTTCTTATAATTAATTCGAATTATTTCTTGTCCCAATCAGCTTTTCAAACAGAATTTAAATGTGCATGACAACAAGCTGATAAATAAGGGAGAAAAACATTCCATACTTGAAAAAGAAAGTACAGTAAAATAGACAAAATTTTGAAAGAAAAATTTCAAGGGAACAAGCGGGAGAGAAGTTGTCAGAGCAGAGCTAAGGTTTGAAGTCAGGTTCAGATCAGCACTTACAGAGGTCCCAACACCAAGGACATCATGTTGAAGCACTGTGTTCTTATGGCATGAGAGGGTGTAAAAGGTAGCCTTAAACATCTTTAATTTCCTGTAGAACAGTAATACACTCTAGTGTTCATTACAACATACCAGATATCTATGGGTTTCTTAGATATCGTATATTTCCACAAAGAAAATATGGTTTCTGTGAGCCAAAAAAGCACCCTGGGGGATCCTGTATGTGAACTCCTTATGATCAGTGTGATAACATCTTCCATGAACCTCTGAAATGTGATAATTAACAAATAAAAGAATATATTTCAAAAGTATCTTTTAAAAAATTGTGACTATGATATTTTCTAAATAATGGGCAAGAAGAGTCTTCAACCTAGTCACTTACAGATATTTAACACCCACATTTGTACATTTCTTTAATGTTATCCTCATTCTGTTGCAAGAGCGTGTGCCTCTGTTTTGTTAAAAATAAATGTGTGCATTCTACATAACCAATCATGATATCTTCAGATCAACTTTTACAAAGGTCTGAAGGTCATCTACATTGATGAGATGGATTTTTTTTTTCATTTTTTTCTCTTTTTTTTTTTTTGGGGGGGGGGGGGGGGTATTTGTTTGGTTTGTTTTTGTTTTTAAGGACCTGAAACTAAGGTTTGCAACACTCCAGTATCTTGGTTCACATCATTCGAGGTAACTGAACACAATTCACCAACAAGGAATCTGTCATTATTTGGTTCCAAAGACGTTGCATTTTTAATGAGCTCTTGTGTCCTTTTCTGATTCATTTTGCACAACCTTTTCTGACCCTTTAGGACTCTACCCAGGCAGACCATGTGCTTTAGGACATCATTTTTGTGTTGAAAATGGGAACAAGTTAAAAATCACATTTCTTTTTAGTCCTTGGTCTTATTATTTCCTGCTTCCTCGTCTTCCAGAACTGAGTTTTCCAAGGACACTGTTCACACACCACCTTTACTCCTTTACCTCTGGGCTTCCCACAGAGTGGCAATATTTCCATAAGACATTTTGGACTCTCCTTTCTGACCATGGATTCTTCACATTTATGTTAAACCTGCACTGTGCTCACACCCTGACTCCCAGCCCCTGGAAAGAACTGCCAGACACTGAGGAAAATGTGTTTTCATTATCCCTCTGTAACCTCCATCTTCCCAGCATTACAACATCAAAGTGGCATATAAATTTTTCAAAACTGGAGATCACCTTTCAGGATCTAGCCATCAAAGTGAGCTAACACTATTTCTCAACTTTGCTTGAACTTAAATTTCCCCTGCATGTTACAGGGAGTTACATCAGCTTTGTTCACTTTTAAGAGTTGCTCAGGGTCAGCAGCAGCTCAGAAGCAGGTCTCACCTGAAAAAACAAAAAATAGATGTATGTTCTTTATAATGACATTTCTCCTCCCCAAACAGCTTTTTAATGTTGTGAATGAAAAGCTTGGTGAAAAACACAGACTTTGATTGAAAAAAAAAAAAACACCAGGATTTATCGGGCAAACAAAGTGCTAAACCTGCACAGTATCAGTTAAGGAATGATGGAATCAGGGAATCTTGGAATCATAGATTCAGGATCTATAAGAGTCACAGAAACATGAAACCAATAAAATCATAGTGAAAAAGGATTGTGGAATCATTTAGTCAAATAATAATAAAACCATGTAGTCATTGAGCCACATACTCATGAATCATAGCATCATGGAATATTTGCATCATTACGTCAGGGAATCAAAGAATCATTGCATCACAGTGATGGAGTAATGGAATTAAAGAGCAGTGGGATCATAACAATTGCGTCACAAGAGTCATGGAATCACACAACCACAAAATCAGAAAATGATCCAACATAGAATCAGGGAATTGTAGAGTCATAGAAACGTGGAATCATTGCATCATAGAGATAGAGAATCATGGAATCGTGGATGCAAGGGAATAACAGGATCATAGAGTCATGGATTCATTGCAACTTACAGAGATGGATTCACAGAATTATAGTGCCAATGCATCATAGAATTATGGAATCATAGAATCATGGAATCACGGAATCATGCATCCTAAAGACAATCACAGAAGCACGAAATTGCAGGGTCATAGGATTATGAAGTCACAGATTCATTGCATCACAGAATAATGGAATCAAAGAATGAGGAAACCATAGAAAAAATGCATCATAAAAGCATGGAAACCTACACTCAGATAAACAGAATAATTCAATAATAAATCAAAATCAAGGAGTCCTAGAGTCACGGAATCAATGCATCATGGAACCCAAAAAACCCCATACAATTACAGAATCAGATAATTAAATAATAGAATCAGGGAATCATAGAATTGCTGTATCTCTGAAACATAGAGTCGTGGACTCAGAAGCATTGAATCACAGGATCATAGAGAATGGTAGATTAATTGAGCAATTAAATCAGAATCAGGAAGGCATAGTGTCATCGACTAATAGAGGCATATAATAAAAGAATTGTGGAATGATGGAATCATTAATTGGTAGAGTAATGGCATCATAGAATCCTAGAATCAAGGAATCATGGTGGCACAGAATTGGAGAATTATGGAATCAATGTAGATATTTTTTCTAGTAATCATACTTAATTAGAAGAACCAGAATATCATTCTTTCACATTGAACTTTCAAATATACCTTTCCACTCTCCACGAGAGTAAAACATGCCTGGGTTTTTCCCCATTTTTTATTTATTAAGAGTTTCTAATGCCACAAGTGAAACGGCTAGATTCTAGTTTGGTTTCTTCCCTAATTTTTTTTTTCAGTAATTTTGAAATTCCCTGGAACAATAGGAATAAAGGGAAGGGCTTGAGAACGAAAATGGAACTAGAAAAGATAATGAGAATGTCACCACACTGCCAGCATTCAAGTGCAAGGTGGTGACAGAGCAGCATGAGGAAGACATAAGAGGAAAAAACATGACAAGAGAGTAAAATATAAAAAGTATTTTTATAGAGTCATAAAAACATGGAGTCATTATGTCACAGGCATCTCAGATATTTTCTCACTCTCATTTAACATTGTCTCTCTCCACTAATTTTTGTTGACTAATTTCTACTGACTTCAAGGGGCCTTGTGCTTTTTTGGTAGATGTTTTTGGGTTGGTTTTTTGTTTTTTGGGTTTTTTTGGGGGGGTTGGTTTTTGGGGTTTTTTTGTTGTTGTTGTTGTTCGTTATCAAGGTATCAGCAACTTTGTTTGCAGAAATTCCTAAATTTAATGACAGCATGTCAAGTTATTATCTCATATGCACATTTATTGTAGATGTAACAAAAAAACACTTCCAGTATGGTTAGCCCCAAGTCATTCTCTTCCCTGCTCCTTTTTAGTCAGGGAAATTTGAACTGGGATTCAATCAATCAGCTTTGATTTGGTCGCACATAAGTCATAACCTAAAGCTCTTTTTCAGGCCTTGCATTTACAGTTAATGCTGTGTTGACACCTCTTTTTGAGCCCCATCTCATTTTCAACACCCTCAACAGGCAAAGACCTTTGCCCGTCAGAATGTGTGGGGCTCCCCAGCTGCTCAGGAACACCTGGCTATTTATTCTGCCCATGGTTCAAATGATTGTACCTCTTAATAGTCCATTTCTGGATGGTTAAGGAGCTTCCAATCCCTTGGGTTCCAATCCAAGTAAAACAAGGCTTTACTTTCTTGCCCCTTAAACCATAATTTGAATTTCCAAGTGCCATTAAAGTTCTTTGCTTCCTATAAATTTCAGCCTGGGTAGTATTTTGTCACTGGCCAGGGTCTGTGTACAAATCACAAATGGGACAGGACTGCTGGGAATGTGCCTCGAGCTGTTTGATTTCCCAGCATCACTCTCAGTCCATGGCTATGGCAATGGGAAGATGCCACCAGCTCACATCCCAGGCAGCAGACACAGAACTCAATGTCACAACTCACTTTATGAGTTTTTTGACCAATCACACAAAGCAAAAGCACATGGACAGTAGTTCTATCCAACCACTGTAAGCACAGGTACCTTTGGTTAAACAATGCTTGCTTATTTCAAATACAATACCTGGCTGTAAGCCTCAAAACACAATGCACAGACTTCCATTATTAAGCTTCAAACTTCCTAATACCTTGCTAGATAAACTTTTCTGTAGCTTAGAGAGTTATTCTAGACAAGTGTTAATACACAGACAATTTGCTCTATTTGTCCTCGCTATTGTACTTTTAAAATAATTTTTCTGTTAACCAATCTCATGGCTGCTCCTTAGCTCCAAACACAGTTCTACTGTCTCTGGGGCCTGCCTTTTGCAGCTTTCCCAAAATCCTCTGATTTTGTGGATTCCCACAGCATTTCTTGCTTTCAATCTGTGCAAATCCTAAATGATTACAAGAAGTTTTATTTCCACATGTTCAGGTTAAATGGCAAAGGACTGAAAAAGTTATATACCTGCATGATTTAACGGCAAAAATACACAGATGACAGATTAGGATTACTGCATTTTAGATCACAGGACTTTTGGGGAGTTTTGGATTCGCCAGAATGTTTTCTCTAGCAGCATTCCTGTATTCAGGAGAGTAGCAGCTATAAGGATGGGGACAAGCCTCAGACGAGAATCAGCACTGACAGGGAGGTGGCAATCCAGCTCTCCAATCCCTGTCCTACATTTCAGAGGGCAAAAGTTATCACTGTGCCAAATGTGGCATAAAACCACAAAATATACACACAGTAGAGCACTACTCAGCTGAAAATGACAGAGAGGGAACAGAGGAAATAAAGCTGAAGAAAACAGAAGAAATAAAGCTTGAAATAAATTAGAGGCTGAATCAAAGAATATCAAGAAAAAAAAGAGGTAGCTCAACAGATTGCAATTAATTATAGTAAGAAACAATTCCTGATTTGGCAAGGTACTTCAGTAATTCTGATGATTGTAGATGTCCAAATGATTACAAAAATAACAGCAACAAACAAGGTCATGAACATGTCACCTTCTGCACAGTGTATGAAAACATATAACCAAAGCAAAAAGAAAAATTACATTAAAAATACACAGCAGAACAACATTTTTGGGAGACAAGAGCTTGAATTATATGTTAGTCTTCAAAACTAAAGTATTAGCTGCATGTTTGTAAATCACCCTTAATTATTACAGTTATTCAATTTTAGAAGTTTTCTGTACTAAGACAAGTGCATGGTCATGTTCATGTATATTATCTCAGTTTTCCCCTGATAACTTGAATTCCATGTAAGTGATTGAAATTTTTTTTGTTGGTTTTGTTGGGTTTTTTAATCGGTTTTGGGGTGGTTTGTTTTGTTTTGTTTTGTTTGGGTTTTTTTTTTTGGAGGGGGATGTTGGTGTCAAGGGACAGGAATGAAAATAAAACATGGATTAAAGACACTCTCTGGTTACCTAGAACAGTAGTAAAAGAAAAAATAAAAAGGAAAATGCTACTTTCACATATTGATGTTTTTCCATTTTCTTTCTCCTTCTTATCTGGAAAACGAGAAAGGGATGAGCAAAGAGGTTCCTCTGTTCCTGCTGCAAAGCTGTAAATAGTCAATCTCTCTGACTTAGAGGTATCCAGGTTCATCCATTAGCAGATAGCAGAGGCGTGCAGGAATCTCAGGCACAATCTGAATCAAGAAAACACAGAACCCTTCAGATTCTTGCAATATTTTCCTTAATGGAATGGTAAATCTGAAGTGTATTAATATTGTCTACTAACTGCTGCTACTACATTCACTATAAATTTTTTGAAAAATCCCTTCTGGAAAAATTTCTTCACCAAGTCAAGTATCCTTACACCATAACATGAACATTACGAAACTCTGATTTCTTTCCCTAAAACAGAGAGAAAAAGATTTTTATTTCCCTAGGCACAGGAAACAAAATAAATATAGAAGATTAGTTCAAATAAAAGGGAAAAACCAAACTTGAAGACATCAGAAAAGTGCTCATGTCCAAAAGCTTATTCATATTTTAATAACAGTGCAAAATGTTTCAAAATAAACCTTGCCTAACATACAAGCTTGTACCTACAGATTCTAGTTTATAGTTCTTTTTCCTTTCCCTCCAGTTTATACCAAGACCTTTAACATGACATTTCAAGACTGTGCTTTACCAGAGAAAACTAATCAAAATAATTCAGTCACTTCTGAAATAAAGGCTGGCAAATAATATGCTGCTTTGCCTAGTACATTGTAATAGCTGACCTCTAACATTTCCCTGGAAGATCTAATTTATCTTGGATTATAGCACAAAGAGCTTTCCCTTGATTTTCAGTGTTCCTTTTTAGTAAAAGTGATTACCTTATGTGTGTAAAAATCGCAGGGGCTTAACAAGATAGAATTAAAGTGAAAGCAGTTTCATCACATAAACAGCCAGGATCTCAATGAAAGGCTGGAAACACAGCTGGTAATAAGAGAAAGAACAAAAGTGTAAAGTAAGCAAATGGCCATTTTAAAGAGACCTGAAAATCCTTCTCCAGACTGTTGTTCAGGGTGCTGTTCAGGTGCTGGCTGCCAGGCTAACTGAGGGGGCTGAGAACTGACACACACAAGGGAAATTTTCCAAGATTTATCTCAGTCTTCTGTTAAAACTGATCTCGTCTTCCTGCCAGTTTCAGTGCTCATTATTTAGCCACAAATACAAGCTTATGCCAGCCATGACCAAAAAGACACAAAGCCTTTTGCCACCCTTTTAATTCTAACTGAGGTCTGAATTTAAAAAAAAAAAAAAATGCAGGTAATGGGATAGGAACTCAAAAACCATTGTCTCATTTTTCTTTTCGTTTTTGTTTGCTTGTTTATGAAGGTAAAAATCGTCAGCAGGTGCAGTTGGTGCTACTGATGACATTGAAAATCCAACAACAACTATGTTTCAGGGAAGATAATGCCCTCTGGATACAGGGATGAAATTTTATTTCATATTGTGCACCATGTCTTCTTGAACTTCACCTTCTGCTCCTCAGTGGCATGGTTTGCCTGAGGTTTTCCCTCTGCTCCTTCCTGAGCAAGATATTCCAGAGCAATTAAAAAAGCTTAGGTATTTGGATCTCTCCACTGAAAATTACTTCTTAAAAATAAACTATTTTTTTAATCAAATTAAATTAAATTAAAAATCGCATTTCACGCAGCTGCAGAGAAAAGAAAAAAAAATCCGTACTACGAGTGGTGAAGAGTCAAATAAGGTTTTCCTCTCAAATGAAGCTGGAAGCTTTTGTGGAACATGCAGTTTGTAGGCAGGGGCACTGGGGATAAGAAGTGAAGAGCTGCTCCCTGCATGCCTGAGAAAGCTGGATGATTTGAATGCAAAGATAACAAACATTTATCTTGGTAAGTGGCATGGGACGGAATTAAGCGCTGTTGGATAACTACCTTCGAGAATAAAGAGCATGTAGAGATGCTCCTTTATTTCTTTCCTTTTAATTACGTCCTGTAGGTCATTAAATCTTCTTATCATACTCCTACACATTCTGTTCTTAATGTAACTTGAATGTAATTGCGTGTTTTACCAAACCAGATTGGAAGTTAGTCTTTCTTTAGCAAATTTTTATTGCAGGAGCAGAGGAACCAGACAATATGGTTTGGGGGTATAATTTGCATGCATTATATCAGATGCCACATTCTGTTTCCTGAGGGGGGAAAAAAAAATAATAAAAAAGACAGAAATTGGACCCAGACACTGCTACTGCTCTGTGTCACTATCATATTTCTTCACTGTATTCTGCCATGAGCATACATAAGGCAAAATTCATCATATGCTGTACACATAAACTTATAATGCTGTTTCTTGTAAAGCACTTCAACTATTGACATATTTCTGTATCCTAGGGCCAGAACTGATTTAATTTCCTGCATCAGATGAATGTTGGCATCAGCTTTTGACCAAAAAAATAAGGAGTTCTGAATTTTCATCTTTGAAAGCAATGATCATTAAGTGATAAGGCATGTGGCTTCCTAGCCTGGAGAATTTGAAAAATTCAGTCCACACAGCTCAGAATCTTCTGGATATGTCTTATTCCAAGTTATCCTAAAATTTTAAAAGGGCGCTAACTACAGATTTTGGTCTGCTGTTTGAAATTCCCCTTCCCACTCCTAGCCTGGCTAATGTGCAATTAGATCAAAATGAAGGGAAAGGCCTCTCTCAGCTGCTATCTCATTAAAGATAAAATTGCAACAAAGATGCTTCAGAAAAAAGAAGAACAATAAAAAATAGGTGTACCAGATGGCTCTGTGCATTTATATATTTATATGAAAATATTCAGGCAGTCTGCAAGATTCATAGCCATTGGTCCACAAATGATACCATGTAAGGATGCAATTAGAAATTAATCTTATAAGAATTTTTAGAAGGAAATACAGTGTTTTGGAATTTCAGCTGTTTTTGGGAGAATGAAGGTGAAGGTTTATGATGCCTGCAGGTAGAGTGGGATTACAGTTTTCCTGGCCAGGGAATAGTGACTGATGTAGGTGAAACTCCAGCTCAGCCATACAAGCTTTAGTTATCCAGTTTGGAGAGTGGCTCAGGATACAAAAATGGAAAGGGAAAACAGAAAGGAAGGAGTAATATTCAGAAGGGTTTGTCTGGCCTTAAATGCACTGGGAAAACAAAGCAGATACATTTGAAGAAAAAAATCAACTGACAAATATAATGGCCCATGCTAGAAAAGTTGGATGGTTTTAAATCAGGAATACAGTCCAGAAGTGGGATAATAAAATAAATAATATTTGAGTTGCATCTTAGCTGGTTTTGTTTTCCCTCTAGACTGTGAATAGATGACAAAGAGATATAGTAAGAAAGAAGAAAAAGATCTGTACAATGAAAATTGTTCACTTTTCCCCCTCCAAAATCTAAAAGGGATCTTAAAAAGACAAATAATGAAAACTAAAATTACAGCACAGTGACATTGGGTTTAATCTAAAAGACTATGATGAAATGAAGAGAAGACACAGAAAATCAAGGACAAGTACTAAGAAACAGCAGAGGCAAGCAAAAAAGGGAAAGGAAAACACAGGTGAAATGCTTGGGAAAAGGAGAAAAAAAAGAGGACACTGAAAAAAAGCCAAATGTATTCAAGACCCTCTTAGTAGCTTAGGGTTTGGGGTTTTTTTTAAATCAGGAGAACACAGATCAAAGGATATGTGGTTAGATTAAACTCATTCAGGTCAGAGGATCTGGTGATATTTATTTTGATACAATTTCTGAATTATTGATGATCATATGTGACAAGTAAAGAGAAATGAATGAGTCTGGAGAATTGAAAAAGGGCATAGACACTCTTTGTCTTCAAAAATTGTTAAAAAGAGGACAAACTGTCCTAAGTTTAATACCCAGGGAGATATCTCAGCAAATGACTAAAAAATTGATGTGTAAAGACTTTGGGGATTAGAGTATGGATCTATCCATGCCATGTGATATCAAACCAATTTCATCTCTTTCTTTGAAAAGGTCATTTAATCTTCCATAAAAGTAACACAACAACTGTAATGTAATTTGAATTTTGTTGGGCTCCCACATGAGATTCAAAGAAAGTGGTTGGAAATAAATCCACTTTGAATTCATAGCTAATGTAGTTGAAAAATCTTTTTGGGAAAAAAACCAACAACAACATACAAAAACCCAACAAGCCATGTTTTAAATACTAACAGTTAAACTTTGGAGATTTCTTCACAATTTAGGTAAATCTAAAGTGTTTGGGATGTTATAAAAAATGTCAATATATTTCTTGTCTTTATATATAAACATATTATTATATTATTGAATGTCCTCTTTACTTAATATTTGGGTTGCATCTTAGCTGTTTTTATTTTCTGTCTACACAGATATAAAATAAGATCTGTTTGCCCTGGGGAAAGTTTTACTTTTCTGCATTGTCTCTTTCTGTCCTTCACTAAAACAATCTCACTGCAGCCAGGATGATTATGCAACTCAATTTTCAATTTTACAGGGAACTTTTGAAATTGTGCATATTGCAAATATCTTCCATCTCATCTGAAATACCACATTTTCACTATTTTCTCATGAGATTTCTCCTACTGATTCCTTAGTTGCACTGAATGCCACTTGTCCTGTATCCTGTTGTAATCACAAGTACCTTTCCTGAAAATAAACGAGCGCTTACATTTCATCCTCACTCCCAGAAGAATTCCCCACCCGCTCTGATCTGGCGCATTCCCCTCCACCTGAATCACAGAGTTGTCTCCATCCACATGCACTGCCTGAGATTTCTGATTGTTTTGTTTTCCAGTGGGGAGTTGATACTCTGATAACACTCAAGACTAATCCATTCTTGCTAATCTCATTCTTGGACATTTCCAGTCCCTGCTGAGGTAGTTCAATTATCTTTTGCTTCCTAGACAGCAAACCTGAGAATGAAACATCACCTTTCCTCTCTTCTCTTCTATCATCTTCTTCATTGAAAGGGATTCAAAACCTTAAGTCTCACTTCTTTAAGGATAAATACAGTTTGTGTCTAAACAAGCAAGTAATTCATGCAACAGGACCAGATATAAGAGCACATCAGCTCATTTCAGGATTTAGAGAGGTGGCACTAGATGGTCTTTAATTCCAACCCAAACCATTCTGTGGTTCTATGTTTCTTGCTATGTATTCTACTATTTCATCATTCCTGTACTAACAAAGTTAGTTCTTCCCAAAAATGCATTTCCTTTTTGATCAGTACACACTTAGCTTTGAGGTTAAACCCTCAAAAAATTAAATTTTCAGTGTCTAAGGAAAACTTTCTTCTTGGAACAAAAAGTAAAGGATATGAAGCAACAATAGAATTGTCTTTTGAAAATTTCTACTTGGAATTTATTTTATTTTGCACACCAAAATAATGCAATGCACCAAAATTCAATTTTTATTTTCTTTCTTTTTTAGCCCTGCATTGAAACTAGGGGCTGACAGATGGGGATTGCAAACATGTATCATTTGGACCATCATTAGTGCTCATGTCTGCATGATGAGAACCTCAGATCCTTTCCTCAGAAAGCCAAACATTTTGAACATAAATTTTAACACTTGCACTCTAATATTTACTTTGAATATTAGCATCACTAAGATCCCATAGATGTCATGAATAAAGAACTGTTCATGAATAATTTTTTCCCAATTGTTCCACTCTGCTTGAGAAGCATCAAAGTAGATTTTAGCTGGAATTTTCATTTATAGGGGCCCAAAACATGTTAAAAATATTCATGCATCTCGGCAAGTGCTCCTTCCTCTGACAAGTGGACTATTTCCAGTAACAAGAAGTCAGATTTTATCACATAAATGTATAATAAAGCAAGGATGAAGCAAAGGCATTGGCAATAGCAATATTTAATCAGCAAATAGTTCAACTCCAGCTGAAGATGTAAAA
This sequence comes from Melozone crissalis, assembly GCF_028551555.1. Classification (NCBI taxonomy): domain Eukaryota; kingdom Metazoa; phylum Chordata; class Aves; order Passeriformes; family Passerellidae; genus Melozone; species Melozone crissalis. The sequence goes on from NW_026535783.1 coordinate 1,668,254, forward strand.
TGCATAGCAGCCTCTCCAATATAAATTACCTGCTTTTCCTTTGCCTATAAGATTATCTTTGAGACCACCAGCTCCACACTGGTTTTTCTAGTAGTTTTGCCAAAATTTTATTTTCAACAGAAATCTTCTCCTTTATTCTTGAGCCTTCTCCTCCTGCCACAGAAGTGATTTTTCATCAAAAAGAAAAAAAAAGTAAAATATAAGTCAAATTTTCTCCTGATTTTCTTTGCAGAGCCAAAAAAAAAAAAAAAAAAAAAAAAGAATCGTCCTGGCTCCTGTACGTATTGTACATTAAATTGTAAAATGCTTTTATTTGTACAGTGAATGTTGGATTGTTGGATTTTGCCCTAGAGATTCCAGCTATTCATATTCCAGTTTCTGTTCACAAGGGAATAAATCCATTGATTTCATTTATGACAATTTTTGAGGTTTTCTTTCCCTTCTAAGACAGTTTTAAAGAACAATTAAAAAGAAATGCATCTGGGGAAAGAGCAGCTGGCACATATCCCTGGCTGAAGATAATCAAATGCCTGTTACTCTGACAGAAGAATTTTCATTTATTCTTGAAAAGTTAAAACAGTACCACAAATCTGGAGGGAAGACCTATTTACGTCTTAGCACTCCCTGGAGTTGTTAAAAATGTGTTGTTAGCTAAGAATTGTCTGTAAATTAATTGCTATAATTTCCCTGAATATTCTGTGTACTGATTGTAGAAAATGGCTGGAAATGAGGTAAACTTTCCTCTTGTCTCACTTCTAGAAAAAGTATTCTTTTAGCAGTGGTATTTATTACAGACACCACAGCAATAAACAGTTCTGAATTCCACTTTAAAAATCATAATCTCTTATACCTACTCTGAACACTCACAGATTAAAAAGAAATAGTATCCCTTTTGAAATCAATGGATATTTCAGCCTAAAATGAATGATACAGAGAGGTATATTGTTACTGGACAATATTTTCATTAAGAAGCTCTCTGTAGTCAACAAATATCATGCAGCAAATATTTCTAATACTTTTGCTTGCACTGTTCCTGTGAGTAAGGATTAGGAGAGTCTTAGACAGCAGCAAAACAAATCTAAACACAGATCACCTTTCTCTTCACTTTCATCCTCTTATCAAAACCATCCAGCTCCCAAACTTTTCCCATCTCTGTTATGTCAGCAGCTACAAACTGCCCAGGGACTGCATGGCACTGTAGGGTAAAAAAATCGTATCACCAGAAATACAGAAACACTCCAAGAGCATTCCATGGGCAGGATAATAGGGATTTGAAAGCCCTTTGTGCTCTCCTCCTGCATATCCTCCCTAAATAGCTCCTGTGGATGGAACCTCTCTGCAAAAAACCGCAACAAAGCCTGATCTCATAGGGTTCAATTAACTCTTAAAAATAACCATTGTGGAGAATATGAGAGGAAAACATCTGGCTTATGTAGGTGCACACAAGCCTGTGAGCAAGCTGGAGGACAATGGGGAATGATGGAGGGAGTATTCTGGAAAGTAAAAATTGAGAAAGTAAACAAGTATGAGGCTCTGCTCTCTGAAAAAAATACATTTCTTAGCTACGGGAACAGATAACAACAAAACTTCCTTCAGACTGTTTTACAGGTGATTATGTCACATAATCAAGGGAACCAATTTTCCTGGGTTGATGACTGATATAACAGTAGATTGCTGGTGGCCACTTGATTAGCAATCTGTTTATATTAATGAAGGGGAAAATATCCAAAAAGACAGAGCGGTGGAAGAGGAGACAGTTGCAATAAAGGAAATTAGCCTTCTTCCACAAGGTTCATTTAGATGTTTTGAGGCAGACATGGAAATGAAAACTGGCATTTAATTTCTCCTTTTTATACTGCCTTTATTTCAGTCCTACCAAGTTTGCAGCATTTCCTTTAAATTCGCCTCCCTTGTGTCAGCAGGGGCTCTTCTTTCTAAGGAATAAATTCTTCTGGACAATTCATGGCAATAGAATCCTAAACCACGGAGAGAAGCTGAAGAAATAACCCAGCCTGGGTGCAGAGCAATGAGAGAGAAAGGGAGAAGGGAGCTCACAAAAATGAATTTTCTGCCCAGGAAAGATCCTAATTCCATGGCCATTGTTTTGATACTGTAGTGTCAACAGAAGGGGTTCAGAAATGCTCCAAAATTCCATGTTCCAGAAATGTGACTTGATGAACTAAGTCAGGTTTGCTGCTGCTTTAGTTTTCCTTCTCTGTGTGGATGTCAAGCCTTATGGAAATTATTTGCAAATTTCACCCCTCCTTCTTTTAATAAGTCTCAACTTTGCAATGAAACCCACTCCATTTTCTCTAATAATTTTTGCCAGTTAATTGAAGATTTTAAAGTGTGCTTTGTAAGTCAAACAAAACTTCAACAGAAATCAGCAGAAGGTAAATATATCCTTAAACTGCATCTTTACTAAATACCGTAGGGTCTTGCAAGAATAATAAACACTGATAAAAATATGCTCAATTCTCCTTCAGCAAATTATTTAAGCTTTTCTAATGGGAAATTTGAACCCTGGAGCAAAACTGAAATTTTATTATAGCAAGTTTTAAATATGGGAGTTTTCCAGCTACCTCTAGGGGATACTACTTCACAGGATATTTTAATTCTTAAGGAAATGGTGACAGTAATGTCATTTCTCTGTTAATAGTACTATTAGCCCATGTTATTTACTCTTAATTTATTTCTTTCTGAATCCAAGCTTAAGGATTTGAGTAAATTTCATTCTATTTGCCACCAATGTTGGTTTAGAGGAGGTTAATTTTAGAGAATAAGCATTTTTAAAAGTCAATACAGCAAGTGACATTCTTCTTGGAGGTTGTAAAGAATTCTGTCTAAATTAGAAAGCTGTTTCACATTTCTGGAAGTTTCTTACGATGCTCTTTGTAAGTAACAATCCAGATTGGGCAATCTGTTCCGTGAAAATAAACATTTTTGTTATGATTATTTTTAGTGCCAGATAATGTCAGCCACAGATTAGGTTTATAAAGATTTGTACATCACATTTCCAAATAAATTTTTAGTACTTGAGAGATAAAAGGAAAATAGATTATTTACTGCAACTACTTCGGAGCTTTAGGTAAGATCCAACACAATGGAAACAAAATGTAATATTCTGTGTGTGGATATTAACACAGTGATCACCTGAACATAATTCACTTTGTCTTCTCCCTGTACTCTCACATCATTTTGGAGAAACAAGAGTCAGGAATTTGAAGGGATGTTGATGACAAATATGGGATAAGTTTCTTATTTCCAAGTGGCCCGGGAATCCTTGACACAACCATTTATTTCCTGGAATGGGCTGTTAAATTCCTTTCAGCTTGACAAAATACAACCAGCAAATCTTTAAGTTTATAAGGATCTTTATTTTTTGAACCACACTGGGAAGCCAAGAAATAAAAACACCATTCTGAGAGTAAAGGTTTGCTGTTATTGTTAAAATACATGTAGCAGCACCAAGCTGATCATGGAACATCTAAAAGGAAACTTAGAAAAGTATTGACAGGGACAATTTTTATGCTCATTCCCCTTTTCTAAAGTTCCAGCTTTGGAGTACTACTATTAGAAATAAGCTTTGCCTGCCAGGGTTTATTTTAATAAATTATTTGCTTTTATGTATAAATATCTAAAAATATATTCAAAGATCAAAAGTTCTACATTATACTTTTCTTTAAAATTCCATTTCCTTGAAACCTTGCTCACATATCGGTAATGCTTTCCTTATTTTTACATAAAGGGTGGCTAGTAATGGTATAAAGATGAAATATAATCTCTATGTCCAAGCTGAAAACCAAGTAGGATTCTTTGAAGAATCTGATGCAAGACTAAATCACCCAGAAATGGAAATTAAGCATGCTTGAAGCATTAGAGATCTAGCCAGGGCTGTTTTGCAACCCCACATTTGTCTCTCAGGGCATCTGAATTGGTTCTTCCAGAAAAAAATCAACAAACTTTTAATGAGAAAAATCAGAAGTACAGAGCTCTTCAGCTTACAAAGCTGAAAGGCTCATTGGCAACAGACCTGAAGGACTTGACCTAATTAGTCTGAATTCCTTCCTAACAAAAAAAAAAAAAAAATTAAAATGAGGTGATAAGAGGTCTGGAACACAGCTCAGCTAAAAACATAAACCAAGTTTAACTATTTCAAAGCAACCTTAACTAAATTCACATTTACCCTGTGGAGCAACATGCAGTTTGACGAAGGGCCAGGGAGACTTTAGACTGTCACGAAAGGTGAAAAACCAGAAGAAAATAATGCAGCAAAACCCAAGAGCAAGACAGACAAAGAGGTAGAACACACCTTAGGGACGTTGTGCGGAACACCCACTTCCCCTCAGTTATTGCTCAGCATAATGTGTAATTAAAGACCTTTGAAACTGAAACATCAACAACAGTCCCTAATCAGTCTGATGAAGTTATTAATGTTTTTTTTTTTAATATCTGTATTAAACTTTCCTTCTCCAACTCACACTTCCTGCTCCCTGTCTAACCAGGAACAGGAAACACAACAGATCTCTGTCTCCTCCTCCTGACACATGTGAAATTCTTTACGTCTCGCCTCCACCATACCTGAAAATTTGTTTTTCAGGAGTCTGAACCTTTCATTTGTTCCTTCCGAAGTTTCAGTATTTGGTTTCACCTTATCCCTGAGGGCAGCTCCCAAAACTGGAAATATATTCCATGTTAAGGACTTCACAATTACTGGTAAAATAGACAGATATATTTGAGTGATCCATACACAAAACTCAGAAAAAAATTACGGGTTTACACTTTTTCCATAACAATACCACTGAAAATGAAATCAATGAAGATTTCAAAATGTTTTACAGAAATAGCACTGCTAGGCTGTATCAAGAAGATATAGATATGGAAATAGATACTATACTTCCAAATAGTATATTATCTCTACAGTGTTTGTTGGATATTATGGGGGCGTGTCCTAAAATTAGCTGCACAATGAAATTGAATGTTCTTCACTCCTAGTAAGGACTAATCTGCCCCAGAGTCAGTAGTGACTAAATGTCACAGACATGTTTTCTGAAAAATCCTTTCCTTAGGATTTTTCCTCCTGAGGAGCTGGGAGGCCTCAGGAACAAAATGCAAACAATGGTTATCTGCTGCTGTGGAATGCAGCAGGTGCATCTGGGATTGGTCTCATGTTGATTGTTTCTAATTAATGGCCAATCACAGTCAGCTGGCTCGGACAGAAACCTGAGCCACAAGCCTTTGTTATTCATTCTTTCTTTTTCTATTCCTAGCTAGCCTTCTGATTAAATCCTTACTTCTATTCTTTTAGCATAGTTTTAACATAATATATACAATAAAATAATAAATCAGCCTTCTGAAACATGGAGTGAGAGCCTCATCTCTTCCCTCATCCTGGGACCCCTGTGAACACTGTCACAACTAAACATCCTCACCTTTCTCTCTTTTCTTTGTTTCTCTCCTTCTCCCCCCTTGTCTCTGCCATGCCCATTCCAATCTAACCCCCAGCATTTCAATTGACACAAGGTCTCCTTTGCCCCTTCCCTCGGGCACGGCCCTCACTGACCATTTCTATCAGCGCCTCTCAACCAGGGCCTGCTCCAGCCACTCCCAGAGCCTTGGCCTGCTCAAGGGGTGCAGGGGTGGCCTTTGTGACACAGACACCTTGTGTCACAGCTCTGGGTGACACTGTGGTGCCCAAAGCCCTTTGTGACACAGACACCTTGTGTCACAGCTGTGGGTGACACTGAGGGACACTGTGGTGCCCAAAGCCCTTTGTGACACGGCAGAGTCCCCCCAGCTGAGGGTATATAAGGGACACTGCAGGCCCTGGGCTGGCCGGTGCCAGCAGAGCGGCCGTGTCACCGTGTCCCAGCCCTGTCTGTGCCACAGCACGGCAGCCATGGACAAGGATGAGGCACAGCCCAACTTCCAGACCCCCAGCCCCTCTCCCGACCCTGAGAGAGCCCAGACCTCGAGTGGGGGGCAGGAGGAGGCAGAGGGCAGCTCAGGGGGGCCAAGGACAGGGAGGAGGGGGGGCCTGTTTGGGTACCGTCTCTTTGTCTCGTTGGACATTGAGGACAGCCCACAGCTCAGTGAAGGGGAAGAGAACGAAGACCAGCAGGAGACTCCAGGGGAAGGCGGTGCTGAGCCACAGCTGCCCTCAGGGGGGGGCAGAGGGGACAGAGACCAAGAGCCTTCCCTACCAGAGGTGGAGCCCTCCCCATTAGTCTCCGACTGGGAGGAATCCAAGGAGCCAGCGTTGTCCCTGGGAGACATCGAGAACAACCAGGAGATTTCTGACTGGGAAGAATATCTTGAGCGGCCGCTGTCCCCAGGAGAAGGTACAAGCCATCAGAGACTCTCTGAGCGGGACACTAGCAGCAAGCAAGAGCCGTCCCAGACAGAATCCAAGAGGCAGGAAGTGTCTGAGGGTCAAGGTCAGAGAAGACCCTCAGAGCAGTCCAGCTGGGAAGACGATGGCGACCAAAAGCTGTCCCTGCACAGCCAGGAATCCAGAAACCTCCTGAAGCCCACACTCAAGGCCCGGCTGCAGGAGGACAATGACTGGGACAAAATCAGTGTCCTGAGCTTGCATGAAAAGGATGAAGAGGCCAAGCGGCAAAGACTGGCGGCGTTAGCCCAAGATGTCCCACAGAAGGCTCGGGTGAAGTGCAAGTCACCGGGGCCATGTTGCAAAGAGCAGCCGCGTGCCAGGCGCAGCCCTGTGCCAGCCCGACCCCCTGTTGGACACACACGGAGGGTGCCCGGCTGGAAACGCCGCTGGCTCATCAGGCGGGCGGAGCAGGCACTGCGGGCGCTGCAGGGGCTGTTCCGCTGCCCCTGCCTGGTGGCACGGCCCCAGCGTTAGCGCCCGCTGCCAGCGGCACCGTGCCTGCAGATGGCGGCCGGCCCGCAGCCTGCCCTCGCCCTGAGGGAGCCGCACGGGCCGCCCCAGCCTGCGCGTGGCCCTGGGGTCCAGCTGGCCCCGGCTGCTGCCCGGCACCCCCGGGGCGGCTCCCCGAGGCCAGAGGGCACCCGTGGGAGGGCGCTTGTGCCGGGGGCTCGGCGCCGCGTCCCAGCCCCTCGTCCAGCTGCCGAGGCACCTTCAAAGGCATCGCTCCCACTGCTGGCCGGGCACAGCCATTGTCAGGAATATGAATATGAAAAAGGAGTAAGAATAAGGAGTAAGAATAAGAATACAGAGTAAGAATAGAAATAGAATAAGAAGAATAGGCATAAGAATAAAGAATATCAAAATAACAGTAAAAATATTTAAAGGAATAAGAAAAAGCGTAAGAAAAAACATAAGATGAAAAGCATAAGAAAGCGCAAGAAAAAGCAAGAGCAAATGAAGGAGGATGAGGAGGAAGAAGAGGAGGAGGAGGAGGAGGAGGAAGAAGAACAAGGATGTTATAAATGATTGACCGTGAGCCAAATTATCAAAAATGCAAAAAGATTTATTTATCTTTTTCAGCGACCGAAATACAGTCCTCAAAACTACCACAGCCAAAGAGACAGCATCGAGCCCAGGATCGGCGTTGGTTGAACCTGGATCCAACCTCTATCGCATCGGACCCTCCCCAGCTCACAAGAGTCACTTCTAGCAATGAGGTTTTATACAGTTTCTTGTGCCCGAGGCAAAGGAGTCCCAATTTCTTTTGTAACGCTTCACATTCATTGCTGTTTCTTTCAGTGTGCAGAGCTGGACAAAGACCATCTCCAGGTGGATAGTCAGCGTTAATGGGCTCTGGGAAAACCATGTATTCACATGTATGATCCTGGCATCCCTGGCTATCTTGATTGATGTTATCTGCAGGACAATGATGATCGCTCTGAGGCGGTTTCCAACTACTCAGATACCAGTGACCATCGTGCTGGAAGCGTCTATTCTTACACTAAAGTGTTGATCGTTATCTTAGCTGTGTCCGGGAATCCTTGGAATCTGAATAGACATCTGCTCTCAGGCCGTGGGTGGTCACAGACACGTTGGGATTTCACAACCTTTATAACACACATTCTTTAATAGCATGAATTGTTTCTAACATATATTTCAAGGAGAAGAACAAGGAAAAGAGCAAGAAGAACAAGGAGCAGAGGCAGTGAGGATGAGTCAGGGTCCCCCAGGCAGGGCAGGGACCCGGGTATTCCCCTGGCCCCAGGCTCTGTCCCTGTGCTGAGCTCCATGTTCTGGGCGACCCTGAGCACCAAGGAGAGCTGATGGAGAGCCTCAACGGGACGCATTGGCAGGCACAGAGAGCTGAAGTTTTCATCCTAATCTGTCTCTCTCTCTTTTCCTTCCTTCTGTAGAATGGAGATATGTGATTACTTGTATTAATTGTGATAACTGGAGCCATTCAGCTTGCAGGCACATTTTAGGTTCATGATAAAATTGCAATAAAATAATTTTCAACCTGGAAAGAAATACAGGCAAGTTCTCTGCAGAAAAGCTATAGTGAATTTTTTATTTTTCTGAAGTTAAATTTAGCAGTGCCGTCTCAGGTCTCGGCAGTTTATTGACAATTCAGAACACTGATTAACTGGGAACATCATTCATAAAGTCATTAAAACATACATTCTGGGTGTCACCCAATATATTCCGGATTTTTTGCATTTATTGTGCTTGTTGATGTAGCAAACCAATATTCACCAAAGAGCATCTTGATTTAAGTCTGGGTCAAAGTGAGGGCCAGAAAGGAAGAAAGATCTGTTGTATTAGCTGCAGAAACAGATTTATCCCATTTATCATTTATCCCATTGAAATAAACAAAGGGCCAGGAGACTTCTTCTCCTTTTTAATGCCTTTATTGAAAATGATCAGCTCAGGATTAGGTGGCTCGGCGGGACGGCAGGTCTGCAGGTCCCGTCGTCTCCCAGAGCGACTCAGAGAAGGAGGATATGCGCAGCTCTGTCCATAAGGGGCAGAGCTGGGGGAATCCAGTCCCTCCTCGTGGGAGCCTTTAGGGCGTGTTATCCCCGTCAGATGTTACTTTTGCCGGCTCAGTCGGCCTGGTCTCACCGCCGGGGTCGTCTCTTGTGGTCAGGGCGAGAGGGTCCGAAGGTGTTTCGCGTCTCTGCAGGCTCAGCACTCGGCTCCTCACGTCCAGACATCACTCCAGTCTCTCAATTCTTAGGTGGCTCGTTGTTTTGGGGTTTTCTCCGTACAGTGGGGGACCCATGCTGCATTGTGGTCTTGGAGTCACTTTGCATAGCCCCCCTCACCTTCTCAGGTCTCTTCTACTGTTCGGGAAGGTTCCCACCCTTCTGGGAAAGGTACAACTTAGCCTCGGGCGAGGCTCTGCTGATACAAAAGGAGCGATTAGCCACAACGACTCGTGATTACAATAACAAAACACGAAGAACTTCAGCAGCTACCCGTGGTCTGGCTGCCTTTTTGTAACTTTTTCTCACAAAAAAAATATTACCCGAATTTTGTTCATAACACCATGAAAACAAAAGGCTGTCGTTCCACAGAAAAGTTGTTTTTGCTGAAAGCAACCTTCACATGTGCCCCAAAAGAAGCAAAAAATTTGAAGGCTCTGAAGAATATCCCCAAACTCAGCCAAAGTTGTGCAACACCTTTTCCTCCTTCACATTCCTGCCATAGAGTGAGTTCTCCTCTCGTCTAAGCAGTAAATATTCTCATTTCTCTGAAACAAATTATGCATGCTGCAGGTTCAGTACTTTACTTTTGCTAAATTTTGCACAATTAAAAAAAAAAACAATGGAATCTAGGGGAACAAAGGGATTTGGTCATCTGATTCTTAAAAATTATTCAAGTGAGGAAGTGTTTGTTTCCTCATTTCCTTCTACCCTTGCTTCTCTCCTACAGTGCTTTGAAGCACTGAGATGTCATCTCTGGCTCCAGATTTGCAGCCACAGGTCTGGAGTCTGCAAAATTAACCTCATTATGTTTGGCCTATTTTATGGCCTTCCCTAATTTTCTCCTACTGTCTCCTGTCAGGAGCACACTGGGTCAGATGGAGCTTGGAATGGACAAAATGGTCAAATCATACACAACTTTCTCAGTGCCACACAAACTTTTACAGATTGGATGAATCTCTCTCCATTTGGCAATTTTTCAGGTTGGGGAGCCCTAGGCTACTCAGCCATTGCCTGAAAATGAACATTTAATCATTCTTGTCAACAGCTGTAAAAACTTCCCAGGTTCTCCTATGTGCTCCAGGTCAATGTGTATTGGATTTGTAGGCACATCCCATTTCTGTAATGCCAAGTGATTCTGGTTTGTTCTCTATTCCTCACCTAATAACTCTTAGCACTAGATTTATTTTTCCCCCTCATCATTGCTTTAGCATTCATGGAACTACCTGCCCAAAATACTGCTACCAAACAGTAACAACTCTCTTTTTGTATGTAAAATTGGGTGTCTTTGTCACCATTCACAGTGCTTTATATTTATGTGCATGGAACTACCACACACTTTATTATTAGTCACACTGTTTTAAAAGGTTTTCCTGTAATGTATCATCCTCTGCCCTGGCTTTGCATTTCCAGCTTAGTACCACAACAAAATTTTGTTTCTTCACTGCTCCTCTCCTTTTGCAGGTAATTTATTTAAAAGTATAAAAATCTTCCAGTGCAGGGCTCTGCAGGACTCAGGTGACCTCTCTCTGCTGAAAGAACTGATTATTTCTCCCTGCACTTTGTTTCTTACCTTTTCAGCATTTACCCATCTATTCATGGACCTTCTTTGATTATATTGAGGCTTCTAAGTTTTCCTAAAGTCTTTGATCAGGGGCTCTGTGCAAAGTCTTTTTGGAAATCCAAATAGACTGTATCAAGCAGATAATTCCTGTGCCATTTCAATTACCATCTCATTTCCTCTTGCTTTTAAGTTGATTGAATATCCTCTACTGCTGTTTGGAATTTCAGTTTTATTTCTCAGTTAAGTTTCTACCGGTGAACCTGCTCCCCATGTCTAAACTAATATAATTTTACCTGCTCTGCTATTCAAGGCTCTTTACTGCTTATTTTCTCCTGAGATATTGATTATGGCCAGCAACCTACTCTTGGTAACAGATTGCAATGCCCAAGTGAGACAAATTGCTCTAAAATCTCTTCTTCCTCCTCCCAAGTCTTTTCTCATGCGCTCCAGAAACATCAAAGTCCTTTAAATTAAAAGTCAAATTTTTTAAAGTGTGTTTAAACAGAGAGGGATGAAGCTTTTAAGACCATCATCTCTAATTCTCACAAATGCTGTCTCATTGACTTTTTGTGGTCTCCAACTGTCTCTTTGCAGGTATTTGCCAGTTCTTGTCCTTGAATGGGACAAAAATTGGTTGAGAAAGGTCTCTTAAGAAATTCCTAATATTGTATTTTATAGGCCCGCATACACCATGAGTTTTCAGCCCATGACTAAGTCTGCAAAAATAAGCAAATAAATCAGCACTTATTAATAGTATTATAAATTATTAACACCAACACTTCTCTCAAACCTGGTTAGTGAGGCTTGTACTCAAACTCTCCTGCACCCAGGTCATTCCTCCTTCACACCTCACACAATCTGCTGAGCAACCAGGGCTTGGCTGCAGAAACATTTTATTTTATTTATCATTGGTTTTGTCACTTCCAAACCATAACTGACCCATAACAAATGAAACTTACTGCAAGAAAACTCAGCACAGTTTGGAAAATCAACCACTTCTGGAGAAAAACAGCTCCTTTCTACACCAGGCTGTTGAAGATCTCACAAGAGCAGTGGGTAAAGGAAAATATTCAAGATTCCCATAGACAATAAAGCCAGAGATAAACATCACTGCTAACACCTCACAGCAGAGCTTCTCAGGACTTAAAGAAAGGATGAAGCAAAGGAGATATTAGGGACACAAAAGCAGTAATAAGATATTTTGTTTTCTTTCCCCTTGCATTTCCATATTGATCCTAGGCTAAAACTTCCTCTTCTCTCCCTTTTTTATCTGTCTGAGTGCAGCTGCTGGGTTTTCAATAGAAACATACATCATGCCCTATCAGACAGCACTGCCTTCAACAGGTGATGGAGCGTGGTGGACCCAGGCAGGCACCAAAGCCCCTCATAAATCTTCACGTGTGAGGGTAAGGATGGAGCATGAGGAGGATCACAAGAGGGGATAAAAAACCCAAACTTTGCCACAAGTCAGCCGTTCTCAATTAAAGCTAGATTACTGCTGGAATTAAAGTTCTCTCCTCGCTCTCTTGAGCTGAAATTAAGAGACAGGGATTGAACAGATGTGCTGCTGTGTGGTGGAGATAATCAATCTGCCAGAATGTGCAGCCCTGGCACAGGTAAAGCTGCTAAAGTGGGGACAATGGGAGAAAGAAACGAGGATAAACAAAGATCCAAACGCTTTTTGTAGTAGTTTATCAAATGCATTTCCTCTCGGAAGGCACGTGGAATGAATCTTGAACCCGAATTTTTGGTTTTTCATATTCCCACGCGTTGTCAGCTGCAGGAGCTGGGGCCAGTGGGGGCAGAGAGATGGAAAAGGGGTATAATTCACTCCCCAGGACACTGAGGGGAGCTTGTCCTGCTGCCATGCTGGTGGGTAACACCGTGACTGCTGCTGCAGTTTCATATTCTGATTAATACTGCACCAGTCTGACAGCCATTAGCCTGCCTCTGAAGCATTTCCTCCGCCTCTAAATGGCTAAAAAGTTGCTTTTGATAATATTCTTGACAACACAACGTTACCTGTGTAAGCTATTGCACCTCTGTGCCTCCTACACATGCATTTTAATTTTATTTTTTTGAGACCTAGCAATCATAAGGCAATTTTTAAGATTCGGAGAGCTTTCTTCAAATATAAATAATCAAAGGGAGATTTACCGACTGAAAGCTTAAAGCTTTTTGGGTTTTTTCCCCAAGTTTACTGAATTTTCAAAGAAAGTTACAAAATATTTGCAACAGATAAGACCTAGAAGTGATGAAATTCTGCTCAGGTTTAACTCTGTAGTCTTTTTTGCTGCAGGGTTTCTGTATATGTTCTTTGTGCTCTGACCTATGGTGTTACCCAATTTTGAACATTTTTCTCTTGCAGAGTTTCTTCTCGGCCATACCCAGAATGTACATCAGTGTCTACCAGGATTTTTCCCTGGGGAGGAACATATTTCATCAAAGATAATATTGGACAAAACCAGCCTCCTGTATATATTGTAAATCAGAATTTCTATGGAATAGCACAGCTTTACTAAATAAAAAGCAAACAGGCACATTTCCCTCAGTGAGGATAAACGAAAACAGGCCATGCAAAAATCATAAGAAAACAATCTTGCATTCATTCTAAAGTTTCTTTTGTTTATTCATTTATTAATGTTGTTTTGCTAAGCCAGCTAGCAGAAGTATGAGAGCTGGTATTCAGAAACATCATGTAAGAGATTCTCCGTAACACAAAAACTACATTTTCTCAGCTTTGCCTATTTACTTGCTAAGTTGCTCTTTGCCACATTAATTAGCACATTAAAATTTAATTCTTATTAGCTACTGAAATCAGTTGGCAAAACCTTCCTCAGCAAGCATTATCCCATTACCAAGTTGATATTATTGGAATTTAACATTAAGTGGTATTTTTAACCAGGAGCAGTACAATATAACAAAATACTGTGTGTTTATTCTTCCTGCTAACAAACAACCAAAGTCATTCAAACCTTTCTAAGGGGGTAATGAGATAATTATCAAAAGTGTGTACAGTGTGAGCTGCCATGTTCTAGGTAACCCTTTCGTGGAATTCCCTCTTTCCTTTATCCTTAATTTCTCATTAGCACACATATGGGGTTTATTAAATGGCTTTTCAAGATTCCTGGAAGAGCACCATTGCAATGGAGTGTCTTAGCACAGCCTGTATTAAAATCAATTTAATTCCATTCAAGTCAATTAGATTTATATGGGTTTAAAGAGCTCTCAGGAATACAGTAAGCATAGACATGTGTTAACAATGTGATCCTTTCTATCATAAATAAATTGGAAAGAAAAAAAAAAAAAGAAGAGAGAAATAACACTTTGGAACAAAAGAAATATTAATAGAAAACAAGTCCTATCCTGCTGAAAGCTGAATTAGTGTGAATATTTAAGTAACATTTTCCCTAAGGTTTCAAGTACTGCTCAGAGGATGCAAATGTTTAAGAAAATCACTTTGGGAGGAAAAGAAGTTTCCCTGACTTCCAAGGACTTCTGAAATAGCTTTAAAGAAAATTGGGACACATTGGGAAACTACTTTAGAGAAGTTGGATAAAGAGAATCTTCTCCTGCTCAACACTGTTCTGCACTGTTAGGGTGTCTGTTTTCTATGTTTTAGGAAACAGTGTACCAAAAAAGGAACAAAAAAAAAGGAAAAATCATCTAATTGTTAATGCTGCTCAGTGCAGGAATCATGGATGAGATAATTAAACCCAATGATTGTTGTGAACTGCGTCTTCTCTTGACAACAGCTTGGGAAATGAAATATTTTTTTAATTAGAACTATGTGCACTTCTTGAAAAATCAGTGGAGGTTAATAACTTTTCTCTGTTTATTAGAGGAAAAATTGGGGCAACTGTTCAATGGTCAATTTGCCCCCTGTATCAGACACCTGGTGTGTTGGGGTTCCTCTCAGGGGGGTGGGAGGGTTTCCACTTTTTCTTCCTGTGGTAACACATTTGTTCTTTCCTTTAAACCTAGTGAGGTTTCAGTTAAATCTGCAAATTTGCTCTGAACTGAAAGTTCATTAACAAAGGGATGTTCTTTGATACAGTCATGTATTTGAGCATTAAAGATGCACGAAAAAGGAACAGTCTGGAGTGTGTCACAAGAGATCAATAAACACCCTCTGGCAACCAAAACTGGGTATTTATTATGGCAATTATGAAATTGCGGTCTGAGATAATGTCAATTTTCTGTAATTTTATTTTAAGAAGAAAAGCCTATCAAGCTGAAATTTTCTGAGCAAGCAGCAAGATTAAGGATCTGTAGAAAGAATCTGTGAGGGCTGTTCTTCAGCATCTGTGGGGAATTATGGTTACCTTTATGGTAAAGTGCTTCCTTCAGTCTCATTTACAATGTGTAAATTAGCTCCTAATATTCACCACCATGTTTCAGAGAAGTCCAGGGTGACACCTGCTAAAAGAAATAAATTTTACTGCAAGATTTCCTTCCTGAATCTGAATCCCAGCAAAGTTGCACGTTGGCTTTTTTAATTTTTTTACAGGAAGATATTTTTGGTATTTTATATCTGGCTTGCTTGTAGTTGACTCTAGAATTTTTAAAAGTACCGTAAAATCTGCAAATGAATTTATTTGCTTTTCAGGAAAACAAACAAATGTTCTCTAACATAAACACTGCAATGAAGAGGATTCTTTTTGACTCTATAGCTGCTTGAAATAATGGGGAAAAAAAGAGGAAGGTGAAGCATTACTCTGACAAAGATAGCAGAATACTGATATAAATCACACAGAAGGCACACATTGCTTAAAACGTGATGAACTTCACATCAAGATAAATAAAGAATATCTTCAGGCTTTAAATAACATCTTGGTAAAACCATTAAAGTGTTTGAATAGCCACATACAGATGGCATATCTAATTTTCTAGTACAGGAAATTATAACTTGGATGTCTTTCAAGTCAGGTCTCAGATGCTGTGCTGATTGTTTGAGTTCCTGTGTCAGGCACCAAGTGCAAATTTGGTGTTTGCACTGGAGGATCACATTCCTTTCCATGTCATTGGTCACAGAGAAATAGTACTACACACAAGAAATAACTTTAGCTTAGGTTTTGTTTGGGGATTTTTATTTTGGGGGGGTTGAGAACTCTTCTGTTTTTTCTCTTTCTTTCTTTCTTTCTTTCTTTCTTTCTTTCTTTCTTTCTTTCTTTCTTTCTTTCTTTCTTTCTTTCTTCTCTTTCTTTCTTCTCTTTCTTCTCTTTCTTCTCTTTCTCTCTCTCTTTCTCTCCTTCTCTCTCCCTTTCTCCCTTTCTTTCCTTTTCCTTTTCCTTTTCCTTTTCCTTTTCCTTTTCCTTTTCCTTTTCCTTTTCCTTTTCCTTTTCCTTTTCCTTTCCCTTTCCCTTTTCCTTTCCCTTTCTTTTCTTTTCTTGTTTGTTTGTTGGGGTTTGTAGGGTTTTTTGGGGGCGGTGGGGTTTGTTGGAGCTTTTTGGTTGGTTGGTTGGTTGATTCGTTGGTTGGTTGGTTAGTTGCTGGTTGGTTGGTTGGTTGTTGGTTGGGTTGGGTTTTTTCAGGCAGTGGGCTATGCATCTAAAGAATTTCCGACCAGATCAGGGAAAAAATCTGTCATTTTAAAAGCCTGCATGGCTACAAGAACCAGAAAATCACACCACAACTTTCAGGCAGTGGTAGATATAATGCCACACCCCATTTCTTTACCAAAATTACTGATGTCAGGTTGAATACTTCAGGCTCATTATTAATCCATGAGCTGTCCTTAGATATTACCCAAATTTAGACTTTAGACCACCCAAATTTTTAATCCTGTGCTGGGAAAAGCTCTGTCAGCTGAATTGTTGCTGAAATCTTGGTTTCCTGAGGAAAATCAGGAATGTTATGCCCTGTATCAGCTCTCCAAAAGAGGAAGTATCTAAGCAGAATAGCACTTGGATTCCTAATTGGATACCAGCCCCTGTAAATATGTCAGAAAAAGCCGCAAGAGCCTCAAAAAAGTGACAATTGAATAACGCACTTTAAAAAATCGTACAGTGTGTGTTCTTCTAGAAGCATTTTTCAGGAACTGGCATTCAGCTTCAAGCTGGACTCAGAAACTCTCTTCCTCCAGGTGTTCCCAGTTAAAAATTTAAAGTCTCTGAAAGGCTCACTTTAGCCAGATACTCAATTTTCTTCATTCAACTTAGAGAAGAACAAGAGATCCACAAAAACACACAAAAGCCAAGAATATATGAGTTAATGATCTCTTCTGGCCCCAGTCTTTGAGAATCCATTTAAGATACAACATTACCCACAGCAGACAGGATATTTTACTCTAAAATAAATATTTTAAAGCATAATTAATATTCAGTAAAAAGGAAAGGCTGGGTGAATACCTTACAATTTCTTCAACGTTTGCACAAATAAACACATTAATTACTGTCAGTTGTTTTCTTATATGTGCTTGTTCATTTCATATGAACATCCTACAAGTGCATTGCTTACTCCAGAAGACACAAAAGTGGCAAATATTTAATTTTAAGCAGGTGATATTCACGAGAATGAATTCCAGATCCTGTAAAGATTGCAGCTTCAGCATAAATTTGATAATATTTGCCTGGTGAGCTGATGAAAGCAGATGATCTCTGCTGTGAGAGGGATTTCCAAAGGGCTGAGTGTTGATATAACTTTGAAATTACACACTGAAATTTACTTCAGCAGCACGCATGGAATCTAATCAAAAACTGCCAGCAAAAATTCAGGTTTTATGAACAGGTGCTAACAGCTACTTACAGATATTGAACAGACCAGCAACAGTTTGTAAGTATTTCATAGAGTATAGAACTTAAAATAATCAAATGTGATGGACAGTGGAGCAGAAAAATCTTAATTTACTCTTTTAAAAATTATCTTCTCAGTTTTAGAAACAAGTAAGCAAATAAAGTGTGCCTAATTTGAACTTACTTCAGCTTGCTAAGAATCAAAGGAATCAAAAAAAATACAGGGAAAAAAAGCCTTCACTATAAATATGTAAATCTCCAATCTGCTGAAATAAGAATAAAAAATAAACCTTAATTTCTCTGAATTAAGGGCTTTTTACTCATTTTTCAGCCTTTTGGGGATAAGATACAATCAATTTTTCTGAGGAAATTACATTAATTTTATATTTATTTATATATTTATGTATGTGTATATATATATATATATCTATGTATATAGATATACAGAGAGATACTATGCAGTCTATAAAGTTAAAAGATGGAGTGTGCGTATTTTTTTCAGTAAAAAGCTATAATAAGTTATATTACTCAGCTTTTTCATCTTCTTTACCATCTTTACATTTTCATCTCTTCTTTTCCTCTTCTTTACTAAGAAAAGTAGCATCATTTGATACTACTAAATGATACTACCACTACCATGTAGTATCAAATCGCTGAAAGCATTTCATTCAGTGACATCAAAGCTAAAATAATTGTGTGATAAATATCAGCCTGAGACTCAGGGGACACCAGATTATTAAGAAACCAATCTGATTATTTTATTTTTAAGTCGTGAATTTAAAAAGACACGTATTTAATTGCACTACTGAAAAGGTGTGAAAATTAACTTCTAAGGAAAGAGGGAGTTATATTGTGATTTCCCTTTTGCTTTAATTAAGACTTGCATGGAAGCTGTGTTTCTTTTGTGAAGGGAATAAAGGGATTTTGTCTTTACCTGATGTTGTTTCTATGCCTTTGTAAAATATAACTTTAGAAGAATGGAGGTGTGTTGAAGGATACTTTCCAGAAATAAGTGTCTCAAAGCAACAAATCCTGTCCAAAATTCAGGATAAAGTTCTAAAAGGAGAAATTGGTTCTCTTCTACCTTTGAGCATCTCTAATCTGTAAAAAGAAGACAATAGAGAGCTAAGTGAGTGAAATTATTAATTAAGAATTTCCAAATACTCCATGATTTGCAACAGAAGCAGTTGCTGGCTTAAGGCTAATACTGAATTACATTACTGAAATGGATCATTCCAATTCGACAGCCCAAATAAATCCATTGAAAACCATAAGATAATGACAACATAATAGGCATTATTTAATCACATCACCTACCTTCAGGATGCTAAAAAAATATAAAATGTCAGAATTCTAGAAATTCTATTAACATCTATAATTAAAATTTCATGGATGGGACTGAATTCCCTGGAGAGCCAAGGGAGTCTCTTTAGGAGCCTCCAGGAGCCCACACTTCAGTTTCACATTTCAGCTTCAACCCTTTGTCCTGTTGGTGGACAATCCAGCTGGGGTCACTGTGGTTATTGCTTTATAGGGAAATTGTGACAATCAGAACATTAAAGAAAATCCATCCATTTTCCCACTTGGGGCATTTGAACCACACATCCTTCCTGAAAATAAGACTTCAAATGATAATCCCTATTGTTCTTAAAACTTTACCATAGATCTAGAAAACTAAACTTCTTCACATTACAACCCATTATGATTTTTTTTAAAACTCCTAAATATTGAATTACAGCTTCGCACTAAAGTATTAGTACATTTTTATTACTTCTAAACAGGATCGTGAAATTATAGAAATCATTTCTATAATTTTATATATTTAATGAATATGTTTATATATGAAACACTGAGAAATGTTTTGACCTAGATTTTTTTTTTGCCTAAGCCACAAGTTTGCTTCTCATTTCATGACTGTGGACAGTGGGAGAAATGAGTGGTCAGTAGTACATTTAATTACTTTGGGACCAGTGTGTTTCAGAGTTAATTAAAAGATGCTAACACATTTTCATTTCCCCACAGGAGGACATGAGGGGAAAAAAGAAATTAAATCAGGAAAGAGAAATATCTTCTGTTGCTTCTTTTAAACTGTGTTTTCTCCACTTGCCTTTAGAAACTCACTCAATATTTACCAGAATAAAATGTGATGCATGAAGGGGAAAAATAAACAGTTACAGCTCTGTGAATTTGAGTACAGATACTAAACAAAATTTTTAAATTAATCCCAGACATAAAGGAATAAGCTCTTTTATTTTTTTCCAGAGGAGAGCCCAACAGCCAGCAGTGCATGATCCCAAACCAATATCAAGCCTGACAGGATATAGAGCTGTTCAGCTGCACCAATTCTTCAGGAAATGTTCCTCCTCCCCCTCTGGAGTGATGAAAGAAAAAATATCAATACCACTCTGAAAAATCAGCAGTGGAAAATATGGTAGGAAATAACCCGTTTCTGACTGTTTCTTGCCATTTTATTAAAGATGAAATCAAACTTGTCCATCCTCAGCGCATCCTCTTTACCCCAATGCAAGAAACATAAAAAATCATGTTTTAAAGCAAGGGAGAGTACCCATCTGTTGCACCAGTGATTGACAGAAATCCTATTTCTGAGAGCTGAAATGGCAGATGGCCTTTCCTGAACCTCATCAGATGGATTTGTCATAAAAGGAAATGTGTCCTTTCATTTGACATGCTCTTTCCCATTGATTTCCAGATGACAAACAACTAGGAAATGCACTGAGAAATAAACAAACCATGGCCTTGGACTTTGTTTCATGAGGACTGGGGATTTTCTAGAATTTCAATTTAATTTTCCATTAAATGAAGATACACTGTAATACAGTCAACTTCAGAGGCGATTTGGAATGAGTCCTTTAATTTCCTACACAAAAAAATGCATTTAAAAGCTGAACTTTTGCAGAATGCCAGTAAGTTTATTGCTGGAGAGTTCAGGCTGAAGTTGTGGGCACATTCTGTGGTAAAGATATTTACCTTCTTTCAGTCCTTCAGAGTTATTATTTAGAACATGGTTTTAGTATTGGTTCCTTCCTGAATACTTCCATTTCAGAACACAATTATCCATTTTAAATGGTCAGATCTTAGGTTGTACCTATATTTTGGATCAGGGGGAAAGTTTCTGCAGAACACAAGGACACTGCAATTTCTTAAAGGGTAGAAAAATGTCATCCATGAGTATGTTTAATCATTAAAGACAAGCTACAGTCCAATTCTGCTAGGTAGAAAAAAGTTTCCTCTATACCCAGCCTTGCCAATGATTCCAGGAATTTCTACTGGTTGGTTAGTACTTCATAGGCCATTATAACACAGGTATGCTGTGCCCATTAAATTCAATTATTAAAACAAGTTTCAGACTGACATTGAAGTTCCATCTTGAATTTCCTTGCTCTTTAAAACCCCTTTATTCCTCATCTCTTCTGCACCTGGGGTCACAGAGACCCACCAGGTGCATATCATCATCAAAATATAATTTATTTGAGGACTACAAAGCCATTTCGATCTAGGAGTTCATTTTTTAAAAGGTTTCTGAAGTGGATACAAGGAATGCCAAAGCTATTAGGCTGAAAACATTTGATAAAACAATTCATTATTTAATCGAGGACAACATGTTTCCCGGAAAGTGGGAGAATTGCCTCGTAATCCAATCTGCCTCCATCAGCCAGATGAGACCACTAGAACTTTTCCAATTGAAAAGATACAGGGCCTGAGCCATAACTGTGATTTATTTATGCCCACAATAACTCTCTGAACTGAATTCAGCATTGCAGACGCAGAAGTGCAGATCTCCAGCATGGAAAGTCTTATCAGCAGCGGCAGCAGATGAGAGAGCTGCAGCCACAATTCTGGGCCAAACCAAAGAGATTCTTGTGCCTGCAGCACTTAGAAAAAGCTCTTTTTCAGGCTGCCAAGAGGAATTTCAACCGGGAAAAACTTCCAGGATTAAGAGGGGTGTAAAGACAGGATAAAATCTTCAAGCACTTAAAAAGGGAAATTAAAGAAGATAACAGTTTTTATTTCATGTCGGCACCAAATGGGCTGGAAAATATTGGCCCAGTGTTGCAGCACAGAAGTTTCTGAATTGTAGGACCAAGAAAAGCACTTTTATAATAAATAAATAAATGGGGACAAACTGCTCCGTGACTGGAGACCTCAAGAAGTGGTTTGAAAAATCAGTCACTGAGGGCGGATTGACATCAGAGCAGAAGCTGGGCTCTATTTCCTCATAGATTTAAGTCCAGACAAAAGAAAAGCATGTCTAAGAAAGTATGTAAGCATGTTCATGTACTTTTTGGGTTTGTTTAAATCCAAACAGCTTTTTTGGCAGATATATTTTCTCTCACACTAGAGCCTGTGGCTGGCAAAGCAGTCCCTTACTGATGGGGCAATCTGGTTCTGGCAGCTCTCTGCAAGATTTTGAATTACCTTAATTTAAAAAATTCATTTGAAACAGGGCAAAACTGTGGTCCTGGCATAACCTAACCAGAGTCAGCCTCCCATGTCAAAAAGTTCCTATTTTTTTTTTTTTATTTTTCATTTTGTAGGAGTGGTTAAGCAAACCAAATCCCACACCCTATAAGGAGAACTGTAGAGAAAATCTCCTGCATTCAAGCTCCCTGAGGAAAAAATTAGGACTGATTTTATGAATTAGGACTGAATTAGGGAGCGATGATAATGCACATAAATAAGATTAAAGCCAAGAAAGAGTTGTAGGAATAATTGGAAACTTAAGAGTCCAGGTCTAAACAGTAAAGGGAAGGAAATAATAATGTATTTGAAATTGCTACATTCTTACAAAGATATAAATGATATAGATATAGATATAGATATAGATATAGATATAGGTATATTGATAAAGATTGATATAGATATTTATATGATATATATGATATAGATATAGATTAGAAATAGATATATATAGATGAATATATATAGATGATACAGATATAGATAGATTAGATATAGATGGTATAGATATAGATGACAGATATATACATAGATTTAAAATTTCCACCAAGAAAAAACAACAAAAAAAACCAACAAACAAACAAAAAAATTTCATCATCACTGTCCCCCTCTTCTGCCCCATCAATAATTATTGAAAGCAATATTAAACAGACCAGTTGAACTCTGACTACTTTTCTTTCTACATTGCCCCCTCCTTCAGACTCTGGCTACCAAATCCATCATTAATCTCCTCTGCTTTGGGATCTCTCATGAATGACTCTCAACCCATGGGTTATTTATGATTTTTTTTTTTTTTTTTTTGACAAATAGATGTGCACATGTGGCAGTGGAGCAATTCCTCTGGGAGTGCATCAGACTCACTGCTCACACACAAGCTGTCTGACATGCAGGGCTCAGGAATGAACTGCAGAGCTCCACAATATCCCTGCTCAGGAATTCAGGATGTGGGTGGTGCTGGATTCCTGGAAACCCTAGGTTTTATCAAACAGATCTGGGTTTGAGGCAAGTGCTGGCATGTCCTGGGGTAAGGAAAGGGAAAGGACATGGACATGGTGTTGTCACCTTGAGTTAAATCTATTTATGTTCATTCTCTACGGGTTTTGTCAGCTGCGCTTCCGCCGCAAGCACAACCAGCTGCCAACCTCTGGATCTGCAGCTGGGAGTCCTTGTCCCCCCACACACACAAGGGCTCATCTCAGTTCTCTCCTATCCCTAAACTCCTCCAGTTTGGCCTTATTTTCTGCCTGACACAAAACCTTCTCCTTCCTTCCTTCACTCCACAGACCTTCTGTGAGATCTCCTTTAATGCTCGCTGCGCTCTTGTTGGGATTAAAGACACAGCAGAGTTGCTGTCTCTGATGTGCAAAAAGTAACTCTTCACCCTAAAATCCAGATGGTTTGTCACCTCCCTGGTGATGTACCCCTAAGCATGCTCTCTCAGGAAAGAAAAATTTAAAAATTTAAAAATAAAAGATAATAGATTAAAAATAATGTTCTCCGGCTCCTCAGATTTTCACTGAAGTTACAAAAAATCTATTGTGCTAAAAAGAAAAGGAAATTTCATTAAGACAAGGTGGAATCCTCTGCTTTTGACTGCCACTGCTTTGCTCCGAGTCTCTTTTTATTATGCACTTACAAACTGCAGTGTCTCCCTCTAGGATTTCAAAAATCTATGTTTTAAATAAAGTCAAGTAAGCAACTAAACAGAGGAAAGGAGAGCAAACAACAGAAATTACTGGTTTTGAATTAACAGATAACAATATTTAGTTGCTTACACAACCAACTGTGAACATGCAAATAGAGTTTAGAGCTTTTACACAGCTTCCTCTGGTTAGAGATCTCCACCCAAAAATGTGTAAAATAATTTTGCACAGTCAATCCATATATATAATACTCTGTTTGGTTTGGCAGTTCATTAGTCCTTTTGAGTTCAAATTCTGTAGTTCTGCATATTTACAGGATTTTTCTCCTTGTATTATTAACAGCAATGGAACACTGAGAAAACAAGGCAGCAGCTGAAGCATTATCTCTGGAATAATGCAAATATGCAATCACTCACAGAGACATCTCACTGCATAGTTCGCTTTGCAGATTGTTTTATTGCATCTCTCCATTATTTGGTGTCCCCCACCCAATTACTGACAGGAACCACCAGACAGGCAGTCCAACAAAATGTGCCAGCATCAAGGAGGTTTCTGGGTTGGGAGGAGGAAAATGAGATGAAAAATCAAAATATCCCTCCTGAATGGGATTTTCAAGGAATCATGAAACATTAAATTGCAGATGGCAATCTCTGCCAATTAATATCAGATCTTTAACCAGGTTTTAGCTCCTCAGAGAATGGAAAGGAGGGTGGCAAACACATTTTGACAAACTCAGCGCTGTGAGCTGGTGTGAACATTTCTCCAGCCCTGAGGCTGAGACCACCAGCTGGCCCTCAATAAAATCCCCTTTTGGCTTGTGCTCCTGAGTGCCAAATAATAGATGGGGGTCTGACAACTGCTCTGCCAAAGGAGGAAGTGATGCCCAAGCATTCCACGTTTGTGCAGCATTTATTTAACATATGAGGGATTCACTGTGGAAGAGGAGTCCATTTATAGACTCTACTTATTGTGAATAAACATTATATATATATATATATATATATATATATATATATATATATATATATATATGTGTGTGTGTGTGTGTGTGTGTGTGTATATGTATGTATGTATAAAAAATATAAATATATATATTTTATATTTATAGACTCTACTTATTGTGAATAAACATTTTATATATATATGTATAAAATATATCTTTTATATTTATATATATCTCTATAAATGTTTATTGTGAATAAACATTTTTATACATATATATGTATAAAAATATAAATATATATTTTATATTTATAGACTCTACTTATTGTAAATAAATATTTTATATATATGTATAAAAATATATATATTTTATATTTGTATATATATAAATGTTTATTGTGAATAAACATTTATATATATATCTATAAAAATATAAATATATATATTTTATATTTATAGACTACTTATTGTGAATAAACATCATATATATGTATAAAATATATATTTTTTATATTTATATATATCTATAAATGTTTATTGTGAATAAACATTTATAGACTCTACTTATTGTGAATAAAGATGATATAGATAGATATAGGTATATAGATATATATACAGATAGAGATTATATAGATATAGAGATAAAAATAGATAGATAGAGATATAGACAGATATAGATAGATAGATAGATAGATAGATAGATAGATAGATAGATAGATATAGATATAGATTATCTAGATATATAAGTTACTGGTAAACATAGTGGATTGCCCCAAAGCTGAAATAATTGTTAGAAAGATTCATTAGAAAAAAAGCTAGAAAATGCGTGGCCCCAAAATATATTTGTTTTTAAAAAGGAAAATCTCTTTCTGTCTATAATACAAAACAGTTCTGGAAGATTCCATACTTGCAAAGGTAAAGCTCTTTATGCTTTATAACATTGTAAATGTTACCAGATCTATGAAATGTCATGGGGATGTAATTTTAGGTGGATTTGAAAGATGCAGTGGCATTTCCAAGAGTCCTAACTGTCTTAGCAATGAATCCATAAATGGACTTCAGGGTTAGTTATTGCAGTGTCTATAACTGCTCTGACACTGCCTTAAACTTGAGTTATGCATCTCCACAAAGCACAGACAAAAAGTTTAGGGCTCCACAGGTGCTGTCAGTGAGGTCCTGAACAATTTGAGCACACCATGGATTTTGTGCACTCTGTCTCTCCCCAGGCAGGCATCTACATTTCCTTATATCACAAGGGTGGGAGAAAATCAACAAAAATTATCAAATGCCCAGGAAGTTTGCATTCAGGACACGAAGGGTCCATGTATTTAGACCTAGGAGATGAGAAATGCTCCCAAACCTGACTTCTCAAAATTTCCAGCCATGCAGAAGTGCACGTGAACTGCCGAAACAGAAACAAAAAGGAGAATTCTAACCCCTAGTCTCAATATTTCAGTCCCTATCCCCTTCCCCTTCTGAATTTTCTTCTGTATGTAAATCCCACACCAAAATGAGGATTTCCCAGCTCAGACAAAAAAGAAGTGGAAAATGGCAGGAATCATCAGGGTAGAACATCTGTTTTCAACTCACTGCTTTCACAGAATTAGGAAAAAAAAGGATTGCATACTCTCAAATTTGGAAAATCTCCTAAGTTTTCTGGGAGCTGCTCTGCCGATTTCTTGCTGAGTACGACAGGCTTCAGCACGGACCCTGCTGTGGTGCACAGGGCTAAATTCACGTTTAACACAGCTCAGAATTATTAGCACAGGCGCCAAGACACAAAAAGTCACCCTTTTGGAGCCACTGGCTGTTCAGAAACCCTGATTTTCAGAGAGCTCTGCCAGAGGCACCAGCTCAGCAGCAAGGTGACCACGTTTTGGGAAGATTTCCTGCTGTCACCAGACAGAACCCTACAATGCAAGCAGGTTTTCCCCACCCCAGCCTGAATCACTGGGCGAGAAATCACAGCACAAATCTCTGAGCTGAACTTTGGTTCTTCCCTCCCCGCAGCCCTGAAAGGCCTTCCCAGAAAGCTTCCCCCAAGGTGTTTGCATTTTCAGGAAATGTTTGGCTTCACCACTCGCTGCTTCTTGCCAGTAGCACACACCTAAAAAAAGTTCCTGACAGGGTCTAAATTCTCTCTACGCAAGCAGCACATATTAAAAACTTGTTTTTCTAACATCTGTAGCTCCATTCAGGACACTAACCACGCATTCATGGGACATGGTGACTGCACACCACACAGGTATAAGCAAAGAAAGCCAGCTTAGAATGGTTTAAAACCACAGACCCAGCTATTCCAAGGGAAGCCAAGGATCAGGAGTTGTTGGAAAAGGTCCACATTTCTGTTAGCAAGTTGATGTCTTCTTTATTGCTTCAAATAATGAAAGAAACATTCAGCACTATTCATAAACGTTGAGATTTTTCAGAGAGGCCTGGCTGAGGTTTCTTCCTAAGCAAAACCCAGCCAAAAAATACCAACATTTGAAAGGAGCTGAATGCCAAATATTGTGCACTGGAGTTTTGCCATTTACCTCAGAGGGTCCAGCAGCAGGCACAAAATCCTCAGGAAACCACTGCCCCCTGCCAATCACTGCTTTTATAAGGAGTATTTTTGGTATGAAGAACAAAATACATAACCCTGGTTGTTTTAAAGCCTCCATTTCAAATATCTCGACAAACAGACCTTTTAAGAATAAGCACAAAGAGGAAAGCCAAAATCACCCAGACAGCCTACTATGAAAAATGTGAGCTGACCTGAAAAGAGAAAAATGGACATCAGTTTAGCAGTTTAGCACAGTCCTCATTCTGCAGTTCCTTAGTGGTGGTGGCCTTGTTGGCTGACAAGAGACACTGCTAATTCCATCATAAAAGTTTATTTTTGATGTTCTGGGCCCCCAAAAAAGCTTTGCAGCGTGCCATAAATTCATGTTTTCCTGCAAGTTTCTGCTTAGTTCTCTTGCACCCAGAGGGAGATTAGCTGCATGAAGGGGGGACCTTGCTTGAGACTCAACTTTTGCAAAGCATCACTTCACACTGCAGGTAATTTATCTCTTAACAAGATGCAATATATCATAGAAGGGAGTTTAAGCAGAGGTGAAATAAAGACCCTGGAAACTACAGACAGGTCCCATTGAAGCAGCAGCAAAGTTCCCTACGCCAAACCACATCCCATCAAAAAACACAGGTGTCAGGGTGTCACCAAGTGTATTTTGTTTTGCGCTTTCTCTCCCTCTTTTCTTTTCCCTTTAGGAGAAAGCAGACACAGATGGAGATAAGTGTGGAAGGATGGCACGTCTGCCAGCAGGTATCTCGATGCCAGTCTGGCTGGGCAGGACTCTTGGAGCACACAGGAGAGGAACAGTTTCCTTAGCAACCAGGAGAAAGCTCTGAGAGCATCTCCTCAGCCCCGTGCTGCTCTGCCCCTGCCCAGCTCAGCCTCTCACAGATTTCATATTTCGTTTCACACTTTATGAGGTTCATGATGGCTCCTGCCCCTGGAAGAGGCAGCAAAGCCACAAAGGGTTGGGAGAGGGCTGGCAGGGGGGGAATCCATCCTCGCACTGAGGGCTTGCACACCCTGGGCAGGAGTTCTACATCTTTTCAAGCTTTCAAATGTTTAGACGAATGTTAATCCCTGCATGTGATCTTTAGATATCGGTACTGTCCTGTACATTCCAAAATTTGTAAAATTTGGAAATTAACTGGAAAATGAACTGCCTTGGTTGGAGTTAGGAGAAGCAAGGGGATGGAGAGGAGAAAACAGACAATTTTATCACCAAAAGCTCCCCACATTCTTGAATAAAAATAATATGATTTTTCCATTTTATGTCCTTTTTTTTTTTTTTTTTTGGCCAAATCCAGACTCCTTCACTCGTTTTTTACACTTCCTCTGTTTTAACTTGAATGCAGATTGCCCCACACATTTTTAAAACCTTCAGCTAGTATATGCAACTATTTCACTTTCTCCACTGAGAAATCTGGTGAAAAGCCTCCGTAGTACAAGTTGTTCCTCTTTATCAGATGGCATTTTGATGTGGGGCTGTACAGCAGGCAGCCTACAGCCCAGTAATAGTGCTAGTACATGCTAAACCTGGAATTCCACAGCACTTTGATCCCTTTTATGAGGGAACATAAAGGAACTGAAATTGCTGGCCACAACCAGCAAGGAATTCCCCTCCTCTTCCTGCTTCACAAAACTGAGAACGCAAAATTGGTTGCATCCCTCCCAAGAAATCTTACAAGGGAGGCACCCTGTGTAAGGAAGGTGTAATTTCAAGGATACAAAGACTTAAAATACATCAAACTCTCTGTTTCCAGACCTCTCAGAAATTGCCAGATTCTGCCAACAGCGCCAGAAATAACCTATGAAAATGAGGTGTGGCTGACCTTGCTGTCAGACCTGACACATCAAAGCCTTACACAGAGAAACAATCTCCATTTCAACACCTAAAGTGAGCTTCCTCCTCGAGTTTCAAGTGAAGCATCCCACACAATGTGGTAGCATGCTGCAACTCCATGGAAAGCTTCACTGAATTTCATATATTTTAAGAAAAAAAAGACACAGAAAACAGTGAAACTTATTGGTTTTAATCACACAGCAGTTTTTGCTAAAACATCCTAATGCTTCTGAGAGACGTCTGAATGAGACATGAATATAAAGAGACAAGACAGGAATCCCTCTTGACTTGCAACCATCTGTGATAGATTTCTGGAAGTCGGTGAGGTGATTATATCCCTGGATGCTTTAATCACAGCGGTATTCCATCACACACATTCCCAAGGCATCCATTTGGAAAGACGGATCTCATCTGTCCCTAATTGATCAATCTGTGCAGCCCCTCAGAAATACTCACACCGTGTCAGCTGGGTTTTCAGAACCTAAATGACTGGAGAGTTTCCAAACCCGTGCTGTAAACTGAATTTCCTCATTTGCTGAACCATTCTGCAGCTCTCAGGCCGAGAATGCATCCCTCCACTGTTGAAGCTAATCAAACATAGCATCAGGCAAGAATTATTTATAAAAGTTCATTTATTATAGAAATTCATCTCGTGCTGGCTTGGACCGACAGAATCAATCTTTTTTTGCTTCTGAAGGTTCTACTTTTCCACATGTGCTTGTGAGGCTACATGTGTTGTTTTCATGGGAAATAAAATGGTTTTTTAGGTGAGGAAACTCCTCTGATTTTTCCAAACCAGACACAGCCCTATGAGTCAGTTCAAATAGCGGGGAAAGGGAAAGAGCCTTTACTGTGCCCTTTCCTCTTCCTTCTCCTGGCTTCTTTCATGCCTCCCTCCTCTTTCTCAGACACAGAAAGTGAAAAGAGTAGATAAGGAGCACAGCCGAGCTTGTGAGGGAAGTGAAATTAACATTGATTGAGGTAAATCAATCCATCAAAGGCAGAAAGGAGATGAGCTGCCTGCAAGGAGTGGGAAATGTGCTGAACTGGGGAAGGCAGAGCACAGGGAGAGGGAAACCGAATTTACAGGGCCACAGCTTTCCTCGTGCCGCAGTCGTTAATGGGAATTCTGATTTTGAGAGTCAGGATATTACCCATGTCATTTAAATACCAACTGGCAGATGTTTAATCTGCAGATGGGAAGAAAATTAGATGAAAGATGAGAAAATAATGTCCCTGTAGCTGTGTTACAATGCAAAGCTGTTCCTCACTCTCAGGCATTCAGAAGCCAACATTGCTATTTTGAGTTTATTGTTTTAGTTGCATTTGGGCTGTTCCAAAGACAGTGCTCTGATTATTAACCATACACTTGAACAGGGGGAAGGTGCATTCACCTCAGGTGGCCTACAGTTCTCACCATATTCTAAGAGCATGAAAATTACAGGAACCCTTTTTACCCAAAAAGAAATAAAACTGTGAAAATTAATACATTTCCAGGAACTACAGGTACCAGAAAACTTAATAAAACACAAATACATACATAAAAGTGAATGACACTAATAGAAGTTGAAAAAAACCCCAGCAAATAGAAGGCTGAGGGAAAATATTTCCATGTCACAGCCTTCTGAAAACCCATGGATTACTTTCCACTACAGTTTTACCAGTATTGCAATATTTATAAAAACTCCTTGAACACTGTTCCACAAATATTGTGAAAAATTCATGTGTTATTGCCCATGACTAATTCATATCCCCTTCTTCTCTTTCTCATTTTGGATGAATTTTTAAGGCCTTTCTTTGAACAAAACAAAACAAAATAAAAAAGACAACAAAAGCTATAAACCTGAGATTGACTAGAGGACGTCATCACAAGATATAATACCATCCTCCAGTTACACACTTGTCATCATTTTATCTCCCTAATTAAGGTTCCTGCTCTTCCGCAAATAAAACAAAATTATGAATTGTGGGGTAAAGGTAACATGCCAATAACCCAGAAATCTTCTCACACTCCCATTCCTGGCTTGATCCAAGATCTTCCTCTTTTGCTGCTTTAATGAATTAGCAGACAACCTTTTAAAGGCAACCAAAGAAGACAAAAATCTGCGTGGAACACTCTCACAAAATATCAGCAGCCTCATTGTGTTG
Source organism: Melozone crissalis (assembly GCF_028551555.1). Classification (NCBI taxonomy): domain Eukaryota; kingdom Metazoa; phylum Chordata; class Aves; order Passeriformes; family Passerellidae; genus Melozone; species Melozone crissalis. The sequence continues at coordinate 1,699,263 of NW_026535783.1, forward strand.
GCAAATGCATCCCAGAGGCACAGAGGACCCTAAAAGAGTCATTGCAGAGTAAACAAGGTATTAATGAATAATGGAAAGCCTGAACAAAAACAGAACGCGGGCAATTACAGCGCAGGGGAGAACAAAGCAAACACGCAGCCCGAATTTGCCCGAGCGCTTCCCAGCAAAGGGAAATTTCTCCTCTATTGAAAAGCAAAGGGGGGGAAAAAACCAGAACTGGGGAATTGCATGGCTGAAATTGAAATTCAGCGGAACCCCAGTGCTGAGGACAGCACTGCTTCAGAGCCAAGGCTTTCAGGGCACGATGAGCAGCCCTGGAGGAACAGAGAAACGTCCTCACATTCTGTTCAGTGAGAACCTTCCTTGGATTAAGCTTTAATGAGTCCTCTAAAAGGCCTGCACTGTTCTTTCCGCAAGTACAGCCCCATGCCAAGAGCACCTGGAGAAAAAAAATATAAAATCAGATCTCAGAAGCTTCAGTTTAGTTGAGATAAGCAACCACAAAATCTATTCTTTTCTTTCTTTTTTTCCACACCACTTGTGCTCAAGGCTTCCTCAAGAGGTTTCCAGAGCTTCCTGCTCCAAGGCAGAATGGAGCACTACCCAAATAGCCTCCTTTGTAAATAATCAATATCTCTGCTCCGAGCCTTCGCAAGAGCACTCCAGGTTAAACAAATATCTTAAAAAACATGAGGAAAAATAAATTGAAAGTACAAAGCTTGAAGGATAACACTGGTTTCCCATTTCTACATGGCCCCAGCCACATGTTCTAAAATAGAGTGCTTGCCAAGTTCAGCAGCAAAATACTGATTAAAGACATGAAGAAAGTAAAAAAAATCTACCTGGGAAAAACTGTTCTTTACCCTAAATTTAACATGTACAGATCAAAAGGGTCTCTACTAAATTCCCTCCCCATCCTCCTTTATAGCATGCAGAGTTATCCTGTGCCCTTTATTTCAGTCAGTTGCATTATTATCTGATATTCCCAAGTCTCACTAATAATTAGCATATGCCATATTTAAGTGTTTTGATTAGATTTGTAATCATAACAGCCAGTAAAGTATCACTGCAAATTATCCCTTTGAACAGAGCCCTCCAATCCATTTTGCCTCTTTTTACAACAAACCAAGCACTACAGAAATTTAAGGGATTTTTTCCTTGTAAATTCTCTGCCCTCCACGATGGGACCACCAACATCACCCCACTTCTCCCAGGGTCCCCCAGAACATTCCCCAGTGTTCTGCCAAGGTCTCATTTGGCCGAATTCTTCTCACACTTTTAAAACAGCCAGTCTAGAGTGCAGGTATCCCTTTAATTTCTGAATAACCATTCACAAGAAGCAATCAAATATTCATAGATATAAATGTAACATTTTTGAATGTTTAAGATGTAATAATTTGTATTTAATTTACCTTGTATTTTTGAGCAATTGTGCCACTGACTTCCTCCAGCTTCATTCAGAATTGGCAATTTTACCTGAAACCAGAGACTTTTATATCAAGAAACTTGACATACATAACCAGCAACAGAGGAATTACACAGCCCATGTGAACTTGTTTGGGTTAAGCACCAATAAAAGTGCTTTAGGCAGCAAGGAAACCTTGAAGTTGGAGATTACTGAGCCTGAGATTACTCGAGAGGAGACACTGTTAAAGCAAGACCCAAAGGGCACTTTTCTTTGATCAGGTAAAATGGGCAGTGAGGAGTACCTTGGAAAACAACTTGATTTCCTTTTCAGTGGAGAATGAGGCCCTGAGAGCTGCTGACATCAAGCAGATTAGCTCATTTATAGTGGCCCTGTACATAGGAAAAAAAAAATACACTTTTCTTGAGAGTCTGCAGCAGCATAAAGTACATGAAGGATGATAATTATGTATATATTTAGGCTAAGATCACCCTTTTAGAAAAGCATTAAAGAACTGGATTTCTTGGTAAGACTGCAAGTTGCTTCTTTAATGGCTTGGATTTCTTTGTGCTCATCTTTTTTTCTTTTCTTTTTTTTTTCAATACAAGCTGATTAAATGGAAAATCAAGTATAACTCACCACAGGCTGCTTCTAAATCTCTGTTCAGCTCCCATCAAATGTCAGGGCAAGATTTACCTCCTTGAAGATTTTTGAAATGCTATCACTAGTCTTTGATATGCCAATTTTTGTTGGTAAATTATTCTTGTTACCCACAGTAACCACATTAAGTTGGATCTGAAGGGTAGAGGCCATAAAGAGTTGTTACATTACAATCTTTCACTTCATGGAAAAGACTTTGTGGAGTCCTCTTATTTTATTCACTAACAGAGTTTCAAACAACAAAATATATCTTAGATTAAAAGGATACCAGAAAGACATCAACAAATGTGCTATACTATTCTTAATTTTAAGGGCTATAAATACAGCTTATTTGACAGAGGAAGCTTAGTCTGATCTGCATGATCAAAAACCTGTTGTTTCACCATTCAAATTTCTGCTCAGCACATAGAAACATATTTACTTTTACCCCAGAAGCAGTGAATTTCCTGATTTGGTAAAGGTAAAACCCTGAAACATCACTCTGGGTTTCTTCTTTTCATCTCACTTTTTTTTTTTTTTTTTGTAACTTACAGCACCATGAGATGTCAATTGATTTTTTCATCAGTTCTGAAATATTAAAGATAGCCTCTTGGAAACAAAACAAAAGGAAAATGGCATTTTATGATAAATAACTGAAATAAATATTAATGTACAACTCACTTTGGGGGAATTCTGCATTATGTCTGGGCTCCTCATAAGAGCTTTAGGTGTTACAAAGCCAAAATGTGAGGGAAAATTGAAGATACAGCACAGCAGTTTATCTTGGGGGTTCTTTTAAATACTTTGAATCAGGAATAAATTACTAACAGAGGAGAGAAAAAGATTTGTATGGGAGGTGAAATCACTGCTCCAGCAAAGGAAACAGTGCAGAAAGTATGCTGTAATTTAGAAAACTAAAAATGGATGGAAGGATGGATGGATAGATGGATGGATGGATGGATGATGGATGGATGGATGGATGGATGATGGATGGATGGATGGGTGGATGGATGATGGATGGATGGATGGATGGATGATGGATGGATGATGGATGGATGGATGGATGGATGGATGGATGATGGATGGATGGATGGATGGATGGATGGATGGATGATGGATGGATGGATGGGTGGATGGATGATGGATGGATGGATGATGGATGGATGGATGGTGGATGGATGGATGGATGGATGGATGGATGATGAATGGATGGATGGATGATGGATGGATGGATGGATGATGGGTGGATGGATGGATGGATGGATGGATGGATGATGGATGGATGATGGATGGATGGATGGATGGATGGATGGATGGATGATGGATGGATGATGGATGGATGGATGGATGGATGGATGGATGGATGGATGATGGATGGATGATGGATGATGGATGGATGGTGGATGGATAGATGGATGGATGGATGGATGGATGGATGGATGGATGGATGATGGATGGAGGGATGGATGGATGGATGGATGGATGGATGGATGGATGATGGATGGATGATGGATGGATGGATGGTGTATGGATAGATGGATGGATGGATGGATGGATGGATGGATGGATGATGGATGGAGGGATGGATGGATGGATGGATGATGGATGGATGATGGATGGATGATGGATGGATGGATGATTGATGGATGGATGGATGATGGATGGATGGATGATGGATGGATGGATGGATGGATGGATGATGGATGGATGGATGGATGGAGGGATGGATGGATGGATGCATGCATGCATGGATGGATGGATGGATGCATGGATGGATGATGCATGGATGATGCCTTGGTGCCTGTAAGTCCTGCTTGCTGAATGTACCACCCTGAAATGGTGAAGTTTTCTTTGACTTTTTTAAAAATACTTTTCATAGAAGCATAGGATCACAGAATGTTTCAAGTTGGAAGGGATCCATGAGGATCTCTGATTCCAGCTTCTGGCCCTGCACAGGACATCCCAAAAAATCCCACCGAATGCCTGAGAGCATTTTTTAGCCACATCTTCTATTAGGCTTATAATAGGCTTATTTTCTCTTTATTGAAAATAGAAAAACATTCAAAAAAGTTTAGCAACTCCTCAAATTGTCATTTCTCAATGTAACTTCTCACCCATGGCTTATTGTCAGGACAGCAATGATCATGACCAACTATCTAATCTCAGAATAACATTTAGCAGACTGTTCAGAAAATATGCTAATAAGAGGATAAACAACTTAGCTATTGGCAGGAAAGAAAATATAATGACCTATAAGGTAAATCCATTACTTTCTGGGTGAGCATCTTGGAAAATATTTCTTCACCATATAAAAAAAAAAAAAAGAAAAGGATTCAAATTTTGGCATAATGTTACCTTGATTACAAGTTGCAAGAGCAATTTTTCAATTTCCATGCTGAGATTTCAGCAGATAAAACACAACCCATATAGTAAAGTTAATATATTCACGAGAAAAATATCTCTTTCATGTATGTTATCTGTGAAAATATTAGTTTTTGCCAATGCTCCAGGAAAATTGTTTTCCAAAATTGTTTGTCAAAATAAGTAATTTGTTAACAGGAAGGTAACATGAACTAGTGCAAATGCTGGACTTGGAAACAAAAAAAAAAAAAAACAAAAAAAAACCAAACAAACAAAAAAACAAAAAAAAAAGGAAGTTTTGACAAGGAAATTTATAAACATCTTCACCATCTAATACAATGAATTATAGAATCTACAGTGTTCTAATATGAGCAGATTCAGCTGGAAACTTACAGGTTTGGAGTCTTTGGCCTTGCAGAATGTTGGAGGCTGATGTCAATGCAAACATCTCCGCTCCCCCATTTCTGAAATGTATTTGTTGTGTGACCATCCAGAGAGTTCCTCTTGCAATCCCTATCTGGTGGATTTAACCTGGGACAAAGCACATCAGAAGAAAGGGAGTGAGGACAGGACATGCTCAGGTGAAGACCCAAACAATTTTGGTCACCACCACATTTTCTGACCCACAGAAAGATGAAACATTCACTGCTCATGTCTTTTATTTACATGAGCCATGCAATGACATTTTCAAATGAAATTATTTGATTTTTATGCAGTGTAGGGACATTAATGTGAAACACAGGCAAAACATTCATTGTTTTTCAGGTTCAGCTTTTCATGGATAGAAAAAAACCAACACCATGGAGATGTGAATTGTAAAGGTTACGTTAGAAAAATAAATACAACAGGGGCACTGTGTCATTGTTTACTCACTACTGTTTCTTGTGCTAGGTTATATTTTATGTACAATCCAAAATTAAAGCATGGATGTTAATTTTTTAATAAATTTCAGATATATTCCAGAATAAGTAATTTATAATGTAGATGAAGACACCAACAGCTCTGGTGTCTTCACAGGCAGAGCTGGAAGGCCAAAGAGCAGTCATAGAGTTTCCCATTTTTATCTACTGGCTGATGCTACACTGCTACGCAAATTCCATGGTCTTTAGCTGATTTTCCCAGGTTTTCCTATATAGCAGTCCTAGATCCAACAATTATTCCCCCTGAAGTGAAACTGGGCAACTTTCTGAAAAATTGGATATGTTTTTCTTGAACATCAAAGTTTTGCCATTAGATTTTAACCGATAAATCAATGTTGACAATAGATGAGAATTGGTTTTTTTTTTTAAGTTATAATTTACGCTAAGGGAATTTGGTTCAATAACTCGATTGCAGTGGGAAACACTAAGGGTCTAGGGGAAAAAATTACAGTCCTATAATTCCACCATAAACATGTAGAAAAGAGGGGAAAATAGACCTAATGCCATTTTCACATTAGAATTACCATGAAGAAGTGACATGTGCAAAAATTCATACAGAGAATTTTTTTCTCCTTTATTAAGTGTTTTGTGTTTGCTGCTGTTGTTGTTGATTCCAAATACAGTTGTAAATATATACCAAGTGTAATTAGAAAATATGTGAAAATCATATAGAGGGTCAAAAACTCACATATCCTCCATACTCCAGAAATTTGACAGAATTGGGCAATGCCTATCAGTTAACTTCTTTTCTGCAGCCAATTTTTGGATTCTACTTATCATCCCACTGTACCAAGAGGAATCAGTAGAACCATCAATTCTGCTCTTTCTTGTCCCTCAGTCCTCATATTCCAGTTTCTTGACGACTTTTTTTAAAGAAAGCTTCATATCACAGAAAAAAAAAAATTGTACAAGTGCAAGAAAAAAAATGTGTCAGGTTAAAAAAATAAAAATTAAAACCCCTCAAGAGCTTTTAAGTTCTGCATATAACCTTTGCACGACACTGCTGCCCTTGCCTGCCAAAGTAGAGAACTGCTCTTGGATTACACGTTAATGCAGTGTGTGGTGGAGAAAGAAATTGCTTGCTGTACAGCTGCTCTTGTTAACATCTAGCTCGTCAGCAGGAAATGCCTTGTCCATTAAATACCTCTTTAGCACTCTTTTGTCCAATTCCAGGAGCAGGAGCATCTCTGACAGCCAGGTAATTCTGTTTTAAACAAGTAACATCCCCAGGCAGCCTGACCCTGCCCAGCTGGTGAAGGAGAGGAGGCTGGGGCTGGAGGTTGGGTGGCTGCAGAGACAGGGAAAAGGAAGGAAAGCCACAGAGCTGTCACTGATAATCTCTGAGAATTGACAGTGCTAAGAAAGCAAACCAATGCCACTGAGCTGCTAACAAATGCTAATAGCACCGAGCAAGTAACACTATAAAACCAGCAGCAATAGACTTTTCACTGGTCACCCGTGGACACAGCTGCCATGATTTCAAAAGGGTGTTCTGCTTCAACTTTTCTGCGCACTCAACATTTATCCATGTAAACATCCAGAGCTGAAGGAGCAAGTAAAGGACTTAAAAACTGAGAAGAACTCGGATGACATCAATGAACTTTTGGAAAAATGGGAATTGACAGGATAGGTGTCATTGTTTGTTAGAGGAATTTTTTGGGTTGTAATCATTGTTTTTACTCCTGTTTTCCTGTCTAGTTAAGTGTCTGCAGAGGTCCACTGGAGAAGTCTTCATAGTAAGGAAAAACGGGGGAGTTGTGGAATCCTCTGATTCCCCCTACCCAAACTCTAGATCGTAGAGGTCTCCCCATCTAGGCTGATGGAGAAGACTTAACCCATGACGCTCTGCAGCACTACTGCCAATCTACATCAGATTGCCTCCCCCATTGGCCAGTTGATATCACCCCAATTATTCATCCCTCATCCCCCCGACAGGTTGCTGTCCTTTGCCCACCCCTGTGCCCTCAGGTCATTGGTCCCCGACCCCACACTTAAGTCGTGCAGAGCACATGGTTTGGTCTTTGTCTCTGGTCCCTCTGGTGTGATGGGTGCAATAAAACCCTTGCTGGAATTTATCATTCAAAGACCCTTCCTCTTTTTCTTCCACTGAGCTGTCTGTGGGATGTGCATGTATCCAATTTGCAGGCAACCCCAATGAGGGGAGAGAATGATGCATCTGACTCCATCTTATCAGAAGACTAATTAATTACTTCGTTATACTATATTGTTCTACACTATATTACATTTTATTACATTACATCTAAACTGAATCTGCCAAGCACTCAACTGCACAGAATTTCCTGACTGTCAGCCAACAATCCTGACACAAACACACACACACTTGGCCCTCATAGGCCAAGGAAACAAAACACTATCCCTTTGGGTAAAAAATCTCCATATTGCATTCGACTTTTGCACAAACACAGGCACAGCAAATAAGATAAGAATTGCTTTTCCTTTCTCTGAAGTTCAGAAAATGTGAAGCCCAGAAATATTCTGGGGAAGAATTGTGCCTTGCTTTTCTCTGTAGGGAGAAATGTGGGGCTGCATGCATGGACTGGAAATGGCTGTTCTTGTGGCCTTCCTCTGAGTCCTGAGGGCCACCCTCCTTCTGGAGGAGATGCCTCAAAGAAGGCTGCAGCATTTCTATCACCCTGCCACGCTGATTGTAAGATTTTAAAATCACAGAAAATTCAGGGAGCTAGAAAGAAAGAAAGGCTTAGTAGGCCCTGGGAAATGTTAAAGGTAGGCCCTGGGAAATGTTAGGCCTTGTGTTTGCTATATCATGTGAAACCGCACCTGTGTAATCAGTATATGATAAATGATGATAAATTATATAATTGTTAGATGGGATCAGATATAATTATTGCTTGAAGAATCATGAGAAACTATGCTTAAGGGTTTGAGGGGGATCACGAGAAATCCATGCTTGGAGGAAATCAATGTATACAATAGAACAATGAAAATATAATAATGAATATGTAAGTTATATAATGATAGAATATAAAACATGTTCAGCCTGAACCCATGTCATGTCAAATTTGGATCTCTACCCCTGACACCCAGAGCTCTTCAACAGAAGCACCTGGATATGATCATTCTGTGATTATGAGTTCCTGAACACTAACAACGCTGCAACAGACATCACCCAGAATTATTCATCTAGATAAAAAGGGAGTGTATGAATTGGGAAACTCACAACATGGCCTGGAGGTAGCTGTGTGGGATAGCCAGAATCCATAAAATGGGAAGCAGTTGGAGACAGGAAGGAAATAACATTAAGGACAGTGGAGGGACCCTGCACTTAAAGGGTGCTATTTTTCTCCACTAAAGAAATTCTGGTCAACTAGCTCAGATGCAGAAACTCAGATAATAAATGTACAGGGAAGCATGACAGATTAATTATCTGTGCAGATACTATTGCTCTATTTAACAAAAGTGTTCGTGGCACTTTAATCGATGCACATTTTAAAAGACAAGACATCATCTGGAGACTTTTCTTACCCACTAAGGCACAAACACAGGATTTACTCCTGTGATTAGTAAGAGCATCAAGTGTATTTAGCTCCTAAGTCACACTCACAAATAGACTGGGGCAGGAAGCAAACCCTCTACTAATAGCTTAAAAGTCTTTGTGGACTCTCCTGTCTGTGAGACTTACCCTGAAGAGGACAAAGGGTCTTGCAGATTGTTCAAAGGTCCTTGGCCTTGCACAGAGCACAACTACAAATCAACGAAGCACCTGTTGTGGAGCTGCTTTAGGATTGTGTCACTGTAGGGAATTGGAAGTGTGGACCTGACTGTTTTCCATTGCCATCACACATACATATGTTGGTGGACATTTGCAAAACAAGCACATCAAAGATGGTTCTTCACTTTTCTAAACACACAAGCTCCAAGACTGTTCAAATCCAATTTGTGATTATTCCAGTCTCAGGGAACCCAATGTGAACCACTCAAATAGTGAAAAAGATTTCTTGAGAACGATTCCAGGCGCAATAAAGAAACAAATGCCCATTTACACTAAGTACTTTCTATGCACTTCGGAATTTTTCCAAAGCTAGTTAAATACCTTAATCGTTCACTAATTATTTGCAAGAAGAAAAGCAAAATGCCTGAGAGAAATTATTCATAATAAACAATTCAGTCTGAGGTTTTAAAGTGCTGCAGTGCAAGTTCCTTTTACAACACCTGGAGTTTTACAGTAATAAGCAATATGTTGGTACTTGCATCCAAACTAATTACCCAGCTCTCCTCCATTCAAAGGGACAGCATTTCTAGGGTGTGATGTATTTCGTTTTAAGCAATTAGGAATTTAGGAATGTAGGAATAGGTCAAAAACAATTTGGGAATATGTCAGATGCCTTTTTCAGAGACATCCTCTGGTGTCTAACCTGACACAGATATTCACTGCAGCCTCCTAATGGCCAAGGAGATGCACAGTCCATTAAGGGTTTTCTTGGTTGGTTGGTTGGTTGGTTGGTTTCGTTCTGGAGTTTCTTTGGGGATTTTGGTGGTTTTGGGTTTTGGTTTTTCTTGTTTATTGAGTGGGTTTTTTAATTGGTTTTTTGGGGGTTGTGTTTGTTTGGGACTTTTTTTGGAGGTTTTGTTGTTGTTGTCTTATTTTTTTTTTCATTTTTCCTGGACATTCTGAATTAGTCCAATAAAAACATCTACTTACAAGGCAGATATGCATATTTATATCAGCTATAGCCAAATTCAAATAATTTTCATGGAAAAATCCTGCGTCCTTCTCCAAACTTCCTTGAAAGACCATGGTTTTGGAATATTTTTTGTAATTAAAGCTGCAATATCAAGTGAACTGCCTTCCCATAGGCCAGAACAGATGGTAATATAATTGGTAGACAGGGAAAAAAAAAAAAAGGCAAAACAAAGAATTAATTTGGAACAGTTTGCCTAAAAAATCCAGAAGTTCTATAATAGTTAAATATGTGACTAAAACTTGCCCATCTAAATCATGCAACAATATTAATGCTCTACTTTTGCCATTTATATCTCAAAAATCTTGCAGAGAACTTCTTCCTTTAGATTTTTTTTTTGGGGGGGGGGGTTGGCAGGGGAAAGAACAAAAGCACAACAGGTGCTTTTCTGTATTTGTTCTGTGTAAGAAATAAAAGCAACTTTCTATGCATTTTCTTGCCTTCTCCTCTGCTTAAATTAACCTTCAGTATGATAAAATTTTATTGTGAAATGCAACACAATATTATAATGCCAAAAAGTAAACATAGAGTAATAGAGGTTTTCTGCTTTTATAAATCACCCAACACAGATCATTTGCATGATGAAGGTTTGCTAATCAAATATAACTTCATTTGTTTAAAGAGGATGAGATATATTTAAATAATCCACTTTCTTTAAGTATATTCAGTTTGCTATCATTTAAAACTTTTGAATTCTTCTCAGTTTTACCAAGACAAACGTGTTCTATTTCTTTTCCTTAATATTTTGTGTTTCTTTTTCCCTGTAACTCTAAATCTTTCAGCACCCAAATGAATCCATAACAAATAAATTTAATTTTTTTTTTAAAAAAAGCAATTTGAGTTGACTCTATCCATCCTGAATTATCCACTTTTGCCTCCTCCAGATTCCAATTTATGTTCCAAGAGGTGGCCAGAATGAGAGTAAGAACTTTTTTTTTAATTCAGTGGTTGTGTATTCTGTTCCGAGAACCATTTCTAGGACAGATTCATGCATCAAAAATTCACAACAACAAGAATATAAAATTGCCTTGGGATGACTATTTCTGGGGCACATTCAAGCGTTAAATTTGTCCATTACAATAAGAAAATGAAATTGCCTTGGAACCAGCATTTAATTATTTTTGAAATTGTCCTGTTGAGGTGATGTGCAATAATCCCCTTTTGTCTCCTACAAAGCAAACTGTATTACTTAAATAATTTTTCGGTTTCATTTATATTTCACTCTTGGTAACACCATAATAGTGTGGATGTTTTTTAGGCTGGGGTTTGGTTTTTTCCTTAAAGGAATACTTTGAAGATCTTGAAAATCAACAGAAATCTTTCCATTGACTTCAGAGCACTTCAGGTCAGCTCAAACATTCTAAGTCTTCCTTGAAAGGATCCTGAGACTTCTAGTGGGGAAAAAAGTACAACATAATGATTAGTGGACTAGTCTTTTTTTAATCCACAAGTAAAAAGTGCCTCTCTGCACAGTTGTCTGCAAATTAAGATATTCCCAAAGCAATTTCAGCAATTTCAGAGAAGTTTTACAGCTAAAGAAAATGCAGGAATACCCACCAAACAGCAGGCTATATCAAAAGAGTTAGAAAATTAAAAGCCATGTGCAGACTGCCCGCTGTACATTAAAGGCAGCCTGAGAAACTGCAATAAGAGAAATTAAACAAAAATATCTAACCAAAAAGCCCCAGCAGAAACAACAAAAGACCCCCAAACATTAAAAAAACAAACAAACAAACCAAAAAAAAAAAACCAAAATACAAAAAACATTAAAAAACAACACCATCAGACTCCAAAGAAGGAAGCAAGCCGTGCAGTATAATAAGTTTTATTGCTTAAAGTTGATTGGGAAAACACTGACCAGAGGAGTTAGAAATAGAGAAATTGCTTCAAAACTTTTACTAGATAATAATACAAGGCAAATAGAATTTGTTAGATCTTCCTCTTGCAACTAGAACCGAAAATTAAAAAAAAAAAAAAATGTGCATAAGACCTCTAAATTCACAGACTCAGACTTCATATTTCCTCTCCCTTGGTGGTGAATATTCCTTTCCAGTGATTCATATGATTTTAAATCATGTATAACTTAAAAAGCTGTAATGGTAACCATAGCATAAGATGCAGAGGCCTGTATGATAATGTAAATATGATTTTGAAAACAGTAAATCAAACAAGAGCTTGTAATTTCCTCAGTAATAAAAGAAGTGTCCTGGTTCCATTCCAGAAGTGTCCTGTCTTTTGCTTCTGGATCAGATTTTCTAAGTGATGCTAACACAACCTCAGCTGCATTTTTGGGCGATTGGTTTGTTGGCAGTGCCAATTTTAGCCATATGAGGTGTCACTGAGCCAAATACATACATGCTATTAATAATCCAATCCAATAATTGACAAACTTTAATGGTTTTTAAATTAGAGTGTTTTTTAAGAACAATGTCTGACAAATGTATTCTATGAAATGTAGAAGGCATAAGGTAAGTTTGAGGAATTAGTCAGGAATCTTTGTATTTAAATGACTGTAATGAATCTGTATAGTGACTCTAGACCTGGAAATTCATAATCTTCAAAAGATGAAGTGCCTCTGGGTGTTCTTTGCAGTTTTTGTACTTACAGCACTCCACTTTTGACTATTTAAACTTCAAACTCCCTTTTTAACTTTGTCACTCACAGTCTGTCCAGGCTGCTAAACCTGCTCTGAAAAAATGCCAGACATATTCATTCTTTAAAAATACTGCCAAGCAAGTGCTGCCCTGAATTTTTCAACTCCAAAAGAAAAAAAAAAAAAAAAAAAAAAAAGCAAAGAGGAGCTTAATTTGGGGCTAAATGTTACATTCTCCCCTTTGTACAAAAAGTGAGTCCTGAAACTGATGGCAGCACCACAGTTAGAAACACAACCCTGCCTCTGGCAGAAAATAACATTTCTATTATTAGTATTTCTCAGTTCTCCTGGCACACAGGCACAGGGAAGGGCAATGGCTTTGCTGCCTGTCAGCCTCTCACTTGCACTGCCAGAAATATTCCCTCAGAGCGAGGATGAGGTTTGGAAGCAGAGCAGAAGCTCAGCTCCCGTTGTCCCTGAACAAGGCATGAACTGAGGAGTCAGACTTGCTGTGACCCACTGTGTCCTCTCTTTGATGAGACAAACAGGATTCTGGGTGAAAATAACAGGGAATAATTATCTTCTTTCCACCAGCAAGTCTCTGTTTCTCACTGCCAGGAACATTGCTAGAGCTAGAACTGCAATGTAATTACAAGCCCTCTCTGAGTACTTTAACTTCTGCAACTGTGCAGAATAAATTATTGTCAAGAACATCAGAACTGATCTCTCCACCTCTGTAGGGGTGTTCTCAAATGCAGAAGAAGAAACTGAAAAAGCTGATCATTCACTGGAAATAGTCCCAAAGCCTACTGTGAAAAGGGCGTACTCCTCTCCCTGAGGAGAGGCCCGTAAGGAAACAAGCAGCATTTCTGCTCCAAGACTGGGAAAGGATGGAAAGAAAACAGGGAGTCCAGGTGCCACCCAGAGCTGGCTCACCTAACATGGAACCTTGGAAGTCTCTCCTGAGCCACTGCTTAAGCACAATGGTTAAGCATTAACTCAGGGAAAGCATCAAAATTCGCCTTAGACCTGAGTATTGCCACCAGCTGTGTTTCTGCCAATTCCCAGCGCTTTCATCTTGACAGTGCTGAGCTCTGCAAGCCTCTGATTCTTACTGGGGTTCAGAAATAACACCACCTGCTCCATGAAACTCCTGAGGAGTTCAATCCCACGGCCGCTCTGAGCCCAAGTTAATTCCAGTGAGTGTTCTAAATTTAACATTTACACCAAGGCTGGGGGGATTCACAAAGCAGCACCAGCCACTTCCTTCCCTTTGAATAACCAAGGAGCTGCATCAGAGCTGGGAAGAAACGGAAAAGACATTGTCAGATCTTTACAGACTTTCAGAGCTTCTGCTGAGTGCACTGAGAAACACCTGCTATTTATAAATTACTATGGTTTGGCATCTACTATTTTTAATTTGAGAAAAAAATTCAATTTCACATGCACGACATCAAAAGTGTATATATGAACTCAGAAACTGGGTAAAGTATCAAGATTGAATTAATTTCAATAAAAGCAATAAAACTGATGCTGTTGAGTAGTTTCAAACTGCGACTGTCAGCAATGCAAGAACTTGCCAAGATGTCCTGATTTGCTCTTTATTGAAACACAATTGATACTAATTTAATGAATGCAGAAATACTGGCCACAGTAAAGTAACATTATTTAGGAATGGAAAAATACAGACAGCATGCCACCACTGCGTGGTAGCCTTTGTGTACAGCTTCCTTCCTTTTGCCTTTAAGACCTCAGAATGGGACAAATATGAAGGCAAGAGCCAGCAAACCAGAACCTGGACACCTTGAAGTGCTGACCTGACAAATGAATTTCAGTTATTCCATCTGATGGAAATTTTATTTCTATTTGCTACATCTCCCTAACCAGGATTATAATGAATTCTGCAAAATGCACATTTTCACAAATTGTTTTCCTACAGCCACAGATCTCAATTTTTTATTACTTTCTTTTAGTAGGACCAGCTACATGAGGTCACAAGACCAGAGGCTATGTCAAAAAGAAAATTGAGTCAGAAGAGAAAAGATTTGGCCTTCCCACATATTCTGAGTGAAAAGTCATAAACAGACCAGACATTATCTGCATTACTAAAACATACCCTCATTATTGTGGATGTGGTTCATGATTCAGCTAGGAAAAAAAAAGTTACTTTTCAGAGGAATGAAATGTCAGATTTATTGGGCTTTGGTTTTTTGGGGTTTTCTTTTGGGGTTGTTTTCAGTGTTCTCCATATTAATAAGGAGACTCAAGACCAATTGAGTCTTATAAAGCATCAACAGGACACATTGCCACCCCATAACTTATGGCCCAGAAGTACCACCTGTCCTTACGGATGTGTGATTAAAACTAAAACAGATAAAACTTCTGAGATTCTTCCACAACTGGTAGCAGCGGCCACACTGGAAGGAGAGATAAAGCACCCTCAGGTCTCACTCATGGTCCATTCTACAGTAATTTGGCTTGGAAAATTTTCACACAAAATGTTCTCACCCTTCCTTCCTTCCTTCCTCTCATCACAGATCCAGGACGTGCAGCAAGGAGCTTGGTGATTCAAAGCAGAATGACAATGGTTTTATCTTCTCCTGAACTTGTTCAAGCTGTTAAAGAAGGGATGATGCAGCTCACGATAGTAAGGGATTACTCACCAATCCAACCAGTTTCCAGCATTCATCCCTGCTTGCCCCTGATAGAACAAATTATACATGAGATATCTGCATTCTGTAGAATTTAATTAGAAACACTGAGAGGGAAAACAGACGTGAGAAAGAATGCAATTATTTAACATCATTCAGATAACCAGGTTGCTCAGACTCAATAGCAGTTGGACTGTGTTACAGCTGGTGCTTTGAGAGTTTCAGCTTCCTTTGATTCCTTATTCCACATAAATTGAAAGACACCATAGGCATATTTTAGTTCAGATTTTCAATTCTTTCTGAGCAGATAATATGGCTAAAGCTCAGCAGCCAGCTTAGAAGAAAAGGAAGTAGTGTCTCTGTGAAGTTAATTTGCCAGAAAGCAAAGGGCACTGTCCTGTAGTTGCCCATGACCCTTGTCTGTCACTGCCTTCCTAGGAAGCTGGAAGAGCTCAGTGTGAGGGATGGATAGCAATTTGCAGTACTCAGTCCACAGTGTGCACATCCTGCTTAATTTTCACTGAAATTATGAGCTAAACACTTTTATCTCTAGCTGGGAAACCACAGGCATTGTCTTCATGGAGAGCACTACCAATATCCATAAAGAGAAATGCCTGGATTTTTATTTGAGTGAACCTGCCATCCACACAGACACGCAGGGAGCAACCATTACCAGGGATCAAACCCAGAAAAGTCAGGAGTGAAAGATCAGAATTCCATGAACATTTGATCATCAAGACAGAATAATTAATCTGTTCAGTTGCTGGAAAGAGGTGCTGTAGCTGCTAGTTGAGATGGCAATTTCTGTTTTGTTTTTCAGATGCCCACATGTCTAAAGAAAATTAGACCATTAAATTGTTTTCTGGCTACAGAGAAGCCATCTGAAAGAAACTTTTGAGCTTTTTCAACTTGAACCAGGCACAAACTCAGAATCTGAGAGGAAAGGTCCTTCTCTTGGGCCAGACACACACATGGAATGGTGGAATAAAAGCTGATGAATGCAAAAGTAGCAGTTACCTCACTGCAGCTACTCAGCAAATTCCTCTCCTATTAACACGGTGTGCAATTATGCATTTACATTATTTAGCCATCTACAGATGTGCAACCATAAATTGAATTACGCATTTTCCTCAAAATGAAAGTTATAATGATATATCAAAAATGAAAATTGCAACTGTGTATCTCTTTCATCCTTTTTTCATTTATTCCAAGTCATTACTCATTTTTCCACATGCATTATTCTGCCCAATCCTGTGTAAGAAAATACAGTAAATATAGGGAGTCACACACACCTTAATGGCAACTATTTTATTTACAAAGACATGAGCAGGATTGCTGTCCATATAGAGTTACACAGAGCTCATATTAATATAAAATAAACTGTCTACTTTGACAGTTTTGAAAATTGAGGTTGTTTAAAAATGTATAAGCTTTGTGATCCTCAGCTACTTTTCCACAATCATCTCATCTGTAATTCAAATTAAAGGTGTTGTAAATTATTATAGATCAAAACTGTGGGGTATTTTTTTAAAACTCTGTATCAAAGGTAATCATCTCCTCATGACGTAAAATAAAGTGTAAGTAAAATACATGAGGGTCTAAGTTTTATTCTGGAAGCTATGCTGAGGCTGAGTCTGAATAAGTAACCTTGGTCTCTTTAAAGAATTCTCTTATTTGACAGAAAACAAAACATGGGGGTAAAAAAAGTCAGGAAAAAACCATCTTACAAAGTGATATGCAGTGGAACCCCAGTGACCTTTTTGTATTTTGATGATTCCCAGTCGCTCTGTAATGCCATAAAATAGAGAAAAATTAGTTTATTCTTCTGAAATCATTACCAAAATTCACTGGTCCATTAGGCAGCAGAGAGATCTCTCGCTCAGGAACACTGAAATTCTTCATTCTCTGCATCAGACAAGTTGCTCCACCACCGCAAATTCTGAAGTAGATGTTATGCTGGCACTGAGCAGGAGATTGCTTTTTCCTCTCATGACCAATAGTTCAGAGAAAATTTTCAGCACTGATAAAATAAGTGTATTTTCAGTTTGAATTACACAGAATGTTCTCCTGACATCAAAATAATCCTGTTTAATGTTAAGGGGGTTTGTGAAGATTACAGTTTCACCTCTCATTAAATTTCCGAGTATCACACACTTACATTCTGTTTCAGATAAAAGAATCAAAATCTTCACTGCAACAAGGCAAGCACCTGATATTATAAAAATCAGTGTTTTCCAAAGCATTTCCTGACAAGTTGACTGAAACAAGCACTTTCTCATGAAAGGTTTCTGTCTTGCTAAATTACCACCTTCAACAACAAAAATGTCTCACAATATGAGAAGTCTTGTATTTTTTTAATGAAACCTATCTTTCCAGTTTCGGTTAGTACATCTCTACGAGAAACAAACTCTTTTACAAATGGCAATTTCCCCACATTTCAAGACTTCTATCTGAAATTATGACGTGTTCATCCTCAACCAAGAGAGGATGAACTTGAAACAGTTTAGAGGTAAATTGCACGTGCTCATTTTCAAAATCCACACTACAGATACACTTCTTGTGATCTGCTCTCTATTTTCTTCGTCCCTTCCAGACAACTCTCTTCCTTAATTTCTTTTGCAGAAAATTAAATATGTCTGGTTAGAGCAGGATGCCCCACATTCTGGGAGCATCTAAAACACCCATGACTAATAAGCAATAAAACCCTCCAAATCAATCTTCTCTTGCCATCACACTAACAAAAATTTATGTTCCATGTTTCTCTCCTTTGCTGCTCACTGTTCTCCACACTCAGAATTCCTCTTTGCCAATGTGACAAAATCTCCTCACCAATAGGTCAGACATGCTTTGGTCAAACCTCCTGAAAAAAAAAAAAAAAAAAAAAAAAAAAAAAAAAAAAAAAAGAGGAGGGAAAGGTGACTTCTCAAGTTGTTAAAAATATCAACATTTCCCAGCACCACCTTCATTCCCCTCCCACACACCCACCAACCCCTCAAAACACTGCACCAGAAAGTCCTGAAATTCCAGCCGCAGCAAGCAGACACCCTCAGAATCCCAGAGTCACAGACTGGTTTGGGTTGGGAGGGACCTTAAAGCCCATCCCAGGCTGTTCCAAGCCCTGGCCTTGTGTTAGGGATGTTGATGGTGGTTAATGCACAGGGCAGTGTTGGTGGGCGTGTGTTGTTAGGATGAGCAACTCAAGCAGGGCTGGAAAAGCTAAAGGCACTTCTGCCCATGTCTGACTGACCTGACTGATCCAGATTCCACTACAAAACTGATGTTTTCCAGTGTGATTTGCACAGTACATTTACTTCATCTGAAATAATGATGCCTTTGCCAGAGGCAGGGGGTAGGATTGCAGCCCTCTGTGTGATTAGAGGAGTAAAATCACTCTGGAACTGACCCTTGTTCGCCTCTCTTGCTCTCTTTCTTAAGAAATCAAACACTATTAAATATTTGGTTTTATTCTCATTGGACTTAAATTATTATAACAAAAGATCAATGTGCTTTACAAAATAGAAAGAGTAATAACTTCACAGAGTTTGCAGTCAATCTTGTGTGGTTGATTTCCTCCTTGAAGGCATATTTCATTTAAATAGATTTCTAAAAGTTGGTTAATGTAAGACTAGATCTATATGTAGCATATCAGCCCTTAGCTGTATTTGAAAACAAGACACTAAAATTTGCAATGAAAAATAGTAATTAACTATTTATATGATTTCTTCATGCCTATTTCATGAATCCATCTTCTGAATCATCATTTCTCTTAGATTTTATAGCCCTATATTTTATCATTAACAATCATTGAATACTAAACTGAAGTACCTTCCACGACAGGGAAAGAAACAAAAACCAAAAAACCTACAAACCCATCCTAACAATCAACAAATAAGCAAACAAAAAGAAAATCAAAACAATCCAAAAGCAAACCAAACCAAACAAACAAAAACCCAAACATAATTCTGATGTTAAATCATTGTTATTCACTTGGGAAAATTATTCAAGTTCAAAAATCTGTAGGAATTTTCAAGAACTGCACTCCTAATTTTCTTCAACATTTCTGAACGTGCTAATTTTATGTGCTGTGAACAGTTAAACTGATTTTGGTCAAACTATTCCAAGTAAAGTAAAACGTGGAAAGGTCTGCAAGAGGTCCTAAATCACCTCAGCAGTGTGTCTATTTTGTGTTCTGCTGTTTTCTATCTCTCCAGTTCCAAGTATAGCTGATGGTTTGAAGGATGTGGCAATATGAAGTAAGGTAAAAAAATATTAAATTTTATTCAACAGCTCCAATCTTCACTCAAATGCAACTATTGTCAAAATATATACACAAAATGTATATTACAAAAACATACAGTCACCAGGCTTTCATCAGCAAGGTACTGACTCTCCTGTCTGGAGAAGGATAAAAAGCAGTAGTGTCTTTCTCACAACTGAGTTTATCATAGAAAAAATTGTTTCGGTCATTCTCTGTGCAGCAGGAAAGGAGATAATTTTTTATCAGCAGTTTCTAGACAAACATTAAGGGCTCAACTGCCAGTCTTTGCCTGGCTGTAAATTGGACAAAGTGATCTTCCATTCCCAAGCAGAATGAGAATTACCAGACAGTGGTTATCCCAACAAAATTCCATTATATCTGCAAGCTATCAGGGAGTACAGGAAATGCAACCAAATTTAGGAAAATCACAACAGGCCTGATGAAAGAAAAGAACGGGTAGAACAATCAAAAGCTCTGTCTCAAAACATTTGAGTTTTATATAAAAAACTCATCTATCAAAAGATATGACTTCTGTCATATCTTCCCATTGCAACAAGTTCATTTTCTGTTCATCTGACAGTAACTTGCCCTGCAAAGAGGCAAAACACTTAAATGGTGCATTCATTCCTCCTCCCTGGTGGACGTCTGCTCCGTGCAGAGATTTCCAGAATTCTCTTCCTGAATTTTTGCTTTTTTAAGGCCAAGTGACTGTGCAAACATTTTCCCAATGGAAAGCAGCCAAAATATACTCATGTAGCTAGTTCAAATTCATTTGCTGTAAGCGTGTTATTCATTCTTCACCTTTTCAAGTGGTACGTGCTTGTGAGGGGAGTGAACAGGATTAGCCCAGCATGTATGAATAGATTTTCGTAATTAATACAGTATTTGAATTCTTAATCCTTGTATGCTTTAGGTGCTGAAAAAATTCTTAAGGCATTAACGAAAAACAGTCTTGCAAGGCTTTGTGAGAAATGTTTCTAAGAAATGGATAGCACAGGCTGTAACATGCACTTTTCCAGAGGTTCTTTTCTCCTGAATTACTTTAATTGTGCAAAGACTGGATAAATGTTTAGCACGTGGTCCTTCTAAAAGTAAACTGGAAGTATAAAAGTTAGAAGAAAGTGTCATGTATCAGGCAAACCAACTCTTTAAAGCCCAACACACTGTCATGATCTTATCTGCGCAGAAGAAATAGAAAATTGGATGTAGATTATATTTGAACAATAAAAAAACTCAAAAAGGTTGTTCTAAATATTTTGCATTATAAGCTTTTTGGCTATAGTTAATTGTTTTGATTAGATGAGTGAATAGGATTAACAGCTAGTTAAAAGATAGAGTTTCATTAAGCACTAAATCAAAACAGATGAGAAACACCAGCTCTGAATACTGTATTATTGCAGGATCCCTAATGGTGTCCAAGATACCAGATGCAGGTGTCTGAGTTACCTCCCCTAAAAACTGTATCATTAGAGGATGCCATATGTTTTAATTCAGTGCCTTTCAGCTGTAACACATACTTATTTCCAATTATTACAGCAATGTTTCGGACTGCTAATGGATAAAGTGAGGTACTGAGGGATTGTTTGTCTAATTGAGGGATTTACTCCACATTAAGAGGCCTCCTTGCAATCTCTTTGTCCTTTTGTTGGTAAGCACAACCTGAAAAGCATCCAGCTTTTACTTCAAAAATTTTTTCCATTTATTTCAGGAGGTGGAATGTTCCTTTGACAGTTCCTTTTTACTATTGTAAGTGTGTATTTCAATCTTCGTGCTGTCATATGACTCTGAATTTTAAGAAATTTCTTTTGCAGGGTTATTCTCTTATCAGAGCAAAATATCTAATGAAGAGCATGTCTTATTAGAAAAGCCCAGTGATTTCCCTCTCACAATCCACAGTTCACACCTTTTTCAGGCAAAAAGCTGCTAATTGAGGCATCCTGCTGTGGAGCTGAAAGAGCTGCAGCTGGATTATCAAGCACTGTGCTAATGAGCAATTCAGCTGCAAGAAGACCTCTCCTGTGAGGAATGTTTTGCGGAGAAAAGATGAAACCTCACAACTTTGTAAAAGTTGTAAAGCTTGGTATGTTTATTTCAGCGTTGGACGCATGCTGAGGTTGCTCTCCTCAAAAAAGGCATGCGTGCCTCTGAGAACCTCAGGTCTCCTTTTATCTCCCCTTCCAAATACATAAGCATACAGTT
This sequence comes from Melozone crissalis, assembly GCF_028551555.1. Lineage (NCBI taxonomy): Eukaryota > Metazoa > Chordata > Aves > Passeriformes > Passerellidae > Melozone > Melozone crissalis. Next base: position 1,721,010 of record NW_026535783.1, read on the forward strand.
TCACAATAGGTTCATACATATTCATTCCATGTGACATTTGTCTCCAGCTCCTCTTTATCAAAATAATTTGTAGGTCAGGGCAGAACGGCCTTGTGGTCGTTTCTGTTTTTTTTTTTCCTCTGTCTCCTCACTATCTCTGTCCTGCAGTTTTCCCTTCAGCTTTGGCCTCACAGACTTTTCACCTCTCCTAGACATTTTACCTAATTCAAAATGGATTTTTACTCTGTTTCAGGAAAGGCCGAGAACTGGATTTGTTCATCCTGGAGAAGAGAATCCTTGGGGTGACCTCTCACTGTGGCCTTCCCTGAAGGGGCTGCAGGAAAGATGGAGAGAGGTTCTTTATAAGGAATGAAGTCGAAAGGACAAGGGCAGGGATGGATGGGATATTATGAATTAGGAATTGTTCCCTGGCACAGGGTGCCCAGAGCAGCTGGGCCTGCCCCTGCATCCCTGGAATTGGATCCCTGAGGCTGGGCACTGGGGCTGGGAGCAGCCTGGGATGGTGGAAGGTGTCCCTGCCATGGCAGGGATGGCTCTGGATGGGCTTTGAGGTCCTTTCCAACCCAAACCAGTCTGTTTGCCACCCCCTGCCATGGACTGGGACCCTTTTTACTGAGGTGGCTCAGGGTCCTGTCCCACAGCCCCTGACATCACCTTGGGCTCTATTATCTACCAGACATGCCTCACAAAACTGCTATTGGGAGGAAAAAACCAAAAAAGGTAACTCTCTCTCCCTCACTTCCACAACCAGTTAAGTATCACAGAATGCACAGGCCTGTGCACAATGTTGTTGGATAACCTGCAAAAATTCAAATGCATGAAGGCATCTGACTGTTGAAAATAGCACATCAGGACAGGTAAGAATAAAGAGATTAATATCATTAATGCCACCTTAATGCTTCATCAGACTAAATATTTTGTTAAATATTTCATATGTAGGACATAAAAAATGTCAAGGTATTGGTATGAATAACTCTAGGAGATTACAGAGTGGGGAGTTGTGAACTGGGTTGTACTTCAGGCAACTGAACAAGGATCATGTTCTCTGCTCTGTGCCAAAATCCTGACAGCAAAGACAAGCTCTAAAGAGGTTCAAGAAAAGGTTTTAGAGGCTTTCAGAACAGACTGAACAGTCCCATTCTAAAGGAAACATGACTCACCACGTCCTGCCACAGGGGACTTGCGTTGGACACGAGTTTTTCCTGCTGGTCTGGGTGTCCTGAGTGTGTGACAGCTCCAGACCTGTTCAGTGTCTGCTGGACTGTGGAGACACATTCATTTATTTACAGATGCCGTGCCTTGGGTTTTTTTCTCCCCTGTAAGCACTGCACATCTCTATCAATTCCAAGCGAAATGCTGGATGCCAAGTCACCACAGGGTATGTGTCAGCGTTTGTTAAACACACTCTGTACACTCTCATTAATTTTACATGGCTGTGGTTTCACTGTTGGGGAAATGCAAATGGCAGCACATGGCATTGCCCTGTGGGGAAACAAGGGAAACGCTGCATATTTTAGTAATGCAGGGTTCATTTTTCCTGCTTTCGTAGAGTTCTTTGCATTCTTTTGCTGTATGGATGGTTTCTGTGCCACCTCTTACCTGCCTAGGGCACTCCTCTACAGACAGGATTTTTTACACATGACTTACAAATCTCTGAATTTTAAAAACAATGAAAGATAGGCTTTCATGGCAGGAGAATGCTTCTGGAAAGAAGAAAACAACCCCTTAAAAAAAACCCAGCAAAATCCTTCTTCCCTCTGTATCTGTCCATGGACTTTGGAGGAAGGCTCACGTAGCATTTCAGTTCTTAAGTCTGCATATTCTCAGTCCAAATTCCCTATTTTAGGACTTGAGAAAGAGGATTAGAGTGGAGTTGCATGAACATCCTGCTTGATTTGTGAAGATAAAAGGAGCACTCCTCCTGCAGCAACTGTTTTTACTGTGGTGTGGGAATCAATTGCAGCTGAGGATTTCTGTGGCCAATTGATGGGGAGCAGCAATCAGGGCTGGTGAAGCACCAGGTTGATGTGATGTCAGGGGAGCATCAAGAGGGGAGGACTGGGCAAACCTGCTGCTCTGATGGAGCACATTTCTCCTAATCTCAGTTTGTTGCGCTCATCCTCTGCCTCTGCATTTTTCTGCCCATTTCCACGCTATTCACTCAGGATTGCTTTACCTCAGCAAAACCCCTGAGCATGAAAAGGCCATCCTTTGCAGATCCCATGGATGTAGAAGGCTGCTCTAAGAAAAATACCTGTAACAATTTGTCTTCCACTTGAGCCCTTTGTCTCATGGCCAACGGCCTGGCACCATTTTAAAAGCACAAGGTTGGATGTACCTGCTGTGTTTTCCTTGGGCAACAGTTAATTTATGTTTTCTTACCTGATGTCAGCCAGAAATGATGAAATGTGAGAAGCACAAGATGTACAAACACCATTCAGCCCAGGGACTCAGCTTCCACTGGGAACTAAATATATTCCTATTTCTACCTCGCTAGCCTCTAGACATTCAGCAGCAGCCAGCTCCTTTTCCAGCATTTTACAGTTTCAGAGGTTTTCAGTGTGTTGTGGTGGTTTATTTTAACAACATCCTGCTTTACTTCTTGATAGTTTTGATCTTGTTATGAACAGTACATCTATCACTCCCAGATGTGAACAATACTAGGTTAGGCACACGTGATAGGAGGGACTCTGCTTTTCACTTCACTGTAAAAAAAAAATCAAACACTTCACTGTAAAATAAAATAGATTTCAAAAAAAAAAAAAATAAAAAAAGCAAAGCAATACAAACCACAAAAAAAAAACCCACAGAAATAACCCAGCAAATTAAAATAAAAACACACACACAAAAAATACTGCCCAAAAAGAAAATCCCCACAAAACTACAGAAAAACTTAACTGACTTCACTGAGCAACTTCATTTCCATTCAGAGTCATAACTTGAAAAAAAAAAAAAGTGCCTAGAGTTGGTGATCAAATAATATAAAGACTATATTTAGGGTAGCTCAAGGAAGCCAGAGCCATAGATGCTGCCTCTGGAACAGCTGAGAAGATAGCATTGCACTAACAGAAATAAAAAGTTAAATATGTTTTAATTATTTCTAAGCCTCTGGCCAAAAATAATATCCATTGTTGGATACATGGCTTTTTTCAATCACCCAGTGATTTAAATTCAGCATGTCTTGAGGATATGCTCAAGGGTCATAGCACCATGAGGATGCACTGCAACTAATTTTAGAATAATGTGAGGAAAGTCTGTTTCTTCATAAAAAGGAGTAGTACATTTCGGATTTTACTTTTTGTCACAATGTACTTAATACAGAATTACACTGATAAGAAAAGGAATGTAAGTTTTGCATTAATTACTCAGCAACCAGCACTGTACCATGCATGATTTACACAGCATGAGATATTTAGTATGCATGTGGATCAGTACCCAAAATAATAAATGCTAGTAGCACATGGAAAATTGTACTGTCAAGCTTGCTGCCATAAGATGTGGAGAGTGGGATTTTTAGAATTTAAAAAAAGAATAAGGCATAAAAACATTTTCTGTGTGAAAATGATGTTATTTTTCACAAATTTTTTTCCTCTCATTTTGAAGATTTTCATATCAAAGCTAGAGGCCTTGAATAGTCATCACTCCTTCAAACATAAGCTTTTCTCATAGAATAAAACACTGTTTTTGAAGTTTTTGGCAAGCAAACATTTTAATAAAAGAGGAACTATAGCCATAGAGGAAACAGATGAAAATTAAAGTAGCAGAGCAAAACCATAATTTTGGTGCCTGGAAGCAGGTGCTGAGAACTGATTTTAAAACACAAGCTCAAAATTTGCCCACCTTTTCCTCTTTATTTCTGCCCTTTCTTTCCTTCCCCATCCAGACATACATGAAAAAGGAATTAACACTAACCTTAAAATGGGCAAATCATGGTATCTGTGATTTTCCTCAGGTATTTAAACCATTGCTTTTGGCCAGGTTCCAAATTTTCCTTTCATGTTCATAATCAGCATTTGTGAGTTATGTTGAGTTGGAATCTCCAAAATGTTGTAGTTTTTTCCGTGTTGCAAATACTATATAAAACTGTAAAACAAGTGAAAATAAAGAGAGAATAAAAATCAATAATTCCATAAACAGGACTGGAACTGAAACTTATTTTACTTGTATGATATTCAGTAAAAACCTTCTCTTCTGCCACTTCCAGACTCTTATCTACGAAATGAAAGAAAAAGTTAAAGCGTTTATTTGGATATTTTCAACTGCTTTCATACATATGCATAATGCAATTGGTTTCCTGCTAGTTTGATTGTAGTAATTTATCTTGTACACCACAAAAATAAAAATAGCTCCTGGGGTGTTTAAATTGTCTGGCAATGAAGATTATATGGGAGCAAAAGTCTATTATCTGCCAACACTGGAGAAATTAATGCTTAAATAAGGTTAGTATATCTAAACATATTAAATCACCTAAAATTTTGCCACTCATAATATTCTATCATTGTAAAAGACCAGTGGTCAATGATCTATCAAAGAAACAAAATGAGAAAGTATAATTTATTTGGCTCGAAAGATTTCTGGGGGGGAAAAAAAGAACAGTAATTTTAGAAAAATATTGAATGCCTTTCTGTATCACAAGTCAGTGTTGAGTAGATGTCACGCAGTACTTCTCAATTTTATTTCTCTTTACAGTAGCAAGAGTTTATCCCACATTTCCTTCTGGATTTGGGGAATTCCTTACTCTGAAGCTCCACTGGGCATTAGTCCCCAAAATATAACACGGTTTTTCTCACATTAATACCACTGTGCATTTATGACTTCAATAAAGAATCACTCTGCTGACAACTGAAACAGTCAAGTGTTTGACTCTTTTGGCTGTGACTCAATCACAGACAACTGAAGGTTTTTATTATCACTGGCCAAACAAACACAAAATATCTGTTTGACAGGGTGTTTTTCACCACAGAAAATTCACCATTTTCTGTGGTACCTCTGTCAGAGAAACCTTTGGATCACGCGTACATTATTTTATCATTTTTCAGTTTCTTCTACTCCAGCAGCACATTATGATTTTGGTTGGTATGTAAGGTTAAAACCAGTTCCTGATTGTTGATTCAGAGAGAGATTGTATTTTCTACCTCAAGGAACAGTGGATTTTTCCTTCTCTTTTCCTTGGGGAAAGGGATGACAGTTACCTCCAGAAAGAGTAATGTGAGGATCAATCCTGCAGACTCATTTTTCTATGGGTTTTACCTCATCATCAAATTATCTGAGTAGAGGATCTCCCACTGCTTAATGAATTTCAAGACATATGAACTAGAGACAGTCCTACCTTCTAGATAGTACCAATTAATTGATGATTAATTTAATTAAAATTTCTCATACTTTTTGGAAAGATGCTCTGAACAGGACTGTGACTACTCTTGGTACCTGATTTTTAAACACAGAATCATTTCAATCACCCAGTGCTCTCTTGCTCCCCATCTTCAATCAAGCTCATACAAACCCCTGTTGCTGCTTAACACTTTCACTGGTTTTAAGCAGTGAAAAGGTTAGGAATAAAGCACCACACTTCTACAGATTCCAGAAGAATCCTGCCATTTATTTGGCTCTGAGCAGAGAGAGTGATGCAATTCACAGACTGGGCGATTAGAGCACTTATTGGAGGGGCAGAGAGGTTCTTATTGTAGTGACTTTTCAGTCTTTCATTCAATCTGAATTGGCTTCAAATGACAGAATTATACTTTAAAATGCCTTTTATCCTGAATGTTCTCCAGACAAATGGGCATCAGGGCTCAAATCAGCACAAACAGAACAGGGTATTGAACAAGTTTCTATCTGAATGTCAGTCATTACAATGCTGTTAAAAGCACTGACCTGCTTTAGCTTCCTCATTTGACAAATTCTTCTCAGAATTTATTTCAGCTGCTTCACTTTCTTTAAAGATTTGTGAAAAGAAACATTTTGTCTTGGGCTGAAAGGACACAAGAGAGTTCTGGTCATATTTCTTTTCCCCTAAAACCTTCAGTAGTAGCAGCAAGGGGTGGATTCTGCTGACTTTGTGTTTGTGAAATTGAGGACAAGCTTTGTTGTTCTGCTGTTTCCTTGATTTAACTCAGATCGCATTGACATTGTCAGAAATACATTTAACACCAGTGATCGTCACTTGTTACTGGCACATTTTGGTTTAAAAGTTCAAAAATTACTCAAACTCTTAAGGTTTCCTCTTAAGGTTAGATCCAGGCAAAGACCTCCCTGAACTTCTGCAGGAGGAACATCTACCAGCACTTAACTGCAGCCCATTCCCAGTTTCATTTTTCCTGAGGTGAGATGCCTCTCGGGTGAAATAACCATGTCTGCTGCCAATGAGACCAGTGGCATTATTCACCAAATTTTCATACTATTTAATAAAAACTTGAGAGGATTCAGTGCAATCTGGGAGGAACATCTGCAGTGTCTCAAAAACTTGAATTAATTTCACCATTTTAGTGTCACAACCCTTGGTCCGCACCAAAGGGTCTTTGTGAAACGCAGTAATTAAGCAACATCTTCCCACTTTTAATGGAGATGGATAATGAGTTTCTAACAAGAATGGATGATGTCTCTCATTTCTGATTAGAATGAGTATCCCTAGGGAGGGATAGCCACCCTAAACCTGGGAATGAAAGAAACCAATCTAGGCCAGATATAAAGGTTAACCTTAACGTCTTCAAAAATCTGGGGAGGGAAAAAAAGAAAATAAGAAAGGAAAGGGAAAAGGAAAAAGGAGCACCAAAATGCAGCAAGTATATTTTCTCATCATTTCATTGGACTTGAAAGGGGTGCTTAGTCATGGAGTAAACAACTTCCTCCAGCGAGCACATAAATCTGCCCTGTACATCCCTTACTGCTCTGGGAAGGAATAAATTTCTATCCTGGCCTTCAGGTCTTCGTGTGCTGTGTATTATGCCTGAAGCATTTTTTCACTGTCACATTCTTAAAACTTTATTTGGGTATTTTCAATACATTCCTTTTCTGGTCACTCTAAAACCTTATTAGGTATGACTAAGGCTGATTTTTTAAAATCTGTGTTATTGAAAAATAACTTTTACAAAATTAAAGCTTACCATCAATCTTTACATTTATTTCCTTAGGTTAGGGTATTTCTTGTTATGTCTTTTCTATTTTTAAATAAGTAGAATATATATCAATTGAAAAGTTGAGCATGTGAATTAGTGAATTTAGCATACCACAGCTTACTGTATTCTTCTAATTATTCTTCAATTTTCACATAATTTCCTATATCTAATTCTAATTAGTGTTAGAGGAAAAAAATATTTTCCTCTAATTAAAATGCAAATTTCACCCAAACAAAACTTTGGCAGAGAACAAATCTGGCAACCTCAAAAATTAAATAGACACCTCTTAAGAAAAATTTCTTAAGCAATCAACAGTCCTAGGACATTTTGCAGACAGCAAATATTGCAAAGTGTTAAATTCCAGATTGCTGAATTGAGAAAAAAGTACATTGGTGCTCAAGTTTCAATTTTTGATAGCCAGAATTTTTCCAAGAAAATAGGCCTTCTTGATGAGCCTTAAATGATATCCAGCTGGCATTGCCCAGTGTACAATTTTTCTCTGACTCTTCATAAACAAAATCAATATATCTAATTTTAAAAATAACAATTTCATACTTGTCCTGCAGGTTGGGATGTTGGACAATATGGAAAACCCTCATCTTGCAAGGTCCAGGTGACTTGGGAAAATTAGACTGTATTGTGCAATTTTCTGCAAAACCATAGGAAAACTCTCTATACAGCCCTAAGCTACCATCTTCTGTGAAAAGCAAACAAGCAAACAAAACAAAACCCAAGAGCAACAAACCAGACTGAAACAAAGCAAGAAACATCCCTGGTATCTGGAATAAATTTACATTCACGTGCATTTCTTATATCTCTACAGATGCTGATAGCAGACAAGCTTCTTCTGGAAATAACCTGTGCTAGCAGAGAAAGAATAAACCAGGCATAATTCTTTGGGCAGATAAAACAATCATCAAGAACAGAATCTGTTCTGCAATCCTCATCTTGTAAAGCACTTATATATTGGTACTTGAACAGAACCTGGAGAAATGAAGAGCCATCATTTGCGGCCCTTTATCTTCTTTCCATTCCCTGGTACCAGGAGCCTGTGGGTATTTATGTTTCATCTGCATGGGACTCCACCGCACAGCTAATGTGACCTGCACTAATAGCTACACCCTGGAATTGCTGCTGTGCTAATGTCTTCCCACCAACCCTCTTGTGCTACCACCTGATAAAGCGCTGCCTGTGGGGAGAACAGCTGTGACTGCCCCGCTTTTGATTTCTGTATTTTTGTGTGGGGCTCAAAGACGCTGTGGCACAGTTAGAAATGCCCTGGCTGCACACCTGAGCCCCTCCTGAGGTGCCAGAGCATCCCTCCCCCCTGCACAGCTGCACCTGGAGAGAGACCCAGCTGTGATGCCACCCAGAGATGCTCCAGCCTCAGCAAACAGGGATGCCCTTCCGTGAGCAATTGCCACCAGTGTCAGGATGAAGGAATCTGTAGAGAGGGTGGGTTTTTTTAAAAAGCATATCCAGACAGCACAAATATGTGATTCTGTTTAAACAGGTTTAAATATTTCCGTGTGATTTTGTCTAAACATATCTTTCTTAGACACGGAAGGAGAGGGGCTTGAAAGAGCATACTCTTTTAAAGATGTTTATTTCTAAAAGTACTGTGAAGTATACATCTCTTGGGCAATAGACTTGCTTGTAATAAAGTACAAATCAGTAAAAATACACTGAGCCACATTTCTGTACGTGGCCTATCCTCTAGTTTTAGGCAAAACACTACAAACATCTCCTGTATCTACTGCACATCATCAGTCTGCTGATGTTATAGTTTTTACTGTGGATTTTAAGTGTGGTATTTAAAAGCAGCAGATGTATATCTGAGGATTCCTTTCAAAGAATGATTACAGCTATGGAACACGCTTGGCAGATTTATATACCTTCAATTTTTATAGGTTTACTCTTAAATGTTCATGAAATACGTAGGGCAGAATTGTTCAGATACCAGGCTGTGCTCCCAGCAAAAAATCTTAGGTTTTAGCATTATATGTGGGTTGTTTGGGCAGAGAAACACACCCTGTGCCAGAACAGAACAGCTTATTTTGATTGCAGGCAGTACAAGACAATCCTGTGAACTCAGGACTTTATATTTTACACATTCCCACAATGCATCCAACATTAGAATTGACACCTCAGTTATAAAAGCACAACTACATCAGGAGTTATTTATAAAGAAAAAGAACAAAGAAGAGTACTCACAGCTTTTATAACACTTTTAAAAAGGATTATTGCAGCTTTTGGATTCAACATGGAGATGGAATATAGTCTGGGGCTTGTGCAATAGGGGAAATGGAAGAAACAGGGGACTGCATGTGGGAATGTTTATTTACCCATATGGATCCACAGGGAATGCTTTATTTACCATCCTTTTGCAGACAGAAACCATTTTCCATTCTCCATCCCTTTCTTATTCATAACCCAAAAAGAGAAATGCTGATTTCTGCTGACCTTTGGCCAGGTGGGTTAAAGAGGGAGGTACCCAAATACGCACCTGGACATCATCTGGATCAATTTTACCAATGATCCTGGCTGAAACTGCTGCTTGGGAGAACAGCAAATTAGGGAGGAAAAGGTTTGCAAGTGCCTACCTAAATTTTGTGAGCCATGCATAGTTCTACTCCACATATTTTAACTAGAAATAATTATGTGAAATTCAAAGTTCCTGAAAAAAACATGTTTAATTTCCTTTAGTTCCTTATTTCCATTGCAATCAGCACAAAGCAACAGATACTGTAGGACTAAGCCATTTAACTAAGAAGAATGAAAGAATCATAAAATACATATAAAAGAAGAAAGAACCATGAAATACATATAAAGGTCAGGCATTTCTTTTCCACCTACAGCTTGTGTGCAAACTGGTATTTCAACAAATTTCCTGAAAGTTGCCTAAATGAAACACATGGCTGTGCCTGTGTTTGAGAACCTTTCTGTTAAATTTTTATCAATGGGTTTTGGCCAGGACCTTGCAAATTCAGAACCTGTGCTGAAATGATCCAACAAACTCCCAAGGAAATTAAGTTACTATTTGTTCCTGAGGACACTTGATCACACAAATCTGTGCTTAGATATAAATACCTACTAAAGCACTATGCAACTAAGAGCTGTGTGTCAGGTTTATTAGTATTAGTGTTAGTATTAGTATTAGCATTAGCATTAGTATTATTAATCTGATCTTTATGATCCATTCACACCCAAACAAATGCACAGGCTGTCTCTGAGGGGGAGAAAAAAAAGAAAATAATAAAAGAAAAACAAGAAATTAGGAAGGGAAGGGGAAAATGAGAAGGAGAAAGAAGGAGAAGGAGAAGGAGAAGGAGAAGGAGAAGGAGAAGGAGAAGGAGAAGGGAAAGGAAAAGGAAAAGGAAAAGGAAAAGGAAAAGGAGTCCATATAAAAAAGCTGTCCCTAGGAGAAAACAGTTTTTAAACACTGAAAGAATTTTGCCACAAATGTGCAAGTTCTTACTTCCTATACTGTATGTATTTGTTACACAGAGTAACTTACTAACACTAGGGTTTATGGGAAATACTTCACAATTCAGAATACATTCTGGATGTTTCAAATTGTGGATGTCTCTCATGAGATAAGCCTTTTTTAAAGCCTTACTGTATGTGTGTCACTGCTCAGGATTTCCTGAAAATCCTGCAAAATTGCAGCTCTCTCCTCTCTTCAAGAAACACTACCAGGAGCACTGCGTTTGTATTAGTTGAAATGTTATTTCTCCAACAGAACAGAAGCTGAGTAAGATACATTTATCAAAATTGGTAGCTATTTGGTTTCAAAAAACCCTACCAATTAATGTTGCTGTGATGTATTGATTTTCTCCTCAGTTTTTAATGAGGGCATGTAGAGCAGTAGAACTTGGGCTCGTGGCTGTAAAAGACAGAAAAATATTCTAATTGGGTAAAAATATAGACTTATACACTGTCAAAATATGATTTCCACTTAGCTCCACTGTTCACTGTCATAACCTCAGCAAATTAAGACAAACTTCATACTATTGCAGTGGAGGAAGCTTTGCAGCAACAACTGTACTAAAAAAATATATTAAGAACCTATAACTGAATAAGCAAAAGTCTGAAAGTAGCTTATAATGTACCTGATCTGCAATTAGCAGTGATGCAAGGGTCTCAATGAATGCCTATGGAGCTCCTAAGTTTAAAATATTTTTTTAGAAATTTATTAATTATTAACTACTATTAATTTTTATGCATTTTGAAAAGGCTTCAATAAGTTAAGAAATACACACTCTTGCTATGCACACCCCAAATTTTCCAGAAGAACTTTGGATAAGCCCAGAATAAACAGAAATTCAGGGCCAATGGTGTATTTAAAGCTCAAACTCCCACTGTGTTTAGTGCCCACGTCACACCAAATTCCCAAGAGAGGCACTTCAGCCTCACATGTCTTTTCTGAACCTACCAAGCTTTTGTGGTTGAGCAGGTCCCACCTATCAAAAACATCTGGCAGGTGAATATTTTGAGCCTCTAAGTGCAGGCTTTCAACCACACGAGTATTTTTTCATTCTGGTTTACCCTTTCCATGTTCCTCTCATTTGCCATTTTTACCTTAGTTTCCCTTCCAACCATCTCCTCCGGTCATTTATTCACTGAATGGCTCAACTTCCATCATTCATGTTCCTTTTCAACCTTCATTTCAAAACCCCTTTCAGGAAAACTATAACTGGGATAGAACAACATTTACACATTGCATTTGAGCTCTAGCAGAAAGCTCAAAAAAACTGCCTAGGAAAACAACTCGCAGTTATGATGGACTTATGCCTGCAGAAGAAAAAAGCTCTGTAGGGCTAGAGAGCAGTGGAATAGTCACCATTCCTAGCCTTGTTTTCCTTGAAAACAAACAAAAAATTTCTGTATTTATGCTCTTTCTAGAAAATTCGGGTTTTTTAAGTAAAAAAAAAGGAGAAAATATCAATATTTACATAGAAGTGAGACATTTGGTAGCTAACTACTGGGAAATAAAAGACAAATATAAAAGCTCAAATCCAGTCCCAAGGGTTACTAGTAGAGAAGATGTTCCGGGAATTGAGAGACCCTGGACATTTCTTAGAGAAATTTAATTTAATAAACCCTGTAAATTGCAAAAGACACCAAGCAGAATATTCTGAAGGCCCACAGACAATCTTCCAAGAATTCATAAGAGATATAATATGCATTAACCAAGGTGAAGATTTAAAGAGCTGTGCATAGGAGAAGCACCTCAGTGCCTGGAAGTGAGTATAACATTCACTATAAAATTAATTAAAGATCTGTCTCTTTGGTACCTTATTGTGGGACTAAGATCTTGCTCCTTAGGAGCAAAACACACAGAAGGTGCTGCAGCTCTGTGAGACTCCTGACACTGGTATGGCAGGAAGAAACTAATCTAAGCCCAAGACAATTTGCTGACAGGATTCACAAAGAACATTTTAGCAATATTCCTCTCAAACCCAGAAGGAAAAAAGGGAACAAGAAAAGAAAAAAATGAGAGACTGCTTCAATGAAAGATGAGGTTCAATATTAGCAAATGACAGACAGGTGAGTTAGATAAAATTAATAGCATGGGACTGAATTTCCTTTTGAGCAGATATTTTGTTAAATTCTGATATTGCTAATGATAAACCCAGCACTGCTACCTTTCTTCAGTTACTAAATTTTGTTTATGGGGCACTTGCAGTGGCAAAAAAAAAAATCTCTGAAAGAGAGGAATATAGGGAAAACATATGGAGACAGAAAAAACCCAGGGAGAAATTTAAAAGGGTTAGATTATAGTAAGAATTCCTTAAAATTCCAATATATGTCCTCCTTGTACTTATGAAGGGCAATTTAGATTTACTCAGATATTAACAATGTACTTTATTTATATGAACGCACTAATGTCTACATTGCAATAACAAATAAATATCGCAGAATCCCGGGATGGTTTGGGTTGGGAGGGACCCCAAAGCTCATCCAGATCTAATCCCAACACCTTCCACCACCCCAGGCTGCTCCAAGCCTCATCCAGGCTGGCCTGGGACGTTCCCAGGGATGCTGCTCTGGGCACCCTGCGCCAGGGCCTGCCCACCCTCACAGGGAACAATTCCTAATTCCCAACGTCTAAATCCCCTCTCACTCAGTTTGAAGCCATGTATATGAAAACATACATATATATCTGTGTGTCAAAGTGGAAAAAATAAATTACTTCTCAGATGTATAGAAAAGCAAGAGTTATAACATTATAAGATTTCCCATAGCTTTAAGATGCATATGGACTTACGTGAGGTGTACATATATTTAGAAAGAGGGAAATTCAGCCTCAAAATTGCTCTTTCTGTCCCCCAAAAAAAGGTTTATTTGATTCTCCATTTTACATCCAAAACGCTCTTACCGAAGCAAATAAAAAGCTTTTGATTTTATAGGGAATTTGCATTGCATACACAATAACAAAATCTGCCATTCCCTAAGAACTGGATTTAACAACCAGTAGATTTTCCTAATCACTGTGTGTACAAGTTCACCTTGTGCATGGACAGGAACAAGTGCTGGGACATTATTCTTGTTCTCACCCACAGACCTGAAGGCAAGGGTTAAAGCAGACATCAGACTTTTTGTGGCTTGACTTCTCCCCTGATATTCTTCTTTTTACTGGGATAAAGAGGAGGAAAAAAAAAAGCCAAGAGTCATTATAAAAATGTCTGTGAAGAATAAAGAAGGGGAGGCAGCCTCTCAGAAATCTCCCTTCCTACTTTATACTTACAGCTGAAGATGGTACATAAAGCACGCATTAAATCCTACTGTGGCTCACTCAAATGAGGTAACACTGTGGAAAATGCAATTTTCCCTCTAAAATCACCAGGTTTTATTCATATAACTGAGACATAAAACACAGCAAATGATTTAGTGATATTCTCAAAATCTATCATCTAATATTCAAAGATTATGCATTGGACAAACCTTCAGCATCCAAAAAGATGTCCAAAGACCAATCATCTCCTCACAAGGATAAGCAGTAAAATATAATATAAAACACAAGTACAGATCTTTTCTTGAAAATTCATACAAATGCTTGCATTTTCTCTGTGGATACTGCAGGTTTCAGTTTCTGGGGGAAAATATCTGACAGATGTCCAGGGGGGGGTTTCAGGAGATGACCAAGCTGCTGAGTGAGAACCAGTGGACCCCAGAAGGACACAGGGTGATATTTTCTTTCTCGCCTAAAAAGCAGCACAGATTTTAAAAGGATATGATGGTTACTACTTGAAATTTAAATTATCACCTGCTTTTCCACATCCCAAACACTGCAGAACGAAATGCACCTATCAGCCAATTATGCATTCAACGGATACCCATTAGGAATGTCAGGCAAAACTGGCAGAAACCCTCTTTTGAGCTGATCTTGATCACGTTGCTTCTGTCAGCATGTTTAAGTTATTTGCTGTCCCTGAACATATTCACTTAGTTCCAGAGATTAAGAAATTCTCAGTAAACAATTTTGCCCCTGGAGTGGATTAGCAGGACATATTTGCTATCTGTCATCAAAGCCATTTGATATCGTTCTCTCATTAGGAGCCATGGCAACAGAGCACAGTGAAAAATGATGCTTTTGAGGGAAGGCTCAGGCCTCAAAAGAGATGAGATGCTCCCAGCACAGAAGCTGATCTCCCAATGCTTCCCATGCCAAAGGAAGTACAATTCCCTCCAAAATTGGCCATCAGGCTTCAGGTCTTTCAAGGCTTTCCCACCTAAAAAGGGATCACCTGTATTATTGATAAATGTGGTTTCCTGCAAATCAATACATACTCGTCTGTGTCCCACTTGCAGAGATACAGATCATTCCAAAGACAGGGATTTTGGTGAGTGTTGCCCATTGCAGACTATGAGTCATCTAAAAGCACTTCACAGACGACAGAAAAAAGCCAAAGTATATAGAAAGTTTCATTTAATGTATTAGTTGTTTTTAAAGCCCATGAAGCAGCAGCGAGTGGCCAAGAATAATGCTGTTGGGAAAGTCTGCATAGAGGAAGATTAATAATGAAAAAAATAAAGATTAAAAAAAAAAAACCCCAACCACTTTTCAGTGTCTCTCATACGGATTTCTCTGCTCATTTTGTCCAGACCAAAACACTGGAGGTGCTGCAACTTCAGTTGGATATATTTATTACTAAACATGCAAGTCTGATACTACCAGCACTTGATCTGCCAGTATGACCTCTTCAGGAAAAGAGAAAATAATCTCATCCTGGTCCAAACTTGGAGAAAATTGAACTCCAAACAGTTCCCATGCAAGAGCAGCCAAGCAGGTCAGAACCAAAGCAAGGAAAACCCATTTGCATCCCTTCTCTCTACCTGGCTCAGACTTCCTCAGGATGGAGTGCAACAGCAACACACTCAACAAACACTTCATGTGGCTTTTGTATCAATCCATGAAAAATTATTGGGAGAAATTTGGTCATCATCATTTACAGCAGCTTAAACAGAGCTTAAATTTGGTTCTAGCAAGAGAGAGGGTGAAAATAAGCCCTAGGCACACAATTACCTCTTTGCAGGAACTTCAAAAATTCAAGCAAAAATTCGACGGTCTCAAAGTATCTGGGGGAAAAAGTGTTTGCTGATGATGAAGCCAAGCTGCTTCTTCTTCCTTTAAGTATTTTGTGTCCCCTTGCTCAAGGACAGGAGTGTTCATTTTGAATAAAGAACTGGAGAGCTTTATTTTCTCAGCCCCAAGTTATTAGCTGCCACCATGGTGATGAAGCTGTTGTGACTACTGTGGCCTCTCTTACTAAATAGTAAAGGAAAATCCTATTTCAGTAACACAAAAACTGTATTTAAAGGAATGATTCTTTATCATGGGTATATTTATCAGAGCAGAGACTAAAAGTGCTACGCAGTTTTAGCTCTAAGCATCAAGTCATTCATTTTCACTTTTTCTTCTAAAAACAAAAAGAAGAGCAGAGTCCAAAGGAAAACTTACACAGGTAACCTGAATGTGAAATTTCTGGATTATATGCACCTATTTTTATTGCTGATCCTACTCTTTAACAACCATTCCTCAGTACACTGAACACTTGTCAAAAAAAACCAAATTCACCTGAACAGCAAACAACACTAAAGTTCCTCTATGACAGATTAAGTGCTATACTTCTTTCAAAACGTGGCTTGTTAAAGCACTAATTATCTGAATTTTTCCTTCAAAAGAAAAAACGAAAATCAGTCCAGGGTGCTCCAAAGATTGGAGCTCAGGACTTCAGAACAGTATTTTAGATTTCAATGAAAAAAAAAAAAAAAAACCAAACCAAAACCAAACAAAACAAAAACAAAAACACAGAAAAAAAAACAAAAAAAAAAAACCACAGATGCATGCATTTGTAGAAAGGATAGGAAACTTCCCTTCACAAGCTTCAGAGCTTCAGATTAAAAACCAGCACCCAACAGCTACGGGGAGCATTTCTGTTTCCACCTTCCATAACTCTGATCTCTCCTGCCATCACCGGGCCAACCTACAAGAGTCCATTAATTCACTTTCAATTGAGGTTATTCCACTCACCCCAGGAAAAAAATAAAACCACACAAGGGAAAATTAAAAGTCACAGACCATTCACTGTCAAAACCCATGCACTTAACAACCTCAGTTCATTATGAGGCCACCTAATTAGAAATGTTTCATGGAGACATCAATAGTTTTAGCCTGATCTCTGAAGATTTTTTTTTGTTTTTGTTTTTAGTTTGTTAGTTGTTTTTCAATTTGGCTAGCTGTTTGAAAATATAACAGGCTAAATAGAATTGCGGCTAAGATATATGCTTTAATTATAGGAACTTCCAACAAGTTGCCAACTTGGCTTATCTGACAAAAACCTTTTCCAAATTGATTTAGAATATTCTGCCATCACCTCATTAGTAGTACAGTTAAAATGCATTACTTGGGTCAAAAGAAGCACACGCATTCAAAGACTTCCACAAAAAAACCCAAAGAAAAAACCATTTCAGTTAATGTAATGACTATCTCAAGAGTTCTAGCAAATTGCCTGATACACAAAGGTGGTAAATAGCAAAATCCTGGCAAAAGAATAATCCTTGGGGAAAATGTTTTTCTTTGCTCTCATTCATTCTCTTTGTTTTTCCTAACAATAGGTAAACTTCTAATCTTAAGTATTTTTCTAGGGAGAAAGAAACATTTTCCTTCCATATTTCATTCTTTCAGGTTATGAGTTTGAGAATTGCTTCATGGTTCTGAATGTTTGCAGTTTTCAGAATCTACATCAAAAGATATTAAGGGAACAAGACAATTACATTTGGGTTCTCAAGAAACAAAGGCACAAAATCATCAGTTTTCATACTGTGTGCTAAGAATTACTTCAGTTGTTTGACTTACAGTTTGAAATTTTGATAAAAATTCTAAAGAAGTAAAAGTAGAAGTCTGTAACTGATACAGCGCAAAACAACAAAAAATCAGCAGGGTTTTAAAGTTACTTCAGACTTAGCAGTCAATCTCAGGAACGCTGATGCATCCGTGGTTCAAACCTTGATATTTCCTATGAGATAATACACAGAAGTACAATTTTCTGGAGTGTAATTGCATAAAGCATTTCTAAAAGAGTAATAGAAGAATTTCAGATTATCTATCAAAGGAAATCTAGTGAAAAAAAAAAGCATTTGGTTGAAAATGAGGAGATTCTGTCACATTAGGCACCACTGCCCTCTTCAGTCAGGCAGACATCAATTTCATACACTTGTTCAGAGAACTTTGCCTGATAAATCCCCACCAAAATACCAACAAGCATGAACTTTATTTTTCCTTTAGGCAGTATTTCTCTCCTAATAACAGGATATGATGCAGCATTTCATTAACCTAATGAAAATAGATATTTTGCTGTAATGTTTGATTTGACGCATGGCTTAGACATATATGCCCTTTGAAGGCAGTGTGTATTTCTCTACATACTTAACATATAAATATATATGTATATATGGATTTGAGAAAAATGGTGGTTTTTTGAGGAGAAAGCTGCATCACTAAGAAAACAAGTAACTCATGGTTTTCATTCACTTAATATCTGACAGGACTACTAAGCAATCACATAACTGCAAAGCAGGACTTCAATAAACTTGCAACAACTGATTAATTAAACATAAAATACATGAGCTGTCCTGTAGCCTGCTGAGGCAGTTTAAGTGCCACCTTTTTATTTAGTCTTCATCACAGCTGCATCTGTGTTTAATAGATTTTAAAACTGTATCTCTCTAGCTCATTTATCTCCCTTTCTCCCTATCTTCATTCCAGTAATTATTCCATAGTTCCAACTCCTCTCTCACTGCTCTCCCTACTTTCTCTCCCACCACTTTTAGATGTAAAATATGGGTAGGACAAGGAAAAAGACCAAACAGAATAGGATTGCAAGACAGCCAACACAGCACCAACACAAGATGGTTAGGAGGAAAATGTTATTCTTTAATGGTTCAACTGAATACCCATTTGTGATTTCTATGGCAGAAGACAGTTAACAGCATGAGAAAGTAAAATACACCTAACATATGGATCATTTTAAGCTGCAAAAGGACATTATGTGCATTTGTACTCCCCTGCACACAGCTATCTACACCTTCAAGCAAGCCTTCTATCTATTTTGGGTACTTTTACAAACTTGCAATGGGCTTTTGCATTATACAAATAGCTCTGTAAAGAGAAAAAAAAAAAAAGACCACCAAACCTACACTGAAATTTTTTAAAAAATAGAAGCAGTAGCACCTACAAACTTTTGACTTTGTGGTCCATCATACTATACCAGTAGGAAAAAATACTCAATAAACACCTCCAGGAAAAGTTTTCAAACAACTTTACAACCCTGAAACCATACAAAAGTCCGAAGCTTCAACATTGCAATTCATTATTTGGAAAGACAGCACATGAGAAAAGCTTTTTTTGACATTATTCCATCTCTAATATAATTTTAGAAACCAGCAATAAAGTCAGAATCTGAGAGAGGACAGTGAACTGTGCTCTTAATCACCAGGCTTTACCTGGATCAATAGAGTGGATCTAGTTGGAATTTCAAACACTGTATCTGTTTTCCTTCTTCACTAAAACCAAGTACATAGGAGATACTGCTCATGTTTGCTTAGGAATGCATAGGGCTGCATGAGACCACAGGAAACAACTGAGAGGGCCAGACCAGTGGATAATCACCACCATCATCATCATCATCATCATCATCATCATCATCATCAAATTCATGATGGATAATAACTAATTCCTAAAGTCAGTCTTCCTAAAATCAGCTGGAAAAGGAAGACAAGGACCTATTAAAAGTTTTCACTGTTTGCAAATTTACCTTAGATGTCGGCATTTCAGAACTGATAAACAGAATTATAAAATCCTTGTGTTTTTAAATATTTTATTTTGGCTTCACACCAAATTTTCAATTGTGACTGTGGTAACAGGGGTTTTCAGGATGAGCAAGAGACGAGAATGTTGACTCCATGATTAGAAGGCTTGATTTATTATTTTATGACATATATATATTACATTATAACTATAGTAGAAAAGAAATAGAAAGAAAAGGTTCTCAGAAGCTGGCTAAGATAAGAATAGAATAGAAAAGAATGATAACAAAGGCAGCTGGCCCGGGCAGAGAGCGAGACCGTGAGTGGTCAGTAAATGCAAACATCATGCATCCACCTGTGGCATTCCACAGCAGCAGATAACCATTGTTTGCGTTTTGTTGCTGAAACTTCTCAGCCTCAGCAGGAAAAATCCTAATGGAAGGATTAATGAAAAGATATTCAATGAGTGTCTAACTGATTCAAAGAGACGATTAGAGAATTTTCATACATAGAAACATGGAATCCCAGAACCACATCCCCCAACCTGCTCCTCACACTGATTTTGATGCAGCCCAGCACGTGACCGACAATTCTTATCCAGACAATGTTTGAAATTAGCCGGAAAAAAGAATTGAGTGCTTTTCTGAAAGCCTATTTTCATCCTTTATCTCAAAATATACTTTTGGCCTATCCTCATCATTCAGTTTTACAGATTTCTATTATCATCTTAAGTCTCACTCACTTTTGATCAATAACTTTTTTTCTAGCACTAAAATGGAAAGCAAGTTTCTTCCTGTATTACAAGTACACCCAAATACCAACATAGATACATACCTGTGACCAGGAATGACAACAACTTTTCCTCATTGACTAGGGATAAAAATAGTTACACACACCCACTTTATGAAAAATTCCTCTTTTCCTAATATTTCTTTATATCTTCTCTTTTAATTATATTTTTCTTTCAAAATAAATATCGTAACAAAGAGTCCATAGTTTTTATTTATGTTATTCACTAAAAACATCATGAATATGGTGACACTCAAGTGTCACCTGAGTGACAAGTGCCTCTGAGAATGGGTTTATGAAAAGCCAGAAGCAGTGTTGGACATTCCAGGTTTTTTTAGCAGCTACCAAGTGACCAAACCAGTGACTTGGAAAGCACTGCACAGAGAAATAAAAACATCTCCTGCACTAACAGGAGGCGTAGAAGGAGTCAGGAGGCAAGAGAAAGGTACTCATGATGCACTAGGGAGAATTAATGTTGTTTTAAATGACGTGACAGTCCTGCACTGCAACTTCTGACCTTGTCTGCTTTCTGAAACCATGCAGAAGCAGCACAGGTTAACAGCAGCTCTTAACAAATGCTGCCTGCACAATTCTGACCTCATCACACACTTGGAAGAAAAATCTTTAACCCAAAAGATCAGTGTGACATTTCAAGCAGAAAATCCCTTCATAGTGATCACCCAAACTCTACAGGTACCTTTCAATTCACCTTTCTGTTTCTTGCTGGCAGCATCAGAAGCAGCATTGCAGTGATACAAAGAACTGACAATCCTTCCTTTCAGAGGAACAAAAGAGAACAAAAGAAAAACCAGACAAGCACTTACCTCTGTGTCCCTGAAAATACAAAATGTGAAGCCGGGGAAAGATTATAGTGAAGAAGAATACATTTGTTCGGGAGGGAAACTATAGAAATGTGAAAACTTGTTAACAGCTGCATCAGAAAATTCTTTCTGGCATGCACACTGAACAAAGGCAGCATTTGGTGAATGGGTCAGCCCAGGTTTGTCTACAGGAAGAGAGAAAGAAAGCCAGTGTTTGATATCTGGCTCCTCAGAGGGTTCATTCATTCTGTTAACTAAGAAAAAAGTAACCAGGGAGGCAGAAAGTTGGCAGGATGGAGTTAGAGAGAAGCCTATGGCTCTCTGATATTGCAGTCTGGCACTACTGCCAACACAGTATCAAAGTAAATACAAACCACTTTTTTCTTTGCTTGTATCAATGCAAAACAGCAGTGTTGCAGCTCAGTTCCACCTTGCTCCTGACCACGTTTTGCATAAATCTGCTGCAATATTCAGCGGAGTGCTCCAACTTCATGTCCAGCGACAAAACCCCAAAGTTCTGCCAGAGGCTGTTACTGACACAGATCCATTGGTACAACAATATATATAAATACAGATTTGCTTCTTCAATTTCCCCCAGCTCAGTTCCAGTTGTAAAGATGTGTCTTAGAACTAGGAGATGCTGTCACTACTGATGGGAAGGGATATTCTGAATTACAAAAGGATCTCAGCCATGCTCTTTTTAGAAAGGGATACAGCAGGACACCGAAAGGGGAAGAGCAAGTTGAAGTCATGCCTGGTTGAAATGTCAGGCAGCACACAAATAATCTCAGACTGCTGCTAAATTCAGCTTCCACTTACTTTACAAGCAAATCTCCCAACACTGGAAGGTTTAAGTGTACATGCCTCCATGATCCATTGCCTCCATGAAATGGCTGCATATATTCGATCACAGACAAGCAGAGCACCTGTACATCACATACAGAGCTGAGTCAGAGCGTGAGCAGGGCACTTTCTCTGAGAATCCTGCACATCTGTCATCTCAGAAACCCACAAGCAGAAAAATGCAAAGCAACAGAGCTAGAGACTGCTGCTTTTAAGTTGTGCTACAGCCAAAACAAGTAGTAAAGTCTATTTAGCATTTCTGACATCATCAGTAAGAACAGCAAATGAATTAACTCACCAAAAGCAGACTGATTGTAGCTGGGCCACAGCCAGTGACTGGTGGAGTAGTTAGAATTCACCTACAAATCTGTGAGCATCTAAGACTTTAAAAGAACAAAACCAGCCTTCATATGAACTGGTTTCGATTCATCAGTCCATTCCTCCAATGCAGATGGGATCCCTACTTTAAAAAGTGTTGTCCCTGCTCTCTAAAAATGTATCCATACTTTTTTCAGTCTTCATCTTAGAGTCAGAACAAGAAAACAAAATTAGGGAAAGATGTGCATGTGTTGTAGCTAGAAGGTGCGTTGTTGGAATCTTGGACACTGAGAATTTTAAACTCTCTGTGCTGAAAGCCACAGACCCACAAGAAAACACTACATTTGATCTGAGGCTGTGGAGAGGGTTTCCAAAATTAATTAACAGCATGGGGTTACAGTTATGTAGTTGGTTAGAGGTGTGTAATATCACAGGGTGGAAAACTTGGGAGTTTGGGGTTTTAGCACATAGTAATAAATATGAAGCAAGATGGAGGTTTTAGGGCGGAGACAGGTTGTTCTTCTTCTTCCTTCTTCTCCATGGGTTTGGGTGGCATTTTGTAATTGGGCAGAAAAGTCTGCATTGCAGCTCTTTGGGATCAGTTATTGGGTTAAAAGGGAAAATAATCCAGGTGTCAGTTCTTAATTGGATGGTTTAGTCTTAAAAGACCTTGTAACAAGAGATTGTTGGCCATTTTGTGCCTTGCTAATGAAAGACTGCAGAACCCACTGCTGTGAGACTGTTACACTGACAAGAAATAATAAACCACTGAGTCTGAACACAAACTATCCTCTCAAATACCTTCAATCCCAACCTCAAGAGAGGTAGAAAAAACAAGCAGAGAACCCACGGCGCACCTACAGCTGGTGCAGCCATTTCCAAGGCATTTTTAAACTACTTACCTTTGGTACACCTGGCAGAGAAGGGCTGACACAAAGAAGTGCAGATGGACAAATTGCCTGAGTGCTTGCAAATTCCAGGTGAATGTGGGCAGGTAGAGAGGGGACAGGGGCAAGGCTGCTGCTGGCACCCAGCTTCACAAACTGCACTCAAAGAGGTGAATGAATTTTGTGTTACCTTTATTGAACACCGAGTGCAAGGCAAGGGCTGAGCTCACAGTACGTTAATATGGACATGGTAGCTCTGTGTAGCAGGAGGTTTGTTATTACAGGTAAAAAAACAAGGTAAAAATTGATCATTTGGAAATAAAATTCTATCAGACTTCCATAAATCAACCTGTTCAAACTAGAAAAGAATATGGATCTGCCTTAAATGTGAACGGAAAAACGGTTCCCAACCCATTATTTTCTTAAAAAAGAAATCTCATTTTCTTTTAAAAGGAATTAAAATTCCTTTTTGTCTTAAAAAAGAAGTTATAAATTTTATTCCAAAGTTATCTTGTACTCTCATCAAAGCAACTGGTATGACTGAAAACCATTTACATTATAGAAAAATATGAGAAAATATGAGAAAAATATGAGAAAAACATGGACCTTGAAATACTAATAGGTCTGATACTGTGATGTTTTGAAAGAAATCTGTCGCCTAAATATAATCTATCATCATATCTCTGGGAGCCTGGAAACTCCATATGGTAACTGACATATGTCACTGGGAAAATAAATAAATCTGGATGTTTCCTTTTGCTCCACTGAAACATGATTTATGCTGTTGTTTACAATCAATAAGGCTAAAAAACCAAAAATATGAAGGTGTTTTAAGATCCAGAGCTGAATAGCACTGCCCTTTTTCAATTTGTCACTATGCAGAAGTAAAAAAGCTCTCTTCTAATGAAAGGATGGGTTATTAGCTCAAGCACTACACCTGGCTAATAAACATTATTCTCAGACCAAATTAGTGTTTTCACAGAGCTCTCCTTGGCCCCATGGAGACACAAACACTTGGCTGAGGCTCACTCATGAACAGATAAAATGCCCCACTATGTAACTGAGAACTGAGGAAAATCTGATTTTAAGATCTCAAGTAATCAATGGGTACTTTCCAGCAAGTTAGTTGTGTTTAACTTGTTTATATTTGTTTCTTCCACTTGCTTCTCTCTCAAACAAATATTGTACACTGCAAAAATGACAAGCTCTTTTACAGCATCCTTAAAAGGATTGTGAGTTTTAAAGCCAGTCAGGAGGGACAAAGAAATGAGTCAGTGCTCCATAAGTCACAGAACTGAGGAAGGGAAATGGAAGAAGTCTTAGAGGCCACCTAAAGCACCACCTTCCAAGAGCAGGGAAAATGACATGAATTTTCATACAAAACATGCTTAATGTGTTGTTAAAATCTCTTGCAGTTGTTAAAACAGAGGGCCTGCAATTAGGAGGCACCCTAAATGATCTCTCTTTTAGAGATCTTGGTAATTCCCAAGCAGTGACAACACAAAAGGTTACAAGAGACTTTAAAAAAAAATAAGAAAAAAAGTAAAAAAAAAAAGACTGCAATGTAATGAAACAAACACAACTTTAATTCTCTTGGGCTTTTATTTTTATTTTAAATAATTCACAAATTTTGTTTTTCTTTTAAATTTTTTGGGACACCCTGAGTCAGAATATCTACTCAAACTACAGCAACCACTGATGTCAAGGACTGAGAAGTATCCAGGTGATTTATGTTTAATGATCAATTGGTTGTTTCAGGAATCTGAATCTCTGTTGTGGATGAAAATGTTAGATCCTTGCTTAAATGCTCCAAACCAAACTCTCTGTATCTTTACAGAGCTCCACATCAGTTTAGGTCTGGTCCTGTCCGCAGTGGAAATCTTCCAGCTTTTAACACTCAGACTCTTTATCAATAACAGCTGCCACCCCTGCAAGCCAGAGAATTATCCTGTTTGCCTTCCTTCCTCCAGTGCAGCCCAAGATCATCCTCAACAGCGTGGCAGCACAGAATAGAGCCCATCCCCGCCTCTAAGCCCGAGTAAATTCTCCAGAAAGGAAGGAGAACGACAGCAAACGCCTTCAGAGAAATTAACCTGCGCAGGCTAAAAGGTGCTCTGTGCCCATGGGTGGAGAAGAAAGAAACTAGATATTTTATTTTATTATTATTACTGTTATTATTGAGGTCATGTTTATGTTTAGGACAAGGATCAACTGTCATTTTTTAGGCCAACAGAGAACGTCTTTCTGAAAAGAAACTAAAGCTGGGGCTGGGGTAGGAAATCTCTCCAGATAATTGCAATTGTCCCATTTGTGATATTCCCCCTCTCTGGGAATCACTGCAGTTAACTGGGACAGGCTGCAGTGATTCCATGCATGACTTCCATGCATGCCAAGGAAGCACTCTCTGCAAAGCAACATTCACTTATTTCCCAGCAAACTCATTTAAGCCCCATAAACTCTGCATCCACTTCTCCCCTTGGCAAGGGGGAAAGAATGAAATATTGAGACTGGTTTCCAAACCCATTGCTTTTCCTTCCTCCCTCCTTTTCTCCCAGTGCAGGTGATAAAAGAGCATCATTCCCAGCCGCGTCTCACTCACCAAAGCGTTAAATAAAATCATAAAGCCAAGCTTCTCATATCAGGAAACAAAATATAATGGAGATGTCATGCATGTAGCTAATCTTACCTACACAATGCTGCCCAAGCAGATACCACCACTCACACATGAGGGGAACACATTTCCAAAGTATTGCCTGACTTGTTTAGTACCATTATCACTTCCTCAGGCATCCAGGTAAGTGAACAGGCGCTGTTGGAAATCACACCTCTGAAAGGATCAGAAATTAAACTGATGAACAATCCTACTGGCTGCCTGTCCCACTGACAGGGGATCAAGGATTCCACCTCAAAACTTTATCCTCTGTAACATGAAAAATATATTTTTAATTTTAGTTTACTATGCTTAATTCCTTTGGCGATTAAAAGTATGGTAACAAATTATGCTTGCCGACAAGAAGTTACCAATTGAAATTAAGGAAATGAATCTGCAATTAATATTTTAAATCCAAGGAATCACCTCTAGAATGAGGTCCTACAGGTATCTCAGAAAAGTAATGTTTGGGGTAAGATCTTGCCAGTATTGGCCAAATTCCCATCACTCCTCATCACAAAAGGGTCCAGGACTTGCAGTTTATTCCAGTCAGTTTGTCTCCAACAACTGCTGATAGAATTACTTCACCCCCAAAAAAAAAAAAGGCAGTAATTAACAGATATGTCTACACTTGCAATCAATTTTCACCTCTTAATCTGTCAGAATTCCCTTGGTGTCAGTAAAATCTTTTGAAGGTTCAGACTCCTAAACTCAGAGGTCACCAGAAATTTGCCCTGCATATGTTGGATGAGTTACCAGTTAAATCCTCAGATTTCTGGAAGCATTTTGCAGACAACCTGATAGGATTTCTTTCCTCACTTGAAAATAAAATAAATAAATAAAAAAACAAAACAAAACAAAACAAAACAAAAAACCACACAAAAACCTCAAAAATAATCCAGCAAACCAAACAAGACCTTTGCTACATTTTTGAACCCTCCACAAGCCCATTCACATTGCAGACTGCACAAATCTCACTGCCAATCTTTAATTTTGCAAATAAATTAGTGAAATTCTTAATGACTTTGCAGATCCTCTATGCCTTTACTCCAGTTTATGCACAAGCATGGTTTTAATACGTTTATAGCAATGGAAAATTTCGTACTTAATGCCAAGTGTAAGAATGTGAATAGCACACACTCTTGAGAAAGAAAACATCCATAAGGATATGGCAAAACATGTGAATGCTTCTTCATGCCAGTAATTTCTGTCACATCCTTAAAAACAGATTATTTGTGTCATGGGGCAATTACATTTATGTACTAACAGTTTTGATGTCTCCCCTCCAGCTGAAGTAATCTGGCTTTTTTCTATTTTCTCATCTTTCTTGCCTTCTTCAAGAAAAACTTCCTCCTTTTCATGCTGCGCCATATCTCATTTTCTAGTCTTTTGTTTATTTCTCAATCCATTCAAACTTCATTTCTAGAAGCAAAAGCCAGTCAAATGTATATTATCAATGTCATGCTACGACAGTAAAGCTGGTCTACAAAACATAAAGACTTAAACATACCCCTGCTGCTGAAAATATTTAAATCATAAATAACAGCTTTAAAAATGTGTAAAGCCAAAAAAAGAGCATCATTTCAATAAATTAGCAAAAAAAGAGCCATTACAGTTATAAAATTGCAGAGCCTAATTTGTTTAACACAAATAAGCCAAACCAGCTGGAGATGTTATTTACAAGATCCTCAAGTGTCCAACATTTTTCTTTGACATCTAGTTTCACAGAACATAAATCTACAATTGAAGAAAGGTAAAAAGAACAGCAATAATTATTTGTTATCATTTTTCTCTGTCCTTGCTGTTAATTGAATTTCCTATGTGGCTAAGGCTTAGGCTGGAAATAGCAATTCAGTCACTCTTAAATTGCATTGAGAACTGTGATATGTAAATGCAAAATAAACAGAAAAAAACCACAAATAAGGATTTGGGCATTTTAGGATAGTTGAGTGATAGTATCTTCTCCATTGCCTTAAATATTAATTCCCTCTCCATTATAAGAATATAATTTTTATTGCCTCTCACACTCAGCTATTTCTTTACCTCCCCCTCCTTCCTGAAAACAAAGCTGAGATACAAAACAAAATTAAAAGAGGTTAAAATGACTAAGAAATTTCTCCAACATTTAACAATTTTGTACCTGGTTTTGGGAAATAATCAGAACCAGGAATATTTTTCTCCCAACAAATCTGTTCCCGTACTTGCCCCGTTTAGGCAATCTGATCTGTTTCCTAGCCTTACAGAAACTCATATATTTTTTTACCTTTCATTAATCCCCTCCCAAAAAAAAACAACTAACACTGACAGCACCTGTTAATTTGAGGTCAAAAATATTACAATAGTAACCCCATGGGTTACTATTGTATAGAATATGTATAGAATATGGGTATTCTGCTCTGAAATGAATCTAGAGAAATGCAGGCACGCAACAAAAAATCTCTAAGGTATCTAAATAACACAAATTCATAATTTTATATTAGTGCTAAGGAATACTTTTACAATTTGTTAAGTTGATATAATTTCTTTCCTGTCATGGGGCACCACTAAAATGAGTGTGGCTTTCTCCTCTTTGCACCCTCCTTCAGGTATTTCTATTTTCATGAGTTCTCTCTTCTCTTCTGCAGGCTAAGCCATACGAGTTCTCTCAGCCTTTTCCCAAAAAAGAAATGCTCCAGTCCCATCATCATCATCATCATCATCATCATGACAATCATATCCTTTTGTGGGACGTGCATCCAGCATGTCCTCCCTTTCTCTCATGTGCTGAGGGTATGTAAACAAATATTGTCCCACATAATTTCAAACTGATTTTAAAAACATGTTTTCTTTCCTCACCCTAAGATCCATTATTTTGCACGCATTTTCAGAAATGCTTACAACCAATGAAAAACTTATCAGATTTACTTCGAAACTAAAAATATTTCAATAATCAATAAAGAAAATATTTGGATTCTATTACTCTGCATGACTTCACACATAATGTGACTAAATGTAAACACAAAAATCAACTCAACTTTATGTGTAGTGCTGCTTTCTCTGTGCGTTGGGAGGGAGAAAAAGAAAGTAACTGCTGTCCATCCAGATGGCATAGCACATCTCAGGCTGACTGAGACACGTTTTGCTTTTGAAATGAAAGAGCATCCACACATCCTGAGCCTCCAGGCAGTGAGCTCTTCTCCTCACCCCAGAAGAGCAAAAACTGCTTCCTACCCTGGAACTGTCTGTTCTTCCAGCACACCATGGCAAAAATGATCCTCAAATCTTGAGTCTACTTATAACAGCTTCAAAAAAGAGTTTCCTGCCAATGGCTGAAGCAAGAGAACAGCAGGCAACTGGTGCTTTTGGACTAAGCTGTTGGTCTCACCACAAAATTTGGCAATTGCATGGGTCAGTCAAGCTGAAGACACTCAAGTTTAGACCAGAAGCAGTCATGAACATGGCTTACAACCAGAGCACCACTCAGCTGTCTCTCTACCACTTGAAAACTTAGCAGCAAGATTCTCTCTTTCATCTGGCAACTGAAAAGTGCTTTGGGGATGCTTGTTCAGTATCATTTGCAAACAACTGCAAGAAAAGGTGTACACACAGCAGTAGTGTGTATATATATACACACACACATATCCAAATGAGAAGGAAAGCAACAGTCTAATTAAACTGCAAAAAAGCCACTTCAAAATCCCAGTGTAGCACTTTATGCATAAATTTAGGAATTCCTTGTGATTGTGGCAGTACCTGCTCATGAAGAAACATTCAAAACAGCTTGCATTCAAGATTTTTTACAAGTAGAACAGGTAATGAATACAAATGGAAATAGTCTCCAAGCTTCAATTTTTCTTAGAAAAAACAACCTCTATTTTCAAGCCAAATGAAGGAGTACCCAATGGCTTCCATGTTATTTTCAATTACATATAAGTGGACATGTACTATCAGCTGCTGTGAAAGCAGTATTGTGAAAAATATTATCAAGTTCAGAAATACATAGGAATGTTTTAAGATAATTTAATAAAATTATAGGATGGTTTGGGTGGGAACGGACCCCAAAGCCCATCCAGTGCCACCATGGCAGGGACACCTCCCACTGTCCCAGTGTCCAGCCTGGCCTCGGGCAGTGCCAGGGATGCAGGGGCAGCCCCAGCTGCTCTGGGCACCCTGTGCCAGGGCCTGCCCGCCCTGCCAGGGAACAATTCCTCATTGCCAAGATCCCGGCCAGCCCTGCCCTCTGGCACCGGGAGCCGTTCCCCGGCCGCCGTCCCCGCGGCCCTCGGCAATCGTCCGTGTCCGTCTTTGCCGCGGCCCCTCCGGGCCCCGCGAGGCCGCCCCGAGCTCAGGCCAAAGCTTCTGGTGCCCAGGTGAGCGACGGCGGCCGCGGCAGCCTTTGGTGCCGGCAGAGCCGCTCCATCCCTGTGCCCGTGCCGGAGCCTCCTCTGGCCCGGCTGCAGCAGCTGCAGCTCCTTGCTGGGCCGGGCCGGGGCTGGGGCAGCTCTGCAGGTGGGCTCTGCCTGAGGGGCAGAGGGGCAGAATGGCCCCTGCCCTGCTGCCCCCGCTGGGCTGGGCCCGGCACGGGGCTCTGGGCTCTGGGTCTGGGCTCGGGGCCCGGCCCAGCACAGGCTTTGGGGTCCCAGCTCATCCCCACAGCATCCCTGTCACAGACATCTTTTGTGAAAAATCCTTTCTTTAGGATTTTTCCCCCTTCTGAGAAGCTGTGGCCTCAGCAACAAGATGCAAACCATGGTTATCTGCTGCTGTGGAATGCGACAGGTGCATCTGTGATTGGTCTCATGTGGATGTTTGGATTTACTGACCACTCACGGCAGAGCTGGGTCTCTCTCTCTGCTGAGACACAGACCTTTGTTATTCATTCCTTTTCTGTTCTTAGCTTAGCTAGCCTTCTGAGAACTTTCTCTTCTATTTCTTTTAGTATAGTAATAATGTAATATATATCATAAAATAATAAATCAAGCCTTCTGAACATGAAGTCAACATTCTCGTCTCTCTCTCACCCTGAAGACCCTTGTGACCACTGTCACACATCCCCAGGGCTGCTATCCCTTCTCTACCCAGCCTGGATTCATGCTTGAGATTGTCGAACATTTTGTGGATTTATCAGTTGCTATTTCTATATATTTATCAGTATATTCCTATTAAAAAGATGTAATTTTAACAAAAACATGCGATTTATTTTCTGACATGGTGTGAAATTGGTGCTGTGCAGCTTAAAACATGTTTCTTGAACACTTGAAGAAAAAATGGCTAAAGTATGCAACTAAACTATTCCCATGGCCATAGTCAGGGGCTGATATAAATTTTATCACTTTTATCCTTACATTTGCACAAGTACAGCTACTTATCACACACTGCATCATCGTGTGTGTGTATGGCTTAATCCACACTGCCACTTTTCATCTGTTTCCTATTTTTTAATTGTGGGAACTAGGCTACTACATTTTGTATTTTTAATTCTTTATCTGAACTTAAAATGATAAAATTTGGATGTGGAAAACCACAAACCTAATTTCAGCAAAGACTATGACACTAGCAGAGAGCTCAACTTATATAGATTTATACTGAGAGTAGTTTAGAGAGCTCTTCTGTGTCTTCCAAAGACACGAATTTATTTAAGTATAAGCTTCCAGCTCATGAAGCACTATCAAGAGTTTTTTCCCTGTTGATCTTCAAAATATTTCTATAGAGCACCACTTTGTATGGTGAAATTTGTGTGGAAGTACAGAATGTCAGAGGATTGATACCATATTAAAAAGCATAGATTTCTGATTTAAGAAAAATATTATGAATTAGAATCTTACTTACCCACTACCATATATGTGAAAAGACATGTATGGGTGTAAACATAAACTCAACAGGAGAATAGGCATCAGAGGGAGGGAAGTGCACACACAAATTCTCTTACTTAAATCCTCTAAAGGAACTTCCAGACAAATGTTGGTGGTAAGTAGGACTTTTCTCAGTAATCAGCAGATTTTTCTCTCATTGATTTCACTACCATCTAGTTTTTAACCCTGAACTGAGACACCATGAACTCCTTCTCATGTGCTATCCCTCTGCCTCCCCTTTAAAAGAAAAAGTCCCTACATATATGATACTGCTGGAATACCTGCAGATTAAATAGCCTATGGAATGTATGGAGAAAAGCAATACAAAATGAATTAAATTTCTTAATACTTTTTTTACAAAAAACTTTTAGTTTCTTAAGAGAATAATCTTCCTGGTTTTCCAAACATAAACTTATGAAAGAGGTTTCTTGGGTTCCAGGGTAAATTGGCTACTTGGATGTGCACACAGCAAACTCCCAACACCCTCGGGAAGAAGAGAATGACAGTAGCTAGTTTCTTTTATACTGATCTGTATTCAGAAATAAAGAGAGGGAAACAATACACAATGATTTATTTTTATGAATGTCAGGAATGACAGTGCACTTTAATTTTTTTTAATCCATCCCAAATTATATCTGAGCCAAATATTTCATTTTAAGAGTCCTGTTAAATGTTTTCAAAGGCCTTGTTCTATGTGTTCATGAAATAACTCACTCTTTTTTAGCTTTCAGGAATGGCAATTGCTGTAAATCTTTCAAATTGGCATGAGTAGTACCAGCAAGACATCCTGTTAAAATTCATCTACATTGTTGCTGTAATATTTATTAGGTACTAAAATATTTAAAGAAAACCTACAACTACTACAATTCAAATTTCATTATTTCATTTCACCTAGGAAACCCTTTTTTACAGCAATTAATATTATTGTTTTGTCACTGTGTGAGAAAGTGCCTAATCCAACCACTATCTTGAGTGGAAAGACTTCTTTACATCAGGTGGCTGAATGAAACCATTATATAAACTGGACATTCCCCATTGTGTTTTATCAGTTTGCACAAGTAAATTGCAGTGCTCGTTGTAGTAATTGACATTTCCAACATTTGCACACACAATAGAAATGTTAGCACCATTTATAAGCTAGTTGGGTCTTGATGGATTGGTGACCTTCAGAGGTCCTTCAGCAT
This sequence comes from Melozone crissalis, assembly GCF_028551555.1. NCBI lineage: Eukaryota > Metazoa > Chordata > Aves > Passeriformes > Passerellidae > Melozone > Melozone crissalis. The sequence continues at coordinate 1,753,760 of NW_026535783.1, forward strand.
GGATTTTCTCTGGCTGCTGCTGCTGCAGCAGCTGGGGAGATCACCTCACCCATTTCCTCATTATGATCACCTGCTGTCCAGCAGCCCTTTTGTGTCAGCGTCTTCTAACTACTGACAGCCCTACTGATGCCTGCTATTGAAACTTTTTAACATTCACCTCACCCCTTCCTCACTTCCCCCTTTGCCTCTTGGAAAGCTCATTTGTATTCCCTGCTCCAGCTGATGGTGACACGAGCAGAGGTTTTCAGCTGGTGTTGCACAGACCACAGACCAATTCTTTCACATGCTAAAAGACATTACTGTGTAAAGGCCAACCTCACAAACTGCATTCTTCCTCCTTTATGAGAAACTGACTTGAGAAAACAACTCCGTGTCCTGATCTCTTCTGCTGGTCTTACAAATCAATACATAGCGTAGGAAATGAAGAAACTAACAGAATTTGGCTTGATACAAAAAAAACTTATTAACATAATACATATTATTTTGTGGCTCTATTCCTATTTGCAGTTGGTATAGCAGCAAAACCTACTGAAAACAGAGCAGACTGAAGATAACACATGTAACAACCTCTCTTGTCTAGAATGAGTAGCAATTCAAACTCACAATGAAATGAATGCCTCACATCTTTTCAGGGGTAAGAGAATAAAATATAAGCATTTTGCAGACAAAATAATCACACTGCCCATCTTTTGTTGAAAGGCAAAACCACATATTTTTAAGAGACAATATGCCATTGCATAAGATGTTCCTCTTTAAATTATTTGCACAATTCTTACAGATTTGGTGTTTGATTAAAAAACCACAAGCCACAAAACTAACAAATAAACAAAACCACCAGTACGACAAAACTCCAAACAAACAGAAACTAAACTGAGAGTCCTGATGTTGCTATACATGCATAGCTACTTCTCAGGGAAGAACAGCTCTCAAAATGCTCTGCCATAAGCTACCATGGGATGGTCCACAGAGTCTTGGTACTTGCCCTCAAGGTCCTGGTGGAAGCCTGTTCTGTTCTGGTTGTCATGGCTGTGAAGCAGAGACATTTTTACAGGCCTTAAAAATAAGTTATCTTGAAGGAAAACATAACTCAGCCAAACTAAAGGAGATCCTGTCATGTAACATCTTTCATTTCTTCCCTGTAAAGGTAAGAAGAGGTCAGACGGGAAGAAGTCACTGATTATGAGATTCTCTGGTCTCTAAAACATTGATGCATGATTTCATTGCAAACAATATAAAATTCCCCAGTGGGAAAGTCTGGGTGACATGTTTAAAACATTTTCCCAGGGAACTTCTCTAGCTTCAGTTTCAGCAAAGGAATACCTTCATACAAAGAAAGGTTCTGACAGGAAATATCCAAGTTGCTTTCCTAGCTGCTTATGTTTTTATAGCTGTACTCAAACACAGTCTGTATATATACAGTATCCATACATGTTTATATACACATCCAACAGCACCTGATTGCTCATTCCCTCACACATGAATATAAGATGTTCCTTCTGCTTTCTCATGCTTCCTAGTCCATCTTTTGGATTTTTTCATAACACTCCCATGCCCCTAACCACTCTGGGCAGATGTGGACAACTACTAGCACCATACTGAAGCTGGAGGCAAGTGAGACAGGCTCCACACCAGGATCAGAAGTAGGAAACCAACCCACTCCTTTTGCCATGGAGTAAGGGGAAAATGCATTCTGCAGCAGGGACACAGATTCCTGACCTACACAAAAAACTCTAGGCTTGGAGCAAACACACTGAAAGAGCAGTAAAAAACTTAAAACTGCAGCTACAAGCCAAGCAGTGACCACACACTGCAAGCTTAGGGGAAAAAAAATTGATGCCTTATTCCTCACTGGATCAGGTTTATTCCAATATATCAGTCAGTAAATGAAGGATATAATTTGCAGGGCTGAAATTAGTGTCAGACATCACCCTGAAACTAACAAGGAGAATTTATAAAATCTAACTCTGATAGCAAACTGATTGATAGTCAAATTTCAGAACAATCCTGGTCCCAATGAAATCAATGCAAAATTGTTGTTTTGAAGGTTTTTGGTACTTGTAAATATTAGATTAGTTCTGTGAGCTCTAACTCTTTATACAATATTGCATAAGAACTATACTTTCCTCAGTACTCATCACATTTTCCTGTAGCACAATGTTCTGAGACAAGAAGATTTATAAAAACAAAACATTCCATGTTAATAAAAAGGGCTTTTTATTTGTTACTCATGTCTTTATTCATTTTGTGTGCTTCTGTAGTGACTGCTCAGGTCATGCACAGCAGAACTTGTGGTAAGCACAAGTCTCATGTCAATATTATCTCAGGAATTCCCTGTCCCTTTGGAAGTCCTGAAGGGACTTAGACTGAATAACCAGGACACAGCTTTGCTGTCAGATAATCATGACCATCAAAAACACTCCTTATAAGCCCCTGCACCATAACAAATACAACCTGTAAGATCTCTCTTTGCATGCACTCAGGTAAAGGATTGACTTTTCCTCCTTCTGTAGAAGCAGATTCAATGACTAGAAACAAGAAAAATTCATTTTCTTCTGATAACCTATCATTTTAGTTTCCTCAGTCAAACTAAGGAGGTAATGAATTGTCTGTATGCAAACAGAAATAGCCAATAACCCTTACACACTGCTTAAGAGAAACTGCCATGAGATTTTAAAATTTATTTATTTACAATTTCTCTAGATAAGAGAATCACTAAAATACATTGGTGAGAGCAGATTTTACTTAGAGGAAGGACTAATACATATTAGGAAAGACACTAAACAGCAGCATAACCCTCCTTGTACCTGCATTTTCTGCAGAATTCCTGTGGACAAGTGCTGGATAATTTCAGTGACACTGATTTTGACAAGAGTTTCTTCCAAAGACCACACAGCCACAGGCACAAGACCAAGAAAAACAGTAAGATCATTCTTCTTGTTGATCAAAGAGAATAAATTAGCATAGACAGGACCTCATGCTGACCCCTTCAAATCTAAATCATAGATTTCATTCAGATTTGGACTTTGTCTCCACAACTCATCTTTCTTTGCTTGCCATAAATTCAACCATAACTTGGAAAATGCCCCATATTTTAACTTTATGTGGAATGAACATGATTCTCAACAAAAGCCTCCTAAGGCTAAAGCCACTGTGGGACTCCTGAGCAAATGATTTAACATCTCCTTTAAAGTACAAGGCTATGTAATCTTCTTTGGTGATCATCTGATTTGAAGCCAGGCCTAGATCTCAAAGAACGGTTGTGTAATCTTGGCTACAACTTCTGGGAAAAAAATGCTAAATTGTCATAAAATGCCTTCGCAAAGTCCATGAAATAAATTAGGGAGGCAGATTTGCAGAGAATGTTAGGGTTGCTAAGAGATTAACAGTTAACAGAGATTTCAAGAAAACAAGGACTTGCACAAAATATTCTATAAAAAAAAAAATTTAAGGACTAAAACTATCTTAATATACTCATCATCCTATGTAGGATGTGGACATGTATGATATATGATGTATCACATAATTAACACTAGTATGCCTCTGCACAACTCATGCAGGACAACAATTTGCTGCTTGAATGTTTTACTGAAAGAGGAGAATGACAGCTGTGAAAACATATGTATCCTCTCAACAAATATAATAGTCTCAGTAGGAGGCAAAAGAATAAACATCACACAAGGCACAGTAAATACAAACTGAAAGTGTTTATTATATTGTCACTTCTAATTCCAAGAGATTTAACAGATATCCTGATAAAATTCACATGCCCTTTGGAAACTGTGATGACAGAATGATGTGTTACTGCTTTCCTTTTATCAAAACACCTAATCAGATGCATCAGAAGAAAACATGGGCTCACTTGTAAAGCCAATCCCAGTTTGGGATGCACTTCAGCACATATTGGAGCACAATCCAGTATCATGCACTTGAACCCCAAAGAGCCTTGCTGAATATAGTAGCACAGAACAAAGCTGATGCTGTTATCTCGTGGATATGTTATCAAATTCCCTATATCTTTTTTCACTCGTCATAGACCTTTTTCCTAGTTGTTTTCAGCCCCAGTCCTTTGCTCCCTTCCAGCTTTCTGTCCAAATTGCTGTTTGTGGTATTTGCTGGGTCCCCAGGACGAAGGAGGAATTGAGAATCGGACTCCATGTTTTTAGAAGGCTATTATATTATATTATATTATATTATATTATATTATATTATATTATATTATATTATTATTATAGGAATACTATACTAAAACTATACTGTAGAATAGAGAAAGAACACAGACAGAAGGTTACAAAGAATGAGCATGAAAACTTGTGACTGCTTCCAGAGTCCCAACACAGCTGGCTGTGATTGGTCATTAAGTCAAAACAATTCACATGAAACCAATCAAACAACCACCTGTTGGATAAACAATCTCCAACCACATTCCAAAGCAGCAAAACACAGGAGAAGCAAATCAGATAATTATTGTTTTCATTTTTCTCTGAGGCTCCTCAGCTTCCCAGGAGAAGAAATCCTGGTGAAGGGATTTTTCCAAAAATATGACAGTGACAACTGTTCATGCATCAAATACTCAAGAGACAGAATTGCAGTTTAAGGCAATCCTGTAAAACATCCACAGATTAAAAGGCCTCAAGGGATCTGCCAAGAAAGCCTAGAAAGACACTTCAGATTTGAGGAAAAAATAATAAGTATCAGAACAACTTTTGGCTCTTGTGATATAACTTGAAAGTATTTTCCAAGAAAGAACTAAGTTTTGGAAAGAAATCCCAGAAATACAGAGCAGAGGCAAGAACTGGGATGAAGTTGTGGCACGCACCCTCAGTCTCAAGAGACAAGAAACTTCAGTGCTCTCATCCTACATGTGCAATTCTCACACTTTAGGCATAATCTAGGAGAAAGTGTGATTGGTGACAAAAATTTTGTATGAGAAGTTAAGTTGATGTGTGACATTATGCATGTCAGTAAAAGCTGCGAGGGGAGTGAGTTTCTTAGAGAAACTTTGTGTATCTGCCCCATATTCCTACAGCCTGTCCCTGAATTCTCACTCACAGAGCTGAAGCCTCAAGAACAAATCCACCCATGCTGCCTATTTATCTGAAAAATTGTTTCGAAAGAAGTTCTACACGCAGTTTCAAGCAAGACTCAGCAACAGGTACCCAGCCATGTGCTTGTTCTTGCAAAACAAAAGCATCATCCCCTGCAGAAATTCATGTCCCAGCTGTCCCAGCCCTGCTCCCTGCTCTGAGGAGCCATAAGGAAACACGTTTACCTGGATTTCACTGTGCTGTGTGCTACCAGAACAGTAGGAAACAATAAGAACAATGGGCCATCAATCTGCTCAGTTTTGTGTAATTTTAAATAAGAATTATCCATTCATAATCTTAATTTCTAATTAAGACAAGCAATAAATTACCCTTGATTCAACCTGAGTAGGTTTAGGCAAATGACATTTTTCTGTTTCACATTTCCATTACTTCAGCCTGGTTATTTTCAAAGACAAGAACCACTTGCTCTACAATAACGTGACACTCTTGAGCTGAATTAAACATGCTGTATTCTTGCAAAGTTAGCTATTTTTACACTTGAACAGTCAAAGCAAAAATTGGCAGTATCATACAGCTCTAGTCAGGAGTCAAGTTTCCAACTGTGAAATGAAATTCCGTGAAGCAATTGAGTATGTGCAGTAGGAAAAAAAAATCCACTGCTATCCCCATGTCTAGCTGATAATGATTTCCTTTTATAAAATGTATTGAATTGCCATTTATAAAATGAACTATTTTAAAGGAGAGAGCTGAGTACCAGTGACAAGCTGCTGAAGTTATCAAATTCTTCAGGGAAGGTTTTGCACTCATCTCTTCAAGACATAGAACAAGACAAAGATGAGACATGAAAAAAAAGATAACCTTTTGAGCAAAAGAAATTGTTCAAGGTATTTGATAAATACATCAAACATCTGATAAAGTTTGGAGCCACAGAGGATTAAAAATGACAGTAAGTCCACCTAATATGAATGTGTTTCTCCAGACATTTAAGAGGATTTTTTTAATCTCAGGAACAAATATTAAGCTGATAAAAAATATTTTTTAAAATGTTCAAGTAAAGATCTGAATAAGGATTTTGGAGTTGGGTGACTTGAGAGGAGCCAAAAGGAGTGCACAGAGAGTCAAGTTCATGATTTCCAAGGTTAGGAGGGCAAATGTAAATTTTCCTAACACAGGCTAGTTATGTCAGGACCTTATCCTGCAGCCCTCCACTACCAAAACGTTGGCACATAAACCTGACGCAGCAGGAAATTCTCCTGTGGTGCCTCAGAGTGGACCAAACAAACAGTATCGGTTTGTAAAAATCCAGTTTTAGGTGGAGAAGGAGAGCACACACAGAACATTCCAGGAGCCTACACACTATCAAAAACCCAGCTTATGATCCACTGAAATGTTTGGATATGTCACAGAAGCAGATCCACTGCCAACCTATGTGGAAAAAAAATTGAGATTATCATTTGGAAAAATAGTGGTTACTCAGCATTTGCAGTTGGCAGCTTAGCATAAACTTTGTTTTGGATACTTAGTAACCTATGGTAAGGCAGTAGCTGCAAACATTTTGAAAATGCCACTCTATAAAATAAATCTTCTTGTTATCCCATTACGAGAAGTTTGTCAGTAAAATATTTCCTCCTACTCATTTGACTGGTGAAACTTGACCCTAGATTTTCTAGCAGAGTGACCTTGTTGTTGTTTATCATGAAGTGATGTGAGTCCTCATCACTGCCACTTCATTTTAAGTTCATATTTAAAGTGAATGAGTCAGTACAGCCTGAATTACATAAAAAATACATAACAAAGTCCAAGACTAAATATTCACTGCACTTTCAGCATGCCTGAATGCTGACCAAGCAGCCAGTTCTGACACATAAAGTGTCTGTGCTGTGGCAGACGTTGGCTCTTTGTTGACCTCACAAACAAGGGGATAATGTTGATGCACAATGAATATAAACTAGAGGCACCAGCAGACTTCACATCCAACATTTCAAACAGTTAATATTTCATTATAATGATCACTGATAGGTGACACACTATATTTCACCAGCATATTACAAAAACATTCTGAAAAATTAAGTCTGGAGAAGGAATCAGTGAACAGGTCACTGGAGGAGCTGACAGGCTCATGTGTAAATAAAATAGTTTAGCTAGACTGAACTGGAATGTTACTAATCAATCAAAATATCATAAGAAACATTCACAGTTTCTTGCCATGTATTTGCAGGAGGGTGAAATATTACCCAGTTCTCTCAGGAGCTGTGGATGCATCTCATCAGGTCCCATGAACTGGTGCACCTTCAGCTACTTTCAGCAACTTCAGAAGTTCCAGCTTTAAGCTCTAAGAACTAAGATGATAAATCATTTTTATATCCTCACTGATGTCAAAATTGAAATTACACAATTTCACCTCTTGTCAACACTGGCATGTTTGCGTATGGTACCTGAGAATGGATTGTAAAAACATCAGTTACTGTTCTTTCATCATGGTAAGTCAGCAGTAACCACACTGCCAGGCATCCTTGTTGTAAAAGACACAGTTAAAAGCTGTTGCCACAAGTGAATTTCTAGTCTAACAACATATTAACAAGAAAAATTACAGCAATACTTGCTTAGCAGCTAAACCATCTGCCATAATTAGAAAGAGAAAGTAATAATACAGAGAGCTTGTGCTTAGGCCAACTAGAAGTTGCTGGAAACATCAGTCCAGAAAGTGTACTGTGAAAACACAATAATAAACAGAGGTGTAATTACATTGTACAGTAAGTCATAGAGGAACACAAATTGATCTTCAATAGTTAAAAGTGATTTTTTTCATAAAAAGTACCTAAGAGAAAAGCATTCCCCCTCCACCTTTATCTCTCTCCAACTGCTGTATTTCTTTTGGCATTGTCTCACAGAAAGCCTCAGCACTGGGAATTTCCCAGAGCATGCCTGCAATGACTGAAAATAAAAAAAACATTTACCACACTAGGCAAATGCTCCTCAATTTTTGGTTCTTATGCTTGGTCACCCCTTTTCATGGAAATTACAGTAATTTGGTATCTTAGCATACCATTTTACAACATATAGAGTTGGACATGTTACCTACACAAAAAAGCTCTTTCCAATTCATTGTACATCAACTGATTGACTTGGTAGTTTGAGGGCAATTTGCTCTTTTAAGTTGTTAAAAAAAGACCCTGGCTAGGTTAAACACCTGCTTCAAAACTCAGCAGCCTGAGTTTATGGGTTATCCCAATATGTCACAAATTTTAGCCTATTTAAAGAATACATTTCTCTGGGAAACATTCACAATATCTAGCCTGGCTTTGGAAACAAATAATACCTTGTTAACAACACTGATTCTATTAAATGGAGCTCTACCCCTCAGCATTTCTTTCCAAGATTAAGGGACAAAAAAAAAAATTGATAATTTTTTTTTTAACTTTACAATTTAAATTTGATAATTTTTAATTCCATTTTAATTTTTTTAAGACATATGCAAGTGTTTCACTTACCTCAGTCAGGGTGAAAATATGTACAGCTGTGAACAGCTAGAAACAAGGCAGAAGTGGAAAACATAAATAATAGGTTTTACAAGTAATACAGGTATATGAATATATTAAAAAGAAGGGAAAAGACATAATGTGTGACAAGTATGTGAATCATATCTATCGTATGTATATTGGAATAACTGTAATTGGAGGGCTCTTTTTTAGTCCCATATTTTGAACCACATGCAGTCCTCCAGATGGAGAAACCAATAAGAAGAGTTTAAAAAAAAATTAAGGGCATTTTTTTGCTTTTACCACCAAGTAAACTGAGTATTGCACCTGCAAGGACAAATGGTGATTTCAGGGCTCCTAAGATATTCCTACACTCAAAAGATTTCCTTCAAGCACAAGCTGTAGCAACAAAGCAATGGCTGTTACAATGAGATAGTTTAAAATGAACTCATTGTAACGCTGCTTGCTGTAATTGCAAACCAACTGTCTTCGTGTCTATGATAAAAATACAGAGCTTTGCATAGTCAATTTCAGGGAAAGACAAGAAGACAAAATAAATAATGCAAAGTGGCTCTTACTCACTGTGCAGATCCTTGTGAAGCCTCTGGAACAGGTTCTGTGTAACCAACCTTCCGTTGTGTATTCTAAACAGTCTTTTGGGAGACTTAATTAATGCTGCAAAAGACTAATGAAAAAAGTAATTCTGTGAGGGTAAAATATTATTGTTGGGCACTTATTTCAGCTGCTGAAATACTGACACTACATACAAACGAGAGACTCTGCTTCCATAAGGAATCACTTACATGAAGGGACAATTTTGGAACTATTTCACATAATGTGAAAATAAATTTATCTAGGTACATTGCCAAAACTGTGATTTTTTCACTATGTGCACCCAGCTTTGCTGCTTTTATGAGTAATACTCAACCTATAAATTTGTGCTCAACTTTTCACAGTACCTGTGTTTTTCACTAAAAAAATGACACCAATAAACAAAGTTCCTACAGCACTTTTATATTCATAATGGCTTAAAAATGTGAAATACACAGGTACTGTGTTTACTTCCCCCCACAATCCTAATGGCAAACCAAATTATACAATCAGAGTTAACCAGCAAAATTGCGATGCACAGGCCCACTTTTTGGTTTAAAACAGATGCAAAAATAACAGTATTTTAATTCAGGTTGAGAGCAGTAACTTGAGCTGCGTATGTTAACTCTTCTGCTAGCATGTTAACTGTAAGAGGTTAAAAATGTTAATTATACAGTCATAAAGGCAATTTGTGGAGTGGTGGCTGACAAAATTACAACAGCAGATCATCAGAAAGATGATTGCACATAAAGATATTATAGTACAAAGCAAAACTTCCACTTATTTTGTTCTCTTGTTTATAACATATCACGATACACTGAAATCTTAAGTAATTTTAATATTTTAATATATATAATATATATTCCAATACCTACCACCTTATCTTGAATGTCATCATGAATGATGCTGGGAAATAACAGCAATAAATGCACTTATTAATAAATAAGGCATTAGCAGTGGCTGGGGCTCAGGAAAGTTTTATTTTTCTCATGTGACAATTTTCTCATGCCCCAATACCAAATAATACCTATGTATTCTGCAGTAAAGCTGTAGTTGGACAAGCTCTTTCTGCCAATATAAACTGATGCTGCTGCCAAGAAAAGCACTAATTCTATGCATCCATTTCCACCTTTTTAATGCTACAACTGTTTCACACCTTCCTGTGGGCCAGTTGGGCCTCTGTGCCATAGATCCCGAACTGGATCTGTGAGATGATCCAGTCCAAAGAACAGCTGGGGCAGGAAACGGCCCTTTGAGCTGTGCACTGAAAAAAAATATTTTCAATGCATATTTACAATTGAAAGTTTACATTATTTACATTTGGAAGCGGGCTGGTTTTAACAACTAAATGGAAGAATAAAAGATGCTCCCTCTCCAAACAGCCTCCTCCAATGGCATCCTGTTGCTATCAATGTCTGCAACAAATATGTAACTGCTTCCACAGGGTAATTCCTTTTACTACTCTGCTTCACTTACCTGAGACTTATGTGGGCTCTCTGAAATCAAGGCAATGAAATTGAGAAATTAACCCAAAGTTTTGCTAAAAAAAATATAATTAACATCCATTATATAATGTCTCTCCAGCTTCTACTCCCCCTTTCCCTTTCATTACTTAGAATTTAACAACTGCTTCATCTTATGGTTAATATCTGACCTTATGACTGAAAGGAGGTTAATTCCTAAGTTGAATGTTAGACAAAATAATTTATCATGTCAGCAAAAACAGAGGACAATCTCTGTAGGAAAACAATGTTTTTGTGTCACCAATGAGTTATTTTGTCTCCTGAGCCCTCTGCCCATGACAGCAACAAAACAGTTTAGGGAGTTTATGCTATTAAAAAGCTTTTGTGAAGTACACACACCTCAACTTGACCATGCATAATTTCAGCATTTAAAAACAACAGTTTACTTATAAAAGAGGATTTTAAAAGCCAGTACAACTTTTATCTTGGTTCTCTCACTATACTTCAGTGATTGGCAGTTTCAACCCCCAAGTCTGTGTATTTTGTAAAACATACCCTAATCTTTCTGTGCTTCTTTCTTTGATAAAGATCATAAAATATAGATCCTGTGCATTATTTTCTTTAGCTGCCTGCGGTTTTTTTCCTTATTTGTATTTTTTGGTGTCAAGATCAAGTAGAGAAACATTCTTTGTGGGGAAAAGAGGGTAAAAAAGGAGCACCTGAAAGAACTCTTCACCAAATCATTTTCACAGAAGCCAAATGTAATTATTGAAGGTGAAAAAGATAACCTGGCAAAAAGTAGTAATTTTTTTTAAAGGAAGGAAAAACTGTAGACATAAAAGATGCATGTGAACAAGCAGCCTAAATTCAAAGATTCATAGATTTAAAAGCTGGGAGTTACCAGTGTAATGACCCATTCTGATCCCATGCATGGCCCAGGCCAGGGAATTTCACCCAGTAATTAATTCTGTGATTCCCACTGTTTGTGTGTGAGTTAAGGACACCTTTTCATAAAGGCAGGCAGTGCAGCACTTGGCATCTCCTGCAAAAATCTGCCCTGCTACCTAATTACCCTCACCATAATTAAGGTACATCGTATTTCTAATGCTTTAGAAGATATTATCTTTCATTCCTTCGCCAAAATTCTAACCAATGCCATACTCTAAACTCCCCCCGCCATGGCTTTCTGCGGCTGGCGAGCACTTACTTTTTATCATTTCATGCTTTTAAGGAGAACAGATTTGAGTGCTCAGCTCTATTCCTCCAGCTGTAAAACAACTCTAGCTATCTACCACTCTCTAATCATATTTACCTAGAGATTCCCCAATTCTGCCTACAAAGAAAAACATCTGCGGAGCATCAAGGATTAAACTGCTGCGGCTAATGCAACTGTGTAGCAGGAATCTTTATACCCCCCTTCAGCGTCTCCTCAGCCGCAACACCATAAAATCCACTGCAGGACGAAAAGAGCTACATTAAAACAAGAACATTTGTTATAAAGATGATAAAGCAGATTGCAGAGCACTGTCGTGCCATAAATTCCAATTAGAAAATGCTCGAGAAAGGGGGAGCAGGGGGGAAAGAGGCCTGGCTGCCTGAGCAGCAATGGAATTTACCAAAAGTAGGAAAGCATCTTACCTCAGATTTAGCAAATGGAAGAGGGAAAAACTATTGCAAACTCTGATAAAATAAAAGTCTGTCTAAACAAAGGGGGAAAATCTAAAAAACAACTAGCTAAAGAAATCACAAGTAATGACAAAAGGCATCCTAGGGTTCTGTATCAGCTATTAGTGGTCAAGGACCACCAACAAATGTAATTAGGCCTCACTTCTCAAAGTCCTTTTAACCTGTTTTTATTAAAGTATTACTTTGGTGAGCATAAGAATCCTGGTTTTCTATCCTTTTGCAGTACATAAACATGCAGAAAGGGTATGAAAAAAAATAATTGCTTCCTTGCAACACTGAGATGGTAGCATTGAACTTCTTTTCCTGAAAAGTTTGTCTTTAAAATAATCCATGTAAGAAAACAGATGGAAAACACCAATACTGGAAGTAACTTTGGCAAATGTGAAGGGAGCTGGGGGGGTCTTTTTCATTCACGTTGCCAAAATTTCTTTAAAGTTTAAATAGACCACAATATAGTAACTGAAGGCAGTGTTACCATATAAATAAGCCATGTACAAATCACCACCATCCATCATGTAACAGAGGAACCCTTAAAAAAAAAAAAGAAGAGCATGGAGTGACAGAAGGGGGAATCGGTGCAGACTAGAAGAGGGCAGGGCTGGCTGGGATCTTGGCAATGAGGAATTGTTCCCTGGCAGGGTGGGCAGGCCCTGGCACAGGGTGCCCAGAGCAGCTGGATCCCTGGAAGCACCCAAACTACAAAGCCCGGTTGGACGTTGGAGCTTGGAGTGACCTGGGATGGTGGAAGGTGTCCCTGCCCGTAGGGGGCGGGGAGCGTAGAACCGGATGAGCTTTACAGCCCTTCCCAACATAAGCCATTCTGTTCCTGTATTTTTCGTCCACTTAGTGGGATCCATGAGCTCCACATTTAAACTGGTCCAGTGCACCTCGTAAAAAACGCAGTTCACCCTCAGCCCCCCTCCCGCCATTTCCCGCCGCCCCCTCAGCCGCCACAAAATGTCGGCGGGACCGAGCGCGATTGCCTGCCTCCCTCCGCGGAGCGCCCGTGGGGCTCGACCAATCGCAGGGTGCTGATTGCCACCACGTGACCGTCAGGAACTACAACTCCCGTCATGCCCATAGCACTCACTTCCTCCTTCCCGGTTCCGCTTCCGGCTCCCGTGGGCCGCGCCACCCCGAGGAAGGTCGCGCAGGGCGGACGAGTGGCTGCTGCCTCCTGTCCCCGTCATGCTGTCCGCCGGTGTCCGCCGCTTCGCCACCTCCGCCATCCGCCGCAGCCATGTTGAGGAGGGACCCGGGAAGGTGGGCAGCAGCGTCCTGGCCCGCTGAAGGTCGCGGGGTGGGGGTTGGTGGCTGCCCTGCGCCTGGCTGTGGTGCGTGGGCTTTGGGGTGGCGCGGTGATGCCGGTACAGGCACAGCAGCGCAGATCGTGTGGGGGCGGAACGCCCTTCCCTGCGGTGGTACAGATGATGAGCATTGCGGTATGAGGGGTAACAATGATACTGTAAACGCTTTCTGATGTACCTGGCCGGTTTTCTCAAGCCTTCGGTCTGAAGGGTTAATTTTATATGCGTAACTCATACGAGGACATTCTTCACGGTGAAGATAACGAAATACCAGAACACTTGGGGGCTGTAGGTGTGTATCTTCAGAGCTTTTATAATTGGCCGCATGAGACCTGCAGCGAACCAGCCTCACCTTGGTCAGCACGGGAAGGAGAAGAGAGGACGAGGTGACCTCCAGAGGTCATGTGCAGGCTGTAATCATGGAGTGTTTGGGTGGGGAAGGACCTTAAAGATGGTTTCATTCCACCCCTCGCCATGGGCAGGGGCATCTCCCGCCATCCCAGGCTGCTCCCAGCCCCAAGGTCCAGCCTGGCCTGGGACACTGCCAGGGATCCGGGGCTGCCCCAGCTGCAGTGGGAACGTGGGCCCAGGCCGTAGCACCATCACAGAGAATCATTTCATTATAGTACCCACCTGAAATATCTCCTCTTTGAGTTATAATCTGTTTTCTCTTGTCCTGCCAGTGTAATTCTCCGTGAAGAATCCATCTCCAAATTCCCTGTAGGTGCTTTTCAAATACAGGAAGGTTATTTATTACCCTAAATTTTTATTATTGCTTTGAAAAATGTTGAAAATGCTTTGAAAGTGCCTAATTTTTTTTTTTGTTCTGAGATTCTTACTTCCAAATGGGTTAGAAAGGATTCAATGCTTGGTTTGCAAAGGCTAAAATTCTCTTATTTTTCCCTGCAGAACCTCCCATTCTCTGTGGACAACAAGTGGAAGCTGCTGGCCATGATGTGTGTGTTCTTTGGGAGTGGATTTGGTGCCCCTTTCTTTATAGTCAGACACCAGCTCCTGAAGAAATGAAGGGATCAGGCTGCAGCTGCACCAGCTGGGTGAGTGCTTCTGTTGGATTTCCTGGCACAGTGGCGTTCGGGGAGCCTGTCCTGCTCAGGACCTCACAGGTCTGCAGCTGGGACAGCGAGCAGGTGTAAGTTTGTGTCAAGCAGGTGTAAGTTTGTGTCGCAGAGCTGCCGCCGCTGCTCTCGGTGCTTTGTGACCTTTGCCTCCCCAGAGGCCGCTCCTCCCTGCCTGCAGCTCCTGGCTGTGCCCTGAGCCATGCCTGGTTCCTGCCCTGAGGTGCAGCTGCTGAGGTGGCACCACGGGGTCAGGAGCTGCAGTGTGCCCGACAGAGCTCGGGGGCAAACCACATCTCCTCGAGCCTGTATCAAAACAGTCTCAGCGTCTACATCATTCACAGGTTACTGTGCAGTTCAGGTAAAGTCATTAACAGGGATTAATTGGTGCTTGCTGATGGCCCGAATAAAGGAAGCATCAGACTGTGCAGCCATGCCACTTCAGTTTGTTTTAGGGTGGTTCCATTTTGGAAATACCTGGTGTTGTATGTAATCTGAAAAACGAAACATTTTTCAGGAGTTTCAGTGACCCAGGTGGTTCTTGACAGGAAATGACAGTCCTTACAGGAAGCTCAGAATTTGAACAAATTGTGCAATTCCTTTGTCAGATTGATGTTTGCTCCGCCCTCGACTGAGGAGAAAACCAAAATCAGCAGATTTGTATTGAAGTTGGGCATTTAGAACTGGGGGGTTTCATGCAAGCTGAGGCCTCTGATGCAAAACCAGACAGTGGATGAAACAAGGTCCTGAAATAAAGCAAAGTTCAAATTAAAATATGTTTATTACAAGGCTCTTAAGTTTCTTCAATTTCTTTTTCTTGCAGAGTTGAAGTCTTCTGCACAGCATCGTTCAATGGGGATATGGTAGCTGCAACCCCTGCTGGATGTCTCTAAATAAAATCTTACACCCCAAGGCCTTGGGCTGTGTGTTTTGTGAAACTCCTGAGGTGCTTTTGACAGCTGGTGTGTACTGAGAGCCCCTCCTAATTTCAGTGTATTGCCATTCAATTAAACACTTAATTGTCATCATGAATAAGAACAGAGAGTGGGGAAAATCTCGTTTCAGAACAGAGGGATTGGGCTGAACTTCCTGTACTGCTCAGAATAATGACCTGGGACAGTTGATAGCAGTGGGTATCCTGTCACCATAATCCATGCTGCAGGAATTTTAACTTTCCTGTTCTGTGGCTTTTCTTCCAGGCTCAGCAGTTCTGAGGAACTGCTCTTCCCTGTTCTCTGTGGCATCAGCTCTGAGCAGGGACTTGGGCTCTGCCCTAAAGGTTTCGTGAGGCTTCAGGCTCAGGGGGGGACGTGGGGAAAAAAAATATTGGTAACATTCTGTAATTACCAAAACTGAACCTGCTGCAGATTTCCAGGTGTTTGGAAGGAACTGATGGCTTTCTGCTGGTACTTTTCAGTTGTGAGCCTTTCTGGTTTGCTTTTTCCCCCCACTCAGACACCCTCCTGCTGCAGCACAGTGCATTTAATGTGGCTTGGAGCATCAGAATCTGCAAAGTGAACAGTTCACAAAATTTTGTTTTCTTGGCTAGTTGCTCATCCAACTCCCTCAGCAGAAGTATGTGGGAGTTGTAATGCAGTGCTTGTAGCAGAACAGCTCCTGGGTGCCACATTTCTGTCTTCAGGGGTGAGTCTAAAGTGCTGATGACTGCTCCCCCTTGTTCCAGAATCCCTGATTGTCAGATTTCACAATGCTATTTCTCTAAAATAGCTACTTTCATTTATAAAGCCATCTTTTACAACTTATTTCTAACATCTCTCTCAACAATATCTTACCCTATAGCATCTCTAAGTCAACATTTCTTATCTTTACATACATATACAAAGTTTACATACAAATACGTGCTATATAAGCCTTCTATCAAACTTTTAAAATTCTCTACAAATCCATTTCCCATCCCTGATGTGTTTGCAAGGAGCACACATCACCTCTGAAGGTTCACCCTGTGGGAGAGGCCAACCAGTTCCTTCACTGTGCTTAAAACAAGGTGAATTTTTGAATTGCACCCCCTTCTCTTGTGGCTTTCAAAGATACTTTTGAGCACAGGGTGTTTAAACTTGGAGCAATTATTTTTGGATGAAATGGCAGATACTTGAGAAGTGTTCTAAAACTGTAATCATCTCCTCTCAGTGTTGTTACCCTGATGGATCACACTCAGGAGCAGGAAGGTCCTGGGGGCTCCCAGTTATGAGATGCCTCTAAATCCTGAGCTGTTTCCGAACCTGCCACCAGCTTGGGTAAATAAATCACTTGATGTGGAGCACAGCACCTGTGGAATTTCCTCTCCTGGTTTTTACATGATATCCATGGCTGAGGGGATGGAGGAGCTGAGCGTCCTCTGTGCTGCCACACCCCCCATACAATCCCAGTTTTTGTGTGCCAGTACAAGTCGTGCAGAAATGAAACAGCATCAGCCCTGCTTCGTGTGAGAGCTGAATAAACACATCATGTTAGTCTTAAACTTTGATAAACCTGTGCTTGTGGTGTGATACCACTCTCATTTTCAGAGAAAATGTACAGTTTTGTAGCCTTCCTTCACTAACAGTCAGTTAATTCAAGGTTCCTTGAGTGTAGGAAGTTGTTAATTTGTATTTTTGATAAAACACCTGCACACTGTGAGTTGGAAATTGAGGACTCGTGTTCTCCGCTCGTGACAAACTCTGTTCCTCCTGCTGTAATTAGTCCCTTTAGAACTGGGTTGTTCCCTTACTTGAGGTGCTCGGGCAGTTTTCAGCAGTGTTTGAGCCCCAACAATTACCAAGTCCCTAAGTTCCCTGCCTGGCTTAAGTAATTGGTTCCCTTAGGATCCCAGAAGTTTTCACTCCTGCAGCAGAAATGTGCTAATAGATCTGTGCTGCTCTTTCTGTTAATGCAAAACTGCATTCTACCCAAGGGCATTTTTCACTCGTAGCTTATCTGTGATTTCGTCACTGCTCAGTAAAGCAAAGTCTGAAATGAGTTATTTTGGGTGGAAAATACAGGCTGTCATTGAGAGAGATGTGGCTCCTGTCATTAATACCAGGTGTTTGACTGTGTTTCAATTTCACAGAGGCCCAACTCCAGATGCCATTTTTTTCTTTGCTCTTATGAGAAGATCACTGCATTCAGCCAACATATCCCCACCATACTTATGTAATTATTTGTTTATTAATTTAACTACCCATTTTTTTTCCATTTACTGTGGTCCTAATTTTCTCTAGTTTACCCATTCCATGGTTTATTGTTTTAAGGCCTCCTAGTCCGTTGTTTCTTTACTGACTGCTGAAGAGATGAGCCAGAGAAAGTCAGACTTTTTTTCCTCACCTCATTTTCTCATTTTGCAAC
Source organism: Melozone crissalis (assembly GCF_028551555.1). NCBI lineage: Eukaryota > Metazoa > Chordata > Aves > Passeriformes > Passerellidae > Melozone > Melozone crissalis. The sequence continues at coordinate 1,771,749 of NW_026535783.1, forward strand.
AACTTCTCTAAACACGTTCCCACCACAGATCCTAGCATGGAAATACCCAGCCCTGAGTGATTCTAGAGACAGATGTGTCACTACAAATATATATGAATTAACTGATATTTAATGGTATTAAGAAGGATGGTTCAGATTCATTACAGCCCACCAGCTGCAGAATTAAGTTGTGCAGAAACATAACAGTGTGTCCCATCACACTCAGATATATGATAGTCTGTGTACCCAATGAATTATTTATTTTAAAATAGCCTTTTGGGTTCCCTTTAGGGCACCTTGACTTGGTAGAAGATAAATCAGTTGAGAATAGGAAAAAAGCAATATGTAAGTGGTGCTCCTCTGGCATTAAAATTGTATGAAGGAAAAAAGGCAGTGGTTAAAGGACCTCTGGGAAATAACACATCTGTGTGAATGATTGTATTTTTTGCTTGCCAGATGCCAATTTAAAGGAAAATCATTAATGATCCCTGATTTTTTCCCAACTTCTCTGTCATAATTTTCACCTTCATGTTTTCTGTTTTGGCACAAACTGAAAACCTCTGTTCTGCTTCCAGAGAGCTTCATAGCTTACCATTTTAATTATGTCAGGTACAGTCTTCAAGCAGTTTCTGAATTAAATCTGAGCAGATGTGAATTAGATGTCCTTATGCTTCAATATTTTGGATGTTTTCAGTTTGTGGATCTTCTTTTCTTACTCTGGAACACTCCTTATTCCAGAGGGACAAGTCTGGAAGGGCTTGGGTTTAATTACATTGAATGGGATATTTTGATTCGGTGAAAATTAATACATTATTTTTCAAATCAAATTATTCTAGAATTTCTGCTCAGCAATTAATTTGACAGTGTATCCCTTTCATATCCACTCTTCACAAAGCAATGGGAATTTGATTTTTCTTTTTTTTTCCTCCCCAGAGAACAGACATTTCAATTCTTGTTCAGTTGTGCTTTGAAGCATCTGGTATTAATCCGTGTTGGAAATGAGACACTGGCTTGGATGAGCCCCACTTGTGAATTATTGTGGGCAACCCTTGCATAATTGATCTAAGTACAACAAAAGCCTGGACCAAGTTTTTTCTTCCTTTAAATTGTGACCCCTTTACAGAGGTGTTGCCCTGTGCAGCAGCTGAGAGTGTGAGTTACTTATAAAAATTGCTTAAAGATCTTTTTACTGCTAATTAAATAGTAGGAGGGAAATTCAAAATATTTTCTAATATAACTTACCAGGCACTCTTTTCTTGTTTCTTTCTAGCCTGAGATTTTTATTTCTGTTTGAACATGAAACAATTTAGAGGTTTATAAACAATTAGGGTTAGAGGATGAAAATATGAAAGTAGAACTTAGTATTGCATGGCTAGCAAGCACATTCAAACTATTTTTATCCTTTAAATGTAAAGATCATCTATACATTGCAATTCATACTTTGGTTGACTTTTCAGTGCAGGAACATCAATGGTTTGTGCTTTATTTTAATTAAATAGAATTAGTAATTGGAAAGAAGGGAAGGGGAAGGGAAAAAAATATTGCTGCCTCCATGAAAAAGAAAGTAGTTGTTCTCAATTCCATGATCAAGAAAATAAGGTTATATAAAGGTCAAACAATACACCCAATAGGGGATATCAGAGCTGGGACAAAATATCCAGTGCTGTAAAAATATTCCTGCCTGTTGCCACCTCAGTGGAGTTCATCAAGCAGCTATGAGAACCTTCTTGCAATGGTAATTTTAATGTGTGAAAATACACATTAGGATAGAAATAGGGAAAAACAGTCTCTGGGTTGCTTAATTGGAAGTTGGAATGTGTGTCAGAGGAGCAGAATAACACAGTGATTTATTGGTAAAAGTGTCGTAATTACACCTTCAATTATCACCAAAAAGGAAAAAGTTGAGAAATAAGGAGGAATGGTGCAAGTTTAGGGTACACGTTACTGGAAAAAAACACTTTAGAATAGCACAGAGTGGCTTATGGCAGCTCAAGAGGGAAAGAAAATGACTGAGAGACCTTCTATGGTGCAATTAATCACTGTTTCAATTAAAACATAAACGTGGGCTCTGCCCCTGCCCTCTCCATGGGCTCCTGTTTGCCCTGCTTGCACAGGGAAGATAAATGTTAGTTGCTCTCTGGGATGATATGCTCAATAAGTTTGACTTGAATTCAAATGAGTTTAAAATAATAGTATTTGCTGGAATTAATGCGATCCACAGTTCCATTTTCTCCTTTGGTATTCCATGAATAACATTAAGTTCTTTTCTGTGGTTGCACCACCTTTTTCCATTAGCTATGTAGAGCGTGCAGCTCTTTGAAAAATGTCACTGTATAAATAGTGTTGCTGAGAACCTGACTAAGGCACAGCCAGCAACAAAATGTGGAAATGTACCTTGCTGGTGAAAAAAAAAAAAAAAAAAACAGTGTATGTGAAAATGTATATAAATGTGTATAAAAATTCTGGTGAGTGATGGAAGGATGGAGATGAAAGGGAAGAGTGTGGTCTGAGGTTTTGTTTGTTTTTTGTAAAATTTTGGTTGCACCATTAAAATTCATAATTCTCAAGAGTTCTTTAGACTTAGTTTAACCAAAAATGAAAAAACAAAAACAAAAAAAAACACACCAAAAAAACCCCACAAAGCTCTGTAAATCTGGATTAAATATAGTTTTGTAAAGACAAGAAGATCTCTCCCTCAAGGGAGGAAAAACCAGATAAAAATTAGATATTTGGCTAAATGGGGCTTTGCTGTGAACCAAAGCTGTTGCCTGAAACAGTGGCAGAATGGGCTGTTGTGGGAAAAAACACAAACATAAATATACAGGCCATTACAATTAGTGAGAAATCCTTTCTGCTTGCCTCCATGAGCCACCCAGGTAACTGAAAGTGCAAACTGGAGAAGACGTGCCTCCCTACAGAAGACCCATCTCTCCAAACCTTGTTTTCTGACAGCCTGGAGCAGATTTGGGGAACAACTGATTGGAAGCTTTTCTGGAAATGTGCACACTGCTGTGCTCCAGCACCAGGCTGTCACTTCTCTTGCCTGTTTGCTTCTCCTCGTCGTGGTGCTGTCCTCTGGATCCAGTTCTGCAGAGAATTGTTCCCAGCCAGAGAGCAGGAGCTCAGTTGTTAACTCAGTGCTGCCTATCAACCCACTGCCAGGAGCTGTCAGTGCCTCCTTGTAGCACATTTGGGAATATTTTAGTGCTGGCTTTATGAACCTTTATGGATGTGGAAGGGATGGGGTTTTTTGGAGGGGTCAAGGGGAAAGCTGGCGATCCCTAGGCAAGGGATTTATCCCGATATTCTGGAGGGGCAGCACAAATGGGGAGGTATTCTGGGAATGCCTGCACAATTTAAATTGTTAGGCACAGCTGAAGTTCCTCGGCCCACTACATAATCCAAAAGCAGCGTGTGGGCACCTGACAGCCTACCTGCAGTACAGCTGAAGGTGTGACTTCAAAGTTACCTAAATTTTATTTAATTCTCTGTTTGACGCTGCTTTGAAGTTAAAGCAACACAGCAGCAGTTCAATTGGAATTTACCTCTGAAATCAAACTATGTAAAACGATTTGCCAGCTACTCTCATCCTAAGTAGGTCAGCAAAACCCAAGCGAGTAAGACTTTAGGTAGGTCTAAGTTAGGTTTAAGTTCATTCCAGTTATTTTTCCTGCTCTGTAGGCAACCCCAGGAGTGGGAAATGCAAAGCCCAGAAAGCCAAGTGGAGCATCAGCGCCAGGAAAGGAGCAAGGACAAGGACAGGGCTCAGACCCCCACATTTTTATGGGATGTTGGTGCCATAACTTTGTCTTACAGAGAGCCCATAAAATTGATAGTCAGCCTAATTTCACGTGAGAGAAGGCTGGACTTCCAGCACTTGCTCAATAGCATGTTTAAATACAATTGTATATAATTATTATGTTTTGTTTACTAGTACACCAACTGAGGATCATTCTTGTTGGATTATGTTCTTTTCTGATGGGGTAACTGAGACGTGTTTTAAAACTTTTATTCCATTTTCAGTCTCATGCAAAGGGTGAGAGAATACAGATGTTGGAATTCACACCATTACAATTTTAAGTCAACTATTTCTTAATTACAGTACACTAAAAGCATTTCTTGGCCTATCAGCTTTTGCCACAATAGACTGCAATTGCTTTAAGAGTAATTATCTAAAATTACCTCTTGTGGGTCTTAATGTAATGAATATTTCATAATTTTGTTTCTCCAAAGTATTCTAGTATTTTTGTAGGATCATCCTTTGAAACTTGTTTCTATTTCCATTTTTCTTTCAACGATGTCAGTACTATTCCATAACATTTCTAAATTAACATTTCTTATCTCAAATATATATACTATACACAGATACATACTACGTGAACATTCTGTTCCAGTTTCGAGAATTTTCTACAGACCCATTTCCCACAACTCCCTCCCAGTAAAATTCCACCACCACCCCTCCTATGCCATAAACAATCCCTGAAAAGTGGAATAGCAGCTCAGACTGTGTGGATTAAAGCAACACCCCTGGGGAGCCACCACAGATCACCCGAAACTGAGCCTGGGCCTCTCGTATTCATTTGATACAACAGCTCACCTGGATGGAAGGTGACCACACACCTCTCCTTTCTCCAGCTCAATTCAGACACCATCCAGCAGCCGTCTGAGCGCCCTTCAAATCAGGTCATGCAGGAGAGGAAATAACCACAGGTTCTGCTTTTGAAAATGGCGTTATTGCCAGAGACACGCTCTAAAAGATGTTTCCTGAAATTGCAGGAGAGGAAAAACACAGTATGTAATCAGGGACTGGAAACGGTTGTTTATTAAAAGCCCCTAGCAATTTTCGTGTGAGTTTGCTAAATGAAACCTTTGTTCTCCCTCAGGAATCAATGACCTTTGAAAAATTAGTGACCAAACAGAAATAGAAGACAATTGAAGGTAAGTCTATTGACAAAAGAGGAAAAGGAATCAAGGGTTCAAACTGTCTGGATGAAAGTGAAATAGTGGAGGGTGCTGCTGGGTGAGAGGTACCAAGTGAAAGTTAAAATGTCTCACATCTGCCACAAATCACAGTTAAGAAAATCTGCCCACCAAAGGGTGTTTGGCCACCTGCCAGGTGCATAAAATTAGGGAGAAAAACCTAAATTCTCCCAAGTATTTCTCCTCACTAGTTTGAGTTGTGCCAGGTGGGGTCAGAGGTTCAGGGGTTGAAACCCCAAACACACACATGACAGGGAGAACAGGTTTTGGTAGCTGTGTGCCAAAAAAAAAAAAAAAAAAGGATATTGTTTCATTTTCCTGAAGAAACATAAATCAGGACCCCCATCCTCACTTTAAAAATGCTGCGTTACCTGCTCCTGAGTTAAGCCTTCTATAATTGCGGAAGGGTTTTAAAAATGAAGCATCAGCCATGGATCTCCTTATTCTGGTTCTGTATTTTCTGCAGCATTTATGACCCCAGGAATGCAGTTCTGAGTATCCAATCTCAAGTGATTCAGACAGAACAATTTTTTTGGCAAAGTTTTCCAACCCAGAATTTTGTGAACACCAGATCAGTGGCAGATTTTGGGAAGTCATACTCCCAAAATGTAGAAGTGTTTAAACTAAAATTAATTTAGGAAAAAACAGCCCATACACTAAAGAAATATATGTTGTTGTTTACCCTTCATCCCAAACTCTCTCTTTCTCAAAAATTTGCATTTTGTCACTTGCCACTCTGTAAAACTACGGTTTCTCAATTTCTAGCTGTTAACACCCTGTGAATCTTCAACACTGGTTCTATCAGTGCTTATACCTATTAATTAAATTAAAGTAATTTAAATTAGTTAAATACCTATTTGACAATCCCATTCAGCTGCTAATACTTAAAAATTTTCCAGTCTTTTTGTAAAATGCAGAAGTAATTCAGAAAGCAATGCACCACCTGGCCTCATAATATCTCTGTTAGTTTTGCAGGTTATCAAAAATTCAGTGCTCCCTCCCTCTCCTTCATAACCTTCTCCGTGTTTTCTCTCACAGTCAGTTTCTTTTTATCATAAAAAGATTGTAAGTTTAGAAAGCATTCAAAACCCCAAAAAGAGCCAAAGCTCTATGGTTCTGTAAGGGTTGTGTGGTTTTAAGGCAGGAAGGATGGTACTGCTGATGTGACACAAAGCAGACATTTACAACAGAACTTCAGGTTTTCCTTATTAAGTCTTTACAGACCATGTAAATATATTTGCATTACTTAGAAAACGGATATACTTTTTTTAAAAAAAATTGAGAAGTCCTAGTAAAAGGTTATGTGGGGTTTGTTTTGACAGGGAAGCCATAAAACAGCAGCTGGATATAGTCACAGCCTATCCAATTAAGAAATTCTTTTGAATATCAAATAACCTGAAAAACTTACGTAGATATGGTAAAAAAGGCAAAACTGTGGGGAAAAAATCAGCTTTTTGTCCCACCATTTTATTTAGCTTTATGTGATGCAGCTTTTACTGGTTATTGGTTTACATCCATTTTTTTAATGTATATGTATGATGGTGTACAGGTAAAAATTAATAAATATGTAAATGCTTGGAGTTCCTTTCTGTTCAAGTGGAAAATAATATTTGTTGCCTGGCAATGAATATGCACAGAATGGAGAAATTAAAACTATTTCTAAAACTTTGCCATTACATTTCCTTGTATTCTGTACTTCTTAGCTGTAAAACCTAATTCCTAAAACTTCAGTATTTGCACAGAATTATTATTTATATAGTGCTGCAATGTCTGAATAAATATTGTCTAATTCTTCATTTATTTGCCCAGTTCAAGTGGTCTCACACAAATGTCCAAAGGACTGTAATCATTCCCTTACCTCATTTTCTCAACAAGGCAGTGTTTTCACAGTGCTCTGTTGCTATAATAGGTATTATAATGGAAGAAAATTGAAATGCTTGCTCAAACATTTGCCAAAAAATTAGAAATTCTGGACTGCCACCAAGTAAATGAAAAGAATTCCCAGTCAGACATCCATCAGCTACTCCCCGTCCATTCAGAGAGTACCCAGGGGAGCAGGATACTCCTGGGTTTGGTGAGCCCTGTAAAATTCAGGAGAACCCAAATTAGCTGCCTTTTCATGCAGTTTTGTGCCAATGCTGGATTTCTCTGCAATGCCTGGAAGCAATTTGTTAAATGTCTCACTCTTCCGTGAGGTACTGCTGGTGCCTAAAACATCACCCATCAGGAAGGAATGACCTTTCCACGAAGGAAAAAAAAACCCTAAAAAATCACCGCTTATGTCTTTTTAAATGCTGATAAACTCAGGTGGCACCAACAACCCCATCAAGATTTATTGAGCAATACCCTCCAGTATATAAGCACCATCAGGTAGCTTTGCATTCTCTGATGAATAAACAATTGAAGTCGTAATTGTTTGTGCATTCCTGAAAATGTCAACAAAATCAAACATCTGTCATGCCAGATAAGGAAACACGGCTCGTTTAATACACTTAGTGCTCTGCTCAGCCTTGAAAAGGTCACTCCAGTTCCAGCAAGCAGGGTGTAATTTATTGGCTCCCAGTAAATGGCCATGTAGTGACAGCAGAGCTGTGGCCGTGTTTGGTTACCCTTCAAACGAGGTATTTCATTGAGATGGCACATCACATTTAGCACAATCTGTTTAATGTTGCTTTTGGATGTGCTCTCACCCTCTCAATTACAACCAACCGTGACACGAAACCATTTTCACCAAAGCAACACTCACAGCCCCCAGCCCACCACAATAAAGCCAGAAGGACGGCCTGGAAATCCACCCGTTTGAGAAAACAAACAGCACACAAAGGCAGCATTCACCCCCCTGCCATCCTCAGTGGCAACAAACAAAACCCACACAAAACCCCATGCAGATTGGAGCCATCCCCAGCACACAGGTGATGCCTCTCTGCCAAGGAGGGCTGGACATCTGGAGGCGAAGCAAATATATATGTTTATATGACAGGTATCTGAGACACATCTGGAGGTAAAAACAAATTAGCCAGGAAATTGTTTTTCTGACTCTGCTCTGGCTCCCTGGATGCTGAATCCCTTCACAAATAACTCATGGCAAAGTGCTGCTTGTTCTCCCTGCTGGCTGCACCAAAAGGGCTGTGGGGACAGCCCAGGGGTGCCTCATTTTGCACAGTGTCGCAGACATCTTTTCAGTAAAATCCTTTCGTTAGGATTTTTCCTGCTGAAGCTGAGAAGTTTCAGCAACAAAATGTGAACAATGGTTATCTGCTGCTGTGGAATGCAACAGGTGGATCCGTGATTGGTCTCCTGTGGATGTTTGGATTTACTGACCACTCACGGCAGAGCTGTTCTCGCCTTCTGCCGGGACACAGAACTTTGTTATTGATTCCTTTTCTATTCTTAGCCTAGCTAGCCTTCTGAGAACTTTTCCTTCTATTCCTTTTAGTATAGTTATAATGTAGTATATATATCATAAAATAATAAATCAAGCCTTCTGAACATGGAGTCAACACTCTCGTCTCTCTCTTCACCTCAAAGCCCTTGTGACCACCGTCACAGCACAGACCTTTTTTTTTAGCTGAAAACTGATCTCTTGGAACCATTCTCAATGAGCTCCATTAGTCTCCCGCTGGACTGTGCTCCAAAGATTTGCTAATGTCAGTGAGAGGGAGATAATTTGGGGTGAATACGGACACAGTGTGGCACAGGGGATCCTGACTCCTTCAACACATTGCCTTTGAAGCACAGTCAGTTTTCTGCTTGGTGGCTGTTGTAACCTAAGAGTGCAGTGCATTCAGTGTCATTTGGCCCTAAAAATCCTGAAAAAGCATTTATTGTTGGCGCTGATCAGTAGGTTCTGCCCCTCTTTAAACTGAGAGGTCTAATCCTGCAGGATCCCATGGTGTGGGAGATCCAAATAAGCAATTTTTCTGTATTTCCCAGACTGGCTGGCAGGTCAGAGCTAGCACAGATGCACAAATGTGTTGATCACATCACTGAACAGCTGGTGGGAGCTGGCCCAGCTCCCTTCCCTCTGTTCTTCTCCCAAGCATTTGACTCCTGAGCCAGTTCTGTGAACTGGCTCCAGGAATTTATTTATAATCCATGGAGGTGATTTGGGGTGAGAAGACAATGCTCTTAGAAGGTTTGTGCTTTTTGGGAAAGGTGAATTTGAGGTGCTTTGTATGTCTAAATTGTGTAAGACCTTAAACAAAAGAGGAGAAAAGGTATGGACCGTTCTTCCTTTCCTTTACTTTTTGTACACAAGAGAGTCACAAGGCCAAGTGAGGATTATGCTACCAGGGTTTTTTCATCCCAACAGGATTACAAAATGCTTTATGAAGTGTCAGTTTGTTTCATGCCTGCTAGTAATGGAAAATGGGGATTACAGCCCTCTTTGCAAAGGTTGAACACTGCTCCCCTGAGCAGGGACAAGTGGGCCTGTGCATCCAGATCAATCCTAAAGGAACTCCTGTGGGAAAATAAGATTGGATTTTGGCTGTCTCAGTAACCAGGCTTTACACTGGATTGTTTCCAGGCTCTCCCACAGCCTATTTTCAGATTTTGAGTTGGCCTGACCCTTCCTACTTACAAATAGATGTCATGTAAGGACATCAAGCAGATTCACTCCTGAGGCATAACATGGCATCTCTGTGAGGGAGTGGATCACCCATTCTCATGATCAGCTGTCATGATTTATGTGAGACATGGTTTAAAAACAGCCAGAAAGTCACCTCCACCCTGCCCTGGTGGGATCAGTGAGACAATTCCAGGGCAAAAGTGATAAACCCGTGGGCTGAGATTAAGACATTTGTAGCCATGATATTTCCTGAAAAATCCTTTCATTGGGATTTGTCCTCCTGAGAAGCTGGGAGGCCTCAGGAACAAAATGTAAACAATGATTATCTGCTGCTGTGGAATGCAACAGGTGCATCTGTGATTGGGCTCATGTGGTTGTTTCTAATTAATGGCCAATCACAGTCAGCTGGCTCGGACTCTCTGTCCGAGACAGAGCCTTTGTTATCATTCTTTCTTTTTCTATTCTTAGCTAGCCTTCTGATGAAATCCTTTCTTCTGTTCTTTTACTATAGTTTTAATGTAATATATATCATAAAATAATAAATCAACCTTCTGAAACATGGAGTCAGATCCTCATCTCTTCCCTCATCCTCAGACCCCTGTCAACACCATCACACTGCCACACCAAAATCTGGGTGGCTCAAAAGCTCAGAATCTGAATTCAGTGCTTAACCAAAAATCCCAGCTCTGGTCCTGCCAGCAACCTCTTGCTAAGCAGGAATCAAACAGCGTTTCCCATGATGGGTTAGGGGCACCCAAAACAAACAAAGGGAAATAATCACCTTGCAGATTGCATAATCCCACTGTGGAACACATTGCTGCAAAATGTGTGAAGGAGTGAGGAAAGGATCAGACAAATCCAAAGAGCCCAGGCACATCAGTGTGAGTCCAACAGGAGAGTCCACAGAAAACGTGAATTCTGTGGACTGTGAAGTAGAAAGGGGGAGGTGTCCCAAAAAAGGACCTATATGTAATGCTGTATTTAGTACCTCTCCAAAATTCTGTTGTTTCCTGTTTCTTGTGTTCTTGTGTCTGCTGCTGGTTGATCTCAGAGACAGTACTGATGTTCACAGGGGTCCCAGGATGAGGGAAGAGACGAGGATCTGACTCCATGTTTCAGAAGGCTTGATTTATTATTTTATGAAATATATTACATTAAAACTATACTAAAAGAATAGAAGAAGGATTTCATCAGAAGGCCAGCTAAGAATAGAATAGGAAAGAATGAATAACAAAGGTTTGTGGCTTGGGGTCTCTGTCCGAGCCAGCTGACTGTGATTGGCCATTAATTAGAAACAACCACATGAGCCGAATCACAGATGCACCTGTTGCATTCCACAGCAGCAGATAACCATTGTTTGCATTTTGTTCCTGAGGCCTCCCAGCTTCTCAGGAGGGAAAATCCTAAGGAAAGGATTTTTCAGAAAATATCATGGCTACATTTCACCCTTTTTATTTTAATTAAATTAAAAAGAAAAAAAGCGTTTGTAATTTCGTCTGCTGGGCCCGTGCAGAGGAAAGAACAAACAGTTGACAGGTTATCTGTTGCCAATCAAAACCTCAATCAAGTGCTGATGTGGAATGATCAGGGAAATTCTTCATATGTAGAACATCAAATTCTATCATATCACTAAAACAAACTTACAATATAAGAAAAAGCAAAAAACAATGCAAAGAAAGTTCATTGCTTCAAGTCCAAACTGCTGAGTTTCAGGAGAAAGTCCATGAACTGAAGATGTTCCTCTTTGACATCTCTGAAAGTCCCTTTTGGTCCTGAAACAGGCTTGCAGCATCCTGAAACAACAAATTGCTAAAGAGAAATCCATCAATAGTTATCAAAAATCCATTGATAGTTATTAAGCAATTTTTGAGAAAATTTATAGAATGTCTTGGCCACAGCCCTTTATTGAACCACTTGGGCTGAAGCTAATATTTTGGCGTTTCAATGCTTTTGAGCTGCCTGCCAGCTCTTTCAACTTTTTTTACTTAAATTCTTTTTCTTCTTTTTTCTGAAAGAGCAGCAGCAGCAGATAACCATTGTTTACATTTTGTTCCTGAGGCCTCAGGCTACACACTGAGAGAGCCCTTGGTCTGGGCCAGCAAGGACCAGGCTGGAATATTGCCTTAAACAACCTTTCAGATGCACCTTTAAAAACCTAATTGTGTTTCAGACCTGCCAAGTGTTCAGCTGATCTTGGTCATAAAGATATATTCCTCTTTGGTTTGTATTTTTAATCATAATTAACTCCATTTTTCTACACTTGGCCTTATTGCTATTTCATTTACTTAAGCTGTAATGATTAAATCTAATTTACTACTCTGTGAAATCTTAATCCTTCTGAAAAGTAATGGGCAAAGTACACAGGTCAGTTAAGAAACTGATTCACCACATAACCTCCATTTAGTAATTCCATTTATTTCAATAAAACTAGCTGGCACATGAAAGAAAGACTCTACAGTGGCCTTTAGTCCCCAGAAAATCATAGAATTTTTAATACAAGCACTGAAGAGATGTCTTGACCTCTTCCTGAATGTATCATTTTTCATGGGAAAAAATCCAAAACAAACCCAGCTCATAAAATCTCTCTAAAGAAAGCCACCTACATTTTGTGCTTGTTCTTATTTTACAAGTACAACATTATCCTTTTCAAATATACAAAATGTCAGCTTGATAATACAGGGGAAAGGGCTTCCATATCCACAGCGAACATGATTTCTCTAAAAAACAATAAATGAAAAGCCTATTACTAATGCAGTATTCTCTTTTAATCACATTTGTTCATTACTACCATATTTTAGGTGATATAAAAGGAGGAACAATTATTGCCTTGTTCACTTTGATTTATTTGGCTCAGTGCCTCCTTGCCTAGGTAATGTAAAATAAACTGTGCTACATGGGTCATTTATGATGTGATTTAATAAGATGCTTTTTATTTCTAGCCTGTAGGGAAGCATATTATTTTGGAAGCACCTGGCAAAAAAAGAAAAAAGAACCCTAAACAAAATCAAAACCAAAACAGCTAACAACATTTCTTTTGTTCATTTTCTATTTCCACTCAGTAGACTCCAGCCTAGAAGTTAATTTAAAGCAGGTTTTTCATGGTGGTAAGTACTAAAACAGGGCTTCAAAACCCACATCAGGAAACGCTGCCTGGATGTCAAAATAAGGAAGGTTGTAACTACAAGCTTGACCAGCTCCTAACTTCCTTTGGGTATTTCCCTGTAAATTAAGACTTGTTCCTTTTCACTGGCCGAAACAGCTTAATGTTTTTTGCTTAGCAGCAAATGCTGTCTACAAAGTAATATTTATATAGCAGGTATCTGAGACACATGTGGAGGTTAAAAAAATTAGCTAGGAAATTTGTTTTCCACAGACACAGTGAGCAAGTTTACCACACTGAAACTTACCAAAAACTTGCAGGAATTTGGGATCAGTTTCTATGGATTTTAGGGGTTTTTGGTGATTCACTTATAGCCATTCTGTGGGAACAATGTTAACTCAAAACTCTGCAGATGGCACAAAGTTAAAGGAGCTGAAAGGATTGGAAAATCCTATGTGGGGATATTCCATATATTGTACGTGGAAAAGCTGATGCTGATGACAAAGCACTACAGCAAAGATCTACCTGTTTCCAGTATAAATCCCTGGGGTTTTGTCACTCAAAATTTTAATTTTAATTTGAAACAAATTTCCCTTAAGGATATCTCTGGAAAGAGATTAATGAGTGAGAAGAGTTTAAAAAAAAATTTAGAAACCCAATGATTGCACCAATTTTTCTATTTCTAAAAATGAGTAGCATTTTACCAGACAACTTCACAAGGAAATCTTCAGCTGACTCCTTTTTTAGGGGTGGATCTTTTTCTTTATCTCAGCTCTAGTGTTTGTCTGTATTTACCACTGTATCTATGTATGTAGCATTGGATTTTTCATTACGCTTATTCCCCCCTTAATAAAATTCTTTATTTCCTGGTATACAGCCTCCTTCAAAGTTAAAAGCACAAGCAGGAAACCTTTCACTGTAGCTTGAGAAATCCCAACCAACAAAAACCTCCACCAAGTGCCCGCCTGAAGCCCTAAAATTCAGCCTAATATTCAGCTCCCCTGAATTTTAGAAACTTGGCAGCATCCCCACGTGGAAGAGACGTGGAGACTGAGGAGGTGGTGAAGGGTTCAGCCCCCACAAGGCTTTTGGGAGGAATTACAGCAACAACACAAATCTGTGAGAACTGTGAGTCCCCTGGAAATGCAGATGGGGATGGCAGGAGTACATACCATTTTATCTGTGCTTTATGAGACACCCTTGGACGTCCTGAAATGCAGAACATAAGAACAGGTAGAAATAAGAACAGGTAAGGTTTATTCTATGATTCTTAGTACACAGGTAAAGGATGAACTAACCTCCAGTTATAAATTGTTTTCAGCACGAGGCTTTCAAGACAATTTCTGCCTCTGCTGCTGCAGTGATAACATCTGATGCTGTCTCTTCTGGCAGTATTTAGGCATGTGAAGTAAAGCACTTACCTAATTGCATATGAGGGTAGTACATCAATACAGCCACATAATCCATAAACATTTCCCTTTCATAAGCTCTTATCACATTACCACTGATTATTTAGGGGGCAGAAATCATTAGTTTTATGCGGCATCCTTCCCTTTATTATTTTTAGCCTTTAATGAGGTTAAAATATGCCAAGGAGCAGGAATTGAAAGTGGGGAGCAATAAGACTGGAAATTGAGTGATTGGAACCACTTCAAGGATGTGCACAGAGAAGCTGCAGCTCTATTTCACAAGGTGCAGAATGGATATAGCTGATCCAGGCATGGGTGGGAGGGAGTGGCACAGTGTGCCAAGATCTGCATTTGCCAAGCCATTTGCCATTCTGAATGGCCAAGGCAGCACAGTTCACCACTCAAAGGGCTGTCTGGGAAAGACTGAGCTAAAATGACATTAATTTAGATCTTTTTTGAGCTGTGGAAGCAGAGATGCTGAAGATGATCGTACGACTTGAGAGATTCCATAAAGGAAAATTGTCTCATAGACTCAACTTGCTCAAAAAGTGTTTATGAAAAACATCTCTTGATGCAAATCACCAAGAATCACACTGATTCCTCTGTAAGATCATGCTTCATTACTCACTGATATTAGCAAAATGACTTCTCTTAGCTCCAGAGGCACAATCAATTGAGGAACTTGTGAATGTGATGAAGCTGCTGTTACACAGGCAACAAAAGATGATGTTTTGTGGTTTTGTTATAGCAAACCTGACTGCAGCAGAAGACTTAAGGGACCTAAGACAAATGGTTGTATGAAATTATTTATGGGTAGCTTTTGTGTCATCTCTCTCGTGCCTGCTAACATAGTAGGTTTACTTTAATAAAAACATAGGAAAAATATCTTAGTATCTGGTTTAAAGGTTATTATTGTTCTTTCAGAGAATCTAATCTCACCCTGGGCTCCCTCCTGAGCTATATTAACTAATAAAATTTTCTTTTGTGCCTTTTTTAAGACACCACCATGCCATGTGCAGTTCAGTGAAAACACTTAATTTTTTGTATTTTAAACTTAGTTTACAGACTTGCCATTAGTTTTGGGCTTCCATAAAGAAAAGGCTTGGTGATAGCAAGGAGCCTGCTTAAATCTTATAGCAGCAGCACACACTGCTTGGGGAGCACAACACAATAAAAAGAACGTGCTCTGCTCACCCTGATGCCTTGGGATTTTAGCTTTTATATTTTTCATATATTTGTGATCCTGCAATTCTTTAATGTATCACTCTAAACTCCCCATTCAGTGTCAGCTGCTGCTGTCCCATTCTGGGCAGACACAACAATTCCTCTCTAGGCCTGGCAATCAAGGACACCTCACTGCCCAGAAATGCAAACAAAAGTGAGTTGGGTGGGAAAACTTGGGGTAAATTACTTCATTAGCTGAACCTATAATTGTTAGATTAACCCCCAATACGCAAATGAACCAAACTTATAAAAGTGTGAAAACCTGTGACTTGCCATCCATTTTTTGGGTGTAGCCCCTGAGGGAGCTTTGTCTGCCCAAAAACGTACCTGAAGGTCCTTCAATAAAATTATAGCCGCTTTTCATTCCCTTAGTTTTGTCTGCCCTCTGTTTTCAGGTAGCCCCAAAAGGCATCGACCCTTGAGCCTTCATTTTTGCTCATCATGGTGTTGGATGAGAGAATGGGGGGATCTGCCCCAAGCACAGCAGTGGCCAGGGGAGTGTGTCAGCCCTGGGACAGCTATTAGGAAAACGTGCTTTTTGAGAGCAAAAGGAGAAAGGCTGGCAAAGGGCTTGAAGTCTGTAATTTAGATGTCAGAATGTGTCAGATATATCACTGTCAAAGCCGATCTGTTAGCAGTGAGTGTAAAATTTGCCCACAGAAGTTCTCCTCCAGGCAGTCAGTAGCCTGCAGTCAGCGCTGGGAGTAGATCCAGCCCTTCTGGAATGAGACTTGAAAAGTGGCCTGGATTTCTGCCCTCACAAAGCCACGACCTCTGGGGTTCTCAGTGCTGCTCTGCTCTTCTCTCACCTTCACAAAACGAAAGGAAATACAGCTTTATCAATGTTTGATTACTGATGTTGCTGCTTCAGTGGAAGTCCATAAAGATTAGAATCATCATAACCACTGATTCCCACAGATTTCCAGAACAAAGCAAAGGTGATACCAATCCAACTGGGGTCCAAGAAATAAACCTGTTCAAATTCTGCAACAATTCCCCCTGCCAAGTTCCTTTGTGGCTGGATGGAGCCAGGATTAATTGGCCACCAGTTGCAGACCTGCTGCCTTTGTTGTGAACAGCTGCCAAGCAAATCCTACATCCCGACTTAGCACAGTGACTGGGCTGTTCTGGGGGATTCCCTCTATTCCCTTACCTCTGCAGTCTAAATCCATGTTGATTTCCCCATGCAGAAACAATATATTTTCACAGTTTCAGTCACAAATCCCTGACAAATTTATTTCAGCTGCCTGTATCAGAAGGAGGTTCTGCAGATGCCATTGACTGTCAGCTCAGACTGTTCTTACAGAGGATGCACCTTCCTGTCCTCTTTACTGAGCACTCACAGTGATCAGAGTAGTCAGTCGGTTGTTGCAGAAAGTCAGAGTTTAAAGCGGAAATAAAAAAGAGACATTAGCACTCCTACTAAAGCTAACGTTGCATTGCTGCATAGGGAAATCTCACAAGCATCTCTCTGCCATTCTCACAAGGTCTTTCGCTCAACAAGGCAACTAAACTACACCAAATGTTTCATCCTGAAAGAAGCTGCAAAGCCGCCCTTCCTCCCAAGTACGTGTGGAAAAATTCATAGGTGCACAGGCTTATTTACCAATTTACCATGTTTACAGTCTTTTATTCCACTGCTTAGGAATCAGCCAACTTGCTGCTGCATCATTGCCATGTTTATACCATTGTCAGAGTCAAAATGATCCTACAAGAATCTGCTGAAAACCTTCTTAAATGCAGGCACATTTGGCTCTTAACAAGTCAGTACATCAAAACTTTGTATTACTTCATGCAATGCTTAAAAAGCAAACTCTTTCTCCATCAGGGGAAAATCATCTCATTTGGAATTGTTATTCCAGGCAGGAATGAGTTTTCCAGAGAAGCTGTGGCTGCCCCTGGGTCCCTGGAAGTGTCCAAGGCCAGGTTGGAAAGGGCTTGGAGCACCCTGGGATAGTGGAAAATGTTCCTGCCCATGGCAGGAGGAGGCACTGGAGGAGATTTAAAGTCTCTTCCACCCCCAGCCATTCTTCAAATTTATGATTTCACTTAGATAAACACACTTCCCAGACACTTTCACCTAATTTTTTAATGCCCTTAATAATCAAAAGAAACCTGCATATGAAGAAGAGCATATAATGCTTTATGAATTTCATACAACACAGAGCAAACAAGAGATTGAAGAACCTGTGTGGTAGATCCCTGTGTTTGGTGAGTTGGGATGAAAAAGAAGTAGTGAGTTTTTATGGGGCATTTGGGACCTTATATTGTGCTCCAGTTACATGATGATATGATTTCATGTTGGCTCAAATGCAGAATAATTACTCTTGTTAAGAGAACACAACAGGTTATATGACTTGGAAATCCACTGTGGAGTTGTCGTCCTGTGGCTGGACCGACAGGCAGATTTTCCTGATGAATGTAATGGACACATCCCAAGACAGAGGGTCTGCAGGCTACAATCAAATCTAATTAATTGAGTTTATCAGCAACAGATAAGGATCTGACCAGTGCAGCCTAAACTGGAGATAATGGTTCCTTTCAAAACAACACTCATAGAATTGATCTGATTGCATCTTTCTGGCATTTTTCATTCAGCCAGGCAATAACCCAGCATAAGGCTGCTGGAAACAGCTCCTGCTGATGGAATGGGGCAGGTACATTGCTGTGGCTTAACTGGGAGGGAAAATCACTCCCCAGCCCTGTGCAGGTGCAGGAGCTGAACCACCAAAAGCCTGTTGGGATCACACTCGCATTGCTTTTCCTGGAAAGAAGAGCAGCACCATCCTCAACTCGCTGCAGACCAGTGAGAATCCAACACAAACGTACGCTGAGCAGAAGGGATTTGTCCTTTCTTTGGTACACTAAGTGCTCTGCAAGTCTCATAAATAATTTTTAAAGCTACCTACTGTGATAAAATATGCAGCCAGGCTGTGACTGGAATACTGTGAGAGGCTGGTATTGAGAGTTCTGTGTCTCACAACACCTTCTCAATCCTCTCACCCGGTGTCTCCCCACCTCCCTTCTAATCCCCCACGAAAATTTTGAATCGTTTTATTGTGTAAAATCCATCGGGGAGTTCGCAACATGCAGAGTGTCACCAGCAGGATGGTTGGGTGTAAATTAATACAAAAAATGCACTGTGTGCTCATCCTCTCTGAGAACACTAAAACAGTGAACTTGACCAACTTATCTGGTTTGTTTATTTTATTGGTGCCAGGGTGGGGGTTTTTGGGCAGATTTGGTCAGGTTTTTGCTCTGTCTGGATCTTTTTTTTTTCTGTTTTGTCTTCTTTTTGTGGAAAGCTACAGTATAATGTTAGTCTTGGTGACAATATATTTTTACTTTCTTTCATTTTCCAGCAAATTATTTCAGACTAGGAGAAAAATAAACCCCTCAAAATAAAAAAAACTGTCTGTCTCAGACACAACTTTGCATCAGATATTATTGTCTTTGTAAATATTGTTTCCTTTCTGGGAAAAAAAAAAAAATTGAGTGTGTGCACATTATCCTGAAGAAACTCAGGATAAAGACATTCCCAGATCAATGAACCTGGGGAGGGAAAAACCTGAATGGGATCCTTGCTTCTCACCTGATTAAAATGAGCAAAAACTAGAAGGATCAAGGCACCCTGTGTGTTTTTATAAGCGTGGTTCATTCCTTCACCCCCAACTCTGTGCCTATTTTAATTTTCTTGGTAAATGGTGCCCTCTGCAGCATCCCTTCGACTCTTGCAAGGTTCTCAGCACTTAGACTGAGCCTTAGTGCATCACAGGCAAGGGATATACGGTGCCAAAATACAGAATTCCAGCAAATCTACATGGCTTTTGTGTTGCTTTACAGTGCATGCTGCAAGTCTAATGTTTCCCAGGCTGTAGCCAGCATCAAGAAGAGATTTTCCTAAATCAGCATCTGTACAGAAGCCAAAGTGGACACATGCAAAGAAAGAGAAAAACCCCCTGCTCATTAAAGCAGTTTTAAGAATATTATTTGGAAAACTCCCATATGTGACTTTTTTCCTAGTATTTATAGCATTCACTTGTATGATATCTTTCAGCCAAGGATTTAATTTAATAAGCATTAACTATTTTTTCCTGTGGGATTTGCAAAGAACATGAGACATGTTATTAACACCATTTAAGGTATAATTGAGATTTTTTTTTACATTTATTTTGATTTTATCAAGGATTTTTTAAATCTCAGAATATGCTGCAATGTGTAACTATCTAATCCAGAATTCATTATAAAGAAGACCTGGTAATGCAATGACAGCAGTTTCTAGGCCACACATTTTCCCTTCTGAAATTCTCCCTTGTCTGCTGTACATAATTTGTCTTACAGCCTACAGCCTCTTTTTCAAAGGGAACTTTTAATCTTTTATGGAGACTTGATAGCTCCTGAATCATAAAAGAATAAGTTCAGCCAGAGAATTAAAAAATGCTGGGATGAGAAAAATAAGAGCTAGACAAACATCTGTCAGGAATGGCTTAAATTTAACTGGGGCAAAACATCAGCTAGGTGACTTCATGAGATCATCTTTGTCTCCATTCCCATTTTTTATTACTCTATGAATAACCTCTCTTGATAGGACCTTGTTTCGTTTCTAAGGCATTTAACCTTGTATTTAGGGGACATTTAACCCAATTCCCAGTTTCAGAAAATACACCTTGAAGTACAGCTGCTTAATAAATATTATGTGTTTAAGTAATATATTAAATATGTGTAACATGTCCCTATTCTGTCAAATCCAGCAAAAAAGGCATACACAGTTCCTGAGTGGGTGCTCCTGGAGTTTTTTTGGCATATCACCACCCAGAAAAAATACATGGCTATGGGACTTCTGACAGGGATGGGGTTTAACATGTCTGAAAGATTGACAATATTCACAAAATTCATGGAATCTTGGAATTGTTTGGGTTGGAAGGGACCTTAAATCCCATTTCTGCAGTCACAACTCAGGTACCACCATTTCCTCACAGGAAGGTGTTTCCATGGCTCGGAGCAGTGTGACCTCATCCATGCCCTTTCAAGACATCCCTGACCATATTTAACATTCCACTTGTAATCTACCCGTGTCCTGTCTCAAGGCATCAGAGATGGGGACTTTTCCCAAGTCCAGGTCACTATAAATTGCTAGACATACACAACTCCCTCCCTTTACCTCCCTGCCAAGCAAAGATGCAGTTATTTTAACTTGCAGGATTCCACCAACTGTTTTCTGTTTGGTCTGATAATTCATCCACTTGAAAACAGCTCACCAAGTGAGAGATAAAAGCTGTTGGGTGAAGAAAATGGCTGTGAGTTATTCACTTGGTCTCTAGATGACCAGAGGTGTCTATCAGCAGTCAATACTGGGGAAAAATTACTGATTACTGCAGTAAAGTATTCCAGAGCCATTGACCTTTCAGGGTGATTGGTCCTGTAGCTCAAGACAAGATAATTTCACCTTGAATTTTCAGTTGTGAACAAGCATTTGTGGAGGGGAAAAAAAAAAGAAGGAAAAAAAGGAAGAAAATTGAATTACATGGGTGATGCAGCACCTGTGCTGTAATTCAAGGTAGAAGGCAGGAGAAAGAGGGACAAGATGATCACTGAATGAATCACTGCTTTTCACATTTGTTCCTTCTTTATTCTTCCTTTCTCAGATTAGGCTGGAGCCTGCAAGTAAATAATCACATGGAGTACAATAAATACTTTTTCATATTCTGCATGCTATACACTTGCCCTTCTGAGAATTTTGAATGGATTAAAAAATGGATTCATTTTCTCTGGGATGCTGTGGGAAAATTTTTAGCCATTCAGATAAAGGACCTGTGTTTTTCTCCACCATATCCACACTGCCACACTCATCACGTGTCAAACAGCACCACAGCTGATCTCTGGCATCAAGAGAAGGTGGTGCTTCAAAATTCAGGAATTCACCACAGTGCTGCTGCTGTGCCTAAGGTGCTGCTGGGATCTCCCTGGGTCACGCAAGGCTCCTTTAACATTGTTGGGACTGGGTACAGGAAGCCTGGAAAAGGCTGAGAACTCACAGGATGCAAAGTTACCAGAAATTAAATTTATCCCTGATATTTGCTTTCGGCATTTTAGAGACATATGAGGAAATTTGCTCTTAACCTTTAGTTTTAATCTAGTCTAGGTTGTTCTTAAGAAAAGGAGCAAGAAGGAAAAAATAATAAAGGAAATGTTAAGCTTGTAGCACATTTTTTCCTAATTTTTTTTCTCCTGAGGAGTACATATATTTTATGGATTTAATGGCTGAGAAGAAGTAGTTTCACTGAACCCTCCCACTTCACACAAATCTAATTTCTGGAAATATCTTTGCAAGCCTGCATTCCGATCACTCCCAGCATATTCCTTGCTGCCTGTAATTAATGGCAGATAAAAAAATAAATTGGGAAAACTCATCTATTTCATACAGTTTTTTCCCAATTAGCCAAAAAACTCTTTAAAGCTTCTGGCCTGCCCAGGAAATCTGCTATGCTGTTTGCACAAGCAGGTTGCTTGAATGCCTATACAATCTTCCTTAGACCTATTGAAGTGGATTTAAAAAAAAAAAAAAAAACTCCTTTTTTGGTTTTTTTTTTTTGTTTGTTTGTTTGTTTTTTTGCTTTGGTTTGTTGTTGTTGTTGTTGTTGTTTTGAAAGAAAAACTCAAGAGATTTAGGTCTCAGTGGGAAGGTCTTACTAAATACCTTTCAGTGGCCTGGCTCCATAGCAAATCTTTCTCCTTCCTTGTGAGGCAATTCCACCCATTTGTCAGGACACAGAGGAAACTGGATAAATTCTGGAGTTGTCTCAGTCTGTTGCAATGCCGTGATCACTGTATTAATGCCTTTAATCAGGTCTTGCTTAGGTGATCTTTGCAAGTGCTTCACATTCCGAGGGTTTAATGAAAATGTTCTCTTTAACTGTCCAGTGTTATTCCATCAGGATTTTATGGAGATGGTATATGGCTTCATCTTTCAATCTCTTCCTGCGGACACATGGGTAATAAATGTATATGTATTAGAATTTGTCCTTAATAAGAGCCATATATTTGACTGAGGCAGGACTCTAAGAGCAGACAAGTTCATTTACACATTTCAAAGGGACCTATAAAAACCTGTTCATCTGACTTAATTATGCCAGTGCTGAGACTTGGATTTAGCATTCCTTCATAAATACTACTTAAAATTTAATTTCAGGTGTTCTGCATGGAGTACACTTAAAAATTAAGGCTCGCAGAACTTACAGCTTCATATCAATCCAGCCTTCCAACGACCTGCACTAAAATCACTGCAGTCCTGATAGGGAGACTGAAAGATACTTTTTTATTTTTTAAAATATCGTGAGAACAATAATGAGTTAGTGAGGGTGAAAAGCTCTGAGTCTTCTGCAGAGTCCTGTGAATATGTCTGCAATACTAATGGTAATTCTGGCAACAGGTGCAATTTTGCTAATTTTTACACCAAACTTGCCTACAAATGAGTCCCTGCTAATCTTCCAGCAGCACTCAATTCCTTACTTCCTCCTCGCAGTAAAAGTTATTCAAGTGCAGAGAATTCTTCCTGGAAAAACTGAGGAAAAAAATATTTTCCCCTCATTCATTTTAAGACTTCTATTGCTTCAGTTGCTGAGTAACAACTTCAGCTCTCAACTTACAGTGAAAAACAGCATCCCTTCCTCTGCTCTTCCACTTGGAGAAGAGGTTTTTATCAGAGAGTGGCAGATTATCCCAAACATGCCTTGCATGTTCCATGTAAATGAATCTGTTTCTTCCTATTATTTTTGTGTGGTTACAGGCAAGTTTCTATCTTCACCCCTTGAAAAACATAATCTTTTTTTTCTTTCAGCAGTTGCCATTTTAATTTGGCTAAACTAGACAGAAACTGCAGTTCTTAGGCAGAAGAGAAATTCTGTCAGAATCTCTCACTGTCATTTATTAACTACCATTTTTAAGGTTTGGGAGCTTGCTTCTTTGCTTGTTTTTGAAAAGTAGATATGTTGATTTAGAAAGCCAGCTTTGATTATAAGATCCTTCTCAAATTAGAGCCCACAAATCACCGACTGAATTGATCAACACCTAAATTAAGCTCTTTTTCTTTTAAATATATAAAAAGAACACAGAATACAGAAGAATGTTTCAGAAAGCAGCAAAGGGTGACCCCTTGTAGTTGTATATTCAAAAGTACTCCTTTTAATCGGGTAAAGAGATATTGAAGTAGTTGTCTTGCTGTGGTAGGGAGAGTAAACCTGCTTTAAAATGCATTATCACGGTGAGAACACATCACAGAAGCTGCTTTTCATTGACAGTAATTTAATCTTTCTTGAAGTTAGTTGCTAAACTTCAAAGAAGCTAGAGTTCTTTTAAATATTTCCTTATGTTTAATCACTTCTCCCAATTTAGAATGTAAAACTTCTATTTTTAAAGGGAAGGACTGTAGCCATGAGGTTGATATTTTTTAAGCGGGTCAGCAAAGAAAAAAACACACACAGGGAACTAGAGTGTCAAGAAAATGGAAAAAAATACATTTTCAAAGGAACTGGTGCAGGTCTTGGTGCAATGTGCAGAAATCATAAACTGCTCCTACCACACTGTATAAAAAGTACAGTTTGGAAAGTGCTGTAGATGAGATTTATAACTCGTAATTTTTTATGGGATTCAAATGCACCACACAGCATCTTATGTGTTGGACCCCCCCTAACCTGTGGCTAACAGGGATAATCAAGACACATGAAACAACTCTCATCAGCAGGCAAGCAGCAGAGCTTCAGAAATGAGGATGCAAATGCCTCTGCTGTCTCTGAATAACATCCTGTATCCTTCTCTGCATGAAAACGAGGTGCACATTCGTTCCTGAAGCACTTGGCAGAAACAGTGTTAGGCATTATCCAGGCATTCCTCTTCCTGCTTGAGGAACATGTGGTCTTTGACTCATGACTCCCCTCTTCCCATCGCTCTTGTGGGAATTTATAAATTTAGAGAGTTTTGGGAAAGCTGCAAAAGGCAGGCCTCAGAGATAGCGGGACTGTGATTAGAGCTAAAGCAGCAGCCATGAGATTGGTCAGCAGAAAAATTATTTAAACTGTAGAAAAGCAAAGACAAATAGAACAATGATCTGTGTATTAACACTTGTCTAGAATAACTCCCTAAGCTACAGAAAAGTTTATCTGGCAAGACATTAGGAAGTTTGAAGCTTAATAATGGAGCTCTGTGCATTCTGTTTTAAGGCTCACAAGCAGGTATTGTATTTGAAATAAGCAAGCATTGTTTAACCAAAGGTACCTGTGCTTATAGTGGTTGGATAGAACTACAGTCAATATAGAATATACACTGTACAGATATAAATACTGTCAGTGTGCTTTTGCTTTGTGTGATTGGTCAAAAAACTTATAAAGTGAGTTGTGACATTGAGTTCTGTGTCTGCTGCCTGGGATGTGAGCTGCTGGCATCTTCCCATTGTCACACCCATGTAATGAGAGTGATGCTGGGAAATCAAATAGCTCGAGGCGCATTCCTCAGCAGCCCCATTCCATTTGTGATTTGTACACAGCCCTCAGCCAGTGTGAACCGTGATGCTCTTTCAGAAACTTTTCCATAGGAGCAGTTCCTGGGGGAGGCCAGCTTGGCCCTGGGGCTGTGGGGCCCTCATCCAGCAGTGTGGTGGGAGGGGAAAAAAAAAAAAGGAAAAAGGCCTCAGGAAGAAGCAACACCCAGAGGCCATGTCAAGTAAGCAGCTTTTTATTTTCTCTTTTTTGACTAAAGAAAATCCTGCTCGTGTCACCCGAGGGGGCCTGAGGGCTCTCAGCTTTTGGGGTCATCACGTTGCCACGGCTGAGGGGTCCCTGCCCAGACTGGGACCCGGGGCCCTGCAGCCACCACCACCTCCCCGTGCCCCTTCTAGGGCTGCTCTGGCTCTGCAGGGACGCTCCCACACGAGCTGGGGCTCCCGTCGAGGCCTTCCCCCGACGAAGAGCCGGCCTCGTGCTCCACACTGGATCCCGGCGGCCCACACGAGGCGGGAGCGCCTCCGGGGCAGGCGGAGGGACCCGAGCTGGCCCCGGAGCTCTCGGCCTCCTGTGGGGCAGCGTGGCAGCCCCACAGCCTGCGCACCTCCTGGCTGCACTGCGTCTCGATGATGCTGAGCACGCCGTGCACCAGCAGCGCGGTGTAGTGCCGCAGGCGAGGCTGCAGCCGCTGCACCAGCACCTCCCTGTCGGGGCCGAAGATGCACAGGGCCAGCAGGATGCTGCTCTCCGCAGTCTTCACCTGCCACCACCGCTCCCTGTAGATCTTCTGCAGCCACTGCTGCAGCCAGGCCCTCACGGGGTCCAGGAGGTTCCATCTCCTCCGGAAAAGCTCTGCCCAGAGCTCGGGCAGGATGCCACCCACGGCATCCTGCAGCCCCGCCGCGCCCTGCTCCGCCGGGGACAGCGAGGCAGAGGCAGGGGGTGTCACAAGGCTGCGGGCGCTCTGTCCATCCCTGCTGCCACCAGCGCTTCCAGAGGCCTCTCTGGGGTGTCTGATGATGCACTGCAGGCAGTCCTCCTCCTGCTCCGAGAAGCTGACGGTGGAGATGAGTCTCCTGCAGAGAGGGCAGGTGCGGATGGCCCGCAGCCAGCGCAGGATGCAGCCCAGGCAGAACTGGTGGTGGCAGGGCAGGGCGTGGGCGATGTCCCCGGGCACCTCGCAGCAGATGGGGCAGCTCCACTCCCTCCTCCCGCTGGCCATGCCACCTTCTTGCTCCTTGCTTCAGCTCTGCCACGCAAAACCTGCATGGCCAGGGTCATAATCCAGCTCCCAGTGATGTCAGAATGCAGCACCAGTTCGTGTCGCCCTTGGCCGCCCAGTGATGTCACAATGGGACAATCGCTTGGCATAGTTGACTGGAAAAGCCTCACAACTACAATTCACAGTCGCCTAAACACTTTCAGGAACTCTACCTAGAGTGCTCGTGCTGTCTGCAAGTGTTTTTAAGGCTACCTAAAAGTGTTTTTAAAAAAAAATCCCCAAATAACCAAACCACTCTCACAGAAAAGTAGCCATTCAGCAATGCACCCTACTTGCATTGCCTTGAAAATCTGGGAGAGATCCCTCTGAGTCACAGGACTGCTGAGTTTATTTTGCATAATTTTACCTGAGTCACATCCAGCCATTTTCTCCATGTTCTGGTCCAAAACTGCAGCGACCGAGGATCAGATAGCAAAGAAAGTTCAGTGTTTGTTTCACTACCCACCCTAAAAAAACCCAAAAAAACGTGGTGTAAAATGTCTTGGTATCTTGACATATTTGAAAAAAATGTTGACTCATGTTCCTGAAGAGTTTAATTTCTTACCTCAGCTGTGAACTCATCAGGAATTAAGATCTGACTGACAAACATAATTTGTACAGATTAGCCAAACTTTTTAAAAAATCAAGAGCTTTGAAAGCGCAGCTGCAGTGAGAGTTCAGATTTAAATAATATTTGCTGAAGAGTTCTTACCTTTCAGAGGTTTCAGCTGATCCAACTCCAGCAGTTCCTAAGGTAATATAAACTACATATATAACCTAACATGAAATAGTGTCACAATTATGTTTATCAGAATATCAGTGCAGCTCTTGCTGAAAACTACAGGCCAACATGGATAAAATAAAGGAGATCAAAATATTTAACCCAGAAGAAGGAAAATTAAAGGAAATTAGCATTATGTGTTTAATGAAAGTGGTACACAACTTCACAACTGAACCCAAAATAACTGTTCAGACCAAGAACTGCATTTGGTAACAAATGGGCACTGCTTACCTCTCAGAATTAACCTACATTTTACATAAAAGTCAGTAGTTTAAGAAACAGATTATAGCACTAGAGAGAAAATTTGACAGAAGAAGAGCAAGACAATTGAATTCCAACAGATTTTACTTTAGTTTGTGCTTTTAAATGTACAGTGACGGACTCTCTAATTTCTGCACTGCTTGGTTAAGAAATCTCTCACAGACCAGCTGTAGTTGGAAAACCTGGAATGCTCATCACAAAAGTAAAGACAGTTCCTTGGAACTAATAAGAAACATTCCCCCCACACTTAAGGTCAGTTATATTTTTGATTAAATCATTAAATCGGTATTGGAATATATGTTAGCATATCTACTAGAAGTCCGTTCAATTCGTTATTAAGAATTTGCCTCATGCTGCTCTAAAAATAATTTCTAAGGGAACACTTTATAA
This sequence comes from Melozone crissalis, assembly GCF_028551555.1. NCBI lineage: Eukaryota > Metazoa > Chordata > Aves > Passeriformes > Passerellidae > Melozone > Melozone crissalis. Next base: position 1,799,198 of record NW_026535783.1, read on the forward strand.
CCACATCCGTGTGTGCTCCCTTCAATTTTCAGCGCGTTTAAAATAATGAAAATATAACATATTTAAACCAGCAACAAGAAATACCAGGATCAGCAGATCCCAGCATCAGGGCAGCGACCCCTTTTTCACCACCCTGATCCAGGTAACAGCAGCTCCCACACCACAGAGGTCTTTATTAATTGGCATGGGAATATTTGATAGTGTAGAGGGACAAAAAGGAGGTGTCAAGGAATTGTATCATCTAGAAGCTCCTGGCTCAAGCTCTTCTGTCCTTCTCTGCTGGTTGACTCCACCTGTTTGTGGAAATTGCATCCCTGTGCAGGAGTTGATTTCCAAGGAGAAGTCCTCAATGAAGACACTAAACAAAGCTGTCTGACTTTCAGAGCACTTGAACTTCTCAAAACTTCTGAAGGACAGGCTTCGGATTTTTGTCCACACATTAAACATAAAACTGCTTGGGCATTTGTTAAGATAAAGGATGTGAAAGTGTTTGACATAATTTTGTTTCTTATTTCAACCCTCCTACCTCTGTGAGTTAAGCCACATTCAGGCAGCATTTCATGTAAAGGCAGCCTTTCATTTTCTAAAGATAAAGGTATAACATTAAAACAAATGAGGGTGTTAGTGCTGTGGGGGAAGAAAAAAGGTCACACTTGAACAGTCTTTAATGCATCAAAAATGAAACTTAAAAATTGCCTCTCAATCATGACTTGCTTAATTCAGGGCAAAACTGAGCCATTTATGACCAACGCATTGCTCTTCTAATGAACTTCTGTTACTGCATTGCACCACAGCTACTAATCTGACATTTCAAAATTTGTCAGATTTCCACTAATAGCTTCATTTACAGAAGCAGTAGAAAGTCTCAAACATTGCTAGCAGCAAGTTAGCACTTTTCTCCAACACTTCTCTGTATTCTTTTGGGGGTACAAAAATTTGCTTCTAAGTCTTAAATGGGTCTCAATGAAAAGAAATCTATTCTAGCTGCAGGACCATAAGCAAAGAGGTGCCCATAATTCTCCTGTTTTATTTGTCACTTGGAGTGGGGAAATCTAACTCACTGGTACTGAATGCTGAAATATTAGATCAGTGAAGCCCTCCCATGTTTGGGGATGTCTGGAGCCCCTTACACTGACATTAATAAAATTAGGAGAGCGTTCAGACATTTGCTAAGAAATGGGCAGATTACATACCAGAGAGCGGCTTGATCTGGGCAGGGACAGAACCAAATCAAAATCCAAAGGATATGTTGGAAGCACAGCCAGCAGAAGTCACTAACAGGCAAACTCCTGCTTTATTCCATAAGGACTCTCATTTTAAATAAACCACTTAGAGCCCAGCTAAGATGAGTATTGCAATAATATTAGCACAGGAAAAAGCAAGGAAAAATGTCCTGGAGCTTCCTATCTAGGTCTAAATTGCACTTTTTGCTTTTTAGTGCTATCCATTAAACAGTATGCCCAATACTGTAATTATAGGCTTGGAAAAAGAAAAAAAAATACCTAAGATATATTTTAGGAATTACTGGTTTTGGCTATAAGGCTTTGGTCCTGCTTATGCTTCCTTAAACATAGGACCATTTTTTTAACTACGTACCAAAAAAAAAATCTTGCTTCAGGGTGAAAACTGTCTTCAGACTGTTCAAAAGATGTAATATAAGTTCATATGGAATCTACAGGGAGTGTTCTGGGACATATGTTCAGGAGATCACAGATTTGTGACTTGGTAGGAAGCATTTTTCCCAAAGCAAGTCTGCAGAATAAATAATTTCTTAATAAAACCTTTAATCCAGACGAGAAAGATAATAATGCAGGTGTTTATTTGCTGTACATATGGTCACTCTTCACCACAGACATACTTTTATATTATTCCAAACACAAAGATTGAGGTAAATTGAAAATATTCAAAAAGATATGCAATAGAAGTAGGAGGTGGTAACAGAGACACTGAGTTTCTCATTTATCTTTGGTGAAACAAGACTTCCAAGGAAATAAAGACAGGGCTAACCTGAAGGGGCTGCAGGAAAGACGGAGAGAAATAATTTATGGATGGAGTAATTTATGGATGGAGTAACAGGACAAGGGGGAATGGCTCTAACTGCCTGGCAGGGCTGGCTGGGACCTTGGCAATGAGGAATTGTTCCCTGGCAGGGTGGGCAAGGTCTGGGATGGAATTCCCAGAGCAGCTGGGGCTGCCCCTGCATCCCTGGCAGTGCCCAAGGCCAGGCTGGACACTGGGACAGTGGTGGCCATGGCAGAGGTGGCACTGGATGGGCTTTGAGGTCCCTCCCAACCCAAACCATTCCAGGATTGTTTGACTCCATAGAAGAAAAAAAATGTGGTAAGCGATTTACAGTTTGCGTTGCTCCATATCCCGACTTTAATCATTACAAATGATCATTGACATGAGAGATTTAGATTTCTGCCTGTGATGTCAGAAAAATCCGTGAAGTCAGCCCAGCATGCATTAAAGTCCACCAAAGAGCTGCCATTAGCAGTGACGAGCTTTGAATTAAGGCTTGCAGTAACTCATCAGAAAAAGGCTGGGAGAAGCTCTTTGAACCTTCAGGCACCTTTTCAGCCTGCTGTGGCTTTCTTGCAAAGCAGAAATGCCTTTCAGTATGACAGAATGCTAACCACACAGACAAATTTCCCACCCCTCTGGCCTCCTCAGACAGATGTGACATTTTCTGCAGCAGAGCAAAGGAATGGGTTGATCTGAACCAGAAACTTTCCCGTTATTTGTGTGAGATGGCACGCTTGCACATATTTCAGTGAGACATTTAGAGACAAAGACACCACCACAGCTGATACTCCTTTCTTGGCTTTTCACATGGGTGTGTTACCTTCTGAATTCACCTGGAATATTAGGAGAGGGCAGAGATAACCCAGCAAACACAAAACCTGCACCGTTCAAAGATCAGCTTTGGCCATCCCCAAGCCTTTTGTCTTCCCACAAAATGTACATTTATGGCATGCACATCCGCAGCACACGGGTGAAATGCATAACCCCTGACCACCATTACCTCCTTTACTGCTGGTTCACAGCTGGATCATGAGAAGGAAAAAAAAAAAAAAAAAGAAGTTCCGTGGTGAGAAAGGAAAGGAAAAATAGGTCACTTCTGCAGAGCAGACTGTGAGAAAGTCAGGAAAAATCCGACGAAGGCACAAGAGATATTCGAGTGCACAGATCTAACACCACATGTGTCTTTTTTGAGGCTGTTCATACAGGGATTTAATCAGTTTTTATTTAACACACAGGCTGAATCTGGTGAAATGCAGGGCCCTACAGAGACTCTTAAATCTCTACTTTTTCAATTCTCGTGAAAAGACATGAAATCCATAGAGTAAGACCCAAAAGTAATTCTTTTTTCCTCTGTCTGTTAAAAAGTCTGAAATGTTCAGCCATAAAAAGCTGAAATGTACCTTGCATCAGAAGGCGACGAGACTTTGAACTAGGAAAGATGTAGAGGATTGATACCTGAATTTTCTATGTTTTGAACATGGTTTATAGGACTTTCCAAATAATCATCTTACCAGCCTTCTTACTAAGAAACCAACATTTAAATTAAGTTATTTGGGGAAAAAAAACCCCTAACAATCACATATTCATCACAGGACTTTTCTCTGTAGTCTGCAAATGTGTCCAATTACTTGATTTGATTAAGTGATGTAGCATAACAACTTCAATCCTTATCAGCAGTGTGTTTTCTCCTCTTCCAAAGGTCAAGACTGAGGCAGATGTTTGAAAAAATTATCCTCTCCGACAATTTTCAGCCCATCTGGCAGCTGTTTCTCCAGGAACATTTTCAATCTTTTAATTATTTCTTTTTAAATTACGAAAACGAAAATTAATTTGATAACCGGAAATTATTAACATTAAAAAAAAAACCACAAACAAAAACAAAAGCTGTGTAAGTAACTAAAAACTAATCCTTAAAAGCCTCCCTTTGATCAAGAAAGGACAATTTGCTGGAGCAATTATATTTTCACATTGATATTTCACAGGAAATGGCACATAGGAGACCTGTCCCATGAAGACTGACATGCACAATCAGAAGTCACAAAGAACTACAAGCAAAGCCTGGAGTGATAAGGCACTAACCTCAGCAGTAAATAAGAAAAATAAGAACTGGGCCTTTGAGAGCCACTTCCCTTTTGAAATGCATGAATTATCCTTCTAAGCAAGAGGGCAGCTGGAGAGCCCTCAATATGCCCTCAGAAGAGCATTTTTAATCTCCTCAGGGTTTAACATGTTGGATTTGGCGCAGTGGGAATGCAGAAAAGTGATTTTCCTCTGCCTGGACCTGAGTCTGCCAGCACGGCAATCCAGAAAGAAACAAAGTTCTGGAAACAGGACAGTAGTGACCACGAGTCTGGATGTGAAGTGGGGTTATCTTTCCATGGATTTCTGCTTAATTTACAACTTTTTCCCACATTTTTTTTTCCTAAAAGCTCCAGAGCAGACTTCAAAGTCCTCTTCTGGGACACTCCATTGCATCTGCAGTTGTCCAGTGGAAGCAAAGCAGCTTAGTTTGACTAAAGAGGCACATTAATTTACTTACTATTAATTACATATCATTAATCTTTATATCTCACTCTCTCTGGAGGGAGATATAAAGAAACTGAGGTGGTTTCCTTTCAGCTCCCAAATTGCTATGGATCTACAGAGCTTTCCACAAATGCTGCTTTTGCTATATGCCCCACAAAATAGGTCACAGAACTCGCAGAATTTCACAAAATGTGTCGTGAAATAATTTAATTTGCACGGTAGTTGGCATTTGATCTTGTCAAATGTTTCCAGCTAGTGATGTTCTCTCATGCTAGAAATATCATGAGGAAAAGGGGGCCCGGAAATTTCACATTTTCAGGGCTGGATTTGCAGGATGCAGCCTGTGCACTGCTTTGAGTTCTGCATTCACAGCCAAAATTCAATGAAGATGTAAATGTGGAATTCACATTTAGAGAGGCAAAAAGAAACTGGGATTTCAGTAGAGAGCCTGAAGACCATGCACATGGCTCAGAAGTGTCTGGGTTTATGTTTTTAAATTTTCCTTGTCTGCCAAATTTGATTAAAAGGCCACTGTGCTTGCTTGCTAAAAAGTCGTGTTCTTACAGCAACAAAAAAAAAAAAGGGGTTTCATTGAACAGGTTAAATTATTAAATACAAACAAAAGAAGGAATAAAATTTAGTCCTTAAGAGAAAAGCAACACTTGATGTTGTATGGCTGAAATCACCTACGTATCTTAAACCTGAGCTCTTGAGTTTGGAATGAACCTGCGCCTCAAATTTTGACTGTCCCCCTTTGAACGACTTGTGCTGAACTCTTTCCAACTGCCCCTAAAAGAACAAAGATGTTTTACAGGTGCTTTGTTCGGGGCTAAGGAGTGTCCAGAAACAGTCATCATTTCCAAGGGAATCACCTGAAAAATCAGAGCAATTTGCTTTGCTGTTTTGGTGCTGGACCCAGACCAAATTTCCAACCCACCCTGACGTAGGACCAGAAAATCTGCATCACCTCCTTGGTTGTCCTGGGATCCTTTCCACCCTAGGCCATGCCAGTAAAAATAAATGTGCATGGAAAAGAGAATACCCTTTGCTGTGGAAGTGGGTCATACAATGCCTGTGCTTCTTGACTTTAAGAACACAGTAGGGAGAAAACCAACCAACCAACCAAACAAACAAAACAAGACAAAACAAAACAACAACAACAAAAAAACCCCAAACAACTACCCAAGCAATTTTTTTCAAACTTGGCAGTAAACTATTAGACTGAATCTGCACAACTACCACAGATTCAATTCTAATTAGAATGAAGTAAAGTAAGCAGAGGCAGAGAAGTCATGCTTTCGGTGTAAGGAGGAGAAGTTGAACATAATACAGAAATATAAATAAAATATAGGTAAAACATATGCTCTTAATTCTTTTTAAAATAATGTTTTGACAGTGTGGCAGCACATTGTCTGGATGGAGCCCTCATGAGCTCAGGAATTATTATCAACAATTTTTGATTATGAATATTTCCTATTCATTTCCTATTCAGAAATATTCATCCTATGAATATTTCCTATTTCATAAGAAACAGACATATTGCAGTCTGTGCTGCTTGACCTCAGTCCCATTTCACTACATTGCTTTCTCTCATTATTACCAAAAACGCTAAACTTGGAATAAACCATTAAATACTGATTTTTTCACCAGTGCACATCAATTTGTTAACAACAGAACAGAGTGAAAGATTTGGAGAAATTGGAACATAACAACGTGACTGGCTTAGACAATGTGGGAAATTTATGATGCAACAGTTGGAGGCCACAGAATGCCGTTGAAATTATTTAAACCACAGGATTAAATCTGCTAATTTTGGAGCAATCTTACCGAGCCTAAAAGAAACTTCACCAGAAGAATAAAGAATCCATTCAGCCACCAATTCGATTCTCAGTCTCACATGAATTTCTGATGCTCGCTGTAGCACCAACTGCAGTGAAAATCAAATTGTGGAGTCAGAGTACTCAGGTTGTGAGTTGATGTGGATACTGATGCCCAGTGAGTGACTGTACACTAAATCTGATCATCCCAGAGTCAGCACTCCCTGAGAAAGGGACATTAATTTTTTTCCTCTCATTCCAAGAACACCTGTGAGAAGGAAAGTAATAAAACCCCTGAAGCCTAATATGGATGTTTCACGGGAAAAATATAAATAAAAGAACCAACTGTGTTCATGTGGTCCTTGCCACAGCTCACAGCAGACTACAATGGGGTGGATTGTGTGCTCTGCATTTCACAGAGCATCTTCGGGGGATGAGAACTAGCACCCTGCACACCACCAAACATCTGCAAGCAAGCCCAGGCAAACAAAGAAGGCTCTCAGGGTCCTGGATGATAACTTGGATGTGTTTTGGATTTTTGAAAGGAGTGTTTGTGCAGGGAAGGATGAAGGCCGGGCAGCTGCGAATTTCCAGGGAGGTTTGATGCTTTGCAGTTGTAGGCTGGAGAGGAGAACAAGATGGTGCCACAGAGATCAAGATTAAAGGTCTGGGAGGCTGTTTGGTTTGGCTGGGATTCACTGCCAACATGAATGAATACTTCTGTTTATTTTAACAGCTCTAGCTATGCTCTGTTTATGGCTCTAATATTTCCCTAACATTATTGCCTCCCTTCTCTTCAACTCTCCTTCCCATCCTCCTCTTTTAGCCCCTTTCTCTTTATCAGCTCACAGGGCACTTTTTCCATTTACTCTCACTTCCCAAGCACTGCCTTTGCCATTTTCTGTCACAGCAGAATCTCTGAGTCAATAAAGTGATCTCATGTACGAGGTCAAATTACACCAGCCAGTGTAAAAACTGTTCAAGTCAGGGGTTAGTGCATGAAACCCTTTCTCAGCTCATAAATAAAATATTATAACCATTTCTTAGTCGGGTTTTTTTTTTCCCCAGTTTAGTATGATGTACTTTAAATGTCACTTGGGAGAGAATTCAGTACAGGTAGCAATATCCTCCTGGTGTTTCCTCACGCTGGGACAGAAAGTTCAGCACTGGAGTAAATTTCCACATTATTATGTGTTGGCAACCTCATCAAAATCAATGCAATTCCATCCATAATTTTAAAAGGTGAATTACCAAGGACTTAACCACACTTAAAGTATGCATTAGTGCTCACATCTTCAAATTTTATACCTGAGAGATGAACAGTTAGAGATTGACAGTTCCTATGGCAACAGCTAATTTTGGTGACTAATTTCACAAACTTAACAGCCGAACAGAAAATCACCAAGGACGTAATGAATGTCAATAATTAACAAAACTCACAGGTTGGAAAGCATTCACACAAACTTTTAATTGCATTTGCGGGCACAACATTATTTTAAATGCATTTTAGCCGTGGAAATTTTAGTAAGCAAAGAATAGCAGCACACATTCACATCCAATACTACTTCTGTGTATGCAAGTTAACTTGGGGAAACAGTTGTCTTCTTGTCTCCAAATGTCTGAATACCAGGAATTACTTTATCTGGGTTCAAATATCTTATTGCACAAGTTTATAACCTGTGCATAAGTGATGTCTTTAGGACCACTATATAGTAGGTTTGTTGAGTAAAAACTGAAAAAAAGTAAGTAAATTAGCTCAGTTTTTGTAATTGTCTATGTATTCAGAAAGATTTTTAAAATACTTGAAAAGCAAGAAAATTATTTAATTTATAATTAATAGTTTTGGTTCTCCCCTGCCTGTAATGACATCGCTTCCTACACAAATTATTGAATTTTTCTGTCATTGGGAAATCGTCCTTAATTTTCATGAAAATACAATGACAGCGGTTCTTACAATAAAATACACTGGTTTTATGTACATGCTGCTAATATAATGGCAAGATAAATATATAAAGAACGGACAGACACATGGTTTAGACATTTTAATCACCACAGTCATATAATGGTGGCAATAACAAAAAAGATCTGTGTGTTTTCCTGCTGGAAATGCGCTGCTGTTCTCAACTCTTCACCGTTTCTGCCTTCACGTTCTCACCCCAGAACTTCTCAGATTACTTCCCCTAGGAGACCTATTGCAAAGGGGAAATATTAATTAATCATTTGCATGTGCAAATAAGCTGGTAGCACAATAGATGAGTGACACAGCTTTGCATGGGGTGTTCTGACACAGCTTTGATTCCCCCTGCCACCTGTTAATGCTCACCAGTCACCAGGGATTTATCATTACGGACAAACAGCTCCGAGCAGCTGGCTTGGATTTGACTGATATCAAACTGCTTTTGATAATTATGGTGGGTTTTTCACCCCCTGAGCTCACCAGTCTGTGGTTCCTTGTCCTGCTTGTCTCTCCAGGCTCTCTCCAGTGCTTTGGGGAAGTGGAATGGTGGAAGCCTAATCTCCCAATTCCCGCCTGGATTTTACCACATTTGTGCCGCTGCTTTGGGACAAAGCTCAGCTCAGAGAAGGACGTGTCCCTCCTGCCCTCGCTGACCCCTGTAGAACTGCTCTTTCCTAGTGCAATCAAAGGTGTTTACCTCTAACACCCCTCAGAGCCAAGGTCTCAGCAACAGCAGGTCATGCCTCAGAGCGCTGCTCTGAGAGCTTTATTAACCCAATTTCTACAGATCTGTGCCTGACTCAGAAACTTCAGAGAGCCTGCTCTGCTCCTGGTGTGCAGCTCTGGCAGGGAATCACATTTCCCCAGACTGCTTCTGAATTATTACCGTGAACTCTTGCACCCAGCGACCACAACCGCTGCAGCACAGAGCCATCGTCTGCTGCTGTTAATTATTCACACTGAATTTGCACATCTGTACTGGCTCTACACAGCTTGGCTCCAGGCAGGCTGGCTGAGAACTGCTGGAGATGGAGGGTAGGTTTGCTCCAAAGAGGTTGTTTCACACTGGAACTGAGGAGCCTCCTGCTCCGTTTTTTCCCCATGTATAATGCATGGCCTGTCAGCACATGCTGCACAGCTTTTACTGCTGCTCTCTTCTGCATTCACACAGCTCAGAGTGAAGCTGGGAGGGACAAGGGAAAAGCTTTTTGGGCTGAGGAGTCTGATTAGAAAATCAATTTCACAAAGGTGATTATTAAATTAGTTGAGTCTGGAAAACCTTTGGACAATGCTGGAAATATTTTCTTTTCTCAGTAAACTTCTGAACCATAAACAGAACGGGTTTTTTGGAGTTTTTGGGGTATGTGTTTGGGTTTTTTTGGGTTTTTTTTTGTTTTGTTTTGGGGTTTGTTTGTTTGGTTGGTTGGTTTTTTCTAAGTTTTTTTTTTTTGTTGTTTTTAATTTGAAGGAATCCTACTGGTGCAACTTTCTTTAACTTGAAGATAAGACAATATTTTCATCAGGTCCTCCAAGGACTTCACCACTATTAACCCACTTTAAATAGCTGTGACTTGGGCTTTCCATCAGTGGGAAACCTTTACCAAATCGATAGAAGCCATAGAAATGGGGTGGAGGATGACACAAAGGATATTGCTAACTGGACCAGAGCACAAAATAATCCAAGGAAAAACAAGTTGTGCCCACAATGTACAACGATTTGGATAAAATCTTAGACATCCATGAAGTCAAAAACTCTCACTGTTTGTAAATACTTCCAGATATCACCTTTGAACAAAATCCTGAGACCACTTCTATTCTGAGTAGCAAAAATACATGATTGAGTGGTTTCTGAAAGGCCTATTATGTGCATGTAGTTCACATGAATTGAAAGGCAAGACATATTTTATATAGATTATTTTTTCAGGCAGCTCAATGTAAACAGGTTTTTAATCTTTTATTCCATTTGATGTGATTTATGATAACTATTTAAAACAGGAAATTTTGTTTTCCTGTATTGTAAATTTTAAACAGCTTGCATCCTGCTGACTGAGAGCTCTTCATATCAATAACTGTTGCCTCCAAGTAGAGCAAATTAGCTTTAAGGACAGGTTTTCATTTCACTGTCTAACTCTCATCTGGACTTTTGTGAATGTTTTTTGTACATCTGGTGGGTGAGCAGCTGATTTTTGGGAATATTATATTCTTGCACACAGATTTCAACTGCCTGTCACCCAACACAACAGCTTTGCCCAGCTGATTAATTGAGCCATCACTACTGCAGTTTTATAGGTTCTGAATTTCTGTTATTATGTTTGAAGCAGTTTTCCTTCTGTGCGCTAAATTTCTTAGGAGGGTTTGATCTGTGATGTGACACTCTTGACACTCCCCAGAAGCAAGCGGATGGTTTCTGGGGCTCGAGCTGCGCAGAGCTTACAAATTCCACAAAATCTGCTGTTTTCCAAGCAACACACTACAGGCTGGAGTGCTGACATGTTTTCAGGAGCAAGCAAGCCAAGCGAAGTTTGTGAGAGAGAATGTTTATGGGAGGAGGGAAAAGCAGTAAAACTGCACTCCTGCAGCATCGCTCCTGCCTTGCTGGAAACTGCTGGCAGGCCTAAAGTGCGAACACTTCATCTCAAATTGTCTAAAACACTGGTTTTGTCTGCAGTTAGAACTCTATAAAGGAAAAACATCAGTGCAGTGCTCTTCATGTCACACCTCACCCTGGTTTCACTGCCACAAAACAGGGGAGTTCTTTTGAGTTTTGTTATATTCTAGAAGGCTTCATGTTTACTTTTATTTCAGAACCATTAGTGGCGTTTCATGCTTTTTGCAGCTGAAAAAAAATCAAAGTTTCCCTTTCCACTGAGCTGCAGTGATTTTAGTCCAGGTCAGAAAAGGTCCTGGAAGAGGTTTTTTCCTTTTCTCTTTGCCTGGGAGAGCTGGAAATCCACACAACAATGTCAAGACAGGAACAAACTCAGACTCCCCTCACCTGCAGGTTTGAGGAGAAGAAAGGGAAGAGCAGCAGCAGGGCTGTTTACTGACAGGGTACAGGTACAGTGAATTATCACCTTTTTTCCAGTCCTTATCTCTGTGCCTGCACTCTGTCAAAGTTCTGCTGAACTGAACAAGAGCCGTGCGAGTGTATGACCCCTCTTATGTCTGCAAATTCTGATTTCCAGAGGAGAGGGAGCAGGCTTTGGTATGCACTGTGATGTCCTCCCCCAAATCTGAGCCCAGTCTGTAACAACTGTGGTGTACTTGCAAGCACTCACAAAAAAATGTCTAATGTCACCTTTCTATATTATTATTATTATTATCTTTATATTTATCTTTATCTTCATCATTATCATCATCATCATTATCATTATCGTCATCATCGTCATCATCATCATCATCATCATTATTACTATCATTATTATCATTATTATTTCATCAATCAGCTCCACAGAAAATAAATTCTAAAACGTTTGTGCTCAGGTGGAAAGCGTGCAAGTTTTCCACTTTTTTCCCCCTCTGTTATGCCCCTCATTTTTCCCAGTGGATATGCTGAGTTTGAGGGCCCACCTTGATCAAGGTAACTGGAGGATCAGGGCTTATCTTGCAGGAAACCTGGAGGTTACAGTATTTTTATTTGCAATAATTTGCTCACCTATTCTACAATTAATTATCAATGTCATAAGGAGGGAGGGGAATTCAGCTGGGCAGATACGATGCCTCCGGTACTTTTATGTCAAGGCATATTGCAACCTCTGAATCCACGTGTTCACATTTTCTGCTCAAAGCAGTGACAAAATTCCGCGTCCACGTGCATTTTAAATACAGATTAAGTCGATTAATGCAAATTAATCAGGTATTAAATCAGGATTTGGACAGAATTATTTTAATTTTTACAAATGTTGTCGTGATAAATACTTAAGTTACCCATCCTGAGCAGATCACGGGATCAACACTTTGTAGTGTAGCAAAGTGACATAAAATAAAAACAGCAAATGCTCTCAGGACCCTGTTAATGTGCTGCCATTAGCACCACCACAAACAATTAGACTGCCTAAAACTCCAATGCCGTGCTTTAATTAGCTTAATGATTGGATGGGGGTGTAGAATTTTAAATTCATTCCGGTGCTGTTTAGCCCAGGGGGGAAAACAAGCTTTTACAAATACAGAGAAATCTGTGAACTGACTAAAAACCACAGCGTTTTCGGAAAGCATTCACGGACAAGCTTTTCCAGTGGAGTTTGATCCCAAACAGGTCAGAATTGACGAGTGTGTCGGCGACACCTTGTAGAGCAGTTCTTCACCCGTGCCTTTAAAAAAAAAAAAAAAACAAAAAAAACCAAAAAAAAACCCAAAAAAACCCAAAAAACCCAAAAAACCCCCAAAAAAACCAAAAAACAAAAAAAACCCCAAAAAAACCACCAAAAAAACCAAAAAACCCCAACACTTTTGTTTTCGTTTTCTCTCTTTTTTTTTTTTTTCTTTTTTTTTTTTTCTTATTTTTCAAAAAGTTCCAGGGCAGCCTGAGAGATGCGAGATCTCAACTCTCAGTCAGGCGCAGAAGGAAGACTGGGAGCAGTGAAGTGTTGAGGAGCTCAAACTCAGCTTTGGCCATCGCAGGCTGCCACCAGCTCCTGCCCTGTGCAGCAGGGAGAGGAAGGACACCGGGGTGCAGTGGAAATGGTGCTGAAGCATCATTTTTTCAGCGCATTGTAAGAGGAGAAATAATTGAAACGGGCATGGAGGTGTCAGCGCAGCAGAAAGGGAAGGTACAGGGGGGTTGTTATTACCTGAATGCAGGGGCAGTGAAAAGGCTGCTGCCAATCTGTTCGTATCAGTGGTTTCCTCTTAGCAAGCTGCTAAATTATAAATATTCCTGAGGTTACGAAGCTGTTGAAAAAAGCAAAACCAAAAATGATGGCAGTTATGTGCTTTTCACAACAAACGCCTGAATTATACGAAACAAGGGGAAGAAAAATGACACAAACAAATTGTCTGAGCAGAGATTAAGGGCTTTAAATTTATTTACTGTATAAACAGAGCACATCCACATGAGATACATGATCACAGGCTATAAACACTTCCAAGTTAATAATGAAAAATGGAATTATTTACCAGCTGTGTTAACAGACAGCGCTTGCAGCTTGCAATGAGGGAAAAAAGCCCTAACATTAAAAGATTTATTATAAGCTTCAGAACCTTCTGCAAACTTGGCCTCTACTACTGACAGCGCTGTCCCTTTCCGAAATTATATTTATTGCAGGCCTGTAGGCCAGGAAATGCAGCGTTGCTATCAACAGCAGCAGCCACCAGACTTTGTTCTGCTCTTGGGAGGCCACACAACACAACAGAGCCACATCAACATTTCCTTTGTTCCACTTCATCCTGACCTGCCTGGAGCTTTGTTTTAACTTGTTTTAGCCCTAACAGCGATTTTTTTTTTCCCAGTGGCCAGCTGGCTGTGGCCAATCTGTCTTGCTTTTGCCAATCTCTGTGCCGTGTAACCACAGTTCCTGGGCAGGGTGGCAGTAGGAGGGAGTCATTTTGTGGAGAATCAGGTATTTATTACTCCAGTGTAAGGATTTTTGAGTGCATGGAGTGGTGCAGAGCAGCGCAGGCGTGGAGGGAGAGCAGTGGGGACAGAGGGGAAGTCTTGGGGTGGGTATGAGGCATGGCAGAGGCTGCATGCTGGAAAATGGAAAAAAATTGCTCCCCCGAGGTGAATCAAAATAATCAGAATGGCAAGGAGGAAAAATAAAGCTCATCCTATAGAAGCAGTACCTCTGTTTTGTGTAACTGAGCTTTTTACACAATAATATCCTTAATTTCCTTTCTTTTTCTGTAATGATTTAACCTAGGCTCATGAAAATCTTTTGGAATTACCATTAAGACAATAAAGATGTTATTGTTATTAGTCATAATAATAATTATTGGCTTTATGTCTGTGGTGTGTTCTCTTTTTTCCCATAACAAGCTGTATGAACGTTGATAGCAGGGTAAAATAGACATTCACTTACTTTAATTCCTCTAATATCAGAACACGCAATAAAGCAGTTATTTTATGAGAGGAGGGAGTTCTTAAACTGCTCCCAAACAATCACAGAATATTCTGAGTGCGAAGGGACCAAGCAAGTCCATGCAGGCAAGGATGGTTTCTGGCTCTCTGTGGTGCAAGCACCAGCTCCTGCTCCAGGACCATTGCACCCGGGAGAATGGAACCTGAGCAGGATTTATTCCCTGCCAATGCTGGGGATCTTTTAACAAGAGATCCCCACTCCCTGCCCGTCAGTGGCTGCTGCTCTGTTGTTTTGGTTTGGTGGACACGTCTGGGATGTCTGGCCTCCAGAATCCCCGCCTGATTAAATTTACAAGAGAATCCTCCATCTGTCTCACAGGGAGAAGAAATTCAGCGTGCTCAGTAAGGGTTGGACCTGCTACCGAGGCTAGACCTGAGGCAGAGCAGCCAGTTTTGTTTGTGATGGATAAAAGCTACCAGGATTTCACAGGTGCCAGCCTCAGCCCCACAAACCATCTCCCACAGGCGCAGCAATGGATAACGTGTGGATTCTGGAGGCACTTTGAAAGGGAACTGCTCTGTGCTGTCGTGAGAGAAATTGAGCAAGGTGCACCTAGAAATGAAGCATTGTGTGTTTAAAGCTCTGTCAGGATCAGGCAAACAGAAATCTTTGCTGGATTTAGCTGTGCCTATAACACAAGCAGGAGTTCTGAGGATCTCTCTCCCTGGGAATATTCAATCTGGACACAATCCAGTGCCGTGTGCTCTGGGATGACCTTGCCTGGACCATGAGGTTGGACCAGATGACCCAGTGTGGTGCCTTCCAACCATTCTGGGATCCTGTGATCTCAGTTTTAGGCTGCCACAAAAATCCCACCCACATCTCAGATTAAATACTTAAACTCCTGTGGATGGTGTTGGACATTGTTCAGGTGATTTGATCTTACTAGCCAGCCTGGGCTGCAAAAGCCCTCAGTGCAATCTCTTTTTCCTAATGAGATTACAGCTCTGTTCCGTTGTTGTAGCTGAAAACATCATTTCTGTATTAGCACCAAATTATGCTGCTCACAACAAACCACCCTCACGCGACTGCCTGTGCCAGAACTACTCTTAGTGTTTCTATTTCATTTCCACGAGCTGGTTTTATCTGAAAACCATTGATAAAAACACAGAGGCAAAAACACAGCACTGGGTCAGCCATGTGCTGTCCTCTACAGTGCTGTGTAAACAGAGTGGGCGATGCTGGGATGTTGACTGAAAATCTCATTTTATTTCAGTGCTTCCCTGCGAGCAGCCCAAGCCTCTCAGAAAAATCCTTTTCCTGAAACAGCCAGGGCCACTGTGGCCCATCCCATCCATTCTCTTTTTGCATTGTTGGTACTTCACTGGGTGTCGTGTCCTCCCCAATCAGTTCCAGTGAGGTGCTGTCACTTTAACACAAGGACACAGAAGAATTTGCTGCAAATCTGGAGGTCACAGAAAATGTTTTCTTTCCGTTCACATCCTCCCTCCCCTTTATTGGTCCTTTGGACCAAAATCAGTTGTCTGCTGGTGCTGTACTGGTTTTCCTGGTCCCAGAGTGACTGATGCCCATAAAGCTGTCACACACAGCCAGCGTCCCTGCCTGAGCCCCTCCTGGTCCCTCTGCTTTTCCCCAGATCCTCCTGATGTGCAGCTCTCACAGTGGGAAATGAGTGGGCAGAAAAAAGCACTCACATGAAAGCTGGACCTGGGTGAGGATCTCCGGTGCATTGGGAGGGACTCTGCCTCACACTGCACTGCTTGATTTTCCCTCCTGTGGAGAAAAGTGTTTCATCTTCAACAGAGGATGGCTACATTCCTAGAAGATTTGACAGCCGAGGGAGAAACTAGACACTGACTTTCCAGAAACTTTTATCCACATGTGAGGTTAATTTTCCTATCCCAGTGCAAAGTTGGAGCTGACAGAGGAAAGAAAATGAGGGCTGGGTCACAGTATCAGGATTACAACAGCTTCAAACTCCAGGTGCTGATTTCTGATGGGAACTGGAAGAACTTAAGAAGAGCTACAAGATACAGAAATTAAGTGAATTCAGGAAACACACATTGAATGGGATGTAGAATAAAAGGAGACCTTTCAATGGTTATTGGCATCCAAATCCAAATGAAGTTCAGAATTTCCTTTTGCCAATAACCACCAGGCCTGACAGCTGCCTGCAAGAACAGAGTGAATTTTGAATGACAGCACAGCATTTCCTACAGCCAAGGTTAGATTTCCACGTGTGCTCTGGCTCTTTCTCATTTCAGGAGCTGAGTACCCACTCTCCAAGGGTGGGTACCTATCAACGTGTTTGGAAGGGCATCCAAACCTTGGTATGCAGAGCAGAGCCCCAGCCTGACAGAGATGCTCATACCATGCCTAACTCATGGGCTCCTCAAATCCTGAATGGAATGCAGGCAATGCCCAAATTTCACAAGGAAGGTAAGCCTTGCACAAGCCTTCCTGGAGCTGGTGGTTAAGGCTACCTCTGGAGGACAGGGCTTTCCTTGGCTCTAGAACAGAAAGCCCCCAGAGAGCATCCCCCAGTTCCAAATATTCTGAGCAGGAGCAGCTGTATGAGAGCTCTCCAGCTCCACTGGCCTCTGGTTACCCCAAAAAGGATTCCCTCCATTGTACTAGTGCCAAATAGTGCTCTATTCTGGGCTCTGACAAGGGAATGAAATTAAAGGTTTGCAGGAGTTTAGGTACATTCCTATGCTTGGTACTTTCTGCCAGCTGTCCTTAGGCAGCTCCCACCTGAGTACACCAGCATGGATCTACACTGCCTTTTCAGTCACCAGGAACAATCACCCTCAACACCCCTCAAGACTGCCTAAGGTTCCTTGCTGTAGACATCTGTTATGGAAAATCCTTTCCTTAGGATTTTTCCTCCTGAGAAGCTGAGAGGGCTCAGGAACAAAATGTGAACAGTGGTTATCTGCTGCTGTGGAATGCAACAGGTGCATCTGTGATTGGGCTCGTGTGGTTGTTTCTGATTAACGGCCAATCACAGTCAGCTGGCTCAGACAGAGAGCTGGGCCACAAACCTTTGTTATCATTCTTTCCTGTTCTATTCTTAGCTAGCCTTCTGATGAAATCCTTTCTTCTATTCTTTTAGTATAGTTTTAATGTAATATATATAATAAAATAATAAATCAAGCCGTCTGAAACATGGAGTGAGATCCTCGTCTCTCCCTCATCCAAAAACCCCTGTGAACACTGTCACAGTTCCCCACTCATTTCATCTTGATGCCCAGCTCTCTCATGGAATGGCTCAGTTGGATTTTTTAGCCAGAGCAGAACCTACAGGAAGGTTTTCAGTGTGTCTGTCTCACTGAAATGATGAAATCCCTTTGAAATCGGGTCTGAGGGCTTTCAGTGCTCAGTGTAACACAACCTAAAAAGATTAAAATCCTTGTCCTTCTGCCCTTGGGTGTTGTCCTCTCTAACTAGCATGATTTTTCTCTGTCAGCCCTGTCCTTTATTTCAGCAAACTCTTGCTCTCTCTCTCTTGTAAACCGTCTGCCCTTATCTTTGGCTGGAGGTTAAGAAAATTCTTGTGTCTGATGTTGATCAGCCAGCAGGGAATGCTTGCAGTATCAGCTGGCCAGTCTCTGCTTTACCTCCCAAGAAAGAAAACAAGGAATCGTCCAAGCCAACTTCCCACAGCCTGGAGGGCCTGGGATTTACAGCCCGTTTGAACTCTCCCAGATGCGAACACACCAGGCTGCTGCAGCACCACGCTCACAGCCTTGTCCAAAGGCACTTCCTCACACTGATTTATTTGTTCTCTCAGCTTCAACAAGGTTTCGTGTTCGCGTCTCTCTCTTCTCTCTCATTTTCCAGACTGCCCCAACTGGGCACTTTATGCCACGTGTCATTTTTGTCCACCTAGCAAAACACACTGAATCTGGGGGGAAGCTGGGGTCAGATATATTTGGCATTTTGGGAGGAAAAAGGGGCAGGAATGTGCAGGAAGTTTGCCTGAGGAGCACCCTGTGTGCTGGTACATCTGTGAACAGTGAACTGTCTGCAGATGAAGGAATATATGAACATACTACGCCTGGAAATGTGACTTTGCAGTCCTTGCTTCCGTGGGCTTCATGTAATTGTGATATATGCAGCAGTCACAACAGCTTTGGCACAACATCATTTGTGTCTTAATTAAATGAAACATGCTGTTCAGAAACAACGCAGCCACGGAGTTTGGGAAACACTTGAGATATGCCTTCTGCTCACAGGCTCAGCCTGGCACTGCAGACAAAGCAGGCAGCGTGTGTTTGTGTGTCTGTGCACGCATATTTACATAAAAACAAATTGCCATGCAGCCCCCCTCTCCTGCACGGCTCCTGATAATTCCATCAGTTTTCATGCATTAGCAAAGAGAACGAGGAAGTGGCCATCAAAGGGTGAAAGGATGAACGGCACTGCTTTCAGCCCGGCCAGGCACCAGGAGTTCCAGGGATGTGCAGGATTTGGTTTTGCTCTGGCAAACACCACCTCCCCTCCTGGGGCTCTGGAAGACATGGCGAGGGTGATACCAGCCTTATCACCAGGAACCAGGACCATAGCTTGGAAGAACAGAAGCACAGCCAGAACACACTTATGAAGGAAGAAAATGAACTGAAAAGAAGCAAAAAGCTAAAATGCTTTCAAAGAAGGATTTTCAACCAAAAAAAAAAAAAAAAAACCAGAAAAATAAGAAAAAGAGCCCCACAAATGACCACATTACCTTTCTGTAGCGCACAATTTGACTCAGAATGCAAGATTCCATATATTATTGTTGCTGGACTCAAATATATCCTCTTATCTGCTAATGGAATCCTACACACAATGGCAAAATGAGATACAGAAGAGCAGAACAGAAGTTTTTCAGATTACAGTTCACAGTTATTGAGGTTTGCTGAGACTGTTTCTAAAGCCAGTTCTCCATTTCATGCTGTTGCCAGAAACTGGGGTGGGTGGGTGCGTACAAAATGAAAGATAGTTTACCTATTGCCAATCTACAAGGGTCCTTCACCTTTTCTCTTTCACTTCTTCTGGTATTATGTGAGCAATTTAGATGGCCCTGACCCTGAAACTCCACCTCTAGGTACCAAAAACCATGAAATTAAAGGACCCTTTCAAATCTAATTGTGACTTCTGAACACCTCAAAACACTTTTTAATCATTGTGAGAATTAAATTTCACTCATTCCCATGCAAAACAGCCAAAAAAAAAATTGTATAATGTATTCAGGGCAGAGGTTAGCAGAGAGACATAAAGTTGTTTTTTTTTATCATGTATGGGACTGGACTGATAACAAAACCCAAAACTTGAGCATCACCATCTGGATCACTGAGCTGTTGAAGAATTCATAGTACCAGAAATCTACTTCTTGCCCCAAGATTCCAACCATTATTTGCTTTTGCTTTTCTGTACTTTTCCAAGAAAGTCCTTATGGAACTTCTGAGTTTTAACTGAACTATTGTATATTTTAAAACTATTTCTTAGTGTTGTAACACATTTGGTTTGGGGGCTTTTTTCCTTGCCATATGATCTGCCTAAAGCTATTTCTTCTTTATTGTTAAACATAGACTCTGAACAAAAGTTACTTTCCCTGCCAAAACACTATTTTTCAAGTCAGCTGCACTTTTGCATGAGAAAAAGCTGTAGGGGATTGTCCCCATGAACTTTGAATGTCTTTCTAATCTTGGCTGAGAATAGTTCATACCACCTATAAATCTGGCTGCTACCCTGCTTGAGTAAAAGCTGCTTTCTTAAATTACACTGCTGCAGCAGGCAGGCTGTAGAACATTTCAGTTTCTTTATTTCTGTGCATAGTCCCCACCCTGTAAATCTCATTTCTCCATTCCCTTCTCCAGTGATGTGACAAGGCGTTTATTCAGCATTTCAGCTGCATGTCTAATGGGAAATATTGGGATTTCCCACTTGGACCAAACCCAAGACAATCCAGCCTGGTGTGGTGTCTCCAAAAGTGACTGTTTTCATGGAAATGGGAACAATCTGCTAACCACAGAAGAATTTCTCCTGACCTCTGTGAAACACTGGCTCCAACACTGGCAAAATCCATGACATGACTTCCACTAAATTAATCTCAACAGAACAAAATCTTTGCTAAATATTCTGAAGCGATTTTGTGGACCTGTGATGTTTTGTCACAGCCTCCTGTGTGAAACAGCGTTGTAAATTTCCTTATTGTCACAGTAAATGTGCCCATCATCAATTTGGTTTAGGAGACCAGAAGTTCCTGATCTCCCATTTTCAATCCACGTATCAATATGTACATTTCATTATTATATTCTATTACTACTATTTTATATTCTACTACCTGTACCTGCTTATCTAATAATATCACTATATTTACCTATGCCACCATTTTGTGTTGTTCTAAGATCATTTACTGCAACTGTATTTACCGAAAGCAAATAAATCCACACCCAAAATAATGAATCAAGCCCCAAGATCTTTCATTACAAGTTTTCCACGTTTGGACTGAAAGTGCTAATTAACTGGTCAATATATTGGGCTAACAGCCTAGCTGGATTTGCAGAAAAAAACTATTAGCAAATAAAATTTAAAATTAGCAAAAAAAATTAGCAAATGTGTTAAATACCATCAAACAGCAAAAAGTCCCCTGAAATATGAAGCCAATTTAGTTTAATACTTGGAGAGTAATTAAACATATTGCTGGATTTTGTCTTTTTTTCTTTCTTTTTCTTTTTTGGCCAGTGTTTAGAATTGAATTATTTCCGTAAATGCTTTGGTTTCTTTAGTTCATTGCCCTAGTAGGTGCCTGGGAAATTATTTTTATAAACATAATCCCACTTTGTGCAGCTTTTTTTTTTCCTTAGTATATGGGGAGGTTGAGACTTTGGGGTGATTTGATTCTGTAGTTACAGCTAATAAAATCCTAAAATGTTACACAGCAACTCTGTTCAGCACACACAGGTTCTTTCCAAGGACCACCTAAAATAATCTACAATATTTTCAGAAACTCAACAGACTTTAAAATTGTGCCAGACATTGTGAGGAGGAAGGGCAATGCAAATATAACACCTCTGCTCACACTGTATTTTTATTTAGTTCTGGACATACAAATTTTGGAAAGGTGGGGTTTGGGGTTTATTTCTCATAACATGTCAACCTCTGGGATGTCATTTGCATCTTTAACTTCATGAAAAGGAAAAAAAATAAGCACAAAAAAGCATTTTTGGCTTAGGAACGGGGTGAGCAGTCTGTGACTGAATAGCACCAGGGTCACAAGTTTAAATTTCATTACAATGTCTTGACAGCAGAAGCAATTCACTACAAATTGACAGAGGAACCAGCAAAGGACAGGAGAAAAATGTGTGCCAGAGTGTTGAAACACCCAGGTACAGATTTCATCTCACTGCAGGATCCTCCCATTTTTATCTGTTTTTTCAGTTTTGGGTTTGGTTTCAGGTATTTTTTAAACAATATTGTTTTACATATGTGATGGTGTTCACAGGGGTCTGAGGATGAGGGAAGAGACGAGGATCTGACTCCATGTTTCAGAAGGCTTGATTTATTATTTTATTGTATATATCACATTAAAACTATACTAAAAGAATAGAAGAAAGGATTTCATCAGAAGTCTGCCTAGGAATAGAAAAAAAAAAATTATAACAAAGGTTTGTGCCTTGGCTCTCTGTCCGAGCCAGCTGACTGTGATTGGCCATTAATTAGAAACAACCACATGAGCCCAATCACAGATGCACCTGTTGCATTCCACAGAGGCAGATAATCAATGTTTACATTTTGTTCCTGAGCCCTCTCAGCTTCTCAGGAGGAAAAATCCTAAGGAAAGGATTTTTCAGAAAATATCATGGCTACATTTATATATAATTAATTTTTTTTGTGGAATCCCAACATACAATAAGCTTTTCGTTCTCACAGAGCACTCTTATTTCAAAACTTTTCTTTAGGTGAGTGTGTGTGTTTGGTTCCTAAGGATCTCCATGAAGCCTCCCTCCTAAAGACCACAAGGAAATTTCAGTAACATTTTTTGGTTTTCCATGGCAGAAAAAAAATATCAGCAAGTTGAATGAAGGCAAAGCTCTACCAAATCAGAGCAATACATGAAGGCACAGAGAAAGACACCTTCCGTAGGCCAAAAAATTCATCGCATATCAATGACAAGAAAATGGAGAATGTTCATTGCTGGGTTTGCATAAGAAGGCACAAAAGTAGGTGGTTTCCTTTTTGTGGCATTTTCCTTTTTCCTTTCCTTCCCTGCTCCATCTTTACTATTTTTTTACCATTGGTGATACGGGGAAAAGCCTGCACACCCACACTGGTGAAATTCAGATTTAGCCTACCTATGGTTTATGACAGAACACTCTAAGTGTTTCAGGGCTTTACTGATTGCCTTCTCATGCAGGTTGCTCACAGAGTCAGGAAAATTTGGAGGAGAAAAAAACGCCATGTATAATTGGCATTCAGCTCAGCGCCAACTGGATGTGATAAAAAGATCAGAGGAGCCTGCATCAAAATGTTCCAGCAGCCAGACAGGGGCAGAAATACACCCACCCACCTTTGCGGAAATGTCTCTGAAAGTAAAAGATGTTTTAATACCAACGACTTTTTTTTCTTTTCTTTTTTTTTTTCTTTTTTTTTTTTTTTTCGTTCTGCAGGGTGTAAAGTAAGTGTGTTTCAAAATGGATTACATATTCATACAGCTGTATTGAGGCAAAAAAAAAATGCAGACCAGCTCACAGGGACAGCTGTGGCACTGACAGAAACACGGGAAGAAAGGTGGGATCATGTAACCCAGCTCCTCTCCTCCTCTGCTGAATTCTTCTGCCATCGTTTCTGACAGAGCTGTGCCTCACTGTGGCACAGTGGAGGGAGTATTTTACTCAATTTTCCATTTTTTTTCTCTCAGAAAATTGCAGCATGTTAAAATTGAGGGAGAAGTTGGGGCTTGGTGTTGGGTTTTTGGGGGTTTGGGGAATTTTTTTGTTTGTTTTTGTTTGTTTGTTTTTTTTAAACAGAGTGGGAGAAGGGTTTTAAGACACAGGTATTGGTGGGAAGTTATTACTGTGTCTATAAACCTCATTAAAGTATCAGTGAATTTAATGGGCATGTCCTCTTTAACAGAGTAAAATGATAGGTGACTTTTGAGATAAAATTATGGCTGTTCCGCACTGCTGAACAAAATATTTCCTCCTATAGGACCAGGATACTAAGAAAATACGAAAATCAGATATTTTAAGTCGGGTGAAAAAAAAATACAGTATCCATTTTGCAGTAATGCACTGTAATTTCACGATTATGAATTCAGAGCCAATATGCTGAGCTACTCTAACTATTTTTTATTATTCCCAATACAACTGTTAGAGCCACAAAAGCAGCACCAGGTTATCCAGCTCCTCCTCCTGGAAGATAGCTTTTCTCCTCCTAAGCATTCCAGTATTGATTACTTTGTGTTGCTACAGGAAAATGGAACCTCAGCACCTGCGACCCCACTCTTTTGTGAGAAAGGGAGAGTGAGGAAGCAGCAGCTTCCATCCCACAGGGAGCAGGGATGCTGCTAGGGGATGTTCCTGCCTCGTCTGAAAACTCTGCTGGCTGTCTGCACCAGTTCTGCAAAACAGCTGGGACGCCTCAAAGTGTTTGAACCCTCTTGAACTGCATTCCCTGCTTCAGGGAATCATGCTTATCAGCAGTCTGGCTGTGTCTGGTGGCAAAGACACTTAAAGAAATTGCAGTGTTTGAATCAACACTGGCTTTCTGAAACTGTTATGCTCTGGATTTGAAGCAGGCCGTGAAGCTGTGGCTCTTCCTTAGGGCACAGTGGCATCTAGTGGTACTCCACGGAGTGGATGATGAAGACAAAAAGTATATTAAAAATAGCTTTATTTCCTTTCCCTTTTCCCCTTTTCCTTTCCCTTCCCTGAACTTCCCTCTCCCCTTCCCGTTTTCCTTTCCCCTTCCCTTCCCTTCCCTTCCCTTCCCTTCCCTTCCCTTCCCTTCTCTTCCTGTCCCTTCCCTTCCCAAACCTTCCCAAACCTCCCCAAACCTTCCCAAACCTTCTTCCCCTCCTCCTTCCTTTTTTTTCTTTTCTTTTTTCTTTCCTCTTTCCTTTTTGCCTTTTTTCTTTTCAGTAATTTATTTTTTAAAGCACTTCCTGCAATTTAATGGGTTTAGGAATTAATTTATCATGTGCTCAAATTTCATCACTACAGATCTGGGCAAGCACTTCAGGAAAGGAATGTATGCTGTCCAGTGATTTAATTTCAACTCCATTAAAATAATGTATTTTCAAGTTAGTTAGAATGTGACTGTCTCAGTCTGGCACTGGTTTGGTTTTGGTTTGTACTATCACATTTTTATTTTTAATTTTCCTATCAAAGAACTGTTATTCCTACTCCCATATCTTTGCCTGAGAGCCCCTTAATTTCTAAATTATAATAATTCAGAGGGAAGGGTTTTGAATTTTCCATTTCAAGGGAAGCTCGTGCCTTCCTTAGCAGTCTTTTCAAACCAAGGGACTGGCTTTAAAATTAATGTCACTAGGAAGCATCAAGGGATCTGCCTCCTTCTTGAAATGAGGATGTAATTCACACATTAAGGTAAGTTAGAGCACAGCCATTGGAGAAAACACCTCCATATGTAACGGGAGAAGTTCCACACTTTACCACTTTAAAAAATAATAATGAGGAAATCACAAGAAACAAATGGTTTTGTGGCTGATGGAAGTGGTGCCATAGATCTCTTCAGTTTCAGCCACTTTTTTCACTTGCTGTATTTATGATTCCATATGCTAGGCTACCAGAGCAGGGGAGAAAGAAAAGAATTGCTGTAGGATAAAATAAACACAAGGTATTCCCAGTTCAGAGCCTGTCTGGTAAAGCTCTGTGATGACTTCACCCATATTAATTCCATATTAAGGTATTTTTAAAACCAGCTATGAGATATAGAATAAGGACCTGACAAAGAGTGTAATGCTATAGAATATAATGCACTTCCTGAGTCAAAATAAAAGCTGGAAAATAATTTATTCTTAGAGTGATGACGAAGAAATCACTGTACTTTGAACATTCTTTTTTTCTCAAAACGACTTATATCTTGAATGCAACAAAGGTGATTGCTGGCAAACACCAATATAACAAATATTGCTGAAGATGTGTGTTTTTCATGAGTTGCAGAGCCACAAAATGTTGTCCATGCTAGAAATATAAGTGGTGTGAGCAGGGAAACGGTGCATTGGGTAATGAACTGGATCAATTAACCTTGAATTACACTATTCCCTTGGTAAGACTTCCTGAAAAGAACAAACTCAAAGGCAAGTGAAAGGAGCATATGTAGGTCAGAATACTTTTAGTTAAAAAACAAACAAAAAAATTTTAAAGTAGATTAGATTTAAAGAAAAATTAAATCAATATAACTCACTTCAGCAGAGAGATTTTGGAGAAGAGAAAGAGGCTAAATAAGATTAATCTAGATTGCACATAGAAGTTTATTGTGATAGCCAATATTTGAGCAAGAAACTGGGGGATTTTTGGGAAAAAAAGTACATATTATACACTATTCTTACCAAGGTGGACATATGAGTGAAAAACTCAAGAAATCAACCATCTGCTGACAAAACTTCCAAGAAATTACTTTCAGCTCCAAATAAGACGCCTGAATGCTGCTCTGCAAACTTCCTTCCTGACACACCTGCACAAGACTTGGCATTCCAAAGCCATCCCCAACCCCACGCAGAGAGAGCAAGGACCAAGCAGACAACAGAGTGTCAGCATTTGGCAATTTTTATGCATAGCTAAAAATACAGCACAGAGCTGAGAAATCTTATTTGGTTAGATTTAGATAACGAATTACATGGTAAATGAAATTAAAGAAACAAACTCTTTCCACTCTTTGTCCTGTGAGTCTGAGCATTTTACAGTTTTTAATTAGGTTGCTCCAAGCTCACAGAAAACAAACAAAACAAACATTTCTAATTTTGCAGCCTAGTGATGTGGATGAGCCATGCTAAGACCTAATTAAAATAAACAATGCTCTCCAAGCTCATCATCACATCTAGCTGAAATGAATAAAATATGGTGTGCAACACTGAGAAACATTAAAATGAGAAAAAATGAGAGCCAGGACAAGGGGATTTTTGGATTCCCACAGGTCATACACTGGAAAGCATCTTCCTCTCTGGAAGGAAACCTCCCTGTTTCAGCAATCAACAGCAATCAAGGCAGTTTGTGCGATGGTTCTCTCTTTCCTTCATGGTAATAAATCTGGATCTATTAGCCTCAAATCCATAGGAATAAAGATCATTCAAAGGCAATGGAGAATATCCTTCAGTAGGTTTTATTCTGAATCTTTTCCTCCTGTTCCTGTTGAGAGTTTTTCAAGGCTGCTCTCTGTCAACAGAAAGACGTATGTATTCTGAGCAAACTCAGATTAAAGTCAGCTCCAAACTTGTTTCTAGATAAATTAGCAGGGAAGAGGGAAAAAAACCAAACCAAACCCTAATATTCTGGTTATATCATGTGTTTTCCATCCTCCAACTGCCTGCAAAATCTTGACCCTTCTTAGATTTCTTTGCTGATCTTTAACCTTCCCATAGACCTGAAAACCCAACACATCAGTTGGTTAGTCAGAGGAAGTTCTACAAAAGTGGAAAAAGAGGGGAAGATGCTTCCTTCCCAGGAGCAGCAGGGAAACCCTGCCTTTCCAAACCTGAACTATTCAGTTTATAAGGTGAAGGAAGGAAATGAGCAGAAAGGATAGATCAGTTGTGTTCCCATGTGAGGAAACACTTATGTGATAACATAGTCTCAACTTCACTTTGCCCTTGCTTGCAGACGTCCTGTACCATTTTCATAATAAATTACATGCTATAGTAATTATTATATCCTGTTAAAAATTTGTCACTGTGATCTCACAGTCACCACTATGCCAGGAATCACTGTGTCCCCTCAGTGATGGGTGACACCCACATACCGCACAACATTTAGCAGAATGTTTTTTAAAAAATATGTGGATGATTTGCAATTTCTTTACTTCAGGAGTTGAACAATTTTATATGAGATTTAAGGCCCTGTGCAAACCATTGCTTTTGAGATCTTTCCTGAGCAAGTTTCAGCTGTCCATGATCTTCTCCTCACACCTGTTATTTTAAAGAATAGCAAAAACAGGAAATAAAAAACCAGCATCACATAATACAGTAGTGACACACTGGAAATTTATGAAGACAGAAAAGTTATGTAGTTACAAGCAGAAGACAAACATTTCTATGGCTGATATTTACTGGTAGCCGAATTCTTAATTGAATTTAACATATTATACTTTTTCACGCCAATAAGCAATGGTATTTTCAGGAATTGTCAGTGTTACTGAGCATAATTACAAAACAAAGGAGAAAACAAATAGATAATCATAATTTTCTTGATTAAAAACCTGAGGATGTGCTTCCTAAACTCCATTATCTTCCAGGACATTTTATTAATAAGATTAACTATTTATCTCTAGTATAAAGGTAAAACAATACAGCTCATTAATCTAAAACCACCATTGATTATGTGTCATCTCCACTCAGTCACAACGTGTGATAAAAGCTGAAACAGCCCCATCATCTTCCCGTAGCTTTTGAGAGAAAAAAGGGAAGCCAGCAGCCATTCCTACCTTTCAATACTTTGGATAAATCTGGGACTCTTCAAATCAAAACATTCAAACAGTTAATTATCTATAAAAAGAATTTCCCTGGGTGTCTCTCTCGGTGGTTTCCAACCCAAACGCTCTGAGTGTTGTGTCCCGACCAGGGCGGTGCTGCCAAAAATCAGAGCAGAAACTTGTGCCCAACACCTTGAAAGCACACTTTGAGCAGAAACACCGTTTGCATTGCCTGCCTGTGTTCCACAGGAGTTTTCCAAAGGCGAGTTGTACTGCCAGGAAGGAAGGGGAGGAGCAGGCGCGGCTCAGTCGTTATGGGACACGGCACTGCAATTCCATCCTGGAGAACCCAGTCACGGCTGAGCTACGTTATCTCATCTATGTGGAAATAAAACCTGCTGTGCACCCATGAGGTTTACACTCAGATAGCCCAGTTCCCCATAAAGCTTGTCTTTCACCTGGTTTGGCATTCCTGTCACCACTTTTTAAAGTGAAACACGGAAAAATAGAAGTGTCCATTCAACTGTTTGAGTCAATGTTGACATGTGGCTAAACTCTTGAAAACCTCAAGTTTCCTAAGCTACAAACTCTGGAAAATGTACTTTCTCTGCTAAATCTTCAGGCCAACAAATAATCTAAGATTTTTCTTCTCCCTACACTTAGGGAGAAGACTTACACTTGTGTTTTCCTTCTTGAATTTACACCTTGCATTATTTTTCAATGGAAAATTGGGGGGAAAATTACCCTCCTCTCTTCTCATTGTTTAAATCTAGTCAGCACTCTTCAATGCTATTCTTTCTACGGTTTTCTCTTTTCTAGATTCAATAATCTACTTTTTCTAGCATTTCCTTGGAAGAAAAAAGAATTTAACCAGTTAAACTAACCAAGCAAACACATTTTGTTTCATTATATAACACATTCTACATTTTAAAGGTGCAAAGACAATTAATTAATTGTGTGAATTAGAAATAAAGTATGACTTTGAAACTAAGAATTACATTTTCTTTTCAGAGTTTCAGTTTTAGACTTTTGATTTCTAATTAAAGTTACACAGAACTGGAATGTTCTATGCAGATATTTTCAAAAGTTATTCATATATTAGTTGTGTGTCTTGCCTATGAAGACAAAACACAGAAGTTATACAATCTTATTTTATGACTACTAAAATTACACTTGCACAGTTGGTGGTCCAAAAGACTGAAGTGACAGGTAAATGATGCTTACCTGTTCTTAACCTGGATCAGGTTTTTGCAATGTGGGCTAGATGTAGAATAATTTTCTTTTTCTTTTTTTTTTTTTCTCCAAGACTTTCTCCAAGACTCTCCAATCCAAAATAGGATTTGGTTTAGATCAATTAATCCTGTTCTCTACCAATTCTGAGCTTTGCTTCTTCGGTGTTTCAAAGGGATCTTACTGAAGGCATTACTGAAAAATTATCATAAATCCATCAACTCCATTAAGCTTGAACTAAAAGGAATTTTAAAAGATCATCTAGGATATCATTTTTCATTTTTTGTTTAGTATCTGCTTTGCACTAAACTGCACTAGGTTAGCTTGACATAAATAGGGGTTTTTTTGCATGGGTCAAAGGCCCAAGAAGATCAATCTTTTGGATCTGAGAACCCATTTAAGTACTGATTTTACTACTAGTTTTATGCTTCCGCTCCTTTACCAGCTCAGAGCATCAAGAACTCAATTGCCTTTGGGCTGAGCAACAATAAAAGACCATTTATGAGGCCATATGCACAGAATGTGACATAAATAGATCATAAATAGAGTGACTCAAAACCTACTCTTTTTATTAATGTTGCAAATTCAGTTTCTGATGAATCATGGAGTAACACAGACAAAATATGTTTATGATCCTACTGCATTTGAAAGATGATTGTCAATTAGAATACAGGAAGACAAGAATACAAATTCTTACAATCAAATAGAACTTCCTTGAAGATAACAACATTTTTCAGCTATGGAATTGTTGAATAGCTCCACATCCCCATAAAAAACATCCTTGAAATTTCATGGTATGAGCTAGCATTGGTATTTAGAATAAGAAGCTGCACCTGGAATCTTGGGAAATGGGAAACGTAAAAAACCAGAAAGAGTTATTTTCTTATGCAGCAGGGAGAATCTGAATGAAAATACAGTAAAATGACAATCTAATTCTGAATGCTCTGAACTGTATGGAGTACTCAATATGGTGTTCAGCTGACCTCCAGTAAAAGTACAGCCTCTCTTCCAATAGAGAAAATGAAAAAAATATACACTAAAAAGCATAAGAAATTTAATTGTTCCCTTGAATTGGGTAATAAGGAAATTAATGAAACAAGTGGCAAGCTTGGATGGTAAAATAGGGGGAAATGTACTAGAGAAATATAAAAAGGACTGGGAAAACCATTGAAATCTCACATTCCTCCTTTTGGTCCTTCTTCAGATCAGAATTGTGGCACTTTGCTATTACCTCACCATTACAGAGACACCCCTTGTGGTGAAAACAGACATTTTTAGGGTTGGGGTTTTTATCAGGACTGGCAGTCATATCCAGGCTTGTTTTTTGGGGTCTTTTTCCTTTTGTATAAGTACATAGCTATATTTATATATACATGCACCAATTTCATTCAGGTATTTTGGGAGTATATTCAGTTTTAGCTGATGGTCCAATAACTGCAGTAGAAAGACAGAAAGGTGCCTCTGCCAGGTACAGAGGCCTGAAAGGTGTTGTCATTCTGAGTGTG
The DNA here is from genome assembly GCF_028551555.1 of Melozone crissalis. Classification (NCBI taxonomy): domain Eukaryota; kingdom Metazoa; phylum Chordata; class Aves; order Passeriformes; family Passerellidae; genus Melozone; species Melozone crissalis. Next base: position 1,829,931 of record NW_026535783.1, read on the forward strand.
AGGGATGAAAAAAACATTTTGCTGCAGCGCAAAAAGATTATGGAGTCGAAGAAGGAAATGTTCTTTTAATTAATTCTGTGAATTCTTGTTAATTAATTGTTTATTACCTGCGGTTTAGATGTGGTTTGCTTACTCTGCTCATTACACTTCAGCATTGCTGGGAACCAGGAGAGAAGCAGGGGGGAAGATATGACCAAGAAAAGGTGAGAGGGGAGGGGACAGAAGGGTAGGCGGTCGGGAGAGAAGGAAAGTTCCCGAGTACTCCAACGGGAATAGGGACAGGGACCGCCCCTGGCTGGAAATGGTTTAAAAAGCTGCCATTTTGGTAAGGGCTGAGCTTGTTCTCTTCTGCAAGGCGGGGCACGGATCAGGCTGTGCTGACTCATTGTCAAAAATCGGGGCTTTTTTTCCCTGTTTTGAGGACTTCGTCCTCTCTCAGTAGCACGTAAAAAGTGAGGTACTTCTCACATGAGGGACTGATTTAATTTTGAAATAAGAACACCTCAGCACTGTGACACTGTGTAGTTTTATTTCTGAAGTGTGGGCTATAAATGTGATTCATTTCCATTTGATGTCAAGTGGAAAAGCAGCAGAAGGGCTGCAGAGTTAACAGCACATGGACAGAATAAAAGCTGTGCTGCTGGTCATCCAAGGGCTGTGTCCCTGGGGAGATTCCTCCAGGCACTGCTGCGTCACAGACATCTTTTGTGAAAAATCTTTTATTTAGGATTTTTCTCCCTTCTGAGAAACTGTGGCCTCAGCAATAAGATGTAAACAATGGTTATCTGCTGCTGTGGAATGCAACAGGTGGATCCGTGATTGGTCTCCTGTGGCATTTACTGGCCACTCACGGCAGAGCTGGGTCTCGCTCTCTGCTGAGACACAGAACTTTATTTATTCATTCTTTTTCTATTCTTAGCTAGCTAGCATTCTGAGAACTTTCTATTTCTTTTAGTATAGTAATAATGTAATATATATCATAAAATAATAAATCAAGCCTTCTGAACATGAGGTCAACATTCTCGTCTCTCTCTTCACCCTGAAGAACCCTTGCAAGCCCTGTAACACTGCTGGGGTGAGGAGAGCCTCTGCCACCAGGCTCTGGGCTGCTCCTGCTGCTCTCCAGAAACCCCTCAGACAGTCAGACCGTGGCAGGGGTGTTACAGTCCAGTCTAAACCCAGAAGAGCAAAGAAAATTAAAGCCTCTGTGTATAAACTCAAAAGAACTTTGAAGGTTCAAAGTATTACCAAAAATGAGATTAAAATGAAACAAAATTAAATGTTGATGCCAAAAAATTCATAGATTTTTATTTAATATAGACAGGCCCAAGGGTGGGTCACTGCTGGGGATGTGTGAGCTACATACACTGTTTTAAAACTGCAGAAATCCTACACTAAATATGTGCATTGCTATATTTTGTCCACCTTGAAAACTATCATTTAAAGATTGCCTTTTATGTTACCACTTCAGTATTGTTTGGAAAAGTCTTGTCTCCTGATTCCAGGCAACAGCACCAGCAGAATAGGCAGCTGCAGTGACTTAGACCAAGGATTCCCAAAATATCCCATGATTCACAGTATTTTATGATTCCACTGCAAAACTCTCGCTGCCCTGGGGGAGGTACTGAGCATTCCCACCTAAACCTAAACATACATAATTTTTGGACTTAGGAGAACACCACCACTCCCTCAAGGGAACTGGACCTTCCACAGGACCACCACTTTATACAAGAATACCACTATCACTTGAACAAGGACTGCAAACACTACCTGATGGAACTGTGACCAACAGCATGCCAAGCTGCAGTCTGACTTTGTCAGTCTAAACCAGTTTCCTCTGTATAATTGCATTTATAGTAATCTCTCCAGTAAACTGTAATTCTCAACTGAAATCTTTCTTAAGGTAGTTCAGTGGAGTTCATTTCTCCTGCTGGCTCACTTTCAAACTAGCACATCTTTCCATCCCAAAACATGTTTAAGTCTCAGAGACTATATGAGAGCTGCAGCAAGCCCTGGGGTTGTTTGTATTTTCTGTGAAAGCACAGCCCAGTCTGAGGGAAGGGTCCCTGCAGATGGAGCAGGGGCAGAGAAGCTGGCACGGCCATTGCCAGCACCTGCCCTGCCTGCTCCAGCAGGGCCTGGCAGCAGCCCCCGGCCACAGAGGCTGCACACGGGTGTCCCCAGAGGCTTCCCCGCTGTCCCCACCGGTGTGGGAGGTCGGGGCTTTGATCCTCAGTCCCTGTCCCCAAGAGAGCCCCAGACACTTGGGTGGGAGCACAGCCCAGCCGGGATCGTAAGGGCGGGATCGCCCCACAGCAAAGCCCCGAGCTCTCCTGCGCTGGGTCCTGCTGCCGTCTCCCAGCCTCTGCTGTGCCGCAGCTCTTCAGGGAATCCCTCCCTGGTGCTGCAGGGCTCCTCAGGTGGAAGGAGCCGGAGCTCCTGGAGCAGCCGCGGGGAATCGCCGAGGATGAGCCCCAGGGCCAGGCTGGGCCGGGGCCGCCCCTTCCCTCCGGCTCTGCGGCCGGGCCCCGCCTGCCCTGCTGCAGCCGCACAGCCGCGCCCTCGGTCCTGCCCTCGACAGCACAACCCCCGCGGGCTCCGGAGCCACTCTGCCCCGTCCGGAGCCCCTTGCTGGCGAGGCCGTTCCCGGGGTCCCTCTTGGGCAGCTTGGCTCCGTCCCCCCAAGCCGAGGGGACGCCCCGGGCAGGGCCTCGGCCTCTCCCTGCCCCTCCTGCCCTCACAGCCGGGCTCGGCGGGCACGTCGGCCAGCGCCGCGTCCGGGCTAGCGCTGCTGCTGCTCCTGCTGCTGCTGCTGCTGCTGCTATTGCTGCTATTGCTGCTGTTTCTATTGCTGCTGCTGCGGGTCACCGGGGCCAGCCCCTCTGAGGGGCGAGGGCAGCGCTGGGGGACCTCCGGGCAGGGCCGGGGGAGCTGCGGGAGCTGACGGAGCTCCGTGCCCCGGGATGGCCGCATCGAACCGAGGGGCCGGGCTGAGGAGAAGCCGGCTCCGATCTGCAGCTGAGTGCGGAGCGAGGGCCACGGGCAGCTCTGCAAACACGGGGGCTGATCTAGGCTCCGTTTGTTTGGGTCACAGCCCTCCAGCCCCTGTTGATGCACCTCGATCCCACCATGCCCGGATCCTGAGGAGCCCAGGGAAGCAGCACAGACCAGGACGCTCCCTTGGGTGCTGTGCTGCTGCCACTGTGCCAGCAGCAGCCTGGGGCAGGCAGGGTGATTTATGTCTGCAAGATCATACAGGTATCATTCAGCATGGATATTGCCCTGTCCCATAGGATTAAGGCTGGCAAACTCTTGTTACGGTCAGATTATTAAATCACTAGAAATGCCTCTATTACCTTAATTTCCTTGCAGCATTACACCCTCTTTTTTCCTCCAGTGGTTGTGGTATTTGGAAGGTACAGACTTCCCAATCCACCTACTACATACCTGTTCTTAGTATAGACCTCTCCTCCATGGAATTTTAATTCTACCCTGGTGCAAAACTTAATACTCATAAACCTGTTAAGTCTTAGTTCCTGTTCCCAGCACTTTAGCACGACCTTAACCAAGCAGCAGTCTATATCCAACTAACAAAGTTTGCTAATGTAATGGGTACTCTCATTGTTTCCTTATATCCAAGTGTCTGGCCTTATCAACAAGCAGATTTACAGACTCCATTTGTAAGGACACATTTGTCTATTACTGTTCTCTATGTCTCCTCTAGTTATAAATTATTTGTTTCAACTGATTACAGTAACTATCACGGTCTGATATAGCAGCCTTAACTGGAACTCTTTACTACAGCATCCAAGTACAAGTCCAGGCTGCTCTTTTTGAAACAATATTAACACAATTACATTAAAGACAGCAAAACCAATTGCTAAGTAGAGATGGACCTTCCACAGGCAAACCAAGATGAAGGGAGAAACTTCCCTTGACTGTCAGGTGCTGGCAGGGGGGCTTGGGTCAGTGCTGCAGCTTTTGGGGTGCTCACTCATCGCCTTTGTTCGAGGCTGTTTGGGGACGCGCTGGTGGTCTTGTAGTGCTGATGAAGTCTCAGGGTGCAGTTAAACTTGGGGGGTTGTTGGGGTTTGAGGGGTGCTGAATCAGCCACCTAACGCAGGTGGATTTCTAAGGGGGTGTTTGGGGGGCTGAATCAACCCCCAGAGTTGATTTGTTTTCATCAAGGAATGTAGGCAGGAATCTGCTCCTCTTGAATGTGAGATGTCAGGGTAGGCTATCCTATGGAAAGCTTGGAAAGCCGAGCAGGGCCTGTTGCAGTGGGGGAGAAAAGGCTGAAAAAGCAAAGCTGAGGCAGTTGATAATGGGCTGAAGCTGCCCTTCTTACACTCATTTCTTAGCATAAATTAAGACAGCAATTTGTCTTATGTGCAAAGAAGGAAAAGTTTTAACTTAGGAAAGAAAAAACATTTACAAATCCTAGTCTGGGAAGAAAAAAGTCGGGAGAAGAAGTGCTGGGAAGCACCTCCTGCGCTCTGCGACTGGGCTGATGGTGCCATGCATGAAATCGTGGCCAGGGCTGAGAGCGCCATGCACAAAATGGCAGCTGGGGCTGAGGGTGCCATGTACAAAATGGTGGCCAGAGCTGAGGGTGCCATGCACAAAATGGCAGCTGAGGCTGAGGATACCACGCACAAAATGGCAACTGGGGTTGATGGTGCCATGTACAAAATGGTGGCCAGAGCTGGGGGTGCCATGCACAAAATGGCGGCCAGAGCTGAGGGTGCCATGCACAAAATGGCAGCTGGGGCTGAGGATGCCATGTACAAAATGGCAGCTGGGGCTGAGGATGTCATGTACAGAATGGCAGCGAAGGCTGAGGGGGCCATGCACAAAATGGCAGCAGGGCCAAGGTCACACCTTCCAGTACGCTTGGTTCCCCTCCAGCCCTGGGGCAGACTGAACCCCGACTTTCAGCCACCCTCTGTGAGGGACATTAGCAGACACCCAGCTGATTCACCCATTGTGCTGGGTGAATTTACCTTTGCTCTCTGCACACAGAGACAAGCCAGTTTGTAATCTCAGCTGGCTGTATTTTTAATCTTGTGTGAAAATCACGCTATGTAAGATCAATATCCACAATGCAGATGGAGTCCTGCCTGGACCAACTTTACTTATAATAACATGCTAAAGCTCACCAACCCATAGCCCTACCATACTCTCTAAAATTTCTGGAGGATGCAATCTCCTTTTACCCTAAACTGCTGGCTGCATGTTGCTGAGAGACAAGGGAGGAACAGCCTTCCCAAACCACCAACTACTTATTCTCTTTTTAACATGTATTCTGGTCCCTACCTTACATTGTAAAGCCATTAAAGTCAGCTCTAAGCGCACCCTGGGCGGACAAGTTAATATTCATAAATCTATTAAGTGCATGCATTTTCCTCTGAAGTAAAGTTCAGACTGTACTGGGTCCTGCAACAAAGGGGCTTGATGTTTGTAAAGACCCGCACACCCATTCTTCCCGAACCTGATTGTTTCTTTCAGATCTAGATGTTTGTGAAGAAATTACCATCTATTTCTTCTATCAGTCAGGTGCAGCACAGACTTTTTGTTCCAGCAACATGCAAACATGCAGGCAAGGGCTTCTTGGGCTGCTACTCCAGTACCCATGGAAGGCAGAATTGCAGAAAAAAAGCAAAGCCCATAAACAACTGGAGAAAAACAGTCACTGACAAGAACCAGTGGATGAAAAGAGGCAGAAAATGAGAGTGGAAAACTGGGGGAAACATGAACCGATATTAGGATTGACTCGGGCCAAGATGAAGAAGATGAGCTGGGAATCTGTTGTGATTCCAGCTGGAATTTCCATGTCTGGGAGGTTGTGGGAAAGCCTCTTAGACTCACAGGGAGTCAAAAAGGCCAGTCCCAGAATTCCCCCAATTGTTATATGCAGATTTGTGCTAGAAAGTTCTCTGCTTTCCCCAGCTTGATTTGTTACCAGTTACCTCATTACCACTGATTGGTCAATGAACCTCTTCATTGTTTTTCATATCTTTTCCTGTTGGACCTGTCCCTCCGATCCTGCCTTGACTCCATCCTAAACCCTAACCTATATGTACCCCTGCTTTACCCTGGACCCCAGGTTTTGGCTAGTCTCTTCTGGTTTGCTCCCATGTAGTTTGTTTGCCTTCCATTTTGTTATTTTCCATTTATTAAAGTGTGTAGTTCCTGAGCCACTAGTCTGGGGAGAGAGATACTCCAAAGCTATCTGGGCCCAGGCTGGATTGCAACATCTGGCACCCAAATAGGGACCCCTGACATTCAGGAGACCTGTTGGGAACCCACCCTGTCTCCAGGAGTGGGTCATAGGACCTTGCCCTTCTCATGTATGCCAGCAACGGGGCAAAACCTGGGAGAACATTGCCGGATAAGGAGCGAGGAGGATGCTGCCTCATCACCTACCTTTGAGAAGATAAGAGAAGGGCAGACGTCCATCCCATTAATTTCCTCTCAGTTGGCATTCTAATTTTTTTTTTTTTAATGGGTGTGAGGATGTCACCCATAGCAGAGATCGAGACATTTACCAAAAATTTAAGTTAAAATTGGCAAAACGGGGCAAAAAAATTGAGAAGAACTTTAAAAAAATTAATTCAGTGGATCCATGGAAATTTCACAGATATTGCTGAGCCCAAGACAAATTCACTGGACTTTTGGGACTTGGTAGGGAAAAAGCTTTATAATTCAGCAGCAAATTGACACTGCTCCACCCAGAAATTGATTCTAATCTTCAAAATGACATTCAACATTATAAAGAGAGATTGAAAGGAAAAAGAAATTAGAGGAGTCATTTGACACATGCTGCGGTTTGCAGTGGTTGGTGGATGCAACTTTCCCCAAGAACATCAGGACAGACACACACACGCTAACAAAGCAACTCAAAAGTGAAGACACGGGAGGTTCCAGGCATGGAATTCCAGCAAATGTTTATTAGGGTCCAACACTGAAGGGGTCTAGGGGCCAGAGACAAAGAGGAGGGTCCAGGGTTGTGGTGGTGTGTTTTTTCTTTACAAGTTTGTAGTGGTTTGTTCTGGTGGCCCTATGCAGGTGGTTTGCCCCTGAGTTATATCCTCCCACCTACCTTGTCCATCTTCCCAAAGACCTGCCCTCTGTTCCAGCTCTTTCCATGTCCGTCATTGTAGCCCTGCCTTTCCCTTGTCTATCAGGATGACCCCACCTTTGTTTCCAGAACTCACCCTGTCATTTGTGTATTCCCTGAGACCCCACTGGTTTACTCAAACTGTCCTCCCTTGTTATTCCCTATTGGCCTAGACATTGTATTCCCTGCCTTGCACTGCTCCCCAGGTGCCTTGCAACTGGTTAAAGAGTGTACCCACCCCTAAGATCTCCCCAGTATATAAATTGATGTATGGCTTTGTTCAGTGCCTTTCGTCCCTGGTCCTTTCTAGGAATAAACTTTTTCTTGGGGAGCCATACGAAAGGTCCTTCCCTGTTCTTTGTCCTGATCTTTGGCGTGTGAACAGCCAGTGCTGTGGAGAGCAGCCTTGCTGCTGTGGTATTAAGCAGCCCTGCTCTACCACCACCTGGACCGATCCAGGTAAGGGGTGGCCAGTCTCGGCACAGTCCAGGAAGGAGCCAGCTGGAGATTCATCTGGTACTCACATCACAGGCTATAAATCCCATGAAAGAGGGCATGGAAGAGAGCACCAGTATTTTGAGGGCTCAGGAGTGGTACACACGGAAGAGACCAATTGGGAATGCCAGGGTGGACAGGCAGGGACATAAGCGAGTGGGAAGACAGGGAAGGGAGATCCTAGAACGTGAACATATAAGGATAAAACATATAAGGAAATATATAAAAGGGATAAGCAAGGCCAGCAGGCCAATGGGGAGGACAGAACTAGGACAAATTAACCTTGTGCTGCTGAACAGCATCAGGGAAACCTCTTTCCTTACCTTGAGCTGTGAAGAGTACCTGGATCCTGGAGCTATGGTGCATCCCTCCAGGGTATTGGCCGCTGCCCTTTCACTGTTAGGTTCACAGAGACCTCCACAGACACGCAGCAACAAAAGTCTAATTCAGGTCAGCTCAGGGACACCAACAAACCCTTTCTCGTCAAGCTTTTTCCTTCTGCATACTCTTGAGGACAGATGCAGGGCCGAGATGGCAAAAGCTTGTGCCCATGGGTAGCCCAGGAAGTTACCCAGCTTGGCTGGTGACTCTGCCACCCTATGTCTGTGATCACCTGTCCTTCCACCTGGGGCACATCTGAGAGGGTACTGCACAGACCATCTCAGATCTCTCCTCATTCCCTCATGCTTCCCTTATCCTTCTGACCTTACTGATATGAAGCTATGCACCTCCATTGCAAACATCACTAACTGTAATACCACCAACCACCATTTTAAGAATGACAGCCATGTTGAAGATCGTTCTAACACCTTCAATCCGTGCCCTGAGGCGTTGGGAAACCCAGTCCAGAGCTCCACCTGCTGTCCTGCCCACTCCATCTCAGGACACCCAGCGCTCCAAGAAAGGTCCCCTTACTGCCTGTGCCAGAAACTCGGCCAGTTGCCTCTTCCAGAGGCTGGAACCACAACCATCGGGGTTCTGGAAGGGCCTGCCTGCAAAATGGCAGTGCCCACGTCACCTTGGCCTGCCTGGAGGCCTAGCCTGAGGCAAGGCCACAGGTACAAGAGAGCGTATTGTTGTAATTGCTACTAATAAAGTCCAGGGTAAGGAAGCAAAAAGGCCTTTGCATAGTAACCGCAGATGTTTAATTCAGCTGGCCAGTAAGATGTTCAGGGTCCAAAGCACACTCATGGGAACACCCAGGTTTCTCTCTCCCCAAAGGTAGGGGCTGACCTGTGGTCTCAGGGCAATAAAAAGATGAGGGCCAGTCAAGGAATTGGGAGGGAGTGGCTCAGAGACATAGGAATAGGGGAGGGAGCCAAAGGGGTCCCAACAGCCCCTGAGGGGAAGCCTCTTGTGTTTCCCCAACCCAGAGAATGCCACCCAGGATCCCCTCAATTCCCCCTTTCAATATTATTCAGAAAGCTTCTCTGAAGGATCAACTGAATCAACATAAAATGACAAAAACAATCAAAAGTGTCCATAAGACAGTTTTCAAAATGCAAACAATCCTGAGTCTCCAATGTCCAAACAGATTTTCTGGAGCTTCTTAGAGCTGGGCAGGAGGGATGCGGGGTTATCTTAGTACAGTTTATCAGGAAACTGAGTCAGGAGAAGGTTTCTTCAGCAGGGGCTGGTTCTCTGTCACCTGTGGCAGAGTGGTCAGCTGTATAGATGGATTCTGTACAAGGTAGTGTAGGGGGTGGTGTGCCTGTTGGAAACCCCAAATAGAAGTCATTAACTTTGAAGAAAAACGTGGTTACTTTAAGGAAACTTTCTTTTCTTTCCCTCCCAATCATCACTCCTCTGCTATTGAGAAGGTACTCTGGGGAAAGGATTAGTGGAGAGAGAGATCATGGGAGAGGGGAAAGGGATGTAGGAATTTGTGGGGACATAGAAAAAGGATAAGAGGACAGTGGAAAGGAAAATAGGGACAGTGGGAGTGAGGCAGGCAGGGAGGCCACAGGAATTGAGGAAGGGTATTAGAAGAAGTGGGACTTCTCCAATGGGAAGGTTCTGTCATTATGGAGGTGGGCTTTCGGATGCAGGACAGCTCATTGGTGTTCTGTGCTCTTTTTGTTTTTAGGCTGTTGCATGGATTTGATGGCTGTTGCTTTTGGGTTCTGTTTGGTAGGTGTGTGGAGGACTTCTGTGATGTGGATAATATTTTGCAGGTGTGCAGTTTGGTGCATGTTCCCTTCTTTACATTGGAACTCTGTCTGGTCCTGTTACATCAACTGCGTGGGGGCCTTTTATTCCTAGTATTAGATTAAATTCGACAATTTCTCCATCTCCCAGACTGTGGAGATATTTCCTGAGGTTGTTCTTTTTTATTGCAGTCTGTTGCAGAAACACATCTTTTTTGTTATCATTCTGGCTTACGAAACTGTATCTGTTTTTACACTGAACTATTTCACCATCCCCAAAATGTTCATGGCAAGGACTTTTTCACCTTTGCCAGCGGGGTTGCGTTTGTGTTGCTGGTGCTAGACTTGGTGCTGGCATGCAAGGTTTGTCTTGCTTTGGCCATGTGGAATGGCAGCGGGGCAATGGCGGGTTTTCCACAGGGCGGGAGTGTGTTGTAGTGTGTTTTTTATTTGGCATATTTATTGTTTGATTTGTGGTTTGGCAGTCCTTTTGTATTTTTCTCCCTGTTTTTAGAGTGACACAGACCTGCCTTTGTTATTTAACTGAGCCAGGTGTTGGTTTATCTGTTTGTTACTTAGCTACTTCCCCGCCAAGTTTCAAACCCCCTTTCCCCCCATCCAGTTGTTAACCCCTCCTATCCCAAGCTGTTCCCCTCCCTTGAAATCCTTCATTTATTTACACGTTGCATTCCCTGATTTGCGTTTCACCCCCAGCTCTCCTGATTAGCCAGAGATTGTATCCTCCCCTGAGACCTCCCCCAGTTTATAAGCTGGTTTTTGCCCCCAGTTTGGGGCCTGGGACCCTGGACTTTTTACCATCAAATTTTTACCATCAAATTAAAAGTCACCCCAGTTCCAATCGGGGCCCATGCTGCTGCCTTTGTTTCTGCGCCAAACCTCCATTGGGAGCTGGGAGTTTGCAGGGCTCAGAAAAGGCCCCATGACGCGCTCCCCTTTATCATCTAGCTGGGACTTAGTTTACAAAGGGAGACAAGTAGGGATTAGTGCAAATCCTAGGATGTCTTTTGCAGTATAGTATGGGTGGAAAGGTATTTTATCGCAGTCTGAAGGGATGCCTAGTGGGTTGTTTGATCCTGTTTCGTGAAGCAAGGTGAGATGGATAAGTGTGAGGCCTACGATGACGAATGAGAGGAGGAAGTGAAGGGTGAAAAATCGAGTCAGTCTGGGGTTGTCCACAGAGACTCCACCTCAGGCTCATTCGACTAGTGTTTGCCCAATTGATGGGATATATAAATCTGGACTATCTATAGCTGAGGAGACTGTGACAGGGGAGAGCCATGGCGTAGCATGGAGAGGCAGCAGTTCAGTGCAAGGGGAAATGGCTCCCACCACCAACACCGCATATTGTGGTGCTGTAGCAACCGAGGTAAACACAGCCATTCTTTTCTTCACAATCCTTTCCTGCACTTTAGGGCTGATTAAACTCTACATTTGGAAGAGACTTGCACGTGGGGTTTCTTTCCCCTTGCTTGTTAAGAAACTGTAATTTGCCAATGTCTGGCCTCACCACCCTCACTCCGGGGGCTGTGGGTACTGTGGGAGGAGGCATGGGGACCAGAGGGTGGAAGGGGGGACCCTGTGGCCCCTGACACACGGTCTCGACCGTCTTGAGCACATGAAAGCGACCATGTGGTGTGGTGGTGTGATTTCTTGTATATGCTTATAATTGTTGGTTGATACTTCTGTGCAAATGGTTTATCCCTGAGTTGTATCCTCCCACCCCCCTTGTCCATCTTTCCAAAGACCTGCCCTTTGTTCCAGGCCCTTCCATGTCCGTCACTGTAACCCCACCCACCTTCCTTGTCTATCATTGTAACCCCGCCTTTACTTACAGAACCCTCCATGCCAGTCTTGTACCCCCTGAGACCCCATTGGTTTATTCAAAATGTTCTCCCCTGTTACTCCTTGTGGGTTTAAACATTGTATTCCCCACCTTGTGCTCCTCCCCAGGTTCCTTGGAATTGGTCACAGTTTGCTCCCTTTCCAGCACGTAAGTTGGTGCGTACCTTTGTTCTGTGTCCTTTTGTCCCAGAATAATTTATTTGATGGAAAAACCCCCTGAATCCAGGGTTCCAGGCCCTGAACCGAGGGCAGACACCGGCTTATAAACAGGGGAGGTCTCAGGGGAGGATAGAATCTTTAACTAATCTGGAGAACTGGAGGTGGAACAAAAGGCAGGGAATACTGTAATGTGTAAACCAATGGAGGATTTCAAGGGAGGAGAACAGTTGAGGTCGACTAATGGAGTTTCGAAGGACACAAAACTGACAGCAGAGTTTCTAAAGGGAAGGGGCAGGTTCAAGGAGGGATTGACATTTAATGGAAGGAGGAGTAAGGAAGTTTCTGCGGAAGAGGGTAGGGACAGGAGGGGTTGACAACTGGGAAGGAGAGGGGGTTTGAAACGTGGCGGGCAGTGGCCAGGTAACAAACAGCAAAACCAACACTGAACTGAGTAACACTGAGGGAGGAAGGCTAATTTTAGAAACATTATATACGAACTGGGGGCTTGTGCTATTTCAAAGACAGCGGGAGGGCAATACAGAGGGATTGCAAAACCTCAGATTAAACAGTGAATTGTCAAATAAAGAAAACGCACTACAACACACCACCTAGGCCAGTCCAGATGTTATAAATAGGGGCAGGAGACCAGCTCCACAGCTCCAGATGGGGAACCCGAGGGGTCACAGGATGACGCTGAGGAGGAGGAGCGCAGCTTTGTCTCTCAGCAGAGCTGGGGCTTCTTGACTCATAGCCCAGCGGTATCCTCCAAGCTGGGTACTATCGAAGTTATGGTGACAGGACGGAATCCAGCTCTGGCCAAGAGTGGGTGACTTAGTGTGGTTCTGGTGGGCTCAAGTCAAAGTTTATGTGTTGGTTTGTTGTTTTGAGAGGGTTCATGTAGTTCCTACAGCCTCTCATTTGAATTCAGTGCGGGTGCAAGGCCTCCTGGGAGCAGGGGAGCAGGGAAGCGGTTCCCTACCGGAATGGGTACAAATCTGGGGTGAGAGGTAAAGGAGTACAAATACAGAGTATGACGGGGAGAGATACAAATACAAGGTAAAATAGCAACATCCAACAGCGGCAACTAAAGGCAAGTCTTAGAATTCCAATATTCAATGTTTAACAACAGGCTAACACGGGGTACAAAGGCAGAGTATGATGAGGAGAGATACAAAAGCAGGGTAAAATAGTAACATTTAACAATGGCAACTAAAGACAAGTCCTAGAACTCTAACATTCAATGTTTAACAACAGATCAACACTTCAAATTAAGATGTTATCAATTTCATTAACATCAACTACCAATTACTACTCTGAAAAAGAGCTCTCATCTCCAGGATTTCATTCCTCACACAGGCAAGGTGTGGCCACTCTTGGCATGGTGCAGGAAGGGGCTGGCTAGAAGCTGACCCAAGACCTGTGTCAATGCAGCTGCAGCCATGCAGTGAGAGCCAGCTTGGTCAGTAAGGACAGGAAAACCTGGAGAGGAGAACACATTTCATCATCATAGTAAAAAAAGGACAAAATTCTTTATGGAATTCTTTCCTAGTTCCTAAATTTTCCCAAAATACTTCCAAAAGTTCATAGTTTAGGACTGAGTTTGGCAAAATATAAGGAAAGTGTTTAAATAACCAGTGTACAAAACACTTCAACTCCCCCTCTGAAAAACAAAAATTTTCTTGAAGGACTTTTTACGGTGGAGGCAAACTTCTCGTTGTGTGTGGGTGAGTATTGTTTCCATCTCAACCCAAGTCTCTTCCCAACATCCAAGAGTAAAAGAAGGAAAGAACCAAAATTTCAAACTCATCACACTGGGGTAAAAAAACCCCAAATTCTCAGAGTGGTCTATTGCAGATATTTTCCAGAAGAGGTCCTTGTTCAATGCGCCATAGGAGCAGGGGAAGGAGCCAGTGGGGTCCCAACAGCCCCTGAAGGAAGCCTCATGTGTCTCCCCAACCCAGGGAATGGAATGCCTTCCAGGGTCCCCACAGTGTATAGTTAAAGCTGATCCCTCCAAATCCCTGTCCTCCTCATCAGAGGAAGGTATCCATTGGCTAGAATCTGAAAAAAAAGCCTGGGGAAAAAAAATATAAAAAGAAAAGCAATGAAAACAGAGGATTGGGAATTAGCAAACAAATTGGAAGTTATGCTGGTCTGGTACAACAGGAGGGAAAATTGATTTTGGGAATCTCTGGCATTCAGCAAAATCAAAGAATTAAGTAAAGTGGCTTGAAAATATGGCAGAAGCTCACTGTACTTTTTCTAACTGATTGCGGCAACCTGATCCAACAAGGGCCTGCTGAGGCCTATATGAACTTTCTAGACAGGCTCAAATATGCTGTAGAAAAACAAGAAACTGATGATCTAGTGAGGGAAAGACTATTTAAAAAATTGGCCGTTGTAAATAGCAATTCAGAATGCAAGAAAGTTTAACAGGTGCTATCATCCCAGTCAGAACCTACCATTCCGCAGATGGTTGAGGCTTGTAATAAACTAACCACTGCAGAACTTATAGCTAAAATTCAAGCCCAAGGTTTGGACAATGCATTGAACAATTCTCAACAAAAGCCTCAAAGCCAACAAAATCAGAAAAGCGGATTAAATGGATGAGGTTTTAATTGTGATCTTAAAGTCCATTGGGCAAAAAACTGCAAAAAACCAAAAAGGGGCAATGGTCAAGGACAGTGTAATTGCAATAAAAGCAATCCAAATACTAACCAGTGTTATCAAGTCCAAAGGCAGTGAAACTGCCGATAGCAAGTGGGACAGTGGCACACGATGACACAAGATACCCTGTCACCCCCCTGGTGAGCAGCACTGGAGACATCCAGTGCAGAACTGCAGCATCTCATCAGTGAGCTCCCAGTTCCAATGCCAGCAGGTACCACACTGGACCTGTCAACTGCCCAGCCAGCAATGATCTCTGACATTGCCCACCACACAGTTCCTGCAGGGCTCCTCGGCCCAGAACAGCGACCACAAGACTTTCTAATTGTAGGTGTGGACAGACGAGCTGTGGAAGGATTAGTCTTGCTAGTTATATCCAGTCAGGAAATTACCATTTTGACCATATGTCCTAACCCTTCCCTTGTTTCATACCTAAAGGTTTCGTTTTTGCCCAGGCCTTTTTCCTTCCTGATGCTGATGAAGGGACCAATAATGAGACCTCCAGATGTTGGAATGTTGGGGGACACAAGACAGATGATGGACTTTGGACCTGGTTAATGTAAGAGATTTGATAACAGGATGCCTTGGCAAAAGCAAATGGAACTTTGAAAATTAGACCTGGATTGCAAGAAGATGAAATCAAACGGGTTTACTGGCAAAAGAAAATCCCATTAAACTCTGCAAGCAAGAGATGTTGTTACATGCATAAGTTTGTGTATGTGATTTTAAGCTAATCATCGTAGTACACATTGCCAGTCTCTCTGAAATAATATATAAGTGCTTGTATCCCATAATAAAATTGGATTCTGAGCAGGGAGTCAGTCTCCCCATCTCTCTGCATCATCAACATGCAGAGGCCCATGCATCGCATGGATCCAGCACATCACACAAGGAAAACCTTGATGACCTGCACCCTGACCTGTTTGGGCAAGAGCATCACCCTCTCAGGTCTCACTGACACGGGGGCAGACATAACTGTAATATCAGAAATTTACTGGCCTCTGGAGTGGATTCTTGTTCCTTCCTTAGGTTCATTCATTGGAATTGGAGTGCACAGCATCACCATGCATAACCTCCATCCCATCACTTTTAAGGGGCCAGAAGATTGAGTGGCCATCATAAAGTCATTTATATCCAAAAAAGAAAAAATAATTGTGTGGGGAAGAGAACTTTTGTCTCAACAGAGTCTCAGGCTGGAAACAAATTTTTAATGAGGGCCACTGTTGACCCCAGCAGCCTAAAACTTTACTGTTTATCTGGGTTGATCAGTGGCCCTTCCAGAAAACAAATTAGCAATGCTAGAGACTGTTACTCAAGAACAATTAGGCCAAGGACACATTACCCCCACAAAAAGGCCCTGGAATACTCCAGTATTTGTTACCAAAAGCCGCATAGTGAAAAATGGAGAGCATTGCAAGATTTTAGAAAAGTTAATGAAATAGTCAAAGAAATGGGACTGTTGCAGCAGGGGTTACCATCACCCAGCATTATTCCAATGGACTGGTCACTGATGATTATTGATATCAAAGATGTTTTTTTTAGTATCCCACTCCACCCAGAGGATGTACCGCAGTTTGGTTTTTTGGTACCTTCAATTAACAGACAAAAATCACTCTTTAAAATATTCCATTGGATTGTGCTCCCGCAAGGCATGAGGAATTCCACAACTATGTGCCAATGGTATGTGGCAAAAATCTTTTCACCTTTTCACAGCAAGTTCCCTCAATCCACCATACTTAATTACATGGATGATATTTTCATAGCCACCAAAGACAATACGGCTTTACAAATCGTTGCTGCTGGAGCAATTGATGAGATAAAAAACTGGAATCTCTGCAGCTGAGGAGAAAATGCAGCAATCCCCTCCTTGGAAATATTGAGGGTACAGACTAACCGAGTGCGGCATTGTCCCACAGAGCATCCAACTGCAGGAAGACCCAACAACACTGCATGAGCTTCAAAAACTCATTTGGTCTGTCTATTGGATTTGGACCCTTCTTGGAATAACCAACCAGGACTTGACTCCGTTGTTTGATTGTTGAGAGGAGATATGGACCTAAACTCCCCCAGGAAACGAAGTCAAAAAGCAAGAGCAGCCCTAAATAGAGTGTCCACAACTTTGCAAACCTGCCAAGCACACAGATGTAACCCAGATATACCCTATTTGTTTGCTTTGGTAGGGGAAAGTCCACACCTTCATGGCTTAATTTTCCAATGGGACCAAAAGTTATCAGACCCTTTGCTAATTCTAGAATGGGTGTTCCTATCTTATGAAATGATTACACCATTACTACAGGGCCTGAAATTATGTCACAACAAATAACAAAAGCCCAGGTTTTATCCCTTTTGGGAAAAGATTTTTCTGTTATATTTATATCTGTTACATTTATTTATTTAGAGTGGTTAATTCAACAACCTGAAGTTTTTCAATATGTATTAATAAATTTTTCAGGGCGTTTTTCTGTTCATTATCCAAAGCAGAAATTATTGCATTCCCCTTTAAAAGTAATTCAGAAACCTGTAAGAAGTCATACTCCCATCAATGCTTTCACTGTTTTTACAGATGGGTCTGGGAAATCCTCTAAATGAGTAATTACATAGAAAAATCCTAACAACAGTGACTAGGAGTCGGACATTAAGATTATTGAAGGATCACCACAAATTGCAGAGCTTGCTGCAGCTGTTTGTGCCTTTTCTAAGTTTTCATTTTCTTTTAATTTAGTCACAGATTTGTTTTGTGTTGCAGCTATCATGGGAAGAACAGAAGGTTCTCTCCTTTAACTTATTGCTAATAAAAAGTTGTATAATTTGCTTTAAAAGTTAATCTTTCTTCTCTCTTTAAGAAAGCAGCCCTACTTTGTGACATGTATTCGTTCACACACCACTTTACCAGGATTCATGACTGAAGGGAGCACCCACACAGCAATGCCAGTCCAAACCTACTGAATTTCTTTCACCAAGCTTGTTTAAGTCATTCATTTTTCCATCAAAATGCTCCTGCGTTAATGAGATTATTCAATCTAAATAAAGATCAAGCTCACATGATTGTTAGCTCCTGTCCTAATTAGCAGGTGCAGTCAGTTCTATCAGTGGGAAGCGAGATCAATCCCTAAGGAATAAATAGTTTGCAAATCTGGCAGTCAGACATAACTCACTATCAGTCCTTTGGAAAGTTTAAATATATACATGTCTCAATTGGCACAATTTGCCACTGCACACAATGGTGAAAAAATCTAGAGATAGCATTAAACACTTCCTGCAAGCCTTTTGTCTTTAGGTATCCCCCTGGAAGATAAAAACAGATGATGGATGTGGGGATGTATCTCAAAAAGTACAGCAATTCTTCAATCTGTGGGATGTGAAACACGTTATAGGCATCCCCCACTCCTCCACCAGTCAATCTATAATCAAAAGAGCACATGGATCCCTAAAAGATGTTAGAAAAAACAAAAAAAGGAGGATGGGGACTATTAACAGTAGAAAGATTATCCAAAGCTATGTATGTTTTTAATGTTCTTAACAACTCTTTTATGGAACCCCTCCCACCAATTTGCAGGCACGACACAGTCTAAATTGAAGGAAGGATCTTCTGTGCTAATTACGGTCTCTGGGCCCTTCCCACTAATTATATGGGGCAGGGGATGTGTGTGTATCCTCCACAAGTGCTGGATCCCAGTGGACGCCAGTGAGGAACATCAAACTTTATCTCCAGGCCCTGCCAGAGAACGCCCCACCAACAAAAGCCCAACCAGAACAGAAGAAAGAAAAAGAAGACAAAAACATTTCCACAAAGAAACCATCTTAAGACGGGCATGAAGTAGACTCAGATATCCTTGCTCACTTGCCACTGGACTTTTTGGCTTCCGCCTTCCATGTATCACACAGGTAGTCCGCCAGGTGAAAGAAGATGCATGGATAACTTTAGCTAACATCATCATGCAGGAAACAATGACTCTGTTGGTGGCCATCCCTAACAACCCCTTTTCCACCTGCTTAGTGGGGTTGCCCACAGATGTGTGAAGATTTTGGCAGTGAATGAAGGTGACTGGTGGAAAATATCCAAGCAAACCCAGCAGATCCCTGAGTTCCAGTAAAGCTGGGCAGTGAAACCGCAGATTTTTCATGGCCCAACCCACTGTGTAAATCCTAAAATCCAGAACAAGTTCCCTGTGGGAGAGGTCAAAAGAGGAACAGCACCAGGGCACTGCTGGATGTCCCTGAGTCACTCAGATGTGGTTGTGCCAGGCATGTGCTGCTTCCAGCAGAGGCATTTTCAGGATATTGGCTGGGCAAGCCCTTGGGTCCCCCTGAGCTCTCTGTGCTTCTGTAACACCCACAGAGGTGCAGAGCTGCTGGAAAACCCTGCGGGACTCTGGCTGAATTAGCCTGGCAGAAATTCACCCTGTCCCAGCACAGAACGGGCTTCACGTGCTCCTGCAGTTCCCTCTGCCTGTGCTGGGAGAGAGCAGGGAAACAAATTCCTTCCTATCAGCAGTTAGTGTTTGCAAACCATAGCTGTCAGTGCTTCTGTGTTTGTGTTAATGAGAAGGGTAGAGAGCAGCTTTGTGGTTTAAAGGAGGGTGTAGCAGTGTCAGAATTCAGTTTATTTCTGTTTTTATCTTTGATGGCATTTTTCCTGTCATATCTCTGAAAATAATGAGCATCTTCTTGGGAGTGCTCAGAATCCAAGATCTGTGACTCAGCAGTAGCCAAGTGTCCCCTATGAACCTGTTTGCCTCAAAGTGAGCAAAGTTCAAGGCAAAGGATGTTCAGAGCAGAGGTGTAAGCTCTTGGCTGCTTTTAGAGACAGAAAACATACCAAACTCAAACCTGCTTGCTGAAATCTCTGGAAGATCTGACTTACTCAAGGAAGTAACATTTTGGGATACTTGTGATGTCAGAATGTGCAAATGTTCTGTTGGCCATTCATTCAGACACTCAGTGAGCCAGATCAATAATGTTCTTCTAAATGTTTTAACACTTCTGATTGAAATAAAATCAGTTGAAATTTGGCTTCCATCTGCAACAGGGTCTCGAATATGAGATTATTCATTTTGAGGGAGGAACGGATTGCGTTTGCGCAGTTGTGGGTTTTTGTTCAGCACACAGATTCTCTCATTTTCTCTTCTGTAGCTGTAAGCATTGAAGTAAACCACTTTGGAAATGCAGCTCAAATGTACCTGTTTATATTTTGCTTAATGTAATTTTTGCATGAGCTGAAAGTATTAACTTGTCATTTGCTTTATAGCATTCTTTGTAATTGTGAGACTGAAAAAAGACCATAGAATTTCTCCCATTACCATTCAAGTAAGGAAGAGAGCATCACAAAGATTCTTTGGAAATATTCATGTTTAGATTTACGTATAACTTTATTAAATGTATAGTTTGAAATAGATTTTACCAAGCAGTCTTTCAGTTCAATTACAGCAATTGCTTTTCAGTCGGCTGGACAAGAGAAGTATTCACACATACATCTGCAATATTCTCCTTGTCTGTTACTCCATCTGAGTGAATTCCTTTAAGTTCCAGAGTTGCAGTGCAATGTAAGAAAATAATCAGGCACTGGGTCAGAGTTTAAGAGGTCGGGCAGTCCCTGCTGTGGATGCTGCCCCAGGCACAGGGCCCTGTCCCCCGCCGGCTCCTCCGGGCCGCTCCCGCTCTGCGGGGTTGGGCACAGGCTGGGGACAGCTGTGGCTGCTCTGGGGTGTTCCAGCATCCTCCTGCCCGCTGGAGCCTGGGGGGACACTGGCAGGGCTCCTGTCCCGGGAGCTGGAGCTGCTGGAGCTGTTGTCGTCTCTGGTGTCGTGGGAGCGCAGCCGTCTCTTGGCCTCCCTGCTGCACCAGCCCGCAATGACATTGATGAGGCCACGGACCAGGGGTGCTGTGTGTTCCTGCAGGAAGTTCTGCAGCCTCAGGGCCAGAATTGCTGCATCGGGACCATGGAGGCAGAGCTCATGTAGGATGGAGCTCTCTGCCACCTCCACCTGCCACCAGCGGTCCCGGAATATTCCCTGCAGCCTCTGGCGCAGCCAGGGCCGCGTGCGCTCCAGGACACACTGTCGCTGACGGAAAATGCCTGCCCACATCTCGGGCAGGAGGCCGCCCACGGACTCTGGCCCTGCAGTCCCCTGCTCAGCTGGGGACAGCATCCCCTGTGGAGAAGGTGTGGGGGACACTGCAGGGCCCTGAGGGCTGCTCTCGTTCAGGTGACCGGGAGCTCTCCCTGCCTGGCTGTGGGTCTCTGCGGATTCCGCAGGGGAGGTGATGACAAACTGGACATAGTCCTGTTCGCCCCTCTCGGAAAACCTGACGGTCTCTATCTGTGTCCTGCAGAGTGGGCATGAGGGATTTGTTGTGGCCCACCGCAGGATGCAGCCCAGGCAGAACTGGTGGCAACAGGGCAGGGCTGAGGCCGCGTCATCCCAAGTGTCCTGGCAGATGGGGCAGGTGCTGTCTGTCCCTGTGGCCATTCCTGTGCTCTGCAGCACATTTGGGGACAGCTCAAGACCACGAGGTGTTCCCCCTCACTGGCAACACACGCTGCAGGAGGGAGAGGCCTGCCTTTTATTCCTTTCACTGGCTGAGCCAGGGAAAGGAATAAAAGGTAGGAGATGCCCAGGCCCCTGGGGAAGGACACCTTCCTGTCTTGCTGAGCCCTGTCACCTGCTGCTCAGGCACTGCAGGGACAGCGGGGGTGTCACCCTCGGTGCTGTACCCGCTGTGCCTGGCTGCCCCAAGCAGGCAGCACAGGAGCAATGGCTCTGGGAGCTGCTGAATTCTCTGGCAGCAGCTCCCAGCACTGGGAAAGGCCTGGCTTCAGACCAGACCTTGCAGTCTTGGTTGGCAGAAGTCAAGGTGTGTGGGCCAGACTGTCCCAAGCTCTGCTGGTGCCCAAGTGTCACCAGCAATGGAGGCGATGTCACAATCTGCCAGTTGTGATGTCACCCTCCAGCACCCCGTGATGTCACAACAGGATGGTCCCCCCTGCAGGTGCACATTGTCAGGAGCAAAATGAGAATACTCTTTCTTATTTTCAACTTCTACATCTCCCTGTTACTTTCATTTGGTTACCGTGTTGGTGGCCATGAGTGTGTGTCTTGTCCCTGCTCCTGACACTGCTGAGCTGTCCCACAAGCAGGACTATGGTGGGAGCGGTCAGCCTGTGGCTGGATGACATGTCACTGCCTTTCCCAGTGCAGTGCCAGGATTTGGACGATTTGGGTGGTCAGTGGCCAGGCCTGGGTAAGAGGAAGGTTCATCTCCAACCACAGGCATTCAACCCACTGGACCCACCTGTGAGAGGAAGCCCCTGCCAGGCCCATTGGGATGGGGGGATCTTCTCATCATGGTCTCCATGCTGACACCCTGATGTGTTGTCCAGGGCTCTGAGGAGGCTTCTTCAGGCCAGGCAGAGCTTGGGAGGGTGCTCATGGCACTGGGACCAGGTGAGGCAACTGGAGCTGCCAGCAGAAGCCAGGAGGAATGTTGAGTTGAACCCCCAGTGGAATTGTGATAAGTTGTCCTTCACACCCAGTCTACCTTTGGCATCTGCTTCAGGTGTGTGAGTACACGAGGATTTTCTGTGGGAAGAGGCACGGCTGACAGCCCTGGGGCTCTGGGGGACACAGCTGAGGCCCCCAGCACAGAGGTGACACCCACAGTGGGGCACAAGGGGAAGGGGAGAGACCTCAGAATGGGGAGAAGCCAAGAAACCATGTAAGTGAAATGACAATGCATTTCCTTGTCTTTCCTGACTAAAGGGCTGCATGGAGCCTTGCAGCTGCTGCCATGGGGGGAGTCTCTTGCTGGAAGGAGAAGACTCCTGGTGCCAGGGGCCACCTGGGCAAGCAGTCCCTGCTGTGTCCAGGATGGGAGGAACTGTGGATGCTGCCCTGGGCACAGGGACCTGCTGCCAGTGGCTGCTGCAGCTCCTCCTGCGCTGGTGCCACTCTGCAGCGTTGGACACAGGTCAGGGACAGCTGGGACCCCCAGGGGGGACTGTCCTCCTAGGTACCAGCTTCTTCCTCCACACTGGAGCCTGCAGTGCTGGTGGTGCCAATCGTCTCCCATAAATTGCTGGATTCGGAGCTGCTGGAGCTGAGGCTGGTTCTGACCACAGGGCTGTTGTTCTCATCCCTGACTTGGCCGGGGCTCAGCAGCCTCTTGGCCTTCTCACAACTCTGGGCAACCGCAACACGGCTGATGCTGTGTGTCAGGGGTGCTGTGTCCTCGCCCAGGCGAGGCTGCAGTGCCTGGAGGAAGACAACCAGCCCACAGAGGCAGAGGTGCACAGGATGCAGCTCCCTGTCCTCTGCCAGCCACCACTAATCCCAGTACATTCCCTCACAGGCAGGACTGCACAGGGTCCAGGAGATAAAAGGAGCTACCACTTTCTTGTTTGAAACCCCTGCATTTCTGTGTTGCTCTCCCTTGGTCACTTTCGTCACATATCCATGGCTCTGTGTCTCCCGAAATAATCTGGATGACCCTTCTACCCCTCAGTGCCCTGGTCTGGGAAATGCTGGCATTCAGAGCACCTGGGGTATGTGTGGCCAGTCCCACCCCTATGGGTTCTGCTCCTGCCACAGGGAGAAGCAGAAAGCAAAGGTTTGCAGCAACCCTATCCACTCCTGCTGGCATTTCCCACAGCCTGTTTCTGCTTCCCAAGTCTCCATATTCCTGCAGACTGGTGCCTTGGTGCTCCTCAAGAGGAATCGGGCCCCACAGCTGCAGGAAGGAGCTGGAGTAGGCAACTCTCCAGAGTGTGGTACAACTTCTGGAGAACTCAGGATTCATTAGCACAGTCGGCCCTAGTGTCCCAAATCCCTTCTTGCCTCGGGCTGTTGCCATCATTTGGAGTCATCGGCACTTCAGGCACCTCTTTCTCCCTGGGAAGAGCTCTCTCACTCTCAGCCTGAGGGCTGCTCCGAGCCCAGGCTGCTCCGTGCATCCCCCACTGGCTCTGCCCAGGAACATCTCCCAGCTGACGGTCCCTGCTCTCTGTTCATGGGGCTCCTGCTCTGCCTCGCTGGGAGAGGCCGTCGCCTCCAGGCATTGCAGGCCCCTCCCTGCACAAGATCATGTCAGTTTGTTGTTTTAAAGTCAGAGTTTGTTCTCTCTGCGGCCCCGCTGCATTCAGGGCACAAGGGCACTGGGCACCAGGTTTTGGGGCTGTGTGACTGTCGTGCCTTGCTGGCCCAGTGAAATGTTTCCCTTGGCATTTCCCAGTGAAATGTCCCTGGCACAGGGACAAGGCCCAGCACCCACCCGGGAAGGACACAGACCCGTGTCACACCACAGCAGCCTGCTCCCTGCTGGGCACCACCCAGGGGTGGGAGATGCTGGAGCAGTGCCTGGGGGTGTCCATGTGGCCCTGGGACCTCACTGCGACCTCATCAGCTCCGGGAAGCTCTGGTGTTACAAGGGGCTTCCCCGGCCAACCGTGACCTCACTGCTGACTTTGGTCCTTGCAGACTCTGATGTCACAAAGGGCCGGTTGTGCGGGAACTGCTGAAAGCAGCCTACAAATCTCTGCCAGCACAGGGGTTCCATCCTGGCCCACCGTGCCCTCACCGGGGATGTTGGTTCCGTGAAGCTCTGGCGCCACAAAGGCCGGCCGTGCTGTCCCTGCCGATGCCGGCCCTGCAAAGCTCCGGCACCCCGAGGGGTCCCCCCGTGCCCCGCTGTGCCCTCGCTGGCGGCACCGGCGGTGCCCGGATCGGGCACGGCCTGTCCGGGCCCATTGTGACCTCACGGCCGCCGCCGCCGCCTCGCCGCCCCGCTGCGCTATAAAAGCGGGCGCGCCGCCCCCGCCGCTCCCGCGGCAGCATGGCCCGCTACCGCCGGCGCTCCCGCGGGAGCCGCAGCCGCAGCCGCTCCCGCAGCCGCAGCCGGCGCCGCCGCTCCCGCCGCCGGGGCGTGCGCAGGAGGCGCCGCGCCTCCCGCCGCTCCCGCTACCGCCGGAGCCGCCGCTCCAGCCGCAGACGCCGCCGCCGCCGCTGAGCCGAGCGCGGGGCTCGGCCTCGCCCGGCCCGAGGAGCGCGGCTGTGGCGCGGGGCTGCCCATGCCAATAAAGGCCTGCAATGTGTACGGGGCTGTGCGGGTCCCTGGCTGTGCCGGCGGTGCCTGCGTGTCCGTGGGTGCCCGTCTGTGTCCTGCGTGTCCTTGGATGTGTCGGGTGTCCCTGCGTGTCACACGCTGGCTGTGCCTGCGTGTCCGTGGATGTCTGTCCCCAAGCGGGACCCTGCCCCGGTCCCTCTGTCAGTAACAAATCTCTCTTGTGCAGGGGGCACGGTCCTGACTTCCCAAGTGAAGGGAACACGGAGTGAGGTCAACAGAAAGCTGTCAGGTCATCAAATCCAAAGGTTAACCCAAACCACCAATCCCAGGCCCAAGCCGTGGCCCCAGGTGGCACCTGCACATCCTCCATCGCTCCCCACAGGTCCTTGTGGGACCCGGGCAGCCCCACAACCTGTCCCCAGAGCAATGCGCTCCACAAGGAGCCACTCACAAATGGGCTGTGGAAAAGTCACCAGGAAACAAAAAGACACTTCAGGGCCTTTAGGGTGAGTGCAGTGTCACTAAGTGGGAGCTTGCCCTGAGCCCCTGTCAGTGACAAATTGCTCTTGAGGAAGTGATGGGGCTCTGAGTCACCACATGAAGGGAACACAGAGTGAGGTCTGCAGAGAGCTCTCAGCTCACCAAATCCAAAGGTTAACCCAAAAGTACCAATCCCAGCACTAAGTCATGTCTCAAGTGCCAAATTTACTCCCGCTTTCAATCCCTCCAGCAATGGTGATCCCTGGCAGTCTGTTCCAATGTTTGACAACACTTCTGGGTGAAGAAACCTTTCCGAACAGCCAACTAAACCTTCCCAGATTCAGCTCTCAGCAGTTTCCTCTCATCCTTTTTCCTGTTCCCTGCTAGAAGAGCCTGGTCCCTGCGTGTCCCTGCTTGTCCCTGTGTGTCCCTTGGTGCCCATGCGTGTCCCCAAGTGAAAGCTTGCCCTGAGTCACTGTCAGTGTCAAACCCAAACCTTAACCCAAAATTACCAATCCCACCACGTTGTCATGTCTCAGGTGCATGGACACCACCACAGCCCTGGGCAGTCTGTTCCAATGTTTGACAACACTTCTTGGTGAAGAAACCTTTCCAAACAGCCGCCTAAACCCTTCCCAGTGCATCTCTCAGCACTTTTCTCTCATCAAATCCAACTGTTAACCCAAAGCTGCCAATCCCACCGCTAAGCCATGTCTCAGGTGCCAGATTTACACAAACAGCCCCTGGAGAGCTCTGCTCCACAATGAGCCACTCACAAATGGGTCACCAGAAAGTCACTGGGAAATAAAAAGACACTTCAGGGCCTTGTGATGATTGCAGGGGGATCAGCAGCCCAGGTGCTGAGTCCCTCAGTTCTTCCCAAAACACCAAATTATGGCCAAGGGAATAGGCACATCCCTCAGGCCAGTGCCTGGCTCTGAGGTTGGTGTCAATGGAAAAGTTTGGGGCTTGTTCAGCACAGAATGATCCACTCAACACCTGATCCTCTGACATGTGATGGGAGGCACCTTCTCCCTGAGGAAAAAGAGTTCCAGCACAGGAGCCAGCAGGGCTCATTGACAGAGCTTTGGAAGGGGGAAAGGGTCAAACCTGCCTTGCCAATTACGGGACGTGGCATGGGGTGCCAACAATGGAACAAACAAGCTGGAATCGATCCCCCAGTCTGCTTCAGGAGCCGTTGGCCACAATGGACCACAGCTGAAATGTTTCTACATCCCTGTGCTCAGTCGGAGGCATAAGCCAGAGGAGCTCCAGGCCTTGTTCCAGTCCCACAGATCTGACACCCTCGGCAGCAGTGACAGCCAAAGCTGCTGGGATCAGTCCTGTGAATGCAGAGCCCTGTGGACACTCCAGGCTCTCAGGAGGGATGGGCAGGGCAGGACAGGCAGAGGGGGGGGACCGTGGGGAACAGCAGGGTGACAGTGGCTGGAGCTCCCAGCTGGCAGGGGCACAGCTCAGGGCCTCTGGACAAGGAACAAGGAAATGGTGTGGGTGTCACCGTGGAGTCCCTCCCCAAAGGACAGAGAGCTCAGCTCGCCAGGTGAGCCCAGGGACGGCCACGAGGGTGACTGAGGGCTGGAGCCACCCCCTGGCACCAGCTGCACAATCCCAGGAGGTGCCTCAGCCTTTGGTGTCCCTGTGGGTCCGTGGATCTGCACCTCAGCTGCATCTCACAGCACAGGGCAGGGAGAGGCTCCTGAGCAAAACCAACGCAAAGGAAAACCCTGAATGTGAGACCTGAACCAGCAAATACCCCTGCACTTGCACTGTGCCATCACTTAGCTATGTTTCTTTGTCTTCAATTCTGTTCTGATCATTCTTAAGATCAAGATCTTTTCAACTGAAAAAGGGAGGAAAGAACTGGAAAAATACCTCCCTAAGCCCCAAAATCCCGTAAACATTAGGGAAATATATGCTGCATGCTAATTTCCTGAAGGGCCACAGGATCACTGCAGCTTCAAAGGTGTTTCTCTGAAAGGTCCATGAGGGATCAAACTCACCACAATGAGAATTCTGATTATCAGAACCACTTTTACCCCATTCAATTAGGGACACTTTGCATTGCTCTCTCACCCCATCTCAGACCTGTTGTGCAGTGCCAGCTGCCGAGGGATGTTGGCAGGGCCTGGGCAAGGTTTTCTCTTCATTGATTATTATTGTTCTTCCCAGCAAGCAGTGCCTGCAGCCTCTGCAGAAACGCTGCAAACTTCCCTCTGCAACACCCACACCTACACACAGCAACACCTAAGGAGGGACCAGCAGTGAAGCAGCTGCAGGAAATTCCCCTTTTCCATGTGACTTCAGCTTTCTCCCCACAATCTGAACTGTGTCAGGCGCTGAGGGACAAGTGTTCCTCCTCTCCCCAAGCTCCCGTGTTTGGTCCAGCACAGCTGCAGCCTCTGCCCCACAACCATGGCCATGCCCTGATTTAGAGCTTCCCTGCACACGAATTTGTGTCCATCACCCACAGGGGTGACGCTGAAGCTGCGTTTGGCTTTGAGTTCAGCCCTGCTTTGGGTGGAGGTGCTGCACAAGAACCTTTAGAGATCAGTGCCAGCAGGGCTTGTCCTTCACTCCTGTGGCTGCAGAGCTGCATTTGCCAGGGACTCCAGTGGCACCAAGGCCAGCTGAGCCCTTGCAGGTTAGACACCAGACCCTTCTTCAGTATCCACTCTCAAAGTGCTCAGTCGTGGTCTGGTCTGTCTGTAGCTGAAGCAGAAATAAAAGGTCCTTCTGCCAGTCTCTGGTGACTTGACTCCTGTTCTTGCCAAAATGCACGGATGGCCTGTGGGCACTTGATGAAAGATGGTGGGAAATATCAAAGGGTCATCCCTGGTGTCCTAAACACCAGTTGGAGACACAGTGCAGACAACAGAGAAAACATGAATGGTATAGATTTTGATAGTTCTCCAAAAAAGACAGTTTTTAAAAGTTTAACTGCAACTTGTATTTTCTTGAGTGGTCCATAAGGAAAAAAATAATAGAATGGCCATTTCTTGCCATGCACAGCAAGGACATCACTGCTAACTGAATACCTGGCACCCAGCAGTGTCAGCTCCCTGCTGAGCACCCTGTAGGTGATGGAACCACACAGGTAAGGGAAGTGGCAGCCAAGGGAAGGGATGTGGAGCCTGGAGCCCAGGAGCTCCTGAGGGTCCACAGGATGCCCGGGGCTCTGCTTTGATCACAGGAACCTCACCTGCAGGGCCAGCTCCTCCAAAGCAGAGCAGTGAGCACTGCACAAACTGTGCTGGTCTCCGTGTCTGTGAGCGCTGGGCACTGCTGGGTGTTCCTGAGTGCCACTTCCCCCTGGGATGTGCCATTCCAGCATCCTTCCCAGCTGCAGCACGGGATCAACAGACTTTTGCTCTTTTGCTTTCCTGTTTCTCGAGTGATCCAACACACCTTTGCTCCTGGAAGCTGAAGGCACCTGAACTTCAGCAGTACCAGGAGATCCCTGTGTAAGAAATAGCTGCATTGCATTTGCACAAGCACCATCTCAGCACTTATGTGTAATCTGCCCTCTATAAGACAGATGACAAAACTAAATTATGCATTTTTTTTCTTTTCTTTTTCTTGAAGTGGTTGCTGCTATTAGAGGTGAGTCAGGTAAAACAGGCTCTGTGTAATTCCTGATTTCAATTCGAGCGAATCGAAGTCACCCACGGACGGTGCGGCCGAGCCCTTTGTGATGCCAGAGCATCGCAGAGGCGACGTCCCCGCTGAGGTCACGGCGGGGCCGCCGCGCTGCGCTATAAAAGCGGGCGCGCCGCCCCCGCCGCTCCCGCGGCAGCATGGCCCGCTACCGCCGGCGCTCCCGCGGGAGCCGCAGCCGCAGCCGCTCCCGCAGCCGCAGCCGGCGCCGCCGCTCCCGCCGCCGGGGCGTGCGCAGGAGGCGCCGCGCCTCCCGCCGCTCCCGCTACCGCCGGAGCCGCCGCTCCAGCCGCAGACGCCGCCGCCGCCGCTGAGCCGAGCGCGGGGCTCGGCCTCGCCCGGCCCGAGGAGGGCGGCTGTGGCGCGGGGCTGCCCATGCCAATAAAGGCCAGCAAAACTTACGGGCGTGTGCGGGTCCCTGGCTGTGCCCGGTGTGCCCCGCCGGAGGGCTCCGCTCCGAACGCGCCGGTCACAAGCGGGGCCCGTGTGCCAACAGAGCTGTGACTCCCAGATGCCCCCGAAGCTGTCGCTGGCCTGGCGCCGCAGGCACCCGGTGTCACACATGGCCCCGCTTGTGCAGAACTGGACATCCTGTGCTGCTCCTGTTCAAAGCCTGCTGAGGGCAAAAAATGAGCTTTCAGGTTTGGGGTGAGGGGAATGTCACTAAGTGGCAGCTTGACCTTGAGTCCCTGTCAGTGACAAATCTCTCTTGAGGAAGTGATGGGGCCCTGAATCACCACATGAAAGGAACACAGAATGAGGTCTGCAGAGAGCTCTCAGCTCACCAAATCCAAACGTTTACCCAAAACTACCGATCCCTCCGCAAATCCCATCTCTCAAGTGCCAAATTTACTCCCTCTTTAAATCTCCCCAGGAATGGTGACTCACCCACAGCCCTGGCAGTCTGTTCCAATGTTTGACAACACTTCTGGGTGAAGAAACCTTTCCAAACAGCCAACTAAACCTTCTCAGCGTTTTCTCTCATCCTTTTTCTTGTTCCCTGGCAGAAGAGCCTGGTACCAGCTGGGTACAGCTCTGCCTGCTGCCCTGGGGAGGTCCATCCTTGGATAAGACTTGGAAGCTTTGATGAGGACAGCAGAACAGAATAGCACAGCCTTAGACAAACAGATGAAGGATGTAGCTGCGGCAAACAGAAGCCATGCCGACTGCAAACAGGACAGTTTTACTCCTTTTTTAAGTCCCTCCAGGAATGGTGACACTGCCCTGGGCAGTCCGTTCCAATGTGTGACAACACTTTTTGGTTTAGAAACTGTTCATAATAGTCGACTTAAACCTTCACAGATGCAACTCCAGACATTTTTCTCTCGTACTGTGTTTTGTCCCAGCAGAATCGCCTGAAGCCAGGGTGATCAGCAGGAATCACAGTCTCCCACAGCACCCTCCTCTCGCCGTGTTCCGTGTGGGATGCTATGGCATTCCCTCAGTGACAGCCGGCCCTTCCCGCTCCTCATTTCCTCCCTTCTCCTCCCAGATACACCCCAGCCGAGTGCCACGGAGGTGCCGCTGTGGCCGCTCCCGGGCCGGGCCGGGAGGCTGAGGGACGTCGGGGCCGGAGGCAGCGGGGGGAGATCGCGAATGGCCCGTGAGGCTGAGGAGCACCTGCGGGGGCTGCGGCGGCACTGAGGGGTCTGGCGGGGAGCTGAGGGGCACGGCGGGACTGAGGGGACTGAGCCATGGCGGGGGCTGCGAGGGCCGGGGGGCTGAGGGCGGTGGCGGCGCTGGGGGCGCTGAGGGCGGCGGTGGGACTGAGGGGGATGGGGGAGAGAGCAGTGAGAGCGCTGAGGGCAGCCTGGAGATGTGAGGGTGATGGTGGCTCTGAGGGCAGCATGGAGACGTGAGGGCGATAGCGGCATTGAGGACAGCATGGAGACGTGAGGGGGCTGAGGGCAATGGCAGCACTGATGGTGCTGAAGGCAGCATGGAGAGATGAGGGTGATGGCAGCACTGAGGGCAACATGAAGAGGTGAGAGCAATGGAGATGAGGGCAGCATGGAGAGGGGAGGGTGATGATGCCTCTGAGGGCAGCATGGAGAGGTGAGGGTGATGGTGGCACTGAGGCCGATGACAGCGCCACTGGTCTGAGGGCAGTGACAGCTCTAGCTACCTAAAGGCAAAGCCACACACGAGTGATGCGGCAGCATGGCCCTGGCCCTGCTGCACCACTATTCCTGATCCAAGCCAGTGCCACTGGCGTTCCTGGGCCCCATTTGATGTCTGGCTGTTGTGGAGCCTTAGCAAACACTTTCCACAACATACACTCAAATAAAAAGCTCGACCAAATGTCAGTAAGCATTGTCACTGTGGTACATTGTATTAATGCTTGCCACCAGTTTATCCTGTTCTCTCATATTCCATGGATTAATTCAAAATAGCTGTCACCACTTAACATGAAGCTTTTTTCTCTCTCTGGAGACAGGGAGGGCCATGCCTTTCTCAAAGGTTCCTTAATGATGTTGAGCCTCTGGGTAAGTGGAATTAGCAATTAATATTTGGTCACTCAGGGTTCCAGAGATCTAAGCATGATTTTGACAGATACTGAAATCAGGTGGAAAAGAAACTTTCCAACAGTTTGAAGCATTAGAAAGTAGGGATTCTTTACCAGTGCAAGATACACATGGCATCTCCTTTAATCTGATGCGTGTCATGAAATTTTACAGCAGGGTATTTATTCCATCACAGACTCACAGCATTCACAGAATGTCTAGGTTGGAAGAGACCCTCAAGATCATCGAGTCCAACCCAGCCCCAACACCTCAACTAAACCCTGGCACCCCATCTACCAGCCCAGGAGGACACTTGTCCAGAGAACAAGCCCTCTTCCCACCAAAAGCTAAGGCAAATAGGGCATTAAGCCCTTCTGCCTTTTCCTCGTCAGCATTACTGAGTTCCCTCCTGCATCCAGTAGGGAACAAAGGTTGGTCTTACCCTTCCTTTTGCCATTAATATATTTGTAAAAGCATTTTTTATTATCCTGTATAAAAGTTGCCTAATTAAGTTTGATCTGAGCTTTGGCCTGTGGGAACTCAGCACATCACTCCAGATGTCCAGAGTTGCTGGGAACCCTCTTGGGGGGCTCAGAAGACCTGGAATGTTGCCAGAAGCGCCTGGTGGCTTGACTTTGATCCATCTAGGCATGTGCCACCTGTGTATGAGGACATGAGAGTCAGACGGGTTTGAATGGTGCAGGAATGATATATTTACAGGGTGAAAATATAGATCTTAGGGTTTTTGGTATAAGGGGTAATGGGGACAAGATGGAGGAATGAGGGCATGTCTTGTCCTTCTTTCTTCTTCTTGTCATCCATTTTCTGCAGTGATGTTGGCACTTTGGGGTTGGTTTAGAGTAGAAGTGCACTGTCTAACATAGGTGATGGGTATTGGGACATAAAAGTAAATATGATGTACGTAGTTTGTAGTATATAAAGACAACGCTGCTTTGGGGGCGGTCAGAGTGCCTGTGGCTGCCTTGCTGTTCAGACCTCGGCTGGGCAGAAAGGAAAACTTTGTAGATAAGAAATAATAAACAACCTGAAGATTGAAAACTGAAGAGTCCATTCTCATCCTTCAAAGCTTGGGCTGCACACAACCATCCCATGCACCTTGGGGCAGAGACAGACAACAGCTCCCAGGGTTGGCCTCCCTAATATTTTTCCTACATGCCCTAGCTACCCCCTTAAAAACTTTCTGAGAGATCTGACCTTCCTTCCAAATATAATACGTCCTCTTTTTATTCCTAAGTTTCTTCAAAACCTCATTGCCCATCCAGGCTGGGTGTTCGCCACATCAGCTCATCTTTGGGCACACAGGGACAGTCTGTTCCTGTGCCCTCAAGATCTCTGCTTTGAAACACACCCACCTTTCCTGGACTGTGTGTATGATCACACTCATACATACTCATTATAACTTGCCAAAAAACCCACCATAATCCACTTCATTTGTTTCTTCACTGGTTCCAGCTACACTTGTGTGTGCACAATTTTACATTCTTTTATCTGTCTTGACAGTCTGTCTTTAAGCTCTATCCAGCACCTTCAGGGTGACTGAAAATTTCTGTTCTGTGTGTTATTTCTCAGGGCAAACTACTGTTGTCCAGCATGAGATTTTGGATACTGCATCTTTGTCTCCAGTACTGAAATCTTAAGTATAATCAGCAGGAGCAGAAGGATCGTACAGCAGTGAAGAGGTTCCCTGAAGTCTCTTTTGCCAGAGGAGATGCCCAGGGGGTTTCTAACTCCTAACAAAAGCAGGCACAGTCCTGCCTTCAGGGCTGGGGCAGGTAGCCTGGAGCTTTGTGAAGCCACCTGCCTTGTTTATTTTTTGCCAGTGCCCAGAGAGGCTTTGGGGATATGCTGGGTGTCCCCAGCCCCCTGTTCCTCCCAGCCCGACCTGCTGAGCCCCCTTTCTCTACCACCATGGCTCTGACACTCGTGTCCTGGACATGCAGCCCAGGCTGCAGCACCATGGCCAGACTGATGTAGCCATGGCCAAATGGATGCATTTAGGGTATTCCAGGATGGAATCAAGCTCAGCTGAATCAGAAGTGATTATAGAATATTCTGAATCAGGAGAAGGAAAACTCAGTTTGCACTTCATATTCTTTTCAAACTTACATTGTTATTGGGTCCCGTGTGAGGCTGGTATGGATTCCCTTGGAGCTGAATCAGTAATCACATAGGACTTCTGTGCTACTTGGATGTTCTCTAACAGCAGTAGCCGTTCAAAAAACAAAAAGAAGGAGAAAAAAGATACCATATAATTTAGTTTTGTCATCTGTCTTATACAGGGTGGGTAAATGGTGCTTGTGCAAATGCAATGCGGCCATTTCTTACACAGGGATCTCCTGGTACTGCTGAAGTTCAGGTGCCTTCAGCTTCCAGGAGCAAAGGTGTGTTGGATCACTCGAGAAACAGGAAAGCAAAAGAGCAAAAGTCTGTTGATCCCGTGCTGCAGCTGGGAAGGATGCTGGAATGGCACATCCCAGGGGGAAGTGGCACTCAGGAACACCCAGCAGTGCCCAGCGCTCACAGACACCGAGACCAGCACAGTTTGTGCAGTGCTCACTGCTCTGCTTTGGAGGAGCTGGCCCTGCAGGTGAGGTTCCTGTGATCAAAGCAGAGCCCCGGGCATCCTGTGGACCCTCAGGAGCTCCTGGGCTCCAGGCTCCACATCCCTTCCCTTGGCTGCCACTTCCCTTACCTGTGTGGTTCCATCACCTACAGGGTGCTCAGCAGGGAGCTGACACTGCTGGGTGCCAGGTATTCAGTTAGCAGTGATGTCCTTGCTGTGCATGGCAAGAAATGGCCATTCTATTATTTTTTTCCTTATGGACCACTCAAGAAAATACAAGTTGCAGTTAAACTTTTAAAAACTGTCTTTTTTGGAGAACTATCTAAATCTATACCATTCATGTTTTAATGTTTTTCTCTGTCGTCTGCACTGTGTTTCCAACTGGTGTTTAGGGCACCAGGGACGACCCTTTGATATTTCCCATCATCCTTTATGAAGTTGGCAAATTGCTTCTTTTCCTTCCTGTCCCAACCTCCTTTGTCGAATCCCAGAGCAAGTTACTGTGGTCTGGAATATTTGTGCTTTGTCTTTGGATATTCTGTATCCACTCAGTCCCACGAAATTCAACAATGCCACAGTCTGATCCCAGCATTGCTGTTGAGTTTCCAGTGCCTCTCTGAATGTCATCTCCATACTGGAACAAGACTCCAAGAGGGTTCTGATTTTTCTATTACACCAGTTTTTTTGGCAATTGATTCCAAACATGGTGGGCCTGTTCTTAAATCCCTGCAGTAGAGCTGTCCAAGCCTGTTGGGTTCGTCTTCCCTGTGTCGGGATTTTCCCATTCAAAAGCAAAAAGTACTCAAAGGGATACAGATATATCTTTCAGATACAATACTGTGAAGCATTTTCATTTTTCAGTCAATGTTGTTAGCAAGGTGTAAGGATTTACTGCTACCAGATGTATATCTTCTGCTATCTCATTTATGGTTTTGAGGTCCTGTACCAGCTGGTAAACCTCTCCATTTTCCTTCTTCACTGGCAAAATAGGGGTATTTATTTTGGATTCACATTCCTTCAATAGACCATATTTTATCAAGTTTTCCACAAGGAGTAATAACTTCTTACCATTTTTTGTTTTCAAAGGATCTTCAAATAAAAGATCCAGAATGTTACAATACAGATTCAAATAGAAATACAAACCAATTATCAGTCACTAAAACCAAGTCAAATACCAAATTCTGGAACACCAAATAACCCACCCAGTGTGCTGGAAGATCTTATGTGGGCAGGATTCCCAAAAGAATGCTTTATTACTGAATGGGGTCTCAGCTGTGTTCCAGACTGATTCGAGGGTCTGTGGTCTTCTCCAGGAAAGTCCCAGTGCTGGCGTGAAGATCCAGAGACCTCTCAGATTCACAGGAAATCAGGCAGAACGCCCCATCTGGAACTGCCAAAAATGACACTGAAATTGGCCAGACAGCAACTTTCTAACACAATTTGAGTACTAGAAAGCAGCCATTTCTTATTGCAGCACTTGGCACTCGGGGGATCCTTCCTCCAACTGAACAGAGATTTTATCTCACACACTGACTACACATCCATCAGCTATCCCTACTTCTTTAACAGTCTTTGACATGGTCACACCCCTTATTAGAAGTCCTTGTCTGGTTCTTTAGGGTCTGACTTCTGTATCTGGTGTCCTTTTTAGGTGCTGTTCCTTGACCTGTTCCTCAACCCTTGCTTTTGAGTATGCACAATATCATTGTTTTGCCTAAATTGTGCCTTGTCAGCCTTGCAGAGCTGAGCTGGTGTCCTGCTTGTGTTTGGCATGGCTTCTGTTTGCCTAAGTTACATCTTTGATCTGCTTATCCAAGGCTGTGCTATTCTGTTCTACTGTCCTTGTCAAAACTTCCAACTCCCATGGACTGCCCAGAACAGAGACCCAAAGCACAGGGAACAGCACCCACCAAGGATGGACCTCCCCAGGGCAGCAGACAGAGCTGTACCCAGCTGGCACAAGGCTCTTCTGCCAGGGAACAAGAAAAAGGATGAGAGAAAACGCTGAGAAGGTTTAGTTGGCTGTTTGGAAAAGCTTCTTCACCCAGAAGTGTTGTCAAACATTGGAACAGACTGCCTAGGGCTGTGGTGGTGGCGCCATTGCTGGAGGAATTTAAAGAGGGAGTAAATTTGGCACTTGAGACATGACTTAGTGGTGGGATTGGTACTTTTAGGTTAACCTTTGGATTTGGTGAGCTGAAAGCTCTCTGCAGACCTCAGTCTGTGTTCCCTTCATGTGGTGACTCAGAGCCCCATCACTTCCTCAAGAGCAATTTGTCACTGACAGGGGCTCAGGGCAAGCTCCCACTTAGTGACATTGCCCTCACCCTAAAGGCCCTGAAGTGTCTTTTTGTTTCCTGGTGACTTTTCCACGGCCCATTTGTGAGTGGCTCCTTGTGGAGTGCATTGCTCTGGGGACAGGTTGTGGGGCTGCCAGGGTCCCTCAAGGCTGCACGGGGGAGCGATGGAGGATGTGCATGTGCCACCTGGGGCCACGGCTTGGGCCTGGGATTGGTGGTTTGGGTTAACCTTTGGATTTGATGACCTGAGAGCTTTCTGTTGACCTCACTCTGTGTTCCCTTCACTTGGGAAGTCAGGACCGTGCCACCTGCACAAGAGAGATTTGTCAGAGGGACTGGGGGCAGGGTCCCGCTTGGGGACGGACATCCACGGACACACAGGCACAGCCAGGGTGTGACACGCAGGGACACCGAGGGACCGCCAGGGTGTGACACGCAGGGACATCAAGCACAGCCAGGGACACGCAGGACACACACAGGCACCCAGGGAGACACGGGCACAGCCAGGGTGTGACACGCAGGGACACCCGACATATCCAGGGACACGCAGGCACCGCCAGGCACAGCCAGGGACCCGCACAGCCCCGTACACATTGCAGGCCTTTATTGGCATGGGCAGCCCCGCGCCACAGCCCGGGCGAGGCCGAGCCCCGCGCTCGGCTCAGCGGCGGCGGCGGCGTCTGCGGCTGGAGCGGCGGCTCCGGCGGTAGCGGGAGCGGCGGGAGGCGCGGCGCCTCCTGCGCACGCCCCGGCGGCGGGAGCGGCGGCGCCGGCTGCGGCTGCGGGAGCGGCTGCGGCTGCGGCTCCCGCGGGAGCGCCGGCGGTAGCGGGCCATGCTGCCGCGGGAGCGGCGGGGGCGGCGCGCCCGCTTTTATAGCGCAGCGGGGCGGCGAGGCGGCGGCGGCGGCCGTGAGGTCACCATGGGCCCGGACAGGCCGTGCCGCGCCCGATCCGGGCACCGCCGGTGCCGCCAGCGAGGGCACAGCGGGGCACGGGGGGACCCCTCGGGGTGCCGGAGCTTTGCAGGGCCGGCATCGGCAGGGACAGCACGGCCGGCCTTTGTGGCGCCAGAGCTTCACGGAACCAACATCCCCGGTGAGGGCACGGTGGGCCAGGATGGAACCCCTGTGCTGGCAGAGATTTGTAGGCTGCTTTCAGCAGTTCCCGCACAACCGGCCCTTTGTGACATCAGAGTCTGCAAGGACCAAAGTCAGCAGTGAGGTCACGGTTGGCCGGGGAAGCCCCTTGTAACACCAGAGCTTCCCGGAGCTGATGAGGTCGCAGTGAGGTCCCAGGGCCACATGGACACCCCCAGGCACTGCTCCAGCATCTCCCACCCCTGGGTGGTGCCCAGCAGGGAGCAGGCTGCTGTGGTGTGACACGGGTCTGTGTCCTTCCCGGGTGGGTGCTGGGCCTTGTCCCTGTGCCAGGGACATTTCACTGGGAAATGCCAAGGGAAACATTTCACTGGGCCAGCAAGGCACGACAGTCACACAGCCCCAAAACCTGGTGCCCAGTGCCCTTGTGCCCTGAATGCAGCGGGGCCGCAGAGAGAACAAACTCTGACTTTAAAACAACAAACTGACATGATCTTGTGCAGGGAGGGGCCTGCAATGCCTGGAGGCGACGGCCTCTCCCAGCGAGGCAGAGCAGGAGCCCCATGAACAGAGAGCAGGGACCGTCAGCTGGGAGATGTTCCTGGGCAGAGCCAGTGGGGGATGCACGGAGCAGCCTGGGCTCGGAGCAGCCCTCAGGCTGAGAGTGAGAGAGCTCTTCCCAGGGAGAAAGAGGTGCCTGAAGTGCCGATGACTCCAAATGATGGCAACAGCCCGAGGCAAGAAGGGATTTGGGACACTTGTACTGGGATTGGTGCTGGCTGGCAGAGGACAGGGAGCTGCACCCTGTGCACCCTCTGCCTCTACAGCCTGGATGTCTTGGTGCACACCCTACAGGGACCACCTGACCACTCTGATCCAGTGCCTGATTATTTTCTTACATTGCACTGCAACTCTGGAACTGCAAGGAGTTCACTCAGATGGAGTAGCAGACAGGGAGAGTATTGCAGATGTGTGTGGGAATACTTCTCTTGTCCAGCCGACTGAAAAGCAATTGCTGTAATTGAACTGGAAGTCTGCTAGGTAAAATTTATTTCAAAATATAGGTGTTATAAAGTTATATGTAAATCTAAACATTCTATTTCTCCCTCATGTGTATATTGTCATATTTAAAACAGTGTTGCAGATTGAAGTCAAAATTTCAAGAAATTTTATTTCAATCAGCTGTGTTAAAACATCAATAAGAGCATTATTGGTCTGGCTTACCAAGTGTCTGAATGAATGATCAACAGAAAATTTGCATTCAGACATCTCAAGTATCCCAAAATCTTACTTCTTTGAGTAAGTCAAATTTTCTGGATAATTCAACAAACAGGGTTTGAGTATTTTTTCTGTCTCTAAAAAAAGCCAAAAGCACTCACAGTTTTGCTCACTCTGTTCAAGTCAAACAGGCGACAGTTGGCTGCTGCTGAGGTCACAGATCCTGGATTCTGAGCACTGCCTAAGTAATGTCCTTGGCTGTCACACTTAAGACAGAAAAAATGTCATCAAACTAAAAAAGGAAATCAGCTGAACTGAGACTCTGCTTCACCCTCCATTAAACCACAAAGCTGCTCTGTACCCTTCTCATTAATACAAACACAGAAACACTGACAGCCATGGCTGCAGAGAAATGGAAAGGAAAGCTGTCCATGCCTGTCGTAGCTATGACAGCAGTCAGTGCTGGCAGGGTATCTCTGCATTTACCTCTCCAGCCATCAGCTTCACTTGCTGAGTTCAGGTGCCACCTCTCTGCCTCCTGGGCAAGGCAGCCCCACACACCCTCTGAGCTGGGAGCTACTCTGACAGCTGAAGGAGCTGATGGTGCAGCAGGTTTACAGACCAAATGCGGCCTTTTGAATGTACTATTTCACTCCTTGTGAGATTAAAAAACTGTCATGAAAAAACACTTCTTAAAAATGTCCTAAAGGTTGTGAGTTATGTCTGTGTGTGTGTATGTGCTGGGCTGGGGGCAGGAGTTATGCAAGGAAAAACTCCGTGAATTTTTCATGCAAGAAAATTTGTATAAATGCAGAAGCTTACACCAATACAGTACAGGCAAAATTGGCACAAGATGATCAGCTGGTTTAGTTCTTCAGGTCTGAGTCAGGTTGTTACTGAAGATCAGTAAAACAAAACTCCTTTACACCAGTGCAGCATTAAAGAGCAGGCATCCTTTATTGTCCTTTATATCCAGATGTATGGGGGATAACTCCGATGTCTAATTTGTTTGTAATTTTGCAATTCAGAGATTTGTTGTGGCTTGGGGGTTAGTTGGGTTTTTTGTTTGATTTTTTTGTTTTATTTTGTTTTGGTTTGTCATGGATAGTTTGTGTTGTATTTTGATTTATTTTTAAATAATACTGTATTTTTGAGGGACAAAACAAGTAGTATTTTTTCCAGAAACCTCTGAAAATGGAGAAGTAATTAACAGAACTGAGAAGGAGGTGAGGATTGTGTTCCTAAACTGTCAGAAAACAGTGTGTTCACCAGAAAATGCTCTGCTGAAGCCTTGGGTGAGGGATGGCTCAGTCCTGATAACTGTGTTCTAAATAACAACATTCTCCCAGCCATAAGAACCATGTAATTTTCGGGAACATGTTTACTGAGTTATTCATACTGTTAAGGATCAGAGTTCATGGCCTTATCATAAATCAAATGTTATGTTTTGTAGATGTTTGCCACACGTAGATAAGATTATCAGTGATATATTTTAATGTAGTTCTGCTGGAAGTATATTCTCTTCCAAAACTGTCCTAGCATGAGGAAAATCAATTTAATTTTTTTCTCGTTTGGACAACGGGAAACAAAGACACATATTAGAACAGCTTTTCTAACCTCTGCGTGCAGTGCTCAGAGGGATTCCAGGGATTCAGGAACACAGGGAGGCAGAGCAGGAGCTCCTACTGGTATTTCCCCTCCTAGGGAAGTGCCTTGGGCCAGCATAAATTCTGCAGCTGTGACTTCAGAGGTGCTTCTGGCAGTGCTGTGACAGCCTCTGCCACCAAGCAAGAGCATCTGCAAGGGTGGGATATGGTAGAGATGCCTCTCAGAGAACAGAGAACACCTTCAAACAGCATCTGACAGAGGTAATGAAGGGGTGGTAAATCACTTTTGAAGGGTCAGATGGTAAAAAAACTCTGTATGTGAAAATAAGAGACAAAATTAGCGAAGAGAGAAAGGGAGAGGGAAGGGGAAAGGGGAGAGTGTTGTGATGTGTTTTTTAAGTTCCCCAGTTTTCTCCCCTATTTTATGTATGCTCCCCCTTTGTTCTGTGTTAAATGGTTCCTCCCCTCACAGTTTTCCCGCCACTGTGATCCTGACAGTTTGGTTACTATGGTTACCCCCTTCCCCCTCAGCTGACAATCTCCTAAGTTATGTAACTTCCCCTCCCCTATACCACCTTATAAGTAAGTTTTTCCTCCTCCCTGGGCCCAGTCAATCACCCCCCACTCCTCCCAGCTTTCTAGAACTTTCCTCTCTCTGGGGGATGTGGTTGGCTGATGCCCCGGGGCCCCTCCTTTGCTTGATGTTTATTTGTTATGCGTGCATGTCTGTTATGTTATGTACCTCCCTACCTGCTCACCGATTGGTTTGCTGGGCTTCCCTCCTTTCTCCACCCCTTCCCTTTAAAACCCTGTCGCTCCCCCTGTTCTCTGCCATTTGCTGGGGGTTTTACAGCTGTTGGTTGCTCCTCTGTTGGATGCTCTCAGTAAACCGACGTTGAACCCTAGCAAGTGGTCACCTGCTCTTCTGTCCCGTCTACCGCAAGGTATCCGACTCCGCCATCCAGCCCAGCCCGAGGCCAAGACGCCAAGGGGGGTTGGCTTCCCATGCGCAGGGGCGTCGGCCAATCTCACCCCCTCAGCTAGCCGGACCTTAGGGACGCGTACGCCCTTGTGCAGGAGAGGATGGAATCCTTGGAAATTCTATCTACAGGCCATTTTCTGACAATCTGTGTTACTACCTAAAGGCTCTGGATTTCAGAGCAGTGAAAATCTGGGTTTTTCAGGTCCTGGTCATGATGGCCACACACAATCTCAGCTCTTTTGTTTTGGAAATACATCCTGAAAATGCATCTGCTGGAAGCAGCACATGCCTGGCACATCCCCAGCTGGGTGACTCAGAGACATCCATCAGCCAGCAGTGCCCTGGAGCTGTTCCTCTTTTGACCTCTCCCACAGGGAACTTGTTCTGGATTTTAGGATTTACACAGTGGGTTGGGCCATGAAAAATCTGCGGTTTCACTGCCCAGCTTTACTGGAACTCAGGGATCTGCTGGACATTTTCCCTCAGTTGCCTTCACTCACTGCCAAAATCCTCGGTATCATAATGTTTACATCTGCTAATTGCTTTGAGTAACACATATCAACACCCATTTAAATTAAAACTTTAATTTATTGGAAATTGCTACAATTACACTGCTAATATATGTAAATACCAATTTCAGTTTAAAAATTTCTTCAGGTTATTATAACAGGACTGACAAAAAACAAATATAAGAGAGGGCTGTACATGCAGACAGGTCTGTGGCCTCAGTAAAAAGTCTCTAAATTCTTAGAGTGGTGATCACTTTCTCTGGAAGAGCTGGGGAAGCCTCCTTACCTGGGAGCAATCCAGAAGCAGCTTCACTTGTCCTGGAGTGGTCTGGAGAAAGCCAAAAAAGGGGGAGAGTGAGTCAGTATGAGCTGTGTGCACATTTCCCTTGGCAGCAATTGTACTTCCTCTCAGGGACTCTAAAATCCCAGATCCTTCCAAGCAGGCTTAGAAAGAAAACAAGTTCTGGAACTTTCTAATAAAAAAGAACTTGTCTGTTTAGCTCTCACCTCCCCCATTCCCTCCTCCTCAAAACCAGCCTACCTTACAATTCTTTGGCAGGAAAGCACTCACTGCCAGGTGCTTTCCCCTCTGCAAACAAGTGACAGAAGTTCCAGCTATCCCTGCACACAACTGACCCCACCTCTACACAGATCCCAGGGTTTTCAAACCCTGCACCACCCAAACCCCCCATGTCCCCCCTGTGTCACCGCTCAGTTGGCTCGAGGGTGGCGCAGCAGGGCTGAGTCCAGGTGCTGGAAGCAGGGCTGGACACCTCCAGGCCGCCTGTCAGGTTCTCCTTGTGCTCCCTCTTCAGTCTCTTGGTGTCTGCAGGGACCTCGGGGCAGCACTCGGGGCTCTGCAGGAGGAGCTGCGGCCCCGCAGCGCTGCCGCCGTCGCCACCCAGCAGGGCCGGCCCAGGCCGGTATCACCGATCAGGATTTGTGTACAAATCACAAACGGGATGGGGCTGCTGTGGAATGCGCCTCGAGCTGTTTGATTTTCCAGCATCACTCTCATTACATGGGTATGGCAATGGGAAGATGCCACCAGCTCACATCCCAGGCAGCAGACACAGAACTCAATGTCACAACTCACTTTATGAGTTTTTTGACCAATCACACACAGCAAAAACACAGTGACAGTAGTTCTATCCAACCACTATAAGCACAGGTACCTTTGGTTAAACAATGCTTGCTTATTTCAAACACAATACCTGCTTGTGAGCCTCAAAACACAATGCACAGAGCTCCATTATTAAGCTTCAAACTGCCTAATATCTTGCTAGATAAACTTTTCTGTAGTTTAGGGAGTTACTCTAGACAAGGGTTAATACACAGACTGTTGTAGTGTGTTCATGAAGTTCATTTAATTCTTCCCCCATTCTATGTATCTGCTCCCCCCCATTTTGTGTAAAATGGTTCTGCCCTCCCCAGTTTTCCCGCCACAGCCTTGCAGTTCTATTGTCAATCTGTTAGGTTATATAATTCCTCCTCCCCCTTTTCCCTTATATGTATGCTTTTTCTCCTCCCTGGGCCAAGTCAATCACCCCCCCACTCCACCTAGTATTCCAGAAGCTTCTCCTCTTTGGGGGTTGTGGTTGGCTCCTCCCATACCTGGTACCTATTGGGCTCTCCACTATGTCATTTGTGTTAAGTTCATCCCCTCTTCTCCCCCCATTGGTCTTCTGTAAACCCCTCCCGGGTCCACTCCTTCCCTTTATAACCCTGAAGCACCCTTTGTTCTGGGTCATTTGCTGGGACATCGTGGGCTTTCCAATAAACCTGTTTAGCCCCCAGCGAGTGTCCAGCTCCTTCCTTCTCGTCGTTTAGCAGCGATCCAGTCCGCAACCAGCACAGCCCGAGGCCTTACGACGCCGAGGGGTGCTGGCAGACCATGCAGCTGGGTGTCGGCCTTAACCTCAGCTAGCCGGACTCTGACCTTCTCTGCTCTGGAAGGCCAAATACACCTTGCTGCAACAGACCATTGCTCTATTTGTCCTTGTGAAATACAAAGCTGTGTTTCATGTCAGCTACAAACAGGTAATGTGTGTAGTTGTGAATGCGAAATGTGTGGACCCCGACAATGGGAGAGCTGTGAATTCTAATAATAACTGAGGAAAATAAAGCATGGAAGAAGGCCTTTGAACCTATCCTTTGTTTGCAGTTAACTCAGGTTGATTTAGGAGCATTGGAATGAAAGCCTTGAAGATGTTGCTTTTTGCCTGCATTTAATCCATAAAGAGCTCTGCAATAATACCCTTTTGAAGTATAATTTTAGAATATTGTTTGTATCCTTGAAACTATAGCTTTGGAATATATATAAAGGAAATATGCCTATCTCACACCTTATTGAAGCAGAGAAAAGCAGTTTGAGAAAGGAAGATGAACATCACCTCAAGGATTTATGGTTTTGACAAAGGGAAACTGGACCGCCACCATCTGGAATCCTCCTTTTGAGATACATCCCGAGAAACTAAGATCACAATAGTGTATAGAATCCTGATGTAATAATTTGGAATAAAAATTGCTGATGAGTAAAAAAATTGGAAATAGAAACTCCTGAGAAAGCTGATGAGTACCCCTATAAATACCTGTAACCCTCAACTACCTGTCTGCAGCAGGAGGGAAAACTTCCCCCACTGTACCCAGCACTGTATTGCTCATACTTTACCATATTAAATAATAAATTGATTGCTGCTTGAATATTGGCCTAGTCAAGCTTCTTATTCATAACATCCTTGCTATTGTACTTTTAAAATATTTGTTCTGCTGACCAATCTCATGGCTGCTTCTTAGCTCCAATCACAGTCCCGCTGTCTCTGGGGCCTACCTTTTGCAGCTTTCCCAAAACCCTCTGGTTTTGTGGATTCCCACAGCCGGGAGCCCGGGCAGTTCCTCCTGGCGCGGCACACCAGGTGGAGCTCTGGGAGGCACCGGGAACACAGAGTCAGCAGCGGCCCTTGGACGCGTTTCCCTGGCGCAGCAACTGTGCTTCTTCCGGGGACTGTGAAAAATGGCTGGAAAAGCAGACTCTCACTTGGGAATTCGAGGCTGCTCGGTAGAGAACAGCAGTCCTTCCAGAGCTTTCCAGACTGTAAAGTTTTGAAGTATCCTCATAAAGTCACAGCACTCGCAGTGCAAGTGGCACCCACGAGAGCTTCAGTCAGTCCCAGCTCACACAAAGAAGCCCAGCCCTGCTCTTTCCCTGTGCTGACAGAGCCCTCAGTCCTCACTGAAAGGGCTGATGCTGAAGGGTGCTGTGAGCTGGGTTGTGAACCAGCTCCATTCCCTGGTGCTGAGGAACTCTCTCTGCAGTGAGCCACAGCTCCCACAGCCCTG
Organism: Melozone crissalis; assembly: GCF_028551555.1. Classification (NCBI taxonomy): domain Eukaryota; kingdom Metazoa; phylum Chordata; class Aves; order Passeriformes; family Passerellidae; genus Melozone; species Melozone crissalis. The sequence goes on from NW_026535783.1 coordinate 1,874,736, forward strand.
CCACAGCTCTGGGAGGGAAAGAGCTCTCTGTGAGGCTGCAGGCTGCTGCAGCAGCTTTGATCTGGAGTGCAGACCCAAAGGGCTCCCTCTCTCCTCTGAGGCCTTGCTAAGCTGGGTACCTTTAGGCTTTTCCTTTAGTTATTGGATTGGAGAATTGTTTGGCCTCAGATGTTCTGCTGCTTGTTTTTCTCCTGTGTCTCAGGGAGAGGGATCAGCAGACTGGCACCAAATTTAGGTAGTGATTTGAGGCATGAAGTTTGGACTTTTGCACTGGCTTCTTCATTTTGGTGGGGTTTTTCCTGTTGCTGCAAGAGTCACCTGCTCAGTGCTGCCTCCATAGCACTGTCACCCTGCAGCACATTGATGCATGGACCTCAGCTGGCAGTGGGGACATTGGGGTTGGTGACACAGCTCCCACAGGCCAGGCTGGTGACACAGCTCCTACAGGCCAGGTTCATTCATGGCTCTGTTGCCACACAGTGTCGGTGGTGCCAATGCAGGATTTGAGCCAAAGCACAGGAAGCAGCAATGCTGCAGACAGGGACTGAACTCTCCTGATCTCCCTTCCCATGTGCCCAGCTCAGAGCAGCCCTTTCAGAGTTCTCTGCAGGAATGTGGGCTCTCCTCTTACCAGGCTCCTCAGAATCCAGGGGGCTGTGCCCATTGCTTGTGTTGCCAGGCATGGCTGTCTCAGCTGCAGCCCTGTTCTGTTCACAGGCTGCTCTCCTGAACACTCAGAGGCAATGCTGACATCCTCCTTAGAAGAGAAACAAAAACAAGTTAACCAAAGATCACTCGGTGTTTTCTTGGAGTCACTTCAGGCACGCAGTGACTGTTCTTCTCCACTCCCAAGGGATGCGTAACACGAGGGGAGCACTGCCCTGGTGGTTCACATGACAAGTGTTTTGAACTGCAAATTAAAGTTGCCAATGAGAAGCCCATGCTGTCAAAAAATAACCTCCTACGCAAAACATGAAAACCAGAATACCAGAATACAGAAAAATGTACAGAAAATTTCAGAAAACCAGAATACACCAAATGAGGGTTCATGCCCTCACACTCTGATATCCCACGAGCTGTAAGTAATCAGCCACCAGAAATCCAAGTGCTGTCCTTGTTCCTACCACGGCTGAGCAAGGGCAGATCCAGGGCAGAGCCAGGATGGTGTGCTGCAAACCCAAATGCAAAACACACATTCTGGCGGTGAACCTCACCCCAGCCCACCCAACTGCATGATAGTTTAACATGCTGCTTTTTGAAGCCCTCTGCTGCTACTCCAGATGTAGTTTGCAGGCAAAAGTACCTTGAAATTGGCAGTTTCCAGGAGCATATGGCAAAAATCTATAGGCTACAAAGCACCACTGTCCATTAAAAGATGAATGAAAGAAACCTTTACTTCTCTAGCCTACAAGAAAGTCCTGACCCTAGCACTGCCATTGAGCAGACTTACCTCGAGAAAGGAGGCCATTTCAAGATAGAGCACTGAAAGCTTCTCCTCAAAGAATCTGCCAACCCTTCAAGAGCTGCTGAGTTCAGGCTGAGGGCTGCAGGTCAGGCTGATTCCCTCAGTACAGAGGCTGCAAAGAGCCCCCAGTGCCCTCCCAAGCCGCCATCGGCCTCAGTGCCACCACTGCCCTCAGATGCACAGTGGCATCATTGTCCTTCGTGTCCCCAGAGCCGTCACTGCCCTCAGACAGGCGGGGCTGCCATCAGCCTCAAGAGCCCTCACCTCTCCATTCTGCCCTCAGTGCCACCATCGGCCTCACCTCTCCATGTTGTCCTCAGTGCCCTCAGAGCCACCGTTGCCTTCAGCTCTCCATGTTGCCCTTAGAGCCACCATTGCCCTCAGCTCTCCATGCTGCCTCAGTGCCACCACTGCCCTCAGCTCTCCATGCTGCCCTCAGTGCCACCATCGCCCTCACGTCTCCATTCTGCCCTCAGCCCCTCAGTGCCACCATTGCTCTCCCCTCTCCATGCTGCCCTCAGTGCTACCATCACCCTCATGTCTCCATGCTGCCCTCAGAGCCACCACTGCACTCACCTCTCCATGCTGCCCTCACCACCACCATCGTCCTCACTTCTCCATGCTGCCCTCAGCGCCTCAGAGCCACCATCACCCTCACCTACAGCCCCTCAGTGCCACCATTACCTTCAGCTCTCCATGCTTCCCTCAGAGCCACCATTGCCCTCACCTCTCCATCCTGCCCTCAGAGCCACCACTGCCCTCACCTCTCCATCCTGCCCTCAGAGCCACCATCGCCCTCACCTCTCCATGCTGCTCTCTGAGCTGCTATCGCCCTCACCTCTCCATGCTGCCCTCAGTGCCACCATCGCCCTCACCTCTTCATGCTGCCCTCAGAGCCGCCATCACCCTCACCTCTCCAGGCTGCCCTCAGCGCTCTCATTGCTCTCTCCCCCATCCCCCTCAGTCCCACCGCCGCCCTCAGCGCCCCCAGCGCCGCCACCGCCCTCAGCCCCCCGGCCCTCGCAGCCCCCGCCATGGCTCAGTCCCCTCAGTCCCGCCGTGCCCCTCAGCTCCCCGCCAGACCCCTCAGTGCCGCCGCAGCCCCCGCAGGTGCTCCTCAGCCTCACGGGCCATTCGCGATCTCCCCCCGCTGCCTCCGGCCCCGACGTCCCGCTCAGCCTCGGAGCCCCCGGCAGCGCCGGCCCTGCTGCAGCGGCGGCCCGGCCCGGCCCGGCCCGGCCCGGGAGCGGCCACAGCGGCACCTCCGGGGCACTCGGCACGGGGAGATGTCTGGGGTGTATCTGGGGGGAGAAGGGAGGAAATGAGGAGCGGAAAGGGCCGGCTGTCACTGAGGGAATGCCATAGCATCCCACACGGAACACGGCGAGAGGAGGGTGCTGTGGGAGACTGTGATTCCTGCTGATCACCCTGGCTTCAGGCGATTCTGCTGGGACAAAACACAGTACGAGAGAAAAATGTCTGGAGTTGCATCTGTGAAGGTTTAATTCGGCCATTACGAACAGTTTTGTTATGTTAGCTCAATTATCCCATCATAAAAATAACCAAACAATATTAAAAGTAGTAGCAATTTTAATTGAATAGTTAAAATAAAAAATATAAAATTGGATACAATATCGTTTGATTAAAATAAGGGATAATTTGGTTCCAATAATAGCGCATAAGCAAAAGATAACCGCGGGGTTCAGAGTGCAGGGCTCATGGACCCTTGCCAAATCTCGTACGAGCTTGCCAAGTGAAGATTGCCCCCTTTTATGCCGTGTGTCAATGCCATCTCCTCCATTTTCGGTTCGTCATATCTCCATCTCATCACCACCTTTACCACGCAAGTGCCATCACTCATTTCAGTGGTCGCACGAGTCTTTGGGGGTCTTCTGATGAAGATTTCATAATCTTCCTCTGTGTCCTTTAATTCACCTTTGGGTTCCACATTCAGTGTACAGTACAATGTAGGCCATGACTAAGGTATCACTGCATCTACATATCAAGGCAATAAATCCCTTATAATTAGTATGTTCTGGGACCCATCCAGGTTTTGCTTCCTTTGTGCTCATTTTTAGCAACTGTATCTTCAGCTTCTTTCCTCCTGTCCTTGTGAACATCTGCGGGGAGGGGGGGGTGGAGCCCCTCCTCTCCCTCTCTTCTTTGGCATTATAACTTTTAACTATTTTATTATTCCCAAAAATTGATTACTGTATCAATATGGATTACTACTTTAATTTTTATCAGCATGAAACATACCTATTTATCACAGTTTCTAAACCAAAAAGTGCTGTCACACATTGGAACAAGCTGCCCAGGGCAGTGTCACCATTTCTGGAGGGACTTAAAAAAGGAGTAAAACTGTCCTGTTTGCAGTCGGCATGGCTTCTGTTTGCCGCAGCTACATCCTTCATCTGTTTGTCTAAGGCTGTGCTATTCTGTTCTGCTGTCCTCATCAAAGCTTCCAAGTCTTATCCAAGGATGGACCTCCCCAGGGCAGCAGGCAGAGCTGTACCCAGCTGGTACCAGGCTCTTCTGCCAGGGAACAAGAAAAAGGATGAAAGTCCTGAGAAGGTTTAGGTGGCTGTTTGGAAAGCCAGAAGTGTTGTCAAACATTGGAACAGACTGCCAGGGCTGTGGGTGAGTCACCATCCCTGGGGAGATTTAAAGAGGGAGTAAATTTGGCACTTGAGAGATGGGATTTGCGGAGGGATCGGTAGTTTTGGGTAAACGTTTGGATTTGGTGAGCTGAGAGCTCTCTGCAGACCTCCGTCTGTGTTCCCCTCACTTGGGAACATGGTTTAGTCGTAGGATTAGTAGTGTTGGGGTTAACGTTTCTATTTGATGACTTGAGAGCTCTCTGCAGACCTTGACCAGGACCCCGCCACCTGCACAAGAGAAATTTGTCACTAACAGTGACTCGGGCCAAGCTCCCACTAGGGGACGCGCAAAGGGACCCAGGGACACGCAGGACACACACGGGCACCCGCGGCACGCAGGCATAGCCAGGGTGTGACACGCAGAGACACCGGGCACAGCCAGGGACCCGCACACGCCCGTAAGTTTTGCTGGCCTTTATTGGCATGGGCAGCCCCGCGCCACAGCCGCGCTCCTCGGGCCGGGCGAGGCTGAGCCCCGCGCTCGGCTCAGCGGCGGCGGCGGCGTCTGCGGCTGGAGCGGCGGCTCGGGCGGTAGCGGGAGCGGCGGGAGGCGCGGCGCCTCCTGCGCACGCCCCGGCGGCGGGAGCGGCGGCGCCGGCTGCGGCTGCGGGAGCGGCTGCGGCTGCGGCTCCCGCGGGAGCGCCGGCGGTAGCGGGCCATGCTGCCGCGGGAGCGGCGGGGGCGGCGCGCCCGCTTTTATAGCGCAGCGCGGCGGCCCCGCCGTGACCTCAGCGGGGACGTCGCCTCTGCGATGCTCTGGCATCACAAAGGGCTCGGCCGCACCGTCCGTGGGTGACTTCGATTCGCTCGAATTGAAATCAGGAATTACACAGAGCCTGTTTTACCTGACTCACCTCTAATAGCAGCAACCACTTCAAGAAAAAGAAAAGAAAAAAAATGCATAATTTAGTTTTGTCATCTGTCTTATAGAGGGCAGATTACACATAAGTGCTGAGATGGTCCTTGTGCAAATGCAATGCGGCCATTTCTTACACAGGGATCTCCTGGTACTGCTGAAGTTCAGGTGCCTTCAGCTTCCAGGAGCAAAGGTGTGTTGGATCACTCGAGAAACAGGAAAGCAAAAGAGCAAAAGTCTGTTGATCCCGTGCTGCAGCTGGGAAGGATGCTGGAATGGCACATCCCAGGGGGAAGTGGCACTCAGGAACACCCAGCAGTGCCCAGCGCTCACAGACACCGAGACCAGCACAGTTTGTGCAGTGCTCACTGCTCTGCTTTGGAGGAGCTGGCCCTGCAGGTGAGGTTCCTGTGATCAAAGCAGAGCCCCGGGCATCCTGTGGACCCTCAGGAGCTCCTGGGCTCCAGGCTCCACATCCCTTCCCTTGGCTGCCACTTCCCTTACCTGTGTGGTTCCATCACCTACAGGGTGCTCAGCAGGGAGCTGACACTGCTGGGTGCCAGGTATTCAGTTAGCAGTGATGTCCTTGCTGTGCATGGCAAGAAATGGCCATTCTATTTTTTTTTTTCCTTATGGACCACTCAAGAAAATACAAGTTGCAGTTAAACTTTTAAAAACTGTCTTTTTTGGAGAACTATCAAAATCTGTACCATTCATGTTTTCTCTGTTGTCTGCACTGTGTCTCCAACTGGTGTTTAGGACACCAGAGATGACCCTTTGATATTTCCCACCATCTTTCATCAAGTGCCCACAGGCCATCCGTGCATTTTGGCAAGAACAGGAGTCAAGTCACCAGAGACTGGCAGAAGGACCTTTTATTTCTGCTTCAGCTACAGACAGACCAGACCACGACTGAGCACTTTGAGAGTGGATACTGAAGAAGGGTCTGGTGTCTAACCTGCAAGGGCTCAGCTGGCCTTGGTGCCACTGGAGTCCCTGGCAAATGCAGCTCTGCAGCCACAGGAGTGAAGGACAAGCCCTGCTGGCACTGATCTCTAAAGGTTCTTGTGCAGCACCTCCACCCAAAGCAGGGCTGAACTCAAAGCCAAACGCAGCTTCAGCGTCACCCCTGTGGGTGATGGACACAAATTCGTGTGCAGGGAAGCTCTAAATCAGGGCATGGCCATGGTTGTGGGGCAGAGGCTGCAGCTGTGCTGGACCAAACACGGGAGCTTGGGGAGAGGAGGAACACTTGTCCCTCAGCGCCTGACACAGTTCAGATTGTGGGGAGAAAGCTGAAGTCACATGGAAAAGGGGAATTTCCTGCAGCTGCTTCACTGCTGGTCCCTCCTTAGGTGTTGCTGTGTGTAGGTGTGGGTGTTGCAGAGGGAAGTTTGCAGCGTTTCTGCAGAGGCTGCAGGCACTGCTTGCTGGGAAGAACAATAATAATCAATGAAGAGAAAACCTTGCCCAGGCCCTGCCAACATCCCTCGGCAGCTGGCACTGCACAACAGGTCTGAGATGGGGTGAGAGAGCAATGCAAAGTGTCCCTAATTGAATGGGGTAAAAGTGGTTCTGATAATCAGAATTCTCATTGTGGTGAGTTTGATCCCTCATGGACCTTTCAGAGAAACACCTTTGAAGCTGCAGTGATCCTGTGGCCCTTCAGGAAATTAGCATGCAGCATATATTTCCCTAACGTTTACGGGGTTTTGGGGCTTAGGGAGGTATTTTTCCAGTTCTTTCCTTCCTTTTTCAGTTGAAAAGATCTTGATCTTAAGAATGATCAGAACAGAATTGAAGACAAAGAAACATAGCTAAGTGATGGCACAGTGCAAGTGCAGGGGTATTTGCTGGTTCAGGTCTCACATTCAGGGTTTTCCTTTGCGTTGGTTTTGCTCAGGAGCCTCTCCCTGCCTGTGGGATCTCAGCCTCTCAGGACTGGGGTGCAGGGTGACCAAGACCACCCATAGGGGGCTCGGGTGTCCTGGAATGTTGCCAGAAATGTCTGGTGGCTGGACTTTGATCCCACAGGGGAGATGACATCGGTATGAGGATAGAAGGATTTCACTGGGGTGAATGGTGAAGGGATAAGTTAATTGGAGTGTGAGATACAGGGTTTAAGATTTCTGTACAGGGGGGTCTAAAGAAGTAAGATGGAGGAATTGGGGCGTGCCCTTCTCCTTCTTCTTCTTCTTCTTGGCCTCCATCTTCTGTGGTGATGTTGGCACTTTAGGATTGGTCCTTACCAAAAGTGCACTGATTAATAAGGGTAGAGGGTATTGGAGAAAAATGATAAATATTGTATACGTAACTCCGAGTATAAAGATAAGTGACCGCCCCGGGGGCTCTCAGTGTGTGCCCATGGCTGACTGCTGAGCAGAACTCTGTCAGGCCAAGAGAAAATCTTTTAGATAAGCAATTAATAAACACCGAGACCGAGAAAAGATCTGAAGTCCCTTCTCGTCCTTTGGAGCGCGGGCGGCCCAAAGCCACCTCGGGCCTTTCCGGACCATCTAAACAGCCGAAAATCCGACACCTGCCCTGTGCTGTGAGATGCAGCTGAGGTGCAGATCCACGGACCCACAGGGACACCAAAGGCTGAGGCACCTCCTGGGATTGTGCAGCTGGTGCCAGGGGTGGCTCCAGCCCTCAGTCACCCTCGTGGCCGTCCCTGGGCTCACCTGGCGAGCTGAGCTCTCTGTCCTTTGGGGAGGGACTCCACGGTGACACCCACACATCTCCTTGTTCCTTGTCCAGAGGCCCTGAGCTGTGCCCCTGCCAGCTGGGAGCTCCAGCCAGTGTCACCCTGCTGTTCCCCACTGTCCCCCCCCTCTGCCTGTCCTGCCCTGCCCATCCCTCCTGAGAGCCTGGAGTGTCCACAGGGCTCTGCATTCACAGGACTGATCCCAGCAGCTTTGGCTGTCACTGCTGCCGAGGGTGTCAGATCTGTGGGACTGGAACAAGGCCTGTGCGGCTGGAGGTGTATTTGGCCTAAGATGGTCAAGGTCCGGCTAGCAGTGGGCAGGCCGACACCCTGCTGCAATCCAGTGCGAGCCCCCTGGCGTCCGAGGGCCACGGGCTGCGCTCGCACTGTGGACCGGACTCACCGCCTGTGCAGCTGTGCAAGAAGGAGCTGGACTCTCAGTGGGGTAAACTTCGGTTTATTGAGGCATCCGAGATGGCAACCAAGGAGCAGGAACAGAGGTGGAACCGAAGGGGGATCCCCAGGGAGAGACCAAGAAATGGGGGTGAAACAAGGTTATAAAGGGAGTGGGTGTATCCAGGAGGGGTTTACATGGAACCAATCACGGAAGATAAGGGGATGAACTTGACATAATTGACATAAAGGGGAAACCAATAAATACAAAGTAAAGGAGGGGCCCCGGGACCACAGCCAACCACAACCCCCAGAGAGTAGAAGATTCTGGAAAGTTGGGAGGAGTGGGGGGTGATTGACTGGGCCCAGGGAGGAGAGAAGGTCTACAAATAAAGGCATAAATGGGAGGAGAGATTATATAACTTAACTGAGTGACACAGTCCAAGGGCAGGGGTTACCATAGCAACCCAACGGACAGTAGGGCTATGGCGGGAAACTGGGGGAGGGCAGAACCATCTTACATTGAATAGGGGGAAACAATACATAAAATGGGGGAGTAATACACAAACTTAATGACACACTACAACATCTCCCCGTTTTTTACCAAATAAAAGAAAAGAACAGAGACATCTACATAAAACTTAAAGTTCAAGGACCCGCGGCTGGTCCGGCCACGCTTCGCCTTCTTCCAGTTGGAGTCCGTCCGCCCATAGATGGTCAGGGGGCGGCTCGGTTGCCCCCTCCTCATCTACAGCTTCTCTTGCCTCCAAGGAGAGGTCCTCCAACTTGACAGGCTCCTCTTCTGGGACGCTGGCATGGTTCACGCTTGGCGTCGTCGCCTTCGTTATCAGTCTTTTGACCAGTCCGCGGATCACAGCAATCAAAATCAGAAATATGATCAAACTCAAAACAACTTTACTAACTGATTCTAATACAGAGCTGGCCCACCCGCTAAGGCCCCAACCCTTGAAGATGTCCCCCAGCCAGTCAGATGTTTCTTGCTGGACTTTGTGCAGCAGACTTTGAAGGTTCTTCACTGATTGTCTGACGTCCTCGGCTCGGGAGGACAGGTTCATGCAGCAGAGGCCCTCAAACTCCTCACAATGGTGGTGATGGAGCAGCAATAGGAAATCTATTGCCGCCCTGTTCTGGAGTGTCGCCTTCCTTGTAATTTCCTCGTCTGTGAGGAGGTCGTATAAAGCAGCTGAGGTAAAATTGGCTTGTTTAGCCACCCAACACTCTAGGCGGCCCAATTCACCTAGAGATTTCGCCACTGATACCCACGGCAACAAGATGGTAAAAGCGACGGATTTTGAGTGCGACCAATGGGTAATTTCGTCATCACAATCCTCTGTGAGATCTTTAAGATCTCTTTTAGATCTGGCCAATTCGGATGTGATGTTTGTCCTTTTCCAATTAACAATTTGGGTGATGTTGGGGGTAAACAGCGTCAGCCTGCCAAAAGTGCACGGCCCTCCGATCAGACCAGAGCCTGCCCACGCTCGGTCGCCACAAATCAAAAACATTCCCCTGGGAAGGGCATAAGGGGTCCGTCCAGTGGTGGTGGGGCCGCTGATCTTCAACACAGCCCTGCACCACTGGCCTGCTTGATATTGTTTTTTGACTTGCTGGACCACCTCACTGCCCTTTTCGACGGGGGCGAAATTAGCATCAAATTGAAAACAAATGGAGGAGTTGGCTGAACCGAGAAGGTGTAGCTCTGTGGGCTCGGAGGATGCAGGAGCCAGCCTGCCCACTCCGTCTCTCCAGGCGTTACTAGAGTCAAAACTAGGGAGGATGGTGAGGCTCCGGGCCAAAATCGGGGAGAGGGCAGGCTGAAAGGCAGAGGGGAACTCGCCTGGAGAGAAAGGGATCCCCACAAGGCAAGACGACATCGGGTCCTCTGCTGCGCCGGTGTCGAGGCAAATGTGGTCCTGTCCTAGAGACTGAGCCAAGGCATGCCAGACATTGACTTTCAGCTGGGGGATGACCCACGGCTCCGAAGGTGGCAACAGGAGTCCGTAGGTCGTCAAAATTGCCATCAGCAGGCCAAGGTTGGGAGCCAGCGATGTCCAAGCGGGGGCCATCGGGGAGATGTACTAAAACAAAAGAGAAATGGTAAAAGTATAAAGAATTCACGAACATGGTTCTGCCCTAAATAAAAAGCTTAGATCCCGTGAGGTGGGGGAGGAAACAGGCGAGGAGGGTCTGGAAGCTAACAGAAAGTCGAACGGTGGAGGAGAAGAAGGAGGTGAAGGCTCCTCTGGAATGGGGAGGAGACTGGAGGAATAGGATGGTCTGATGGAAAGTTTCCTCCGCCGCCGCCAACACGCCACCTGTACCTGTGGCACAGCCCCTTTCTGGGTCCTCTGCTTCGGGACGAAGGGCCTGACCCATTTAGATGGAATCCAACGGGGGCCTGAGGGGGTGGATACGCAAGCATATCCTCTCCCCCAGGTCACCAGGTCGAAAGGCCCCTCCGTCCGCCAGGTCTCCAGATCCTTGATAAGGACCGGCGGCCTGGCCTTTGGCTGCAGCTGCTGGTGGCTGCCGAAATGCCGGACCACTGGAGGGTTTTGGTTGTCAAAAGAGCAGTTCAAGAAATTGAGAGTGTAAAGTGCTCTTGACAACCGGACGTGGGGGGTCTCCACCTTCACGGCCGCTTGCTGACGCGCCAAGATCTTTTTAAGGCTCTGGTGGGCCCTCTCCACCATGGCTTGGCCTGTCGGGGAATAGGGGATGCCGGTTTTATGCACTATTCCCCATTGTTGCAGGAAGCTCCGCAGCTCCTTAGATGTGTACGCTGGGCCATTGTCGGTTTTGATGGCCCTAGGGATGGCCAAGACCGCGAATGCCTGAAGCAGATGTTTCTGGACATCCGCGGCCTTTTCCCCTGCGTGGGCAGAGGCGTAAATAGCTCCAGAGAAGGTGTCCACTGAGACATGGACGTAACACAATCGACCAAAGGAAGGGATGTGTGTTACGTCCATCTGCCACACCTCACAGCTCGCCAAACCTCGGGGATTAGCCCCCGAGGCGATGGCGGGCATTTGATCTTTTTGGCATTGTGGGCATGTGGCCACAATCGCCTTAGCCTGGTCTTGGGTCAGGTTGAATTGCCGGACCAGGCCAGGCGCATTCTGGTGGAAGAGTTGGTGGCTGATCTTAGCCTGGCCGAACACATCTGGGAGCGGGCTCATCGCCACTGCAGCCGCGGCCAAGGAATCAGCACGACGGTTGCCTTCGGCAATGAACCCCGGCAGATTGGTGTGCGATCTCACATGCATCACGTAGAATGGGTGCTCGCGGTGGGAGACTAAGTCAACGAGCCTTGTTAGCAAATCAAATAATTTTTGGTTGGAGACCTCCTGAAGAACTGCAAATTCAGCTCTGGACACCACACCGGCAACGTAAGCGGAATCTGTGACCAAATTGAAAGGTCCTGGGAATTTCTGGAATGCCCTGACGACTGCGTCTAGCTCAGCGATTTGTGGAGAACCCTCCACAATGGTAACATCAGCCTCCCACCGCTGAGTCTGAGGATCTTTCCAAGTCATCACTGACTTGTGGGATGCTCCAGACGCGTCTGTAAAAACTGTCACAGCATCCAGTGGCTCCCTGCTCTGGACCTTTTTCAGTGACAATTTGAATTCCGAATTAAATAATTTGTGGGCCCGCCGATCGACCGCAGTGCGCCCGGTGTAACTGTCCAATGCAAACTGAAGACTTTCATTCGTTTGTAGCAGTTCATTGAAGGTCTTCAATTTTAATTGGCCCGCTTCCAATTTAATTGGTATGTGAATACATGCGAAATCGCATCCTGCCAGCTCCCTGATCCTCGATCTTGCCTTGAGGATCAGTTCGGCTACCAACTCTTGTGGCCTTGTCATTCTTTTGGACCGATGGTGACTCAGGAAGACCCACTCTATGATTAAGAGCTTATCTCCTGAGCCTTGGTCCTTTAAACTTTCATCCCACTGATGGATGATGCCATGGAGGTGTGGCAACTTTCCCAGTACGATGAATTTGAATGGCAGGCCCGGATGGTACCGGTGGGCCTGCCTAGCCGAAATAGCTTTTTGGATCTTCTCCAGAGCTACCTGAGCCTCTGGGGTGAGAACCCTAGGGGAACTAAGCCCCTCTCCCCCTCTCAACAAATTGAAAAGGGGGGCTAGGTCTTCGGTGGGAATGCCTAGCCAGGGTCTCACCCAATTTAAAGACCCACACAGTTGGTGAACATCCGCTAGGGTCTGGACTGTTGTCCGGATAGCCAATTTTTGTGGAACAATGGTCCGCTTAGTGATCTCAAGGCCCAGGTACCTCCAAGGTGTCATCCTCTGAATTTTTTCTGCCTGGAGCTCGAACCCTGCAGCAACCAACGCATCGGTTGTCAGGCCAAGCGCATGGGCAAGTAGATCATCGTCGGGCGCACACACGAGGATGTCGTCCATATAATGATGGATCACGACGGCATCCCCGAGGGCTGTACGAATTGGGGACAGCAGAGAAGCGACGTACCACTGGCAGATCACTGGAGAGTTCTTCATGCCTTGCGGAAGGACCCGCCAGTGGTAGCGCTTGTCTGGGGACTCACGGTTGATGGAAGGAACCGTGAACGCAAACCGCGGGGCATCGTCTGGGTGTAGAGGAATTTGAAAAAAGCAATCTTTAATATCTACTACAGCCAGATTCCAATTTCGGGGGAGCATTGCTGGGGAGGGCATCCCTGGTTGGAGAGATCCCATGTCGACAATTTTTTCATTAATTTGGCGAAGATCGGTCAGGAGCCGCCACTTATCTTTATTGGGCTTTTTTATAACAAACACTGGAGAATTCCAGGGAGACATGGTCTCTATGATGTTGCCCTTAAGTAACTGCTCCTGAACGAGCTCGTTGAGCGCCTTCAATTTTTGTTTATTAAGTGGCCACTGTAAGACCTGTACTGGTTCATCTGTGAGCCAATCTAGCTTCCAGGTCCGGCGCTCCTCAGTGGCCACTGCCCGAAAAACCTGAGGAGCCTTAGGTAGGTCAATTTTGGCTCCCCACTGGGCTAATAGGTCTCTCCCCCAGAGAGGCTCGGTGTAATCTAAAACAAACGGGCGCACTGAAGCCAATTGCCCATCGGGTCCCATAATTTGTACAACGCTCCTTGATTGTTTTGCCAATTGGAGCCCTCCAACACCCGAGATCGTGCCAGCTGCGTTTTGCAAGCCCCAATGTGACGGCCATTCCCGGGAGGGAATGATCGTCACATCTGCCCCTGTGTCCAGAAGACCCCTTACGATTTTGCGGTCCCCGCCCAACGAGAGTTGACATGTCAGGCGGGGCTTCTCCCTCCCCACTACTTGTGCCCAGGCCACAGTCAGAGGTGCTCCATCTTCTGCCGGTCCGCTGTGATGATCTCTTTCTGGGACCAGAATGGCCTGGGCGATGATTTGACCTCTGGGGAGGAAGAGCGGGGGTCGGACACAGTACAGCCCTACCGCGAAACGGTCCCGGTCTGTAGTGAGCAGTCCCGGGACGATGTAAAGGTCTCGCGGCGTGTGCTTTGTGTCTCCGACGATGGTCCACCTGCAACGTCCCAACTTCCTCCAGCGACCGGGATGTTGAAGGTCGACAGACACCAGCTGTAAATTACTGTTAGGGAGATGTAAGTCCCTAGTGAGCTGCAGCCTGTATGGGGAAGCAGAGGACAAGGTGTTAAGCGCAGGCTGGGGCTGAATTCCACAGGTACGTGTCACATCCGATAGTAAGTAAGACAAGTCCGGTAGCGTGTGTGGCGGCTCTCTCTTCTCTCCTCCCTCCCCGCTAGGTGTTATCGTTCCCGCCACATTTTTGTCAACGCGCAGGGAGGGGCTGCGCTCTGTCTCTAGTTTTTTTGATGCTTTTCTTTTTCCTCCCTCTCCCTCCTATACTCCATATAATCTCGTCGCATAGGGCATTGGGGCATCCAATGCCCTACTTTGCCACATAGGTGGCAAGGGTGGGTGGCCGCTGTTCTTCGGCCGGACCCTGGTGTTGACGGTCCGGCGACGGGGGCAGCTTCTACTTCGAAAAACTCCGGCTCAGGCTCAGGGCATTCGGCAAGGGCTATCGATGTTCTTTTCAGGCGTGATGTTAGTGAAACCCTACCGACGACGGCCTCTATCATCGCCTCTACCGTGGGCCGGGGACTTCTCGGGAGACTGCGAATAGCTTTTTTACACTCTGAGTTGGCATTGCTATATGCCATCCTCAGAAGAGTGTTCTCCCGATCCGAGTCCCCGGTTGCTAGTGACTCTACGTAACGGTAGAGGCGCTTGATAAAAGCCATGTACGGTTCTTGCGGCCCTTGCCGAATCTCGTCGTCCTCCCATTGGGAGGTCACCACAGCCAGCTTGTAGAAGGCACGCTCCGCTGCCTTGGCGGTCTCTACAAGCTGCTGTGGGAACAAGGCCCTGGCCTGAGCTGCCCCCTCTGCCCACTGCCCCTCACCCAACAGATGATCTTGCGTGACAACCTGACCGTCCGCGTCGTGAGATGTTGGAGGATTCCCCCAAAGCATTGGGAGAACCTCCAAGATCTCCCTCCTCCATTCTCCCACCCAGACCCTAAACTCCATGGGTCGTGTAAGGCTGGAGAAGAGGGCCCTCAGGTCAGCTGGCACCAGATCTCCCTGCGCAAGGGCATTACGGAGCAACCCCCGGAAGTACTCGGACTCCCGGGAGTAGTCTTTCTGCGCCTTGCACAGTTCCTTGATCCGGGCCTGTGCAAGTGGCACCCACCGAGCCTGGGGGCTCCCTTCTCCGCTTAGGTGGTATGTAACCGGAGCGGCTTCCAATATAGGCACCTGCTCCGGCTTCCGGTCATCCACTCCCCCCCCCCCAGCACCCCAAGCGTGGGAACCGGAAGGAGGAGCGTGGGAACCGGAAAAGGAGGAGGTTGAGGCGGGGTCTGGCAGGGAGGTGGGACGAGGGCATGGGCGCGGCACACCACCCTTCTCCGCCCCCTGGGTGGTATTCGGGGGCGGAGCTACACTGAAAGGAGGAACAAGGGAGGAGTCAACCTTGGGCGGAACTGTGGGCGGAGTAAAGGGAGGAGTTTTGGGAGGAGCCGAGGGCGGAGGACAAGGCGGGTACCAGGGAGGAGCTACAGGAGGGGCAACGAAATTCGGAGGAGGAGCAACGGGAGGAGGGGTTGGGTCAGAGGCAAGGAAGGGGTTGGGTTTAGGGAGAAAGGGATTAGGGGTAGAAGAAGGGGTGAAGGCGGGAAAAGCCATGTGGTCCATGGGGTCCGCCATTTTGAGCTCCTTGGGAGCCATCTTGTGAAACATCACTAAACCTTACAACTTTGGGGGTAGCAACTGGGGACTTAGGGGGAATGGGAACAGGGGGATCGGAAAGAGAACTCCGAAGAGCTTGGCCAGGGCTCTTCGGAGAGGGAGGCTGAGCCAATCTCGGGGGAGCAGGGGCAGGATGGACCCCCTGCGTCTTGCTGGCCTTTAGGATCCCTCGAGAGGGCTCCTGCCGAAGGGAAGAGGAGGAGGAACGAGGGGTAGGAACACATGAACTGGGAGAACTGGGGAGCAAACTAGAACGGGATGGACTTTTTCTCAAATTCCCGGGTGGGCGCAGCGCAGTCAGCACCTTGTTCGCCCAATATGCCACAGTAGAAAGGTGAGTCTCCCCAGAATTAACCTCTTTTTCTAATTTGGCTACAACGGCAGTCCAAAACTGTGGCTCTTTCGCAAGTTCTGGGGGGACTTCGGGAAAATGCGAGAAAGTCCATTTAACCAACATCTTTAACTCTTTCTTGGGGGCAGCAGACCCTCCCCCAAGCAGCAAACCTTTAAGAACATAAAAAACCCCTTTTTGGGATTTGCTCAAGCTTGCACCCATAGCGACTTCTAAGGGATCGCAAAGCACGACCACCTTAGAAGGAGCAAAACCCTTGATGGAAACTTCCACCTACCCGAGGAAAAGGAAAACTAAAACAAGAAGTCACGCCAACGGACCCCTGCTCCCCCCGCTGTCCCCAAGTCTGGGGTTTCAACAAGGGGAAAGGAAGGAATTTGGGTGGTGGCTCCGGGCCCCAAGTCTGGGGAAGCCGGCTCCACAGGAAAGAGAAAATAAAAAACGCAAGGGGTGAGGACTGTCCCCAAGTCTGGGGTTTCAGCCCTCAAGGAAAAAGGGTTGGGAGTAGGTCCCCAAAGCAGGGCATGTACCCCTAGGGAAAATTAAAAAGACAGGGGGGAAGTCCGGAGAGTCCCCAGGGCAGGGCCCGGACTTACCTGATCCAGAGGCGCGACGAACAAAAACCGGGCAGGTGGTCACAGCTGCAGAAGCCCTCCTCAGGTGCCTGGAGTTGTGACTTCTGATCCCCTGGGAGCGCTACCCCTAGAACGGGGTCTGCTACTACCAGGGGTAGTTGACAGCCAAAGGGATTGATAAATCCGGTCCGTGGGGTCCGGTGACCTGGAGTCCAGATGTCCAGCTGTCCACTCAGGGCCCCACGTTGGGCGCCAACTGCGGCTGGGGGTGTATTTGGCCTAAGATGGTCAAGGTCCGGCTAGCAGTGGGCAGGCCGACACCCTGCTGCAATCCAGTGCGAGCCCCCTGGCGTCCGAGGGCCACGGGCTGCGCTCGCACTGTGGACCGGACTCACCGCCTGTGCAGCTGTGCAAGAAGGAGCTGGACTCTCAGTGGGGTAAACTTCGGTTTATTGAGGCATCCGAGATGGCAACCAAGGAGCAGGAACAGAGGTGGAACTGAAGGGGGATCCCCAGGGAGAGACCAAGAAATGGGGGTGAAACAAGGTTATAAAGGGAGTGGGTGTATCCAGGAGGGGTTTACATGGAACCAATCACGGAAGATAAGGGGATGAACTTGACATAATTGACATAAAGGGGAAACCAATAAATACAAAGTAAAGGAGGGGCCCCGGGACCACAGCCAACCACAACCCCCAGAGAGTAGAAGATTCTGGAAAGTTGGGAGGAGTGGGGGGTGATTGACTGGGCCCAGGGAGGAGAGAAGGTCTACAAATAAAGGCATAAATGGGAGGAGAGATTATATAACTTAACTGAGTGACACAGTCCAAGGGCAGGGGTTACCATAGCAACCCAACGGACAGTAGGGCTATGGCGGGAAACTGGGGGAGGGCAGAACCATCTTACATTGAATAGGGGGAAACAATACATAAAATGGGGGAGTAATACACAAACTTAATGACACACTACAACAGGCCTGGAGCTCCTCTGGCTTATGCCTCCGACTGAGCACAGGGATGTAGAAACATTTCAGCTGTGGTCCATTGTGGCCAACGGCTCCTGAAGCAGACTGGGGGATCGATTCCAGCTTGTTTGTTCCATTGTTGGCACCCCATGCCACGTCCCGTAATTGGCAAGGCAGGTTTGACCCTTTCCCCCTTCCAAAGCTCTGTCAATGAGCCCTGCTGGCTCCTGTGCTGGAACTCTTTTTCCTCAGGGAGAAGGTGCCTCCCATCACATGTCAGAGGATCAGGTGTTGAGTGGATCATTCTGTGCTGAACAAGCCCCAAACTTTTCCATTGACACCAACCTCAGAGCCAGGCACTGGCCTGAGGGATGTGCCTATTCCCTTGGCCATAATTTGGTGTTTTGGGAAGAACTGAGGGACTCAGCACCTGGGCTGCTGATCCCCCTGCAATCATCACAAGGCCCTGAAGTGTCTTTTTATTTCCCAGTGACTTTCTGGTGACCCATTTGTGAGTGGCTCATTGTGGAGCAGAGCTCTCCAGGGGCTGTTTATGTAAATCTGGCACCTGAGACATGGCTTAGCGGTGGGATTGGCAGCTTTGGGTTAACAGTTGGATTTGATGAGAGAAAAGTGCTGAGAGATGCACTGGGAAGGGTTTAGGTGGCTGTTTGGAAAGGTTTCTTCACCAAGAAGTGTTGTCAAACATTGGAACAGACTGCCCAGGGCTGTGGTGGTGTCACCATGCACCTGAGACATGACAACGTGGTGGGATTGGTAATTTTGGGTTAAGGTTTGGGTTTGACACTGACAGTGACTCAGGGCAAGCTTTCACTTGGGGACACGCATGGGCACCAAGGGATACACAGGGACAAGCAGGGACACGCAGGGACCAGGCTCTTCTAGCAGGGAACAGGAAAAAGGATGAGAGGAAACTGCTGAGAGCTGAATCTGGGAAGGTTTAGTTGGCTGTTTGGAAAGGTTTCTTCACCCAGAAGTGTTGTCAAACATTGGAACAGACTGCCAGGGATCAGCATTGCTGGAGGAATTTAAAGAGGGGGTAAATTTGGCACTTGAGACATGACTTAGTGCTGGGATTGGTACTTTTGGGTTAACGTTTGGATTTGGTGAGCTGAGAGCTCTCTGCAGACCTCACTCTGTGTTCCCTTCATGTGGTGACTCAGAGCCCCATCACTTCCTCAAGAGCAATTTGTCACTGACAGGGGCTCAGGGCAAGCTCCCACTTAGTGACATTGCCCTCACCCTAAAGGCCCTGAAGTGTCTTTTTGTTTCCTGGTGACTTTTCCATGGCCCATTTGTGAGTGGCTCCTTGTGAAGCGCATTTCTCTGGGGACAGGTTGTGGGGCTGCCCTGGCCCCATAAGGCTGCACGGGGGAGCGATGGAGGATGTGCAGGTGCCACCTGGGGCCACGGCTTGGGCCCGGGATTGGTGGTTTGGGTTAACCTTTGGATTTGATGACCTGAGAGCTTTCTGTTGACCTCACTCCGTGTTCCCTTCACTTGGGAAGTCAGGACCGTGCCACCTGCACAAGAGAGATTTGTCACTGACAGAGGGACCGGGGCAGGGTCCCGCTTGGGGATGGACACTCACGGACACGCAGGCACAGCCAGCGTGTGACACGCAGGGACACCCGACACATCCAAGGACACGCAGGACACAGACGGGCACCCACGGACACGCAGGCACCGCCAGGCACAGCCAGGGACCCGCACAGCCCCGTACACATTGCAGGCCTTTATTGGCATGGGCAGCCCCGCGCCACAGCCGCGCTCCTCGGGCCGGGCGAGGCCGAGCCCCGCGCTCGGCTCAGCGGCGGCGGCGGCGTCTGCGGCTGGAGCGGCGGCTCCGGCGGTAGCGGGAGCGGCGGGAGGCGCGGCGCCTCCTGCGCACGCCCCGGCGGCGGGAGCGGCGGCGCCGGCTGCGGCTGCGGGAGCGGCTGCGGCTGCGGCTCCCGCGGGAGCGCCGGCGGTAGCGGGCCATGCTGCCGCGGGAGCGGCGGGGGCGGCGCGCCCGCTTTTATAGCGCAGCGAGGCGGCGGCGGCGGCCGTGAGGTCACAATGGGCCCGGACAGGCCGTGCGGGACAGGCATGCCGTCACCGATGAGGTCACAGTGGCCGCCTGGACACGCCGTGACACTCCGCAAACTTCCGTGATTTCGGCACGCACGTTCCACAACTTCAGTGTGAGAACTCTTTAGGTCCTTATGAACGTTGAGGCATGTCGGCCGGCGTTTAGTTTTTGGCTAGATTGCTATTTGTGAAAAGTGCATATTATATGGCTCTCCGCAGATATTTACAATATGTATTTTGATGTATTGATTAGTAGTGCTGTATTAACATTTTAATAATACGGTAAATGTAGTCTTGTAGTTAAAAGGGAACTTTTGTAATTAAAATAAGGACTATGTTAGTGGGATTTACTTTTAAGAATGTAATTAGGCACTCGGAAAAGATAGCAGCCCCAGGACACCGAAATCTTTCAGAGAAAAAGAATTAATTGCCCTCTTATGAGAACAAACGAACTTCTTCCCTCCTCGACGGCGGTGTTAGGATTCAGAGGAAGAAATTGACACAGACCAGACAGAATCCTGTGTCTGAATGGAATTTATGCATCATATATTAAGTGTATGAATATGCAACAGGGTATAGTTTTTAAGGGTTAATCCTCTGTTAACGGGTGTCCTTTTTTGGGCTCGTGCTGCCCAGAAAAATCACCCGGACGTCCGTAACTCTTTGTCTTTATTGTCTCATATTGTCCTAATTCAAATTCTCGAGATTATTATTACTCTGATTGTATTACTATTTTTATAACCATTTTATTACTATTAAACTTTTAAAATTTTAAGAACAAGTGATTGGCGTTTTTCACACTATTGCATTGTTATTCCCTGTCGCTATGCCAGGAGACAAAAGGAAATCATGAGGAATTCCCACTGATGCTCAGACTCGAGGTGTGGTGACACTGATTTTGCAAGATATGAAAAAGCCAGTCATTTGTTTTTAAAATTTTAAAAGTTTGATAGTAATAAAATTGTTACAAAAATAGCAGTATAATTAGAGTAATAAAAATTTTGGACAATTTGAGTTAGGATAGTAGGAGACAATAGAAACAAAGAGTTACGGATGTCCAGGTACCATTTTCTGGGCAGCATAAACCCGAAAAAAGACCCCTGTTAACAGAGGATTAACCCTTAAAAACAACTGTGCTTAAAAACAATATGCAACTGTTAATAACCTGTAGCATATTCATTCACCTCATACATGATGCTTATATAAATTCGATTCAAACACAGGATTCTGTCTGGTCATTGTCAACTTCTTCCTCTGAATCCTAATGGCTTTGTCCTGGCTGAGCGGGAT
The DNA here is from genome assembly GCF_028551555.1 of Melozone crissalis. NCBI lineage: Eukaryota > Metazoa > Chordata > Aves > Passeriformes > Passerellidae > Melozone > Melozone crissalis. Next base: position 1,895,410 of record NW_026535783.1, read on the forward strand.
GGAAAAAAGTTCATTTCTTCTGCTAAGAGAGCAATAAACTCCCTTTCTCTGAAAGATTTAGGTGCCCTGTGGCTGCTATCTCACTGCGAGTCCTTTCTTTAGGAAAAAAAACATCCTACATAGCAGAGTTTCGATTTTAACATTTTGTTATAACCTAAAACTCTATTTAACACACTACGTGAAATAATTAATACAGCATAACTTTCTAACACAACACATATAATATTCACTTTAATGCTTGCGGAAAGCCAATCATAAAATCCGCATTTTTCACAGAAACGAAGCGAAAGGCTCTGTTCGGCCCTCAGACTCCACCTACTTGAGCTGTCTTTGGTGCTGCTTCAAACAGAAGAACACGAGATTCCAAACTCCGCAGAAATGTTTACATGCCTTAATCTTCTTTTTATCTTTCATTCTTAGTGTAGCCCCGGCTATTGTGAAGTGAAGAATGGATGCCAGTCTGCACAACAATGTGTTTTAAATTAAGAGACTAATACAGAAATTTCAGCAACAAGGAACAGAGTCCTGGCACACATCATCTGCTTCAGCCAGGACACGTCTATCAAGTGTACTTTATTTATTTAAAACTTTAGGTTAATGCATGTAAGATTATGTATGTCATTACCTAATCTTGTGGTTTATTTATTTAAGATTATGTAAACTAGCATCAAACTTTTGCATTAAACTTTGAAACTTTGTAAATTGTAACTACTTCTGTTGTGGCCAAAATTATCATATTTGAAGCTGATTTTTTTTCCTGTTCTTTTCCCTTCTTCAAGGCTTTAACTAATAAATTTATTGGTAGATCCTGAAAATCCAGTACCTTTACTATGCAGCTGTGGAGATTTTAAGAAAAATATTGTAGGAGAATGCACTCATGCACATGGGATAGTGGGGATGTCATGTGCAGGCTCACTAGCTGGACTTGATGATCCTCGTGGGTCCCTTCCAACTATTTTGTAATTGGTGGAACAATTTTGAAATTGTTCAGCAATTAAGAGAAGAATAAAACTGAACATATGGGAAAATTGGTGTGAAAAACTCCAATCATTTGCTTTTAAAATTTTAAAAGTTTAATAGTAATAAAATGGCTATAAAAATAGTAATACAATTAGACTAACAATAATTTGGACAAATTGAATTAGGACAATATGAGACAATAAAGACAAAGAGTTACGGACGTCCAGGTACCTTTTTCTGGGCAGCATGAGCCTGAAAAACGACCCACGTTAACAGAGGAGTAACCCTTAAAAACCATAACCTGTTGCATATTCATACACTTCATACATGATGCATAAATTCTGTTAAATGCAGGATTCTGTCTGGTCAGTGTCAACTTCTTCCTCTGAATCCTGACGGCGTCTTCATGGTCGAGTGAGGCGGAAATAAATTCGTTTCTTCTGATAATGGGGCAATAAATTCCCTTTCTCTGAAAGAATCAGGTGTCCTGTGGCTGTTATCTTGGTGTGAGTCCTTTCTTTAGGAAAAAAGCATCCTAGATAGCATAGTTTCTATTTTAACATTTTGTTATAACCTAAAACTGTATTTAATATGCTACTTAAAAGAATTAATACAGCATAACTTTCTAACACAACACATAAAATATCCATTTTAATATTTATCTGGTCATTGTCAACTTCTTCCTCTTAATCCTAACAGCGCCTTCGAGGCGGCAAGAAGTTCGTTTTTTCTGATAAGAAGGCAAAAAATTCTCTTTTTCTGAAAGATTTAGGTGTCCTGGGGCTGCTACCTCGTGCGAGTGCCTCATTCCTTCCTTAAAAAAAATATCCCACTAACATAATTCGTATTTTAACTACAAAAGTTACCTTTTAACTACAAGACTACATCATTAAAATGTTAATACAGCCCGACTAATCAATACATCAAAACACATAGAGCGAATATCTGCGTAGAGCCACATAATATGCACTTTTCACAATCGGCATACGAGGAACGAGGGAATCTTTTGACGGTAGCGCTCGAGTGCCCCGGGCGCCTTGGGCGCCTCAGCCGGGCGCGTTAACGGCCACAACCGCCGCAGCCGCCCTTCGCCCGCCTCGTCCCTCCGTCCCTCCCCTTCTCGGCCCGTCCCTTCCCTTCCTTGCCCGCCCCTTCTCGGCCCGTCCCTTCCCTTCCTTGCCCGCCCCTTCTCGGCCCGTCCCTCCCCTCCGTTGCCCGCCCGGTTCCGCCCGGTCACTTCCCCGGCAGCCGCCGCCATGGAGGACGCGCTGAAGCGAGCGCTCGGCACGACGCTGCTGCGCCCGACCGGGCACATAGGGAGCGGCTGCATCAGCCAAGGCCGCAGCTACGACACGGACCAGGGCCGGCTGTTCGTGAAGACCAACTTCCAGTCGGAGGTGAGGCGGGGTAGGGATGGGGGGCTGCCGGGGGTGGGCAGGCAGCGTTCCAGGCCTGGGGCGGCAGCAGGAGCGGGGCAGGGCCCGTCCCTGGGCCGGCCCTGCTGAGGCCGCACCTCGAGGGCTGCGGCACCTCCGGGCCCTCACACGGGCAATGGAGGGGCTGCGGCGTGGCCGGGGCAGGGAACGGAGCTGGGAAGGGAATGGAGCCCCAGGAGAGGCTGAGGGAGCCGGGAAGGGGCTCAGCCTGGAGCAAAGGAGGCTCAGGGGGCCCTTGTGGCTCTGCACAGCTCCTGCCAGGAGGGCACAGCCGGGGGCTGTCACCGTGATATTCTCTGAAAAATCCCCTCACCAGGATCTTTTCTCCTGAGAAGCTGGGAAGCTTCAGCTTCTCCGTGTTGTGCTTAGCTGGAATGTGATTCGGAGAATTGTTTATCCAGCATGTGAATTGTTTTTAATTAATGACCAGTCACAGGCAGCTGTGTCAGATTCTCTGAGTCTGTCATGGGTTTTTATTATTCATTCTTTTCTAGCTTTCTGATGTCTCCTTTCTCTTTAGTTTTAGTATACAATTTTCTTTTAACGTAATATAACATCATTATATAATAAATCAGCATTCTGAGAACTTGGAGTCAATTCTCATCCCTCACCTGGTCCTGGGGCCCTCACAACAGCACAGCGGGGGGGTCGGGCTGTGCTCCAGGGAACAGGGACAGCAGCAGAGTTTGGAACGGCCTCAGGCTGGGCCAGGACAGCTCAGGGTGGACATCAGCCTTTGGACACTGCCAGGGATCCAGGGGCAGCCACAGCTGCTCTGGGCACCCTGTGCCAGGGCCTCACCACTCTCACAGTCAGGAATTTCTTCCTAATGTCTAACCTAAACGTATTCTCAGCAGGAATTTCTTCCTGGAAAAGGTTGTTAAGCATTGGAAGGGGCTGCCCAGGTAGGTAGTGTAGTCCCTGATCCTGCAGGTGCCCAAGGAACACCTGGACGAGGCACTTGGTGCTGTGCTGTGGGTGAGAAGGTGCAGGTGGGTCAAAGGTTGGACTGGATGGTCTGGGAGGTGTTTTCCAGCCTGACTGATTCTGAGGCAGGACAGTGTTGTGATATCGGTGTTGCTTGTCCAGGACAGGCAATTTGTTTGCTTGTAAATTTTGTTGGAGGCGTACCCTGGCATGCTGTTGTCACCTCCAAGGGTCACAGTGGTGTAACAGTCTGCAAGTGCTGTGACAGGGGCTAAGGCAACCCAGAATTGTCTGCTGAGGGGGTGTGTGCCTTCTGTGGTTTTAACTAAAACTTTCAATTCCCTGCTCACAAGAAAGAGTAAATGATGCTTTTCCGTAATTGTTTGAGCTTTTCTGCTTTGTCCTTTCAATATCTGGAATGTGCTGTCAAAGGTGGATACCTGCATTTGGTAGACGTAAATACAATACAACTTCTTTCTTTAGGATCCTTTGCAGAAACAGAGTGGAATTACTTTAAAGATACTCCATACTTGTGTTTATCACATAGATAGCTTCAGTGGCAGAACAGGTCAAAACTTGTGTTTGCCCTTCATAGCAAGCAAATGTGTTTGAAAGTATGCATGCAACTTTATCTGTTCCAAATTTCTCAACAATTTCTGATCAAGCTGAGGAGCTGAATGGGGGTGGCAACATGGGATAACGCAGGAAGGCTATCCTGCTTCACAGAAGAGAGTTTGAATTGATGTAGCCCTTCCTTAGGGCTATACACCATTCTGTATTTAGCTGCACAATCCAACGAGCTACAAAATGAGGCTTTGCGGGGGGAAAAAAGAGATCTGGATGGATTTTCTATTCAGCAATTTCATTTTGTGTGCAGCTGCCTGTGTGTGGATCCCGAGCGCTGATTGAAGCAAACTTTGTGGAAAAGTTTGTAAACACTGTGCTGTGTGAGCAGCAGCTGCTGTGCATCAGCAATTCATGGTGGTGCTTTGGACAGAGAATTCCCTGATTTCCTGTGGGTGCTCTTGGGGCTAAAGGACGGCCAGAGATGTCTCCCAGAGATGGTCAGAGGCGTGGAGCACCACGAGGAAAGGCTGGCAGGGCTGGGATTGCTGAGCCTGCAGAAGAGAGGGCTCTGTGGAGACACAGTGGCACCTTCCAGTGCCAGAGGGGAGCCCAGGGGAAGGATGGGGAGAGACTTTTTACAGGGAAACGGGAATAGCTTCAAGCTGACAGAGAGTAGGGTTAGGTCAGGTATGAGGAAGGAATTCCTGACTCTGAGAGGGGTGAGGTCCTGGCACAGGGTGTCCCTGGATCCCTGGCAGTATCCAAAGGCCAGGTTGGACAGGGGTTGATGATAGTGGGAGGTGTGTCCCTGCCCATGGCAGGGGATGGCACAGGGTAGTGGTTTTGGATGTCTTAAGGTCCTTTCCAGCACAGATCATTCTGTGATTGCCTCTTAATTGATGTCTACTGCAAATTGTCCTGTGACTGTGTTGCATGGAACATTACTAAAGGGCTAGCATTCTCTTTGTATTTCATTCATTCTACTTCCCTGCTTTTGCTTTTGCCAGATATGTTAAATTGCCCACCTGCTCTTTCTACAGCCCCTGCCTGACTCTTGTAGACAAACATTTCTTGATGTGATGAGTGTCCCTGGTCTCAGAGGAGGAACTGGGGAGAGTAGATGTTCCTTGCTGTGGGTAGCAGGTGCAGAAACAGGTCCCAAATTCAGAATATCTTCCAAGCAAATGCAGTTGGTGGTGGCTTGTGTTGTGCAAGTGTGATAAGGAGCATTTGGCCGCTACAGCTGATTGCCACCCAGGCCCTTCCCCTGTGAGGTGAAAGAAAACACCATGGAAAAGCATTCTGGTGAAAGCTCTGATGGGGCACAGCTGAAGGAGCTCCAACTTTATGTCTAAGCAGTTTGCCTCCTTCAGTTCAAACAGACTTTCTAAAATATAGAGAATTCCAGAACCTAAGCCATTTTCACTCACTTGTTTTATGAAGTGAAATCACTGTATTTGTAAAACTACCATCAAGTCTGATGGTGTGGTCCTGTCTGTATTTTGTGTGTGAGTAAACATTTCCTCCAACCTTTCTATGCAAGTTTTACAAAATCAGTTGATTTTGTGGAAGTGCTTTGTGTGGCTGATGCTTGTAGACACTAATGCTTTTCCTTAATATCTGGCAGGCCAGAAGAATGTTTGAGGGAGAAATGGCAAGCCTGGAAGCCATCCTGAAAACAAAGACAATAAAAGTGCCTCAACCCATGAAAATCTTAGACCTCACTGGGGGCATTACTGCGTTTGTGATGGAGCATTTGGACATGCGGAGCCTGAACAGGTAAAACAGTGTTGTCTGTGCCTCCTTTAACCAGAAATTTTGGCTCTTATGAGAGTTAATCACTTGTTTTCATTGGGGAACCTTGTTCAATTTTTTTCTGAAGCGAGTCAAGAACAGTATGGGAAATCACACAGCAGAGAGTTGTATAAAATACTTCATAATGCCTCACCTAGCAAATAGATCATACATCCCAACCTGAGTCTGGATTTTGGTTAGTTTTGGGTTTGTTTGCTTAGGTAATTAGTGATTTTTACAGTAAGGTTTGTTTTCACAGAGAGGAAAATGACCCCCCTTGTGACCTGTTTTGTGTACTTGCTCTATATAAAAACCACTACTTTATTGCTTGGCATGATTGTGCAGAGGCACTTCCCCAGATCAATTAATCTTGATTTCAGTATTTTCAGCTCTTACCTTCATTTTGATAGTTACAAACTTTTGACCCTTCCCTGTGATGAGCACGTCCATGATGAATTCATCTGTCTGATTCCATTAGGGAAGTGATCATGACCAATTTCTCACCTCTCTCAGAACTTCTGCTGCCAGTTTAAATCTTGTCCCTCATCCTGCTTGTTGGCAGAGTTTCTAATTCATGAAGATCCCTCACTGAGTCCCAAGAGAAAGGGCAGAGATGTTGCTGTTTTGGGGTCAGAAATGGTACCTTTGGCATGCAGATTCCCTGTGTTAACAGGAACAAATTGAAGAAATTACTGTGCCTTAAATGACAGTGCCTGGACAACAGGGGAAGTTGAGGAAGGTCAAAGGCATGAAAGGAACATAATTTTGTTAACATGGGAGGCAACTGGTTGTAATATCTGTTTGTAATTACTACAAGACTCTTCTGAACCGTGAAGAGGACAAAGTTTTATTAAAAATAGGTGATAAACTAGGCCCCTGTGACTCGCAGCATTTAGGCGTGTTAGAGAAAAGCAGCTGGAAGCAGCAGTGGAAGGAAAAGGATCAGCATTTTGGTTCTGTTCCCCAAACACAGTTTACCAGAGTTAAAAAGAAAAGGCACAACATGTTGTGCATTCTTTCTTACACATATCTTACTGAGAGTCCTTACAGAAGTGATGTCACACAGAAATTAGAACTGGTAGTTTCTCATTGTTAGTAAATTTATGCTTTTCACTTCCAGTAGTGACGTCAGAAACAGTAAGTACATTTCTTGCTAATATGCAGTGTTGATAGGCAGACAAGGTGTTTATTACTGGAATACACTGAAAAAATATTTTGTTAAGAGATGTGGAACTGCTTTTATTTAATTGATAGATCCATTCAAGTAACTCCTAGAATATCAAGCCCTGGTTCTGTTCATGTGCCAGTGGTACTCACGCTACTTTTTTGTTTCTTAGACACTCAGCACTGCTTGGAAGTCAGCTGGCTGATCTTCACCTTACTAACCAGAAACTTGGAGAGAAGCTGAAGAAAGAAGGGAGCATAGTTGGTACGGTACACAGCTGTTTGCAAATTTAAACCAGTTGATAATGTTCTACAAGTCAGTTAAAATTACTTTTGCTACTTCAGGACAAGTTCATCTTCCCCTGAAGATAGCATGAGACTAGGTTTGGATGAAACAGACCCAGGCAGGGATTTTTTCTGCTTTTGTTTGCACTCTTTGGTTCTGTGTAAGCAAAACACATACTCAGTTTTGGCCATAAAGAACCTCAAAATACAATTTTGAAGAGCAGAATATAGCTGCTTAACATCGAACTTTAAATTTAAAAAACAACCGCATTGTAACCTTAAAAAAAATTAAAGTGCAATTTTTTTTAGTCTCAGTAGAAGCAGCATTTTACTCTCGTGTGGTTTTAAAGGTTCATTTGTGTTGCTCAGTATTATGTCGCTGTTGCTGAAATTTTGTTTTTGGTTTGAAAGGTAAAGGTCAAGGGCAATCAGAACTCCAGTTTGTGGACCAGTTTGGCTTTCACACAGTTACCTGCTGTGGGTATCTTCCACAGGTAGGTTGTACTTTCTCAGACTGATGGAATTTTAAATTTACTTTGTTTTCCCTTCAGTGATACAGAAAGTCAAAGTTAGCATAATGGAAATAAATGAATTTTTGTGGAGCCATGAAAATAGGAAAATGTGGTTCTGTCTGCTAAGGAAGGTTGTGTTTTGGACAGCACTTAAAAGTGCTTTGGACACTGATAGCTCTTCAATTTCCTGCACTTTAATCACTGAGAGAAAATTATTCCCCTGATTTAATGTTTTAAGATAACATTTGATTAAATGATGATAGCATTTACTGTACTGGATGGTGCCAGCATAAAAACTGTGTGATCCTCAAAAGTGTTATTTGAAAAAGAAGCAAATGTGCCTTTTGTGTGGTGTGGAACTGACATCTGCAGTGCTGCTCCTTCAGGTGAACGAGTGGCAGAGCGACTGGGTGACCTTCTTTGCTAGACAGAGGATCCAGCCCCAGATGGACATGATTGAAAAGAATTCAGGTGACAAAGAAGCAAGAGAACTTTGGTCACAGCTTCAGGTAGGAGCAATTCCCTCAGTTCTCATTGTTGGGAGAGCTGGGTATACTCAAGTTTTATTTTCGTAAACCAAAGTTCGTGTTTGTTGGTTTGCACCAGGTTCTGTTGGTAAGAGACTCCAGATTTTAGGGATCAAAATGCCCTTCTTGTAAGGTATAATGGCATTTGCCACATCTCCCTGTGCTAACATTGTAGAGTGAACTCCATAGTGCCAGATAGCAATTTGCCTGACTGTTTGGGAAATAGTGGATGGAGTTCATATTCTCATTGCCTGTAACACACTCTTGATGAGAAATGTACATAAACAGCTCTGTCCTGCATGCTCTCTGTTCATTCAGTGTTTGCACCTGATTGAGTGACTGCACTATTGGCTCTTTGGCTCCTACATTTTGGAAATTTGGTGAGACATCCTTGAGCTTTTTAATGATGAAGTGTTGGTGGCTGTTGTTACTAACCCTGGTCGATATCTGAGTTTCAAGACTTGTATTTTCTTGCTGAAAGAGATTTAGGTGACCATTCTGCTGCTGCCTTTTATGAGCAGTAAAAGTCCTCTGGATGTACTCAGCATTTCTGCTGACCAGGTCCTGTGTATTTTAAATGATGGGTTTTAGGACACTTCAAGTATGCAGATAAACCCCTACATTTTGAAGTGAACTACTGTGTAATTTACATGTCTTTCTTTTCTCCCCCTGCAGCTGAAGATAGCCAGTTTTTTCACTGGTGTGGAAATCGTTCCTGCCCTCCTGCATGGGGATCTCTGGGGAGGAAACGTAGCTGAGGATGAATCTGGGCCAATTATCTTTGATCCAGCTTCTTTCTACGGCCATTCAGAGTACGAGCTTGCAATAGCTGGCATGTTTGGTGGCTTCAGCAGTTCTTTCTATTCTGCTTATCACAGTAAAATCCCCAGAGCTGCAGGGTTTGAGAAGCGCCTGAAGCTTTACCAGCTGTTCCACTACATGAACCACTGGAACCATTTTGGGACAGGCTACAGAGGCTCTTCACTAAACATTATGAGAAACCTTTTAAAGTAAATTACTGCTCAAGCCAAATATTTCTTGTGTTGTTTGGAGAGCCCCGTACTTGGTGGTGCAGCTGCAGGAATAGTGATGTTAAAAACAACCTGTGAGACCCTTGACCTTGGTTAAAGACCTAGAGCCAGTGTCTCCTGCTGAATACCAAGTGTAAAATAGTCATCCCTTTTAGGATAGCTGGGGATAACTCCACGAGGGAAAAAACTAAGGAAGGTGTGAATTTGCACAGTGAATTAAGGTTTCAGTGTCCAGAATGCATGTCAGACTATTCTACAATTTTAGATGCCTAAAAGTTGCTCACTGCATTTTGCTGTGTCTTCCTCCCTCTTTGAGCTCTTCATGTCCAGTTGTGTGCATGAGAGCAACATTAACAACAGAGCTTGAAAGTCCAGGAGATTTTTGTAACAGGAACTGTGAGAGGGGATTTGGACTTGCTATTAATTTTCACACAATCAGAGTGAGAGAGAGGCTGGGGGGGGAATCACGGAATGCCATCTAGTCCAACCTCCCTGCCTAAGCAGATTATTTAGGATTGGGTCCAGAGGCTTTTAAAGAGGCCTCCAGAGTTGTGCTGAGTGATTCCATTGGATGCAGACTGTGGGTGCCTCCTGGAGTTGTTGTAGGCTGTTCTGAGGTTCAATATCCACAGCAATTCTGCTTCCACCAGAACTAGTTCTCTTCCTTTTTGGGTTGTGCTTTTGTCCAGTAGTGGGCATTCTGAGAGAACTTTCCAGGTAAGACACTTTGCACGTACACACCTTGTGGAGGTGTGTTCTCTAATGAAATAAACCCTGCACATGGATGACTGAAGTCAGTCAAAATCCACCTAATAATGAAACAATGTCAGTTGGCACTTTGTGTTTTCCACACCCAAAAAGAAGACTATAAAAATATAACTTAAAAGGGGAAGGAGGTCAGGGGAGACTCCTGGGATGGCTCACAAGCTGTAACCCTCTGCTTCTCCACAGGAATGCCTATCAGTTAATTTCATTCTAAGGGGATACTACTGCTTGTGCTTTCTGATAATCCACAATAGTTTATGAACCTTATTCTGGCACAAGGATCAGTAAAGCACAGCATTTGTATCACTGGGACCACAAATGTGCCCAGTGCAAGGCTGCACTGTTTGTACACCTGTGCTGGTGAGAGTTCCAGTGCAGACCTGGAGTGCTGCACTGTTCACAATATTCTGTGTAAAGGCCTCAGACACACCAGGAAGGGGAAGGTGTAGACGCCTCTGGGCTCAGTACTTGTCTGGATAGCCTGGAAAGAAGGGAATCTTCCTTTCCTAAACTCCAACCTGGCAGTTCCCACCACGTGCAAGCTGTGGCTGTTGTGGTAAGAGACAAGAAACTAAAGGAAGGTGACATGTAACTTCCAGAGCAGCTCTTGACCCTGTCAGACGCCCTTGGAGACAGTGCCGGACTGTGGCTGTAACGCTGAATTTGTGCCCTTCCGATGTAGGCTGGTAGCGTGCTGCTGTGCAAGCCTGCCAGGTAGGTGAGAGAGATGCATGACTCTAACGTGCACCTTGAGTGTTGGGGAATGGCTTGTGTTAACTAAAACTGCTTTGCACTGGGTGTTGGCAGAATACTGAGGGTTTTCTAGTTGCAGTTACTTTCCCAAAATCTCCAAACAAGTTGGGAGAACACTGGTATTTGGAGTTACTTTCCCTAATTCTACTACTTTTCTTACTAGATGTTTGACTTCTGCTGAAAAAAATCTGCTTGGTAGAATAGGTTTAACTTTTACCTTGTTGCCTGAATAAAAGATTTCTCAGTTGATTATTGTTGTCACTGTTTTCTGAATTAGAACCTTACATCTTGGTTTATTCTTGGGGAGTTACTTGCTCTGACCTGTTTAAGATCCTTAGTGTGTTGGATAAATTATGGTCATCGGAGGTGTTTCTGGGAATGTGCATGGTCATGGATTCGTTTGGAGCAGTGTGTCACTGAGGAAAATTTACATGTTCATTACAGGGCAAGTCAAGATGTTAATTTTCTTAAAATACATTTAACTCTTCATTTTAGCAGGGGAAAATGAATATGAGAGTGGATTTTCTGTCAGTTGTAGTTCTGAGGTAAACTTACTGATAAACAGCAACCCTTCAGGGATGACCTTTCAGACCTAATAGAACTGAATCCAGACATTTTTGTGGTTGAAGAAAAGTTGAAAGTTGTGTTCATGCAAGTTATGCAGGTAGAAACAATTGTGTTTAGAGTTTTAATGTAAGGATATTATGCTGAATTTTTCTGAGCTGTTTTTTGCTGTCAGTAAGATCCAAAGAGGTGTAGAGAGGCAGAGAAGTGGAATGTGACAGGAATCTCTCCTGGATCCCTGGGCTCTGAGCCCCTCTCGGGCTGCAGAAACTGCCTGCAGATACAAATGTTGCACTCCAGCGCTGGTTTTCCGCCTGCTTCCCATCTTCAGTGCTCTTCCAAAATGGATCTGGTGATTAAAACTGCTGCTGGGATCTTCCAACAGAAGCCAGAGCAGGTGGGAAGTGTCACAGTAGAATGTGACAAAAAGTTTTAGAGGGAAAACTTTTTTCTGGTAACTAAGCCACACCACAATCACAACAGCTTTATTTTTTTTTCTTGGTAGATATTCAGTTACTTTTGGTTTTATTTGAGGTTTGGTTTATTTGGGGGTTGGTTTTGTTTAACAACTAAACAGAAAAATGATCGGGGGTTTCTTTCATTATGCAGATGTAGATTCTGCTCTATTTCCTGTCATTATTTTGTTGCCAAACCACTTTATTCTTTTCCCCACACGCTCCACTGCAACCCAGCGTACAATTCTTTCCTTTCAGCAGCTGGAGCACCATCTAACCAAGAATCTTACCTTTACAGAAACATTAGAAGAACAAATGTTACAGTATCTGGGTTACAATAATGTTTTAAAGGCTCAAAATTTGATACCTGAGAGTGCCAGTGCACTTTGCAAATTCATCACATGGGTTGATCCTGTTTTTAAATTCAGCATCATCGCAAAAATGAGTTTAAATTTTTTCCTTCTTTTTAAGACGAATCCTCTGCGCAACACAGTAGGACTCATTTACAGTGAAATACTGTTAAAAATCACTGTCCTGATCTTCATCAATACCACTGATACAACACTTGGTAGAAACACAATCTCCCAGCCAAAGTCACAGGAAGGAGAATGAGGTTTATTGGTTTCCAGAAAAACACCTGGTTTGCACTGAGCAGATTTCTCCTTTATTTAAAAGATGAATTAGCATAATCCTTTTTCTAAATTTCTGTCCAGTTCTTCGCATTCCTCGTGTTCCACGGGAGCTTTAACAAATTGTTTCCAGAAACTGGCTGCATCCAAGCATGGCTTAATGTTCTAATGTTTTCTCCTTGTTGTTTGGTGTAAATGTTTTCCTCCCCCTTTTGCAGTCACTGCCTCAAACTTTTGCTGCTTGGTCCGTTGTCACTTTATCTTCAGTTTCACCAGCTCCTACAAACAATAAATCAGAACCTTCTGAGGTGATTTAGCACTAAGGACAGCAGGCAGTGCTTTTTCAGGACCAACATGAACATTCCTGACATTCCCCTTGACTGTAGAAGTGATGGAAAACATTGTTTCCTTGTAAGAAAATAATAAAAAAAGGGAGATTGTCTGCTCTGGACGAGGTGTGCATGGAGTGCTGTGTTTGTCAGTGCTACACCCTCAGGACTCAGGCACCTAGAGAGGTGTGGGCTTATCTGTGACCCTGTCTTTTGATACTCTAAATTCGAATAAACAGCATTTTAAACCCCACTTTCTAGTTCAAGTGTGTTTCCTACAGGGATGACAAAGGACCAGCAGCTCTGGATACAAAACACACGCCTTCCACAGAAATGTAAAAGCTCATAATATGGTAGAACATTTCAGGTCCAGCAGCAATTTGGTTTCTGCCTATTTTTTTCTTTTCTTTTAGCACCTTGCTTTTTCTACAGTTAAGATTACAAAAAATATGAGTGATTTTAAACAACAACTTGAGTGTGGTAATACAGATGGGAAGTCATCTATTTCATCAAGGTAGAGTCATACCTTGTTGGAAACATGCTAGAAATTTTGCAAGTGTTTGACATGTAATCTAACATAAATTCATCAAAATCTATTGCTCAACCAGCATACTTGGTGGAAAAACTCATTGCTCTTCCCACCATCTCAACTTAAATGTAGGCAAATAGTAAGAAATGCTTCAGAGTAAGCAGATGTGCAATTTGGTATTTAATTTTTGACCATTCTGCTCTGAATTACATGAATGGATGTAAAGATCTGTACAAGTGCAGAAAGATCCTTTACTTCATTTGAAATAGCTGATTTTACAAAATTCATGATGCTTTCTTTTCCTGGCATAGTCTGCAAGTTATGACTGCACCTATTTCCAGTACTGCCACTGTTCACAGCCACAAAATCTGCGGGCATTTGTTTTTTGTGATTAATTTAATAATCTTTTTGTGTTTTAACATGTTTCCTCCACTGAGAGAAAGAAAACTGCAGAAGATAAATGCTTGCAGCAGTATCAGCCCTAAGCAGCCCCCTGGCTCTTACAGCAGTGCCATAATTGTGCATTTTTAGGTCTGTAATTATTTTCCCCTGTTACAAATAGCCTGTTGTACATATTTGTACTTTAGCTCTAACACTCAAAGGTTCAGCAGTGGGTAGAAAGATAATTTTGCTCAGCCTAAAAGCATGTAAGTGGAAGCATTGTGCAAGGTAAATTAGTGAAGAGCAAAGTTGTATATTTTACCTGAAAGCTCTTCTGCTGAGTGCTTTTATATTTCTTTTTGAACAGAAAATTAGGTACACACATGCCATTGACATGTTGTTGTGTATTTAAAATACCTTTAAAAAAAAAAAAGAATCCAGGTGAGAAAGGCCAAGTTAAACCTTGACTGAAGCATCCACACTCAATGGATTTTCAGAGGATGTGGTAATTTACAGTTGGAGTTTGGCGTGAGAAAATCTACAAGGAAGTTGCCACCAAAATAGTCAAACTGGTCAGAAAAGTGTCTCAACATGTACGTATTTCTCTATAATCTTATTTTTTAATCTTTTTATGCTTGTAGGTCTGCAAAATGCTTTAACCTAAGACCAGTGTCCCACTCATATTTTGCAGTTAGAAAAATAATTAATAGTATTGAAAATGCCAGAAATTAGTCAGTGATAGTTACCAGTGGAAAAAAATATTTAGGAGACATCATCAAACACAAGCATGTGCTGTTTGCAGCACGCTCACACTTTGAGCAGTTTGCAGCTCAAATGGGTATTTGTGTTTGACAGGTCTGCACTTGCTTTTCTGGGGCTTGGATTGGTTTTTGAACATTCAGAAAGCTTCATGTGCACAAAACTGGACAAGCAAGAAGTTCCATGCCGAAACTAAGGGAAAACCATGCCAGGTGTGCTTTACTTAATCCATCTGCCACAAAATTACCCCAAAATACACAAGTACAGTGGAAACAGCTTTTATTCAGGCTCCACATATCTCCTGCTTCGATGTGGGACATTATTTGCCGCACAGAAATTGTGCAGGTTCTCCCCACTGCATTCCCTGCAGAGGGGGTAGCCTGCCAAGCCCTATTTTTAACTCATTTTAATCTTCAAATCTCTTCTTCCATTAAAAGTGCAGCTTCCTCTATGTTCAAATTAAATCAGAAGAGGGCAGCATTTCATTTATTTTGACAAATTTTTTCTGGGGACACTCAGAACATTCTCTCTTTAGCTTCCAGAGCATGATTTAATCAGTTTTACAAGTATTGAACACATTTTCCCTGTAGCTTACTGAAAATAATAACTTCACCACATCACCTCGAATTGAAAGAAAAGATAATATCCTGGAGGATTTTTACTGGGTTCTGGGGGAACTTTACAAGACCACTTTCTATCTGCACTTAAAATTTCCTGAAGTGGCATCATTTTATGCAATTGCATAGAAATATATCTCATTTACAAGCCTTCCATCTTTAGGGCTGTAAAATAGGTAGGGATAAGAAGAGATAAGAGTTTAATTTGTAAAAGCTGTAGTGCTGTGCTTATTTTTTTCCTCACTGTTGTTTCATCTTTATATCCCTTTATATATATTTGTGTGTGTGTGTATATATATATGTATACATGTATGTATGTATATATATGTAAATATATATATAGGTATATAACTGAAAAGTTGCCTTTCAAGTCTCTCATTACTGATAATTTATCACATTTTCTGAAGGAATGTGCCTCTGGCAAAGAAAAATAAAGTAGGTACAAGAGCCTTGGAGTAGCTATTTCACACAGCAGGTTTAAATGGAAGGTGTAGGTGAGGTTTACCCCAAACCTGTTTCATGTCAGATTGGTTTGTAAAGGGCTTTGTGAAACTGACATCCCATAGGGGAACACGCTAGGCTAGCTCCAAAAGGAGGGATTTTGACTTTCTGAGATGAAAGTATTGTTAATTAACTAAATAAGAGCACAAAGGAATGCTTGAGTTATAAAGAGATGCTAATTTTTTAATATAATGAAACTCTTTCAGGTGGGAGAAATAGTTGAATTGCTTCATGAATGGGACAAAGTGGCCAAGCTTTGGGAAGAGGTATCACAAATGCTGAGAGATTAATCAGCATCTTACACTAAGATTACCAGGAAATCTTTCTGTCACTTAACAAATCACTTGGGAGCATTCATCTCTACAAGGATTTTCATTAAAGTACTGATTAACGAGATCTAGGGAAATTTCATGTTGAGTGTTCTGGCTTCTGATGCTGTTGTAAAGGGAAATTTAAATACTGAAGTTCACAATCCTGCCCCAGGGAGACGGGGAGGAGGTGATGCAGAGAGGAGGAGAGGCTGTGCTCTGGTAAGGTCTGAGGGCTGCTGTTTTTCTGCCCTGGTGGGTGGGGGTGAGGAGTTGAATTTTGTCATTAGATTTTCCTTTATCAAAAGAGCAGTTCTCCCCACTTGTTTGGGTTTTTTGGTTTTTTGGTTTTTTTTCTTTTCCCCTTTGATTCTGCAGTTTCTGTGTTTGTAAACAGAAATAACTCCAACATCACCCACTTTTAATTTCGCCGCTGTTGATTTCTTTCAGCATCTATTTCAGCCTAATTGTATCTGTGCTCTACAGAAAGCACACAGCACACTCAGAGAAATCAGAGGAAACTCTTTCACCTCGAGCATCATGGCAAGAAACAGACAGACAGTGAGGTAGAGCTAAAAAGGGCACAAGGAGGCACAGAGATAATTAATTACTTCACTTCCAGAGGAGAGATTCACCTGATCAGATTGCTGACCCTGTATAGCCTGCAGTAGGTGAGTCCAAAAAAAAAAAATGTGGGATGCTTAACAACTCCTAAAAGATGCCCAGCTGTAATTTATGGCAAGGTGTTTTGAAGCAAAAGAGCTGCAGAGAGATCTTTGTGGAGGTGTATTCTGTATCTGTACCTTGAAAATATTCTGCTTTGTGATCACTTTCGAAACACTGCAGCTGCTGTTGCATGCACAGGGTACCACACATTCAAATACAAAGGGTGTGCTTAAAGGTTTTGTGTCCAACAGTTATGTAATGGTAGTTCCTGAAAGAAAGAATCCAACACGGAAAAAAACCCCAAGAATTAGGAAGGGAAAAATTTATCTCGTTTCCAGGGAGTCCAAAGTGAGCAGCAACAAAGACAACACAAAACCCACAATAAAAGAATTGCAGAAATGTGTGACCCTTGCCTAGAGCACATATTCCAGATGAGCTTTTTCTGATGTAATTTGAATTCTTTATCAATTTCTTTATCTCAAATCAAGGCCAGTGTCTCTCACACCCCTTGCTGAGTGCTCCACAGCAAGAAAAATAATCTCCTAGATTATTAAAAATAATCTTCACAGCTTTAGGTCCAGTTAGCAGATGGAGTGAATCTCACTGTCTTTGAATCCAGGTGCCTGAAGTGTCTTTTATTGATGACTAGAGTGCTCCTAATAAACTGAGACATGGGTTTATGAAATTCTTTCAAGGTACAGCATTTTAGAAACTGGAAAAAAAATAGGTGCTGGAGTCCCTAGGGCAAAGATTGTAAGATATAATCCTTACATAGAGAGGCATTACTGTAACTTCCCACTGACTTGAAGACACACAGGAACTGGAATGCTCATAAACAAAGACATTTTTACAGCCCCTTCTCTGACTGTAACAATAATACAAGATCAACAGTTTAAAAGTGCACTGGGATGTTAATTTTTCACTGATGTGTAGTGTAATAACTAAAATATTCCTCATATAAATACACATGTGTAAAATAAACAGATGGACTAACAGACCCCAGCAGCATATTCCTAATTTTTATACAAGAATGTATACACATGTACATTAAGCACATTAAAACACTGTATGAAATATTTGGGGATGAAAAAAAACCCAATTCTGGGGTCAGATGACTGTTTGTACTAAATGAACAAACCAATTAAACTACTTTGTAAAAAAAAAGATTTTTCGCATAGTGTATTTTTTCTTGCTAATAAACTTTATTTCAAAGAGGGATTGCAGCACTGGGTTTATTGTTTGGGTTTGACTAATGGTTAGTTTAAAGGGTCTCAGTTTTAACAAAATTCAGTAACTACTTTATACTGTCACCATTACAAGGCTGTTTAGCCTGATTTTCCAACAAAGTTCAGCCATGGAAGAGAAATATTTGGCTCAGTTAAGCTGTAATGAATGTAGAGATGGAGAAAGAATAAGTACAAATACACCGGTGGCTTAACACTTAGCTAATTTTGCAGGCAGATAAACCTTGGGGTGAGGCTGAAAATCACTCGAGAAAATTTTCCCTTTTGTAAATTATTTTTTTCTGCTTTCCTACTATTGCTTTCTGGTAGTAATTTTCAGTCATACTACCTGCTGTGTAAGCACACACCAGGTGTATGGGACTCCAGCTGGTAGCTCTTGTAATCACTGAAATGGAATTATCAGCACACAAATTTAGTTGCAGCAGTCCTTTTCTGCTTCATGCTTTCTTGAAAGCACAGAATATGAAAAGAGGGGGGGAAAAGTGCTAGATTTGCTTCTTGCAGCAGCAGAAAAGAAAGAAATTTAAAATTTTATTCCTTTTAACATTGAAATTAATCAGCTGATGAAGTGAGTCCTGTATGAGCATTACCTGTTTTAAGTGGTGTTTTGAGCCTCACAGGGAGGCAGCATTTGCTCTGTATCATTTCATATTTCACCTGCTCCTGATTCACCTGCTACTGCTTTACTTTATATTTAAGATTAATTTATTATATTTATTATATTTATTATTATTATTTATTATATTTAAGATTAATTATATTTAAGATTTATATTTAAGATTACTCCTATAGTCAGAAAATACTCCATTACTCAGAAAAGCACTTTATGTGTGAGAGGTTCAGTTAGAAATGAGAAAATAATAGCAGGGTTTTTTTGAGGGATAACCCTGTGATGCCAATGAATGTAAACACAAATCCAGATGTTTTGGCAGGCCAATATGAAGAAAATCTCTTTGGTCTTCATTTACATTTTAAAGCAAATATTTTACTAGGAGAAAGTGAAGAATGTTGACATTCCACCACTTAGACCCTAGTCAAGGCCGTGTTCTCAATGCCAAAATGTCAATATTTGTTGCAGTTTGCTTCACATTAACATGCTATAAACACATCTGGCACATTTATTTCTCTTTTTCCCCCCTTTTTCCCTCCACTGTCTGTTGTAGACAGGAAAGTGGGAAGGCAAGATAATTGTCATTTCTCTCAGACAGCCATCTGCACTCAGCTGTTTTGAAAAAAGAATAAAACCCAAACAAAACAACCCAAAAAAGCAGAAGGCAGCCATCTCAGGTGCACATCTTGTGCACAGAGATCCATATTTATTACCTGTAATCTATAATACTTACATCCCTTTTAGGATATATATTTACTTATTATAATTCCCACTCTTTATTAGGGTTTTTAATTCCTAGGGCACCCATGACAATTGCTGTAGATTACAGGCAAATTAATTTCATCTGTTTTCGTCTGCCTGGTACTGTCAGCAGAGTTTATTTCACGGCTGGACTGCATCCTCCAAAGCTCTCAGGGAAACTCTTTGGTTTTGGCCCAATTCCTCTTCAACCATTCCCCTCTTCCAGACACACCCAGTAGCAAATTGAGGCTTTTTTCTCCACCCACATCTCTTCTGTTTTGGAGAGCATTTGGCTTTCCTGGCTTGCCCTGATTCTGCACCTTTTTTCTGAACAAAAGATTTTGTCACTGATTCTTCTCCTCATCAGAAGGGGAAAAAAAGAAACTTCCAGCTTCAGGAGCCATGAAGTGCAGACACAAGGCTTGGTGTCCTTGCCCAGCTTTTCATTCTGAATTTATAAAGGATTTCATAATTTCATTATGAACTTGTCCATATTGTCCCTTACAATCTGACTGCCTGAAGAACCACTCTCTAGTATCTGTGTTCCTGATATTTCATCCTTCCATTTGCCAACGGAAGTAAAAAAAGTCCCACAGAATCCACAGTTGTGCTTATATTAATTATTGTGAATTGGCTTTTGTCGTTTTCCAACTGCAGGAAATCTCCAGGAAGAAAAGGAGATCCAGCTGTGACAGTCAGACTTATTTATAACATTCTAGAAACAGAAAGTGCTGCGGGAAATATTTAAATTTTTCTCCTTCAAAATTTCATTAACACTTGTTTTGCTTTGTGTGTCTGTGCTTTTAAAAAAAATTTACAATATAAGCTACTCTCTCACGTGCAGGAATTTCTGTGTGAACTAACAAAAAACCCCCCAAAAATGCACCACCAAAAAACCCAACCAAAACCAAACCAAAAACAAAAAAAACCCCACCAAAAAACAAAGCACAAAATTTAAAAACAACAACAAAAAACACCCAAAACCCACCAAAACACTCAAAAAACCCCATTAAAAATAACCACACCATACCAAAGGCAGCATCTTGATTTGCATTTTCTGATTTGGCCTAGAAGACAATTGTGTCAATGACGAGTGGTAAAAGCAGACAGGGGATCTCCAGTGAAAATAATGAAATTGTTTTTTTATTTCCTTTCAATACAAACTGTCTGGATGCTGAAGGATGATGTGTCCCATCCAACAGTTTCCCAGTTTACCTGGGCCACACTGTACTGAAATTGTGCAGTGGTTGGGTGTTTTCAATTGGAGGCAAATTTCCATAGAAGTTTCCATTTATTTATGAATTTTTGTTACTTGAGGGCTCCAAAACTACAACCACAGCACCTGAGAAGGTCACAGGCTCATTTAAAAAGGCCGAAATGTGAATTATCAGAAAAAGTCATGAGAGCTACTAAATTCAGTCACAAGTCCTGGAGAAAATTCTCACTGGATTCATTAAGATTTCACAAAAGAAATTGAAATTCAACTGCAATTCCTTCATTTTTTTTTTCCCTCACATTCCCTGTTTGCCAGAGCTAGCAGAAGGACAAGAAATTTTGAGAGCTTTTTTAAACTTGTATTTGATATAACTATTGCTATTTTCCTATTCCATTGGTGATGTTCACAAAGTATTTTTTATTTGCAGGATTTTATTAAGGTCTTAGCAAACTGGACATTTAAAAGCTCAAGGACCTGCTTCAAACCTTCAGCTCTGCTTACTTTGTCTTCTAGAAGAAAGCAAAGTCAGGCTTCCCCCACTTCCCTATAATATATTTATATTTTTCAAAATTTCAGGTATGATTGTTTTCCAAATACAGATTGGGCCTTTAATTCCCATCTTGTAGATAAAAAAAACAAAGCAAAATCACATAAAATCTCTAGAGGTGTAGAATGAAACCTCTCCCACTTCTGTAATGGAGAGATATGTTACATATATCTGTTTAGGAGAATGGCTACAGTGGCCCTTTTGTTTGCAATTTTTCCCTCTCCCGTGTTCCTATTTTCGAGTGCAACAGGGATAGAAGTGAAATGCAGGAAGAGTTATCCCTGCCAGCCAGGCTGGTTTGGAATCACGCACTAGAATCTCTCAGAAGTTTACTGAGGAGTTTATTTGAGGAATTTACCGATGTTTACCCAATGAAACACACACACTTTCCATGGCCCCAGACCCAGATATGGCAATGAATTCCCCTCGCAACTCCTTAGGGTGTCTTGGATTCTTTTAATCCATTTTTCCATCCCAAAGACACCACCACTCCCCCCCCCCCCCCCCCCAGTTTTTTTTTAATGTCACTTTAAGTCTTTTTGATCAATAAAGGGTTCAGTTATTTTTTCCTATCCTCTCCAAACAAGAAAAAGAAAGTAGAAGAATAAGAAGGTATCTCTGGAATGGCTATCCCACTTGATCCTTTCTTTTTCCTTGGAAAAAGATACCCAGTCCTGAAGGAATGCAGAGAGCAGTAGGGTTCTCCCATTTAGCTATGAGCAAATCTGGGAAGGAACTCGATAAATCTGTGGCCTGCTCAAAAAAAAAAAAAAAAAAAAAAAAAAAAAAAGGGCAGAATTTGTACATTTGCAGTTTTCAGTGTGTGTTCTATCAATTGAAATTAATGTGTCATTTTCTCTTCTGCCACCACAAAAGTCACTTGAAAAGGAGCTCTAAACAAAAAAAAAAAAAGGCAAAACAAACAAAAAACCACCAGAAACACAAACCACACTTCTAGAATTTTGTTCCAAAACACAGAAAAGGGTTTTTTTCCCCCCCTTTCTGTGAATAGAAAATTGAAAGGTCACATCATCCTGAAGGCCAGCACAGCGAACCCGACCAATTCTGACACCAGCCCTGTTGGCAACTGCTTCAGCAGCTTTGGCAGCCAAAGGTGGGGCCAGCCTGGAGCATGAGGAGATCCAGGCAGGCAGAGAGCCACAGTCCCACACACCAGTCCTGGAAAAAGCATCCCAGGGCTTGGCATCTGTGCTGCAGTGCCTGGGGAGCACAGCCCAGCACCGGCCACACGTGTGCTGGCGTCCGCAGCACAGAAACAAAAGGCAAGCAGGGAACACGCCAGAGCCCATTCCCTTCTTCCAGGAAAAAGAAGATTCTCTGAGAAGCCAAAAGTGAGGCTGCACATATTTTGTCTAAGCTACAGAAGGAGTTTTACTTCTTATTTACCTCCATAAGTTTTGTCCTCTGTTTCTGCTCAAACTGTTTTCACCCTCTGTTATTTACAGGGCATTATCTCACAACGCTTCTCGGTTATCCCAAGTCATTCACAAGGAAATTAGGATGAAAATCCACACCTGACAACCCACAGCATGCAGACAGCATTCCAAATCTCCCCGTTCTGTGCCATTAACAGGATTCTGACTTTTTCCATTTTTTTTGTTGTTGCTTTTTTGTTTTGTTTTGTTTTTGGTTGGGTTTTTTTGTGTGTGTTTTTTTTTTTGTTTGTTTATTTGTTTTGGGTTTTTTTGGTGTTGTTTTGTTTTGTTTGGGTTCTTTTCCTGTATATGGGCCAAAGATTCTTCCATTACATGATGAGCTCTTGGGAAGACAGGAATTGTACTGACTCAGACTCAGGAGGGTTCCAGTGTTTGGGCTGAGGCTGGCTCTGAGCTTCCCCCTGCCAAAGGGAAGGCCACCAGATGTCCTGGGAAGACATCCTGGGCACAAATGGACAGAAATACATCCTAACACCAACTGCAATCCGTGATTTCCACGTTGGCTGGGATCAGAGGCTGCACAATTGTGTGGTGCAGTAGGAATTCCAAGTGTTTCAGATATCCTTAGGGAGGCTGCTCCAGCCTTGATGATCCCTCACCCAGCGGTAAACTGCAGGACTCACCCAGGAATGCAAAGGCATAATAATGCTGACTTAGAGGAAAACTGTCCTCACCTTTTTTGGGTTACAGCTGCTGGCTGGAGCTGTGAGAGACACCAATGTCACAGTGGTCACAAGGGTCTTCAGGGAGAGAGAGAGACGAGAATGTTGACCTCATGTTCAGAAGGCTTGATTTATTATTTTATGATATATATTACATTATTACTATACTAAAAGAAATAGAAGAGAAAGTTCTCAGAAGGCTAGCTAAGCTAAGAACAGAAAAGGAATGAATAACAAAGGTCTGTGTCTCAGCAGAGAGCGAGACCCAGCTCTGCCGTGAGTGGTCAGTAAATCCAAACATCCACATGAGACCAATCACAGATGCACCTGTCGCATTCCACAGCAGCAGATAACCATGGTTTGCATCTTGTTGCTGAGGCCACAGCTTTTCAGAAGGGGGAAAAATCCTAAAGAAAGGATTTTTATAAAAAGATGTCCGTGACACACCAACAGCAGGTGATCGTGGCAAAAGCAGTGTGATCCCAGGGAAACAGAGACACCACACGCTTCTGACAGCCAGCCTGTGAAATCTGGGGATGAGTTTGGCGATTTTGTGAGACCAGCCCATGAAATCTGACCATTTCCTGGAGATGAATGTGCTGGTTTCATGAAGATTATTTCTGGCTGTTTTATTGTTTCAATAACATTCAACCATTACTTCGTTTTCATGGGGCTCTCTGTGGAACCAGTACTGGAAATTTCCAGTAAAGTACTGGAAAACCTGTAATTGCTAATTTTAGACCAGTTTCCTCATTTTCATAGACTTAGCTAATTAAAGCATGTCACTTCCATGTATGGTCAGCTGCATGCCTTGGTCAATTATTCCACTGGGGGCTACACACCAGATTGTCAGGATTGTTATTAATAACATTATTAATATGGAATTTCATCATTATCAAGGCTGTTTCACTGAATTTATGGACTCTGAAATCTTATTCTGTGTATTTCTCATTGCCTGAGATCCCCAAACACTGAAGATATGACATGAAATTCCCACCACAAAACCAGGATATAATTCATCCCTAATTTTATGTGTTCTACTGAACACTTTATGCCACAACAAGTGGAGTTCTAGTCTTGAAAAGGAGTTTTCAGAAATGGCAAATAAAAAAAAAACAAAACCAGAAGATAGATCTTTACACATTTCCTAGAAAAATTCTCAACCTGCTCAATTTCCAGAGGCCTTTTTACTCACAATGGCACTTCAAGTGGCTCTGAATTTGTTTCCTGCAAATGCAGGAATAGTAATTTTTCTTAAAAATGTCCTTCCTGAAGCTGAATTTATAGTCCTTTAACATTGGATGTATCCTGGGATATAAAGTGGATCTCCCACCTGAAAAAACAATGCATTTTTAATTATGTAGAAGCAGCTGGAGATTTTGAAACCTTTGCTTTAGTCTGCTAAATTTTAAAACATTTAATTTTTAGAATTCATTAGTAGAGAGTGCTAAGTAGAGGCTCTCAGGACCTATTATGCTAAAGAAATTTGACTTTTCTGCTAGCAGACAGGTATGAGTTATTCTGCCATTTATATTTCAAGCAAATGCTGATAAACCTTAATCAGAAATAGGTGAAGACGGGATCTATCATTTCAATTGCAGTGCACTGAATTTTATACCAGTTTTACTGTGAAGCAGAAATGGCTGCATGTGAAGAATTATGCTAACAGTCCTAAATTTATGACCATTGATGACAACATTGGTGACAATTTTGTGGTTTTGTAAGTGATAAATATTTGGTGGGAGATGGTCACACGAATCCTGAAAATTGACCCCACCCCAGCCTTGCACCACTAACACTGACAACCTGTAAAATTTAAATTTCTCTTGACTAATAAGAGATGCCTTTTAACAAGATGACACTCACTGGCACGAGTGATCACCCCTCCCAAATTATTATGCCTATTTTAATTGAAATATTTTTAATATTTTGACTGCTACATGCAATAACAAGTGTAAAATACTGTCTGTCCTCAAGAAATCATCACTTCAGGATCTCCTGTCAAATGAACTGTGAGCCAACAATTCTGGCAGATGTCTGGCGCCTTTTCCCTGACTTCCCAAAAGCCAGCAGGTAGGGAAAGCCTCTGCACATATTTGAGAGCTATAAATTAATTTTACATGTGTCTATAAAAGCAAAATGTGTAAACAGAGCATGCCAGCACAAGAAACCAGTGTAAGTTGAGTGAGTGACAATTGTGGGGTACAAAATCACATTCTGATAATTTTCACAGAGGTTTTTATGGTAACAGCTGGATTTGGCAGCCAGGTTGAAGAATTGGCACTTGGAGTTTACATTAATCAAGTTTCTAGAGTGTCAATTGTGGTGAAGGTGATACCCACACAAGCTTTCTTTCCAGCCTTATAGTCACTAACAACATACAGGAAAATCCTCATATCTAAAGCTCCCTATAGGATAAGTTAGTATTTCATTGCTTTAACAAATCCAATTTTAAAAGACTATAAATTCAGCTTGAGGAAGGACATTAAAAAAAAAAAAATCACCATTCCTACCTTTGCAGGAAACAAATTCAGGGCCACTTAAAGAATGTACAGAACTTCCTGCAGTTTATTTCGATTCACATTTCT
This sequence comes from Melozone crissalis, assembly GCF_028551555.1. NCBI lineage: Eukaryota > Metazoa > Chordata > Aves > Passeriformes > Passerellidae > Melozone > Melozone crissalis. Next base: position 1,920,934 of record NW_026535783.1, read on the forward strand.
CTGCTTCAGCCCACTACAGCATTAGTGCACATAGCTTCCACATTCAACACCCAATTATGTGCAGAGGGGATAAAGTCATGTACACAAACACCACCACTGCCCACCTGTTTGGGTCATTTATTTTCTTCATGTTGGCCATAAACAAGGCGCTGTTTCTCCAGATTTCTGCAGCAAGACCAGTTCCCATGAAGAAAGTGAGACTCAGCCTGTGGTTTATTGGAGAATTCCAGCTTAGGCTTCACTTTTTTGTTGCTTTCAAGTTTTGATTAATTATTCCAGCATTTTCTTGTTAGAAAGAAAGAAAATTACAGTAAATTATTATTTTTTTTAACAGATGAAACAGAATATTTTCAGTAGTATTAATTTACATACATACATACATATATATATATATATATATATATATATATATATATATATATAAACAACATGTTTCAGTTTTGGGCTTGCTTAACTTACGAATTCCAGGTTTATTTATTCAATCCTGGAATATTTTATCAAAAGGAATATGGATTTACAGAACTGTTGGTGATGGAATTGGTTGCTTGTGAGATAACAGAAGGAATGGGTAGGGCTGTGTTATGCAGTTTGATATGTTTGCTATGGTATGTCTCAGCTAGGCAGATTAACTTTAAATTACGTTTTTATCGGGGGACTGATTTTTATCACAGGGGTTTAAATTCTTAAAGACACAGTATTACATTGTAGTTTTTAAATTCTATTTTAACTTCAGAAGAATACAGGAAAGGAAACAGATAAATAAATAAATAGTGAAATAAATTGTAGGTTTATGGTAAACTCTTTTCGGTGCAAATTGAGAGCTGTACCAGTCCTTGTCACTGTGCTGTATAAGTAATCTGAATGGCAGAAGTAATTTGCTCACAAAGACAGGCTAAATGCCATGAATAATTTGTTTATTTGCTTCTGACAAAATTATTTCCCTGATTCCACATCCTACATGATATCAAATTCAGGTTATGTGACCCTGCTTTGTAAGAATCTTTCAGTTGCTGCTCTTGAGATGAAGAGAATCCCTTTTACCGGCCTGTGGAACCAACTCTCACAGATGAGGATGTGTAAAATCTTTATAAATCTCTGCCTTCTTCTTTTTTCTCTTCTGGAAAGTATCTGCAAAGCATCTTTTTCCCCCCCTCATCCATATAGCTCTAGAATTTCAAGTACCTATGCATCAAATGCACAATGAATCCACCTGCCAAGCTTACCAGCATCTCTTCTGTGCAGTCCCTGATAGACAATTCCCTCCTCTTTTATATTGATCATAATATTTTGTGATCGAGAAATTCAATGTTCGTCCCATGAAACAAGAAAACAGCCCCAATGCATGAACAAAACCCCTAGATGTCAGTACAATAACACACACAAAAAAAAAAGAGTAGCAGCTGCAAATAGCAGCAGAATTCTTTTAAAGTTAAGATGGTCCTGAATGACATTCAAGGAACTTGATAAAGAGATTTCAATCTAGGATTTAGGGAGAAAAGAAAACATTTTTTCTTCACATTCGCATGTATTTTCCTCCAGGTTCTGTGCCAGTGGAAGTCAGTGGAGAACATGCCTTGGTTTTAGCTGCTGCTCTGGAAAGCTCTAGCATGGAAGCCTTATTTTGTGCAGAGAACCTTCTGGGCTATGTAAGAACAGCCACATTTTATGTCAGGTTTGGGTGTTTTAGTTCTCCTGGGCCAAGTCCTTCGGAAAAATATTAATGTTACATATATAAAACCATATTTGTTCACTTGCACACCTATAAAAATACAAATATATGCTCTTTTCCTAAACAAAGGAAGACATCTAAGAGAACAAAAATATTCCTTTTCTTTGTGTTTGCATGTTGGGAAAAAACCCATCTTAACCCCAAAAGCTAGTTTTTTAAATTGTGGGGGAAATGAATATATAAAATAGATAAATAAATACACAGGTATGAAATCTACGTGAATATCTTTGTATGAAATAAATATGACACTTGAATTAGCAGAGATCTGTTTTTCTCTGCGTGCAAGACACACATGCAATCTGTGAAATGTCCTACCGTAGGCTGAAGGGGAAGGGGGTGTAACCAGCATTTCCTTTTCCGTCTGAAAATTTACAGGACTGCAGCAGGACATCTGTATGGAATTAGCGTGGCTTCTGCCCCTCAAAAATTGAGATTCATGTGTCTGCAAACTGAGACTTTGCAATCTCGAGTCCCAGTTTGTTCTACCTAATAAAAACATCAGGACTGATTGCACCTTAGGGTGTAATATTTAGAAAGGCTGAAATGAAGTTTTTAAGGAAGTAAAAATAAAAGCAGACAGTTTCATGTTGCTTTAAAGTCTTTTAATCTTTAGATATCTTTAGATGTGTGTAAGGGGTTGTGTGCAGCAGCCTATATATACACCAAACCCTATCCCTATATTTGCAGGCAATATTTGGGAGCTGAATTTGGGAGCTTCAAAGGTACTCAAAAAATCCTTATTTCTGGAAAGCCACGTGACAAACAATTCTGCCAGTTTTCTTATGGAATTTGCACTGGTGCATGACCTCTTATTTTTCCTTCCTATAGTGTATAGGAAGGGCATGCTGTACATAACATTTCATAATTACAACATGCTGGCCTAGAGCTGCTGAAATACATTAATGCAAACTTCTAACTGTTCTTAGTGTATGCAGTTCCATCACAGATGTTTTAAACATTCCATAATGATATTATAACATATTATACACCAGAATTTTATACAAGACACGGAATAGATTTTATTTCTCCCCTTGAACAGTGAGATGGGACCAGCTGTGTGGTCCCTTGCCTGAACCATTCTGGGATTCCATGAACTCAGCATTTGCACAGCCCTTACTGCCCTGGTTTAGGGGAAATTTGGGAGAGAATCTCCAAAGGGGCCCTTTCAGAAAGCAAACCCACACGGCCCCTCCCCACAACTGGATCGGGAAGGATTCCTTGGAGAGAAGTGGAAAGAACCTGTTTATTGAACAGGCACAGCAGCCCCAGCACACAGAATGAACAATACCAGTGACACCGCTCTGTCACCGCTCTGACAAAGGTGACAAATTCAGAAAGTCTCCCCGGGGGTGGTTGCTCTTTTCTCAGCCCCTCCGGCGCTGGGGCAGCTGCTGCAGCCACACGGTGCGAACTCTTGGTGTTCCCAGGGCCCTGTCCGGAGCAGGTTCCAGTAGGTACAAAAACGGGAAAGGAAAAACAGTCCAGGGGAAAATTTGGACTGCTTAGCTAAACTAGCTAATGAGCCGAAGCAAAAGCAAAAAGCCAAGCACAAAGCAAAAGCAGCACCATGCACTGCCCCATCTCTGAGTCCCGCCAGCCATGGGGAAGCGGCTGATAACAAAACCAAAACAAAACTTTCACTCTTCTGTTGGAGAATTTTGCTCAGAAATGTCTTATAGAGTTTTGTTCAGACATGCCATAATCATATACAGCTGATGGAAAAGTAACAGGCAGCTGTGAGGAGCAAACTCTCACAGCCTGTTTCTGTAAACAACAAGGTTCTCAGGCACATTTATGTAAACAGCAGAAGTTCTCAGGTTGTTTTTTAATAACAAGTAAATATCTTGTCCTTGGATAAGTTTTGGGAAAGCAAAAGTGACAAACATGGAGGCCTTGAGAACCGTTCATACCAGGGTGAGAAAACAAATCTTGGTCTCAATAACAAACCACAGGTATTGAAAACAAAAGGAGGGGTTGATGTTTAATCTGCAGCCTATGATGAGCTCGGGTTTTGCAATATGTATGAGCTTAATTAACACTGTTATAAAATGTGCCTGGTAGACCAATAAATTGGAGTTCGATGCTGATCAGAGGATGGGTCGTCTCCCTTCGCTTCTACACTCTTCAGAGCCAGTCTTGAAGGCACAGAGCATCATATCCTGCATAAACAGAACACACAAATGGGGATACAAGCATCCTAGGACAAGCATGAAATGAATCAAAGTCTACCTTTACTTATATTCCATGAACCTGTTTTAATTTGGCAAAAAAATGAAGTTTTGTTCTAGTTTTGCAAAACCAATCATGGAATCACAGAGCTGTGAAGGTTGGAAAAGGCCTCTAAGATCAATGGGTTCACTGGACAGGAAAAACACAAGATGATCACCACAGAAAACTGTTACTACTTCTTTTGTTTGGGATTATTTATATAAAACATAAATAACCACATATATAGATATATCAAGATATTACATATATAGATGTATCAGGATATTTATATTGCTTAATTCAGGGGTGATGAGAGAACATGTCATCTCAGTGAGTTTTAGAACAGCTGAATCCTATCTTTCTAAATATGTTATTTAAGAGAAGCTGAGTCAGAAAATGATGCTTGCAGAAACGTGTAAAATGACTGCTACATCCAGCTATAAAATTATTAATGTGTTTAAACAACTTAAAATATGTTGACTGAGTTTAATGCCAGATGAATTTTCTCCTGAGTAATTGAGCCCTTTTATCTGCTCCACCTACAGACTCCCAAGGGAAGAGCTTCCTAATAAGATAAATCAAATTAATTATTAATTATAGACATATTCTTAACCTGGGAATTACTCTTGCAGCTATGTTGGGGTTTTCTTGCCAAAAATAAAAACAGAATATCCAATAATTTCTACTGGGGTTTTTATCTTGTTTAACTTGAATAATTTCAAGATAGACACTGAAGTGTTTGAGGTCTAACTTACAACCTCCTGTTTAATTTTACCTCTTATTTATATTCATAATTTTGCAAATACAATTTGGTTACCTTTTTCTAGAAGAAAAGAGAATGCTTTTGTTTTTTAAACTCTTTCAACTCCTTCATTTTGATGACAGATTTCAGACCTCAAAGTAGGATTTGCTTGGTGGTAGTTAAAATGTCTAAATTAGGAACATTTCACTTCTGTTTGCTAGCACTTAAAAAAAAAGAAAAATCAGTAGAGTGGTCCACCCTACTTCTACTATGCTAAAAAAAAAAATCCCAAATCATAATGAGGTCTTACAGGCAGAACACACAAATCAGCTCCGGAATGATGTGCTAAAATATCTTGCCTTGTTCACATTTTTATTTGTGTCGCAAAGGTAAAGAATCAGACATTCCAAGCTGGGTAATCCTTTTGTAGATGATGCTTTGCATCGTTGAGAGATCTTTTGTTTAATTGCATGGAACAGTTCCCTCATGACATCTTTCACCCCTTTTTTTTTGGCTTTTTTCAAATTGTCTTGTGTCTTAAGTTCCTTTCTCTTCTGTTTTTTAAGCCTCACTTAATGTGTTGCTCCTTTTCAATATGCCTCAGGCAACATATACATTTTTTTCCTTCTACAGTGAAAGCATGGCTTTGAAACCACTATTGAAATATTTTTGAATTTTATAGGTTATAAAACCGAAACTGTGGAATAATTGATCTATTTGTTGCATATGCAAGGGACTTTATGTTGAATAATATATTCACTTATATAGGTATGAAAATTAATTAATACAAAAATGTGAATCAAAATTGTTTCTTAAATGGCTGTAATACCCTTCATATGCATTGAAGTTTTACAAACAAGCACACAGAGAGGGGAGATCATAACTCTTTACTTATTTCTTTTTTATTGAGAATAAACTTACAGTGGGAGCAAATTAGTTTTAGCTCTTTTTCCTTACTAGTTTTTATTTTTTGTTTGCTGAATTATGGCATATACCAAATCAATGCCTATATTTAAAGGGTGGGAGAAAGGAAGTTAGACCAACTAATCTCATTTCCTGGCCTGAAATAATGCTGAAAATTGAAATAATTCAAGTTTCTATGTGAAAACAAGAAAATCAAAGCTAATCAGAAGATACTCCTCTAAAGCAAGGAAAGAACAGGCAGAGAATGAAGCAGACAGGCTGAATAATAAAAAAAAAAAAAAAAAAAAAAAAAAAAAAAAAAAATTGATTACCTAATCTCAGCAATGCTTTTGAAACAGTCTCAAATTACATCCTCTAAGTAAGAAAAGCATCACAGTCTAAAGTATTTCATTTCATATTATTTATTCCATTTCCAGATTAACGACGATCTGGAGATAGCACAATTACTTTGGAGGAAAGGATTGGAAATCAAAATGATTGGTCAGATATGTGGTCAGAAATAGTACACAAATGGTAAAAAGAAAAGAAAGCACAGGTAAAAATCAACCAAACAAGCAAAAAGAGGATGCAGCTCAATCCTTCTTTATGGTGAAACCACTTTAATCTACAGCAGATCACCTACAGCTGTGCAGAATTCCTGTGCTTGAGGTACAGGCTAAATGGTCTATTTTATTTTTGCTTTAGAGCACAGAGGTTTAATCAAATGAGTTTCCAAGGTCTTTGCCAAAAATACTTTTAAAAAAGATCTATGGTAAAGATACCAGAGATATCAAACAATATTAACAAATTATATTTAACAAATATTTAACAAATGAAGTTCAGGCCCTCACTGAACATGCAGATGTGTGAATTCGGTCCACTGGGGAAAAGGGAAAAGCTGAAAAAAAATTTTTAGTCCTGACATTGTCTTGTCACTTCTACTTTCAATATCTGTACTGGGTCTAGACATCCACCACTGGGTGTTCTTGGTGATTCAAGCAATTAAAGGCTGAGAATGCTTTTACTTGTCAAATCAATGTGGCCATTGAGAAACATCATTTTCAGAACTGTAAGAAATTATTTACAACCACTGAGTCTAGTTTAGTTAGATCCTACATTAGCAAAATGATGGCCTATGTTTTTACCCTGTTTCAAAGTGTCAAAATAATATGATTGGTTTTACTGAAATTTATCTCTCACCCTTGTTTGGGAAGAAATTTAATCACTTGGGAAAATTTCAGATCAAAAAATAATCCCATGAAGCATTATGAGCTTTTCTCTGGAAAAAAATTTATTTATGCAGAAGTACACTTGCATGCTTCCTGAATATTCACAATAAATAACATTTTGAACGATTGTTATTGGAATTGGCCAGACTTGAGGTGGAAGTTCAAGTAGAGCAAAAGAGGCATCACTCATCCTTCTGCATCAGCTACATGATGCCAATATATCACGGCATCGTCTGTGAAAGAAGCTTTTATATTTTATAACACTCAGGGAATATAGAATCTGGATCAGCAGATCCGAATGTGTCCTAGGCTGATAAGAAGTGAGTTTTTTTGGATGCTGTGGTCAGACCAATCAGTGCTCAGATTTGAATATTGGCACCTGGTGTGGCCGCTGCAGACAGGGACACAGCTCTGAGAACACAGGGGGTTAAAAAGCAGCAGAGCACTCCCAGGGCAATTCTCTCTTGGTTCCAGCTGTGAAAGATGTCAGCCTTCCCCTGCCCAGCTGCAGGATGGAAGGGTGGAGGAGCACTGAGAGGCACTGGGCAGCCTCTCGGGGTCTCTGCTGCTCACAGTGACCCCGAGAAAAGTTCCAAAGTCTCTTTTCCCAGCCCAGCACTTGAAGAAGGAGTCAGGGCTCTTCATTTCTCGGTCTCAAGGTTGTTTATTGTTCCTTATCTATAAAATTCTCTCTCCTGTCCTGGCCAGGTCAGCTCAGCAGGACAGTTCCAGACACTCTCCCAGCCCCCAGGGCAG